>NC_054069.1:1998555-2620187 GCF_017639655.2 Falco naumanni
CCCCCCCCCCCCCCCCCCCCCCCCCCCCCCCCCCCCCCCCCCCCCCCCCCCCCCCCCCCCCCCCCCCCCCCCCGACAGCTCTCATGGCAGATTTTCCACAGGACATCAGTAGCACTTCGAAGGGTTTGTTAGAACAGCAATGAGGAGCCCTCTTGTCACAGCAGAGCACAAGCACCCAGTGACCTTAGTGACAGCTGGGAGCATGTAATATGGGCTGTATAGCAGGAAAGTGCTTCAGAAGCCCTCCCCACTCACATCCTACTGAAGGTCCTACCAATTTTCAGCCTTCCTATACTACAGCAGCTATACTGTGCTAGCACAAAGGATTTTCTTGACGTTAGAAAAGGTTTCCTGAACTTGTTTTGCTGAATGCGCCTGTCAGAACAGCACAGCTGCTGGAAGAAACATTTAATTTCTTGTAAATCAACAGATGGATTTACAACAGTCAGGGGAGGGTATGGGGGGAAAGTAACCAGAAGACTAGAAGACCTGAAGAACCTGGAGGTGGTACTCTGCCAAGTGCACAGAGAAAACCTGCAAGAAGATGGCCCTCAGCTCCCAGCCGCACTACAGGCTGCTCAGGGGAGGCATTAGCAGGAAAGATCAGCTAGGAAAGAGTAGGACAAAAAACTCCAAGGGGAGCAAGAGACTTCAGAGTGGCATCACTTCTGAAAAGGTGATGGAAGAAATGCAGAAAAGTACTCTCCTCAGCCCTAGTTTTTGTTGGGCAGCTGTGCAGCCTGCATAGGACGGTGCAGATTGCCCAACACGCAACGAAACGTTTCTGGTAAAGGGGTCTCCGTGGAAGGTGATGTGAAAGGTAAAAGCAATGGCTGATCGTAAGGCTGCAGAGGCAGGTGAGTGCTGCTGAGGAACAGCCTGGGTAAGCCAAGAGACTGGAGGATAATGTCGCTGCTGCTCTGACTTGTCAGCAAAGCCACCCATTCCCAAGGAGACCTCATGCATCCTCCGCGGGGCAGGCAGGGTGCTGGGGAGGGCTGCAAATGAGACACCCGACTGCTGAGCATCCAGCACTCCCGAGCCATCCTTGTACCGACTGTAGCTTTGGTAGAGGCATCCACATGCTCTTCAGCTACAAAAACTTACTGCAGTGACCCCCTGAGGGTCCACACTCCTCCCTGGCCTGGGCTTTGCACCAAAAAAAAAACCCCAACACCTTTGAGATGGAAATTTGGCTGCCTATCTAGGGAGAGGAAATCGATCTAATTATCTGTGCTCATTCTCAGCTGAGAACAGAGCCGCCAGCAATTCCCCTCTGGGACATGCAGAACTTCGTGGGGCAGGTCCATTGAGAGGGTCATCTGAACAAGTCCCCCTCCTTCCAAGGAAGGAGTGACATCTTGCTGACTTGCACTTGTGTTTGTTCCACAGCTGCACGAGCAGTCACTGCCTGCTTGGCGCATGAGAACCGACAAAATGCACCTAACCTCAACTTTGGTGCACACATTCCAGAAGGAAAAAAAAAAAACCAAAAAAAAACCAAAAAAAACAAAAAAAAAAAACAAAAAAAACCCAAAACACCCAACCCCCAAAAACCCATCAAAGATTTTGCAGCAAGGTTTTATGCAGTAGGATCAGCCAGGAGCAATAAAGAATTTAACCCAATCCAATTACCAGTCTTTGCAAAGAAAAATATTCTGTCCAAATACACATCCTGGCTCTACGGCACCTAAAATTGCTACCACCACAGAAATCAGGGCTGTAGATTTTCAGGCTTGTTTTTTCTGGGTGCCGTCCATGTGAGGGCACGCTGTTTATCAAGGTTCAGAACTGGAGTTTCCAGTTTACATACAGAACTGAAAAAATTCGACAAACATCTGACCGATTCCTAGGAACTGGGGCAAGAAGGAGCCCTAAGAGCTTATCTAGTCCCTTTGCTGCCTCAAGGCAGGATCAGCCTTCCCTGAACCGTTCCTGAGAAAGCCTGTTACCTCATGTGATTAAGATCCTAGCAATTCCTCAAACGATTTATTCCTTGAACAATCCTACAGCCAGAACCATTTTCCTAATGTCTAAGTTGAAACCAAACCCTGCTGAATTTGCACATCGCGCTATTAAAAAAAAAAAAAAAAAAATGCAGCGGTCAAAAAAATGATGGGCTCGGGGGCTTGGACTAAGCAGCAAGGGAAGAGAAATGGTCCCTGGTGTAGGGATGGCTAATGGACATCTCCGCACCCCCCATAAGACAAACAGATGTACATCAATAAATATTTATGTAATTGTTTCAAGTGACGTCAAACTTTGTTCCTAACCTTTCCCATCGCTATCCAACCGCAAGGTTTTTGATAGATCGTGTTGTACCTCAGAGCTGACACTGCAGTAAAACCCTGCCTCCAGCATCCAGATATCATCGCTGCTTTATCCCCCAACTCCCAGTTACCGGCTGTACTTATGGATATGCTAATGAACAGGAAACCTATAGCTGGCAAAGGGAGCGCACCCATCTATAGCTTAGCCTCCTAGCAACTATTATTCATGCAAGAACTGCAATAATTATAATTTCTGCCACCTTCACTGAGCTTGGCGTCCTTCTTAGACATTACAGCAGTCTTTACTGAGGATTTCACAGGAGTGTCATGCCCTGATTCATCATTAATTATTTGGCCATTAAACAGAGAAAATAGCTTTTAAATCCAAATCAAGCAGAGTTGTGGTCGAGTTCCGTCCTTCGTTAAAGGATCACAGATTGATGTAGGGGATCATTAATATATTGTATTTAATTATATCATGTACCGGTCACTTAGTGGATCCTGTAGTTACAGATTGCTGATTAAAAGAAATACGTTTAGAAATTTATGAGATGAGTTGTATAATTGATTTTCAAAGCATCTAACCATCTTTAAACAAGTAAAAACACCCCCGCAGCTGAAGTGCTTGGACAGGTTGGGTTCTTCTACATCTTGCACTGTTTTGTACCAGTGTCCAAAATGAAATCCAGCAATGCTGCAGCGCCTGAGCCCCTGCCTACCCCCAGCAAACTGTTTAGGGTTCATGACACACGAGCTCGCAGCTCATCTCTTTCTGACAGCCGTAGGGTTGAGCGCTCCAGACCGTCTTTATGTTCAGGTGTGGGGTTTTGGCTTTTAAAAGAACACAGTGAAACTGCCTTCTGATGAAGGGGACTGTTTATAAAGACATTGCACTGACACTAACAACCCAGCCCCCCGCATTCAGACCCTACTGCTCTCTCCTTACTCTCTCCTTCCACAGCCAATTCTTCCCACCGTGTTACACACACGTCGTGAGATGACAGAGTGCCAAGCCCTCGGGACAAAGCAGCAAAAGCTGCTAGCCCCAGGTAAAGAAACGCTGGTGGCTCAGGTGATCTGAAGCTGGTGCATGGCAGTCACAAGGCTTGCTGCTGCCTGCAGGTGCTGAGCACGGCTGAGCACCTTCCTGCAACGCGCTGACCCTCACCTCCCTCCCCCGCACCAGCTCCCTGCAGGGCTGGGACAAGCAGCTCTCAAGGCAACGCAAACAGCCTGCCCCCCTACATCGTTTTGGTGGCAGTTGACTTACAGCACAGCTACGGGGCCAGTTTATTTTAACCACTCAAAAAAAAAACCTGTCAGAGGACACGAGGGTTTGAAGCGCAGGAGGTATGATGTGTTCAGCTGGGTTTGGAGCAAGCTCAGCCCACCATGTTTTCCTGCACTTCCCGCTGCAGAGTGCTCAGCATTTTGCAGAGCGAAGTGGCTTGCCAGCAACGATTCAAAGGCCTCAATAACAATTCGCTCACATCAATAAAGATCTTACCGCCAACTTTAACAGGCTTTGGATCTGTGGCTTCTAATGACTCTCCCATACAAACCTCCCTACTGAAGCATCAGAGCTCCTCAAAAATGCATTAAGCTACACAAGTGGGTTCTTCACTTCTCTCATCTTTCCCTGAGAGGAATAATGCAGTTGATTATTTTCAGTGCTGTCTTGATTCACTTTGATATTTTTTTTCTTTTTTTTCCCGCTTCCATTGTCAGACACACGCTGCTCGGAACGACAGAGATGCCGCTGAACGCGCTTTGCACCCAGAGCAGAACGCTGTGATGAGGTCCCATTGTAGACTTCCACGTCACGGCCCTCTCGGGTTTAGAAACACCATAGTAGGTGACAGGACAACCCCAGATATTTAAAATTATCTGTTAGCTATCCTTTTAGATCACAGAATGCCTAGAGAGGGAGAAGTGAGAGCGTGACAAGCTCCGCCGTGCTCTAGCGGAGAGCCAGAGAAAGCTCCGGAAGGCTCACAACAGGCTGACTCTGCACTAAGGCTCAAAGCCGTTTTGCGACTTCATCAGTCAACGCCACACGTCCTACACCAGCAGTCCCTGGTGTGGCTCAGTCCTTCCCCGTGCTGTCAGAATCCTCAGGAGCAGATTTAAAAATCAATCGCAAAAGGGGTGGCCTTCATTATTTAAAATAAAAATATTCCAAGCAAAGTAACTGAGGCTTAATAATGTCAAATATAGCACCAGGAGATAGGTTTTCCTGAACGATGGTGCTTATGCAAAGCAGGAAAAGTTTCAAAAATTAAGTTTTCAACCTAAAAATCTCTTCAATCGTGTTAATTTTACATACGCTATTCAAATAACTGGCTCGATGTCCATCTGTCCCGGGGACTGATCATGGTCACCTTTTCTCTGCAAACTCCTATATCAGCTGAGATGTTCTCAAAATCCTTCCGTTCACGCTCCGAGCAGTTGTAACTGAACGTGGGAAGATATTCAGAGGAGCCGAGAGGGGGAAGGCAACTCTTTCCATCAAGTTATTCCAAAGCATTTCCAAAAAAACAACTTTTCACTGCATTTTAACTGGTGATAGAATGTGACTGTATTTTATCACTACCTGGACCGCTGAGCTGAAATTCGGCTTAGATAGGAAGGCACAGCGTCAGGCACCACTCAGAGTATTTGGTATGTAAGTGAAGCATGGATGAGACTAATTATGCGAGTAAGGACCCCCCCCCTCCCCCGAGTGAACAAGCATCCTCACTGCCTGGCTGCACTGAATTCGGCTCTGCCTGGGCAAAGCTAGGGCTGGAGATGCCCTTTGGAGACCACGCACCAGGCGAGCAGCTGTTTGCAAAGCGGAGGAAGGCAGCCGAAACCAAGGTCTGCGGAGGCTTGGTGAGTCTGTACATTGTTTGTATGGACGGGGGCTGCTATAGCCAGGCAAATGTTACCTGCTCTCCAGCAGGCTGAATCCTCTAACGTGCATAAAGCTGATCTCTGACTCCAGAAGCCAGTGGTGGATTCACTCTCCACAGCTCATACTGTTTTTTCTGGTTGGCTTTTTAATAGGGGCAGGGTTGTCGACAGCGATGCGTGCTTCACCCTTGCCTCCTCTAACCTGACACATCCATCTGAGTAGAACTTTGGCTAACAATGGGCAGGGAGACCATCACCTGTGGGTAGAACAGTGGCTCTGGGCATCATTGTCTTCTGATATTTAAGAAAAGATAATTCCCAGTCTCAGCATAGAAGATGTCATTACAACTGCTTTAATGTGGTCATAAAACACAGACAAGCTTTGAAGGCTCATAATTCTTTCATAGAGATATTGTTTAAATATTTAATGCCCACATTAATGATATTCTAATCCTTTTGGAATATGTGAATTTGCACTCATTTGCATTAATTTCGACTTGCTGGCAGTTTTGTTAAATCTTATTATAAAGACGCCATAGACAATAGCTTGTTGTCAATGGGGGTGCTTGCTGTGTTTCACCACAATGCCTACACCAACAACACCAGTGCTTTAAAAGCAGCCTTTAGTGCAGTAAGATAAAGTTCACAGAAGAGACTGATGTTGCCTATTTAATAAGGAATGCTTTTCTTCCCTATTTCTTTTTTTTTTAATTATAAAATGCTATTCAAGATTCCACCTCATTAACCACATCAGCCCCTGGGCGTTTGGCTGACAACAAAACACTGTGAGAACTGGGACCGTCCCTCCAACTGAAGGCAGGGGATGGGTCTCTGCTCCGAGCATCCCAGCCCTTTCCCGGACGGAGATGGGCCATTGCCTACTGTGTTGTGCAGGCGGGAGAGGGTTGCTCGCCGGCAGCATGCCACTCGGCCACGGTTCCATCCTAAAATATGTGGGTATCAATGCCAGAGAAAAAATGGAATGCAAGTTAGAGGAAATCCCTCAGGATTCTCCCTGGATTGTGTTTCATTTTGGTTTAATCTCATTTTCTGAACAGCCAATATGTTTGGTCTAGACAGATCTACTGCCTTTCAAACTTGAGATGCCAGATACTCCAGAATTCCCAAAGCCTCAGAAAAATTAACGAGATGTAATTTTAAGGTGTTCTTTACCACTCTGAAATACTGTTTAAAACAGCCTGGACTATCACCTAAAAGGAATTGCGTGCACATGCTACGACTCTGTTCTTACGCTGAAGCTTCTTGATTCAAACTTTTTGAATCAAAATCCTGAGACAGCAAAGCCCCCTTCTCTGCCGGAAGCATGCTGGAATGTGGGATGGGATGTTTTGCCTCTGACCATGACAAGTGATTTTAATTCTGACACATTGATCAGCATCTTCTTGTGCTTTGAGGGTTTGGCAACTTCCACCACTGAATGCTGAAGTCTGATCTATTCAGCGAACGGGAACTGGGAAGAGGAAATGATATAGGGAAAAAAATCCAAATTTATTCACCGAGAATATGATTTAGTTTATACTACTAGATGAACAAGAACTACTACTATGCTTACGCAGCTGGACAGATACAGTGGTTGCTCTGTTAGAAAGCACGGGGGGAAAGACAACCATCCCTGGATTTTCCCACCTTTGGCTTTCAAAGCCTAACCGATCTGCTTTTGGATTCCTGGGCTTCTATGCAAGGCAAATAGTTCTGCTAAAACCCCTTACCTGTCATTAACATATATGCAAAACAGCAGTAAGGTCAGGGTGGTCGGTTGAACATGCGACTGGCGTTGCAAAGCAGGTTGCTTCGACCTGATGCTGCCCTGCCCCAGGGTGAAATACTCCAGGCTTGCTGCGCGTGAGCTCCTCCTGCGTTACACAGGGGAGGTGGGGGGACGCCTGCTTAACCTTTGTAAAGGCGACAGCTTGCTGTGTGCAGTGTGTCTTCGTCGCTGCCAGATGTCATTATCCAGAAGCAAAAGTGGAGGAGGGGCTGGGGACGGACTTTTTTGGATCCGGTAAGTTGTCTGCAGAAAGCTGGGATGAGCAATGGACTGTTCCCACAGCTTAGCAGGGGGCTAGCATAAGACCACACCACCCAGTACACCGAGATATTGCCTCCACCACTGAGTAATATTTATTTTTTTAACATTTTTATGGAATCTCTTTTGACTCCAGATCTTGGGAAAGCCTTAAGCCGTGGCATGTGGAGCATGTATCCATTCTGGAAACACAGACCATCCTTTGCCGACCAGCCATTGCACACCACTGCATGTTTAGTTGCAATACTTGATGCTGTTTTCGGGGCCTGAGTAACAGAAACATGTCACATAACAGGCGCAGAAGGAGGTGCTTGTTTGTGTGTGCAGATCTGTTGCTTGCCTCTAAATACCCTTGATTTCCCCTTCAGATTTCTCCTATAGATTTCCATATTAACCAAGCGTGTTCCTCACCATGACAAATGCATCTGCCGAGCTGTTCACTGGGACTTCTGTTATCTGCGGTTATTCTTGTTCCATGGATACGTTCCAACTAAACAAGCATCAGTGAATCAATAAATTTGCTTCTCAGCTCCTCAGGCTTGGTTAGGAGACAGTCTTCTGGGGGTGATTAGTGCATGGAGCCAGCTAGGGGAGGGCCAGCATGCTGCTGGTAACGGGGGGAGATTGGGAGAGTCATGAATTTTGACATGCACATGTGTCCTAGGGAGTCTCATCCATCCAGAACATCTCCTAAACTTCCCATCTCCACCCGCAGGACTAAAGGGACTTTATTCCCTGGGGTGTCTTTTGGTGGCTTTGCTTCGTCATTGCACAGCAAGGGCAAGAGCCCTGCCCTGTGGACATCCATAGCCAGAGAAGTCATGGAAAAGTGACAGAGGACAAATTGTTTTTCCAGATAAGCCAAGAGAGCAGAATGGTCGCCCGCTCCAGTGAAAGGGAATGGAAGGAAAAAATGCTTCTTGAAATAGAAAAGACTGATGCTACCTGCACTGGCAATATCCCAGGGTTTTAACTGCAAGTAAGATCAACCAGAAGAAAACCTCTGCTTCCTTAAAAGAAACTAGGAATGTAATCCTAGCTTGCGTTTATCGCCACTGCTCCAGAAAAATCACCCAGCACGTGTAGGTGGGTTATGCTTTATTCAAGGATGCCCTTGGTAGAGCGCAGCTCTGCAAGGCAGGAGCTCCAGGTGGCACCTGACACTGGCTCCCTCTGTGTCCCAGGTGTCCTGTCTGGCTCCGCAGTGCCCACCAGCCGTGACACAACGTGCCCCGAGCTCCTCCGATTGCAAGTGTAGCCAAGAATAAAACACTTGGCAATAGAAGAAGAATACAAATTTAACAGCTCGATTGCTAAAAGAACAGTATGTTAAATGGGTATATTAAAAATCTATTTATTTTTTAAAAATTAAATAAAATTATTTTAATTTAATTTTAAACTATTGAACCTTCCTCTTCTCTGCACTTTCCCCACCGCAGTGCCTAGGTGTGATCCTTGGCAAAGGGGTTTCCTTTCAGAGGGATGAGATTTTCCCTCTATATAACAGGCTTGGAGCTGGGCTATCAGCAGCATGTTCCACACTCAGTCTCCAGCTGGATTCTGAGGTTTGGCATTACAGACATGACCTCTACGAGGCTTCCGAACATCCGCACACGCATATTGGGCATGGTGGGGTTTGTATTAAATACCATTCTAGCTTGGCCTCGCCCTTAAGATTTGCTCAGGTAAAGCCCCGTCTTAAAGATGCTTGAAACAAATCACACGGGGTATCATTGTAGGCTCTCAGACTCGACGCAGAAGGCGACAGCAGTGTGCTAAACCTCTTGCACCCTTCTTTCTGCAGCACCCACCGCAAAGCCGGGCCACCGAGACACCAGCCAGCGCTGCACCTCCTCCCCATGCCCTGGCTGGGCTTTCCGATCACCCCCCACACTCACACTTTCATATTCAGCCCTAATCTTCTTTATCTCCCACGTCATCTTTACGTTTGAATGCTCATAACAACCTTTGACTGAACCTATGTCTTAATAACGTCAGTATGCCTTGAACAAATGTATGATACATGCAAGAGCCTCCTGCTCTGGACCTTAATCATGAATAATAAGAACAATTTGCGAGAGCCGATAGTGAGTTATGAATCTTACAGCAGACACAGCTCTGCAAGATCAAGCCATTGAAAAGGGATAGATTGTCCATTTACTTATTTTTAAAGGTTTGTTTGCTCTAACGCCGCAGAAGCAAGGATAGGACACCCGCTTTCAGGGGCTGGCTTGTTCATGCTCTTATCTTCCCTTTTTACTACCTACTCGATATGGCTTTTTACTTTAATCTGTTTATCAGGTTGAATGTATGTTAACAGAGAAACGTTTAACAGCAGGGTTAAAGATTTGCTACCAGGTAATTTAGTACCTATTTTTGCAAATAGAGCGTGTGAAGACTGTTAGCATTGGCAGAGAAAGGGGAGGACGTAGGATAACAAAACTTCAGAGGGAAAAAAATCCTATTTTCAGCAGGTGAGAGAGTGGCATCCTCCTTTCCTTGTTCTCTCTGTGTTTCACAGGATGCAAAGATGAGCCTGCAAGCTGTCAGGCGAGGCAGAGGACTGCCTGGCACTCCACAGGCTGCTGCGGACCACAGCTACCTCCAGATCAAAGTGCTGGATGCACTCACGCCCTTCATTCCCACATGCTGGAATCTTGCACAGACTCAGGGGTCGGAAACTTGTTTTTCTTTCCCCCAGCTGCCTTTGCCTCCAGCACAAGCCAACTACAAACAGCTGCCTCTTGCAATCTTTTAAGATTTCTCTTAACTTTAGCCTTGACTTAGACCTGCTTGGCTGCTTCTCCTGCCCTCTTTTCGCCTCCTCAGTGGGCTCCTTGCAGCTCTGCAATGGGTAGGTAGAGCTGCCCTCACTGAGCGGTGTACCATGACGGCACAGCACTCCCTCAGGTCCCCTCACCTACCTGCCAGCCTCCTGATGTGACACCACGAGGTGCATAGCACGGCAGTTTCGAGGTAAACAGAGCATCACCCACGCGCTTATGGGGTATCTCGCCCACACAGGCTCTGCAGACCTCCATTTAACTAAGGTGGGCACTGACTGATCACATTTGCCCAACGAAGACCCCCAAGAAAGCTTTATAACACGATCAGTGTCTTATCTTACAAGTTCCGAGGCAAGTTTTATGTACCTTCTGTGCTGTACAAGTGAACGAGAAGCACTTTTTAATTCTAAAATAAATGCTCACAGTTGCAATCAGGTTACTTATTACAGGATCCCTGGAGAAGCGTGGTGAAAGCTGAAAACAAAATGTTCATTCAGTTGCTGGGGTGATTTTGAAGGATGGGGAGGTGGCATTACTCTCTTTTCCTTCATTTCCAGGTGTTCGCACTGGTAAAGGAGCTGTCGGTCATAAAATCTGCAGTCGCAGAGGAGAAGGACCATTGAGTGCTCTGGAGGGAGAAAGATAAAAAACCCAGCAGGGAGATGCTCCTGCAAAGTTCATCTGCAGGTGGGATGCATCGCCCTGGGGTGGGTGCGTTCAAAACTCGACAGTGAGCACCAAGGAACTCCCTGGGGAAAACTACCACGTAGTTGCAACAGGTACAAAACGGGGGCATGAACAGCCAAGCTGAAATAGCTTTTTCTCCAAATACAGACACTTTTCTGTAACTCCTGAAGGTGCAAGTACGGCCACGGTAAAACAAGTGTCTATTACTCGTGAAGGTAACCTCGCATGCTTGGTCACACACCTTCCTGTACATATGTACACTTTTAAGTGGGTGGCTCAAACTGGCCTCGTTCAAATACATTTTTTTCTCCTGCTTTGCTTCACCCTTCCCCTGCGCTTGTCTCCCCTCTTCTGTGTCTCTGGGTCTCTGCTCGAAGTTAGATAGCAATTAAACTTTCATTTTCCCAGCTAAATCTCCATCTCTTTTCCATGGTCTCTCTATAGTTTGATGGCCACATCTTGATTTCTGCCTCATAGTGGACTCCTTGTAGAGCCGTGACTGGTGGGTATTGCAGCTGTGATTTAACAGTACAGCACGATGGCAGTAACAGCAGACTTCCAGAGACTGGAGCAGAAACCAGAAAGATGTTTTTATGAAGCTCTTCACTTTGTTACTGAAGAGGGTTTTTTTTCTGGATATACTCCACACCTCTGTTCTTGCTAAGGGAATTTCTGTCTCCTTAGGAAAGAACTTGTAAAATGAGGAAGAATATAAATACGCAAGCCCTGTCTGGTTCTCCTGATGCAGTGATCAAATTTGATGGATACTAACCTCTTACCCTTGCAAATTGCTCAGAACAGTAGCAAGTACCTTTAGGAAAATGAATATCTCATCCCTCTGCTCTGCTCGTTTCACCAACCATCAGCGGGGTCAACAGGAAAGCTTGCGCTGCTTTTATGAGCCGAGTCCCACTAAGAGTCACTTGCTATCCTACTGTAAAGCCAAATGCAAATCAGGAAGCCTCACCATGATTTTAAAACACAAATCTACAGGGAAATCTCTCTGCTAAGGCTATTAACAGCAATGAAGACTGAAAAAAAAAAAAAAAAAGACGGTAGTTTGTGTATGTGTGTGTGCATGCAAATACTTTTTGGAAATTCGGAATAATTTGGAATAACAAGAAACATCTCCAGGATATTTTTTTCCTCTAACACAGAACACAGTAGGATATTAGCCCAGTTTACACTGGCATGACTCTGGATTTCTTGCCCAAAGGTGGGGACACAGGCAGGATCAAGACTCAGCCTTTGATGGTTACTCAGGGAGCAGAGCCAATCCCAGGCACATCCTGAAATTTTACTAAGGTCTTTGAGATGTTTTCACCATGAGGACACCAGAGATGAAGGCTGTTGTTATTGTGGCATATCGGAGGTTTTCAAACATGTGAATTATCCAGAAAGAAATCCCACTGCGATCCTGCCGAAGTCAAGATGTAGCCGGCTGAGTCATTAATCTGCTGGAGAAGGCTCCTAACACCCAACAAAGTTGGCCATAAAATTTGCAGAGACTCGCAAGCGCTGCGTACCAGCAAAGCGATCAAGCCCAGCTTTGATACCAGACTGGCACAAGGACTTTCCCACAGCAGCGATCAAACATTTCTTCTTTCCAAACACAACAGAGTCTGTGCTACATTAGAGGGCTTTAAGTGTTTTTCTTTTAATAACTGCAAGATACACAGAGTCCCTAAATTTTAGCAAGTTCAGGAAAAAAGAAGACGCACCTAAAGCTGTTTCTGGTTATTAGATTATTTTTTTTTGCCTGTGACTCTTAGCTTAAATATTAATATTTCTTTTTACATATAAAGTGCTTTACATTTCCTGCCCTACTGGAAGGCACAAAACCTTGGACAGAATGTACTGGCTTCAGCACAACGATTGTCTAATCAATGTCAGACAGCACGTCTGGGAGACAGCTTGGTTCGCCGCTGAAATAACAACCCCCTTTCAGCTGAGGACCTTCAGCTAAGCACCAAAAGCTGCACTCCCAGCTTTCTGCAGCACACGGAGACAAGATCATTCAGCTGATACAAGTTAATAGATCGCGTCCCGGTTTTGCGTCAAACTGCTCAGATCTACAGCGACTTGGCTTCTATTTGAAAGGGTGGGAAATTTTCCACTTCTGTTTGGTATCTGGAATGAGGCCATATCTGGAAGCCATTGACTTAGTTTGGGACAGCTAGAAGCTATCTTTCCTCATGGTGGGGGAAAAAAAAAAAAAAGAAAGAATAGCTTTTAACATATTCTTATGGAGGAAGATATATTTATTTTTGTTACTACTGGTTTTCCAAAGGTAGCTGTTCATAGACGAGTAATATCCAGAAGTCCTAACTAAGAGAACGGGCTCGTTCAGAGATTAAATGACCTTCCTATGATAATCCAAGTGATTTTCCAACAGCAGAACAAAAACTGAGTAACCACCACGAGAGACTAACTATCACAACCATCTTTCCCATCTTTAAACTCATCCTTTGGAGATGGGATTTCTGTTCCCACATCCCAGAAGCCCCATTACAAGCATGAAATACGTGCTAGGCTTACGCTTCTGACTCCCAGCTTGCAAGATACAAAGGAGGACAAGGCAGCCTCACTTTCAGAAGTAAACTATAACTTCATCAGTCTGGAGATCAGACCTTCCCAATGCCCTCAAAGAAATTCTGTTCAAAATCAGGTTAAAAACTGCAGAAAGGGAATTTGGCCACCAAAGACATAACAAAATCCTACAAGCTGTTGAAACCCAAACACCAAAGAATTAACTCCAGGCATAGCTTTGGACTTGTTACTTCTTTGTTGTCTTACTTCCACTAATGGGTATGTATATATCCACAAAACCAGTAATAAATATCTCTTATGGATTTATATTTGTGTGCCAATAGATTCCTCCAGATAGTAATTGGTCAGTTTGGCTGACATTAACCTTTTAAAAGCTTAGAATATCGTTGACTGAATATATTTCATACCATGAGTAGCAGCTGGACAAGGTTATGGGGGACCTTCTTAGACACAGTACTGAAGAGAGATTCCTTTTGCTTTTGCAGTTGGAGAATAATTGTACCCCACTCCTGTTTGCACAGGTCTTAATTGAGAAGCATTTATGGCCTTTGTAAACAAGAAACAGAAAAGTCAAACATGCTTCAGGATTCCTGAGAAACATTTTTCCTATTTTATCACACTGTAAAATTGAAAAAAAAAAAAAACAACCAAAAAAACAACAAAAAAACACCAATAAAACCTCAAACCACCAAACCTAAAAACCCAAGATCTGGCCTAAATACAGAAAGTGCTGATTCCATTCACACTACATCATTTGAGTGGTGAAATGATATTTAATCTAACAGAAGGAGATGCTGAAAGACAGAAAGTTCATAACAAATAACTCGGCGCAAGAAATAGTAATTAAACAATTTTAGAGTAAAAATTGCTCTGGGTATTTTCTGTGAAGGAGAATTAGTGGTTGATGAAGACTGAAATACATTATTTAATCACAGGAACATCGCATACCATCTTTCTGTACAGAGGCTTTCCAGTTAAATACCCATTTAATGTCTTCTGATTGAATTGCCCTATGTCTCCGGGGAGACCTTCCAGCAGCCTTCCAGTAAAGGGGGGCTCCAGGGAAGGTGGGGAGGGACTCTGTCAGGGAGGGGAGCAAGAGGACGGGGGTAATGGTTTTCAACTGAAAGAGGGTAGATCTAGGTTAGCTATAAGGAAGAAAATCTTCACTATGAGAGCAGTGAGACACTGGCACAGGTTACCCGGAGCATCTGTGGGTGCCCCATCCCTGGTAGGGTCCAAGGCCAGGTTGGATGGGGCTGGGAGCAACCTGGGCTGGTGGAAAGTGTCCCTGCCCATGGCAGGGGGTGGGAACTAGGTGATCTTTAAGGTCCCTTCCAACCCAAACCATTCTATTTCAAGTACTAGCACAACGCCTACATTTTTGTGTGGAGCAAACAAATGAAGAAAATCAGAACCTCTAATGAGACAGCAATGTTGAGAGAACCTGCCTTGGTACAAGCAGGGAATGCTTCTGAAAAAAACATTGCACAAACGTGACGATTGCTCCCGTACGGAGGGCTCAGCGGAGTCCCTCTGTTATCCTTGGAGTTACGTGTTGAAACCAACCCTGAGCCCATCGTTTCTTTCCCTACACCAGAAACTATCTCACTGCAGACACAGAGGTGATCACTGCTCAGAGTACGGCACTCCTTAGGCTTCCTGCCTTTTCTGTGGAAGAAGAGAGAGCTGAAGAGAGAGCTGCAATTTTTTTTTTTTTATTATTTTTTTTTGTCTCTGTAGTGCTTGTTTCCAAGAAGAGAAATCAGTTCAAAATACAGCTCTCAAAGTTAGGCATAATGGCTTCCCATTTCTTGCTCATGACCAAGACACAAGTTGCCCTAAGCTGAGTTTTCTAACACATAAAACATCCCGTCCCGCCAGGCTGCTTCACACCTTTTCATTTCCCAGGCACAATAGCATGATAAGTATTAATAATAATACCTAACATAAAGGGAACGAGAAGAGATTAGTTATTACAATTCTGTGACAGCAGTCCATTCTCTGTCTTGAAAGCAAGACAGAAAATTACTAATTTTTTTCCAACAAAAGACTGAAAAAAAACCCCTTCTGATAGATTAGATCAACTGGTGGGGAGAGAAGAGTGTGCAGCCATTGTAAAAATATCTCCCTGACACCGTAAAGATAATGTCATGGGAACTCCTGGGAAGGAAGGAACAAGCCCTGGCTTTGAACAATGGCAGAAAACATTGCTGTTCCTAATGTAATTCCAAAAGGGAAAATCAGGTGGGTAGATAGAGCAAAGCAGAAAACAAGCACTGGATAAAAAAAAAAAAAAAAAAAAAAAGCCTCCCTATAAAGATCAGGAAAGAGCCCGAGAGCCTCTATTTTCCTATGCTGCTGTAAATTCATAAATTTTTAGGGCCAGACAGGATCGTTCTGACCACTTGTTCCTATCTGCTGCACAATTCAGGCTGTTTAAATCCCTCCTGCAAATTCAGCATCAACACCAAAATTCCTGATGGAAGGAAAACACATTTTTCAGGCGCTAGATTTCCACATAATGATTTCACAGAACTGAAAGTCATCCTCGTACCAAGTTTGGAGTTTGTCTAGCTTACATTACTGCCTTTTCACCCCGTTTTTCCTTTGTGAATATAAAAGACCCCCCTACTACCAGAAATCTTCCGTGGATGCTTAGGGACCACTTCTCCCTACCCCCATTGCTCCCCAGCACGTGGTGACCAGCCACTGGGCACAGGGTACTGGGGTCCATCCAGACGCGCGGCTGGGCTACAGGGGATTTCTCCTTTAGGAGATTTGCTTCAGAAATCATCTCTTACAGGAGACGCAGGTGCGCCAGACACCAGCACATCAGTTACAAACGCAGGGCTGGCAGGAACGCAAGGAATGCTGCAACACAGGCAGTTCAGAACGTCACGCAGGCAACGGGACCGAACGACAGAAAAACAGCAGAAGCCCGGAACAGCGCAGGTATAGGGATGGCTTTGGAGATCCAGCTCAAAGCTGAGCTTGGCAAAAGCCACACAAATGCGTTTCATGTACCAGAGAGAGAACAGATGCCTGGTATCAAGGCCAGTGCCAGAGATGGAGAGAGGAATGACATGACAGATGTAAGCCTGTACGGACCACGGAGGGTGGGCAAAAAGGCTCACAAAGCCATGGAAATAACAATCTTTTACATTTTTTGAACTACCTAGGTAGTTTTGAACTTCTGGTTGTTCAATCCACCCTGTTCATTTGAAGGGCAAGAGCAACAACTCCAAAAAAAAGACATCTCTCTCGGCAACAGCATCCGGACATTCCCCATGTCCTAGCGCTCAGATGTGAGCACAGCCACCAGTTCTCACACTTTCACCCTTCAGATCCTCTCCTTCATCCCCCTGAGGGGCAAGTGAGCGAGCAGGGTTAAACCATGACAATATTTCAACCATAAACGTTAGGTATAAACACAGTAAAATAGGCCACTATATATAACGGTGGGATATAGCATCCTTCCTTTCTCCCGACTATTATCTTTCTTGCATACTTTTACTACCAGATCTTGGTTTGGTCACCTGTTTATTGTAGTAGTAACTAATCCATGGAAAAATATCTGCTTGGGTCATTTTTTTTTCCAGACTATGCAATCACACAAGCAAGCACAATATTTATGTCAGTCAGAAAAGGGTCTTGAATCCAGTTCCCCCCTATTTCAGCTGGGTGCCCTACATCCACACTATTGGATGCCCCAGGGTCTCCCCTATTCCTTCCACCCTCAAAACTGGGACTTTTCTTATAAAGTGAATGAAACTGCTGAAAAACTGACAGCTACCCCAAGTCTTTGTGGTTTGTGTCTTGTCTGGTAAATGTACAACGACAGAGAGCATCATGCAGAACCACCCTCAGGTTTCACACATCTACTGGAGTTTCAAAGCCATGTGGTCCTTATTAAGCACCGGCAATCAGTGAGTTAATTCAAATAGGAAGACCTCTGCAGACTGACAGTTGCAGGGAGGAAAGCACTCCAGGAATTACAGACTGAGCTGCATGAATTATGTCTGATTATCACAATAACTCAAGTATTCTTGGCACGCAAGGAGCTGGGGTAAGGGCTCAGAACGATGCTCTAATACCATTAACCAGGAGCCAGCAGGCTTCCCTGGGGAATCTTTGGCTGTTGGATCTTCTTGCTTTTATCTTTTCTTTCCTGGCAACAGCAGAACGTTACCAATCCAAAGGGTGGAGGATGTCCACCAGGAGGTAAGGAGTTAAACAGCCCAGGAAAACCTCTGGATATATGCCGCAGCCTAAACACGTTTTCCCAGGACAACGAGGGAGCTGAGCACATTTACACAGTTGGGATTGTTTAATGCTTTTTAGAGAAATCATAACCAGTTAAATACCCAGGGTATTAACGCTTTAAAAATGATTGAATATAAATACAACAGGAGATAAACCCCAGTTACTCTCCAGGACTGAAGTTGGAGGTTGTGGAGCTTCGTTTGAACAGAGCAGCTCTCTCCAGATGTTTGCTCTGACAGCACATTTGGGGGAGATTAAAAAGCGTAATATAGTGGAATCTCTTGGGCCACATCCTAGAGAGGCACAGTAACCCAGATCTACCACAGGCCGTAGCATTACGTTCATTTGCAGCACTTACACTCCTGGTTCAATATCTCCATGAGAATCAACTAGCTCTTTTCCCAGAAAATCAAGTTTTCACTCCAAACAAGGTGAGACACAGGAAATCCTCCTAACCCCTCTGGGCAGTTGGAAACAAATTGTTCAGATCTTCTTAGAAACACTGGTTATGGGCTGGAAATGGAACAAAACTCCCCGTGCCCTGAAATCATCCCTTACTTCTCTTTCTCAGTTTCACTCAAGTACAGAAAAGGGGGAAAAAAATATCTGTGTTGGTGGGGAGAACCTGCCAATCATTCCAAGGACTACATATCTGCCACAGACTGAATTTCTCCTTTTTTCAGTCAAATCTCATTCAGACTTCTCCTGGAGTCATGTTAAAGCTACAGCATTATCCTTCCCAGCCTCATATATTTTTGGACCTCAGACAATTAAGTTAATTTTTTTCTGAAGGCTGTCAGACTGTCATAGCTTGGGCCGTGCCATGATACACCAATGAGATATGAAGGTACCCAGTAATTTTAAGTTACTGGTTACCTTCAGAGCTGGTACCCCCTTAACTGAGTTCTCCTCAGCAGCTTTCTTCTTTTTTTCCGAATTTCTGTGTATTTTGAGGATACACGATGGAGATTCACACAGCCCACAGATGCTCCAGTTGTAAAGAAGGAATTACTGGGCTGTACCATCACAGCAGAATGTTTGATCCATTTCTAGACCTGCTTGAAGGATGAAAGGGGGTTTCTCACTTTCTGGATACTTTGCTGAACCATAGCATCGCATGATTCCAGCTCCAGCAAGCAAGCAGAGCAGATCTCACTGTGACAGCAATAGGGTAACATCTCACCCAGATTTCAATTCGTTTCCTTGATGGGATTCAGATTGCAGCAATACCCATTTGCCCGGCTGGCATTCCTGAATCCCATTATTCTGTGATTTAGCCATTGCAAATGCGACTATGATGGAGGGAACAAGACCATTTCCTTCTGCCAGATCCTGTTGTTCATAATTTCACAGGATGCATTAAGCCAGACACAATTTGGACTATTCTTCTAGATTGAGTCACTCATAAAAGTGATAGATACAGTATTTACCTATAGCACTTTCTCCTAATTACAGAGAGATCCAAAACAGCCCTGAAAAGTGGAACAATCTTACGTTGCCAAATTGTCTGCCCCTCCAAGGACTGATCTGCCTTTATTCTTCTTCCAGGGCTTGGCCTGAGCACAGACAGTGCTTGTTTACTACTTTACTACAAGAAAGAATATGAAAAAGAGAGAATGCAGATGAATACAGATTATTTCTATTTAGCCCAGCTTTATGCTTTCAAAACAGCAGCACATCATTGGCACCCCACATATCTGACTTGCCTGCTGTATCCTGCAAGTGTATAACACTGGCAGAAAATGAGATCACTTTTTTTTTTTTTCCCTAGGAAAAATTTCTTCACTGAAAGTGTGGTCAAGCATTGGAACAGGCTGCCCAGGTGGCATGACCATCCCTGGAGGTGTCTGAAAAACATGTAGGTGCAGGGCCTGGCAACATGGGTTAGGGATGGATGCAGCGGTCCTGGGTTAACGGTTAGACTCGATGATCTCAAAGGTCTTTTCCAACCTCAGTGATTCTGTGATTCTCATTTATCAGCTTAGGGTGGAGGTGAGATGGACAAACCTGAGTCCTCCTAACTATGCCTGCACTTGGCATCATCTGCTTTACTATCTCCACTTTGATTCTCCCTTTTCTGTGTCTTTTTTTTTTTTTTTTTTTTTTTTTTTTTTTTTTTGTGGGGGGGAGTGTGGAAGGTTGTACTTTTCTTGCAAGCTGATGAGTTCTGTCTTGTAGATGGCCCTTTCCTTCTTTTCACTAAACATCCTGTTGTATTCTGTGTCCTACCCGCGACGTGCGATTTAACCAGCACCACGTTAGGTTTGTTAGCGAGGTGTTGCGGTGCCATCCACCTGCCGCAATTCCCTGGAGATTTCCTGTCTAAATAGAAACGATTCACCAGAACTCCATCCTGCTGCTGCTCTGTGGCACTCGCCAAATTCCCCTACTGCTGTGACAGGGATGTGCCAAACGTGCTTATGCTTTACCGAGGGATGCGATGGCTGCGTGACTGTGATCCGAGTCATGAAAGAGAAGCGGCTCGTTCCCATTGCAGCGCTGCGCTTCCCACTGGAGGCTGGTCCTCTGCTTTCACGGCACGTTTCAGCACATCCTCACACAGAACGTCAGTGGGAGTTCCTTATTCCTTTGCTTACAGTCACTGGCTGCCCACGGGCTGCCTTTTCCCCGGGGAAGCAGCAGCACCACCAGCTCTCTGTGTGGGTCCGGTGATGGGGACCGTGTGGCTGGCGGTCACCAAGGCAGCTGATGGAAGCGAGCCCGTCTCCCTAACAGTACCCCTGATTTACGGTGGTAACGCTGGAGCAAGTCCTGCTGATAAGGAGGATGCTCCCAGTTACCATAGGAACTACCGGAGGTTACTCAGCCCGATTCAATGTCTTCTGTGCTACAACAAGTGTGTTTCAAAGGAACCGTAGCCAAAAGCCTTAGTAACGTCAGCCAAAGCCAGCACAAGCCTCAAAAACAAACGCACATGCATATTGCAGTATATCACGTAGCTGTATTAGCTCGTCCTTGGAGGATCTCTCCCAGGCATTTCCAAGCATTTTGTCTGTTTTGCCTTTGAACAAGCCCAGCACATCACCGCTGTGTTTGGTGGGTGCAGGGGGAGCCTGCTTGCACCCAGCTATGTTTATAAAACTGGATGATGAGAGCGTGCTCCAGACCTCACTGGAGCCAAACTAGCTTGAAAACGTCAGGACCAACGCAGTGCAGCGAACCAGCACATTTGCAGGTGGCTTAACATTTCCCTGAGGGGTGAGAGCACGTTTTGAAAACAGAATGGAGCTGATGAGAAAAGCACCACCCTGCAGAAACTACTCTCTGCCCTTTATAATAACATGCCACTGCTTCCCACAGGGCTTTAAAATATACATCAAAGCTAGCAGATGCTTAAATAGCAATGGGCAACTCAGCAGAACGCGACAGCTTGGGCTTTGCAAGGAAGCGCAGGCATCGTCTCTCCTTTTTGCAAATGCCTCTTGATGAAGTAAAATGTGTTTAGAAACACACATAGCTTGGTTACGGTGCATTCTTGCAACCTCATCTGAACCAGCTTAGCTCTAAGATTTAGGAATTAAAAATAATAATATCTGGTTTCATTTGCAGGTAAAGGATCCCACCTGCTTTTGAAATTCAGTATCTGACTGAGATCGGTCTACAGAGCCCCTGCGAACACTATCGTGCGAGACTGCATTTTCAAAAATAGCTTAATGAATTCGCTTTGTCCCTCAGTGGAAGGAAGAGCAGTAGCTCACATTGCACAGAGTCATCAGGGGCAGCGATACCAGAGTGACAGTGCGCGCTGCAGCCACTGGACCCTGAGGGTCCTTCTCCCTGTGCTGCGAGGAAGCCTTGACTCAATCACGGGCCCCACTTACCCCAGCTATCAGCATGCAAAAGCCTCCTTTATCCCTGCAAACCCACCCAACGTGCTGAAGGAATGGTGGCCCTGGGGATTCTTCCCCACTGCTTCATTGTGGGTGTGAAGCATCCACGTGCAGGAGCTGCAGGAAAAGAAGCCCCCCCCATGCTCAAATGCTGCGTAGGGAGAGCAGGCAGCATCGGAGAGTTGAAATACATGCTTGCAACCTCTGCTATAGCGATACAGTGAAATCCAGCACCGCTTCGATAAGAGAAATGCTGCTGGAGAAGCATGCGGGCAGCACGGTCCCACAGTAGCTTAGCAGAGAGAGCGCAAAGCAAAAGGAGCAGCCAGCCGAAAAGGGATTGTCTTCCTTGTCCCTAATTCACCCCGAAAAAAAGTACTGAGTCAAGGTAACGGTCTCACGGGTGGGAATATCGGTACCATCTGCGTGGGCTGGGGACAGAGTTCACCCACAAGCGGCACAGGCAGGGACAGCGGGCGGGGGATGCCAGTGCCCCATATCCTGCTGCAGGGAGAGCACAGACACACTGAGTATCCGCAACCAGATCCGGCGTGATCAGTTTTACATCATTTACGCTGCGCCAGCAGCAAAGCATCATTTACAAAGCTGAGCATTACATGAACGAGCTCACAGCTAAATCCTCGGCTGAGGATGTGTTTTGTGGCGTAATTCTCACACCACTCAAAGGCCAGGGTTTATCTGCTCTGGCCTCTGCACTGTAATTTTTATTAATACCCATGGAGTCTCGCAAGTCTTTACAGCATTCATCACCCAAGTCAAAATAAAAGCAAGAGCCCCTAACGAGGTGCCAAACTTGCCAAATGGAACAGAAGCTCAAAAAAGGTATGCATAATAAAGGCAATTTTAAAATACAGTCTTTTAGGTTAAGACTTAAAGGAAAAGAGGTCCACAGGTTTGGGAGTTCCTGGCTGCTGTGATTTCTTCCAAACGTCTTAATTTCCTCTCCCTATCTGATTAAAGCATTTATGTATACACGTATTTATTACTAAGCAGTAATAAGCATCTGTCTGGTCAGAGCCCAAAGCAGAGGCTGTTTTGAGGAGCAGAACATGACACGCGTTTCCAGAGGTGCTCAGCTCCACACTTTTACCACGGATGCTTCCTTTGGATCCTCCTTTGGTCGCTTTGCCAGGGCAAGGGCCTGCCAAATACTTCGCTCTCCAAATTCCTTACACAGGATTTTTTTTTTGCCTCCTTTGGAGCTTGACAGATATTCTCACCACTTTGCTTTTGTGCGTACAAATACAACATCCCCCCCTCCCGCCACGCGGCAGCCTGCGTTTCCCAAACACCCCAGCTCTTAGAGGAACAGCCGGTACCGCGGGTGCGGGATGGGGCAGAAACCAGGAGCAGCGCTGGGCTCAGCGATTGCACAGCCCAGGGGGCTGGCAGCTGAATCGACACCCACCGAGGCACAGGCTGGGGGGGGGGGCTAGCTCACCGATTAAATGCACTGATGAGAAATTAAGGGCATTGCGCACAGCATCACACCCTGCTCAGACCTAACCGGCCAGTCCTGCACGTGCCCACACCAAGCTAAGCCCCCTAACTCATTTATTTAAGCATTCCGAGTACTCCCAAGTTATAAACATCCACCTCTCCTCCTCCCCATCGCCTGCATCACAATTATGTTGGAAAGAAACTGCAAAACCAGAACACGATGATAGTGGGATTACCGGAATAACTCCCCATTCCCTTATAATTAACAGATAACGTCTCTTTATTTAATTGTTTCTGGATTAACACACCATTCCAAAATTCAGCTAGAAAACGGAAAGGGAAGCCTGGGGCTGGTGTGCCTAGAGCAAAGTTGAATTTAACAGGCGAGGACAAGGGGAAAAATAGACATAATATGAAAAATGTCATTTAGCTCTCTTTTCCAGAAACATCACGCTAAGTGGTAGGCTGGCCCCCTGCCAAAGCTTGATGCATCAAGGGTCACGGTGGCTTCAGCACCGCCGTAATTTCTTATGCTGAGCTTCCATAATTTGATTGTTAAAGTTTGCAGATTTACATCATATCCAGGCAGGGAATTCTAAGCTGCTGACTATCAATTTCTAGCACAACACATTTCTACAGGCAGAGAGACACTTGGGAGCGCAGGCTTGAAAATACTGAATATTTTTTCTTCCGAACCAAAAAGCATTATGGATCCTGAGATATTGAGCAAAGGGTTAGAGACACCTGTGTGAGATGTGATATTTTGGGAGGGCAGAATTGAGGGATTGAGAGGTTAAGCCCCTGGGAGGCTCTGCAAAGCCCCAGCCACACACAGTGTGTTTGCCTCGAAAAAGGAAAGGCAATTTCTCTCTGACCAGCCTGCTGGGCTCTGGGATGGCCCCGGACCCGTCGCAGCTCATCTCTTCCATCTGACGCAGCAGGGATCCCTACTTCAGGGTCACTCCACGCCCCGGCGCGGGCAGCCAGAACAGCAAAGAGCCAGAGGCACGCGTGCATGTGTCCCCATTTTCCTGCCCACAGACAGCTCCTGCCACAAAACCAGCCAGAACCAGGACACCCCCGGGCAGGCTGCAAGGCATGAGAGCTTTGGAGAAGGTGCAGAATAAGGAGCTAGATGCATCTGCAGGAGGCCACCACAGTTCCTTCTATCCAAAGGGGTCTCCTATAGAACCTGAGACCTTGCGATGCTCCCCGCGAGGCACACCGCTCCCCCAGCTCGGTACGGGCATCGCTTTTCCCACCATTTAGATCAGAAAAGCCTCTTGCCTGATTTCTTACAAATGGTAGTTTTAATGGGTGACCAAAAGGAGCTGACCAAAGAGGGATGAGCATGTACATGAGACAGTGCGACAGGTTATGGGGGAGACTGGAGCAGATGTGCACATACCAGCACAGCCAGCCACCATGATGGGCTCTTTTCCCCCTTCCCGCATGCCAGCCTCATCCTTGTCCCAGTCCTCTATCTCCAAACGGCCACTGCTAATGATCAACGTTTTGCATCCTGCATCACCTGATAGCACACTGTCCTCACGATGATTTAATTTGCTCGAGCACCACTCCTAACAGGCAGCCAGAAAGGTCCATGACTTGTGTGACGCTGGTTAAACTGGTAACGATGCCACTGCACGTGCTAATTGACATTTGGGCGTCCTTCACGAGTGCTCCACACGAATTCTGAGTTTGGATCTTCAGCATCATTAGAAAGAACATCGCTCTCAGCAGCAGCTCCATGCTGGCTGCTTCCATGCTGGTTTTGTCATTTGGATGCAGGATATTTCCCTGTAAACTAGCTGTTAACACGTTGCGTTTGAGTATCTACATTTCTCCTTCCCGCCTCCAACTTTTTATTTCTTCAGCTACTCCACAGAGTCTTGGAAGCAATTGGCACTTTTGCACATAGACACATGAAAGGCGTGTGTGATTCTGACTGAAGATACTTAAAATCAGATTTAGAAGCACCAGGAGGGCTGGGAAAGAGCTTGGGAGGTCAGCTAATCCCTTGCTTCTCTTTTTAATCAAAAGGGCACAAAACTTTTCTCTCTCTCACTCTTTTTTTTTTTTTTTTTTTAAAGAAATAATCTAAGGACCAGTTAATATTATTGGGAAGAAAAAAAAAAAAAATCACAGCCCACCTTACGCTCTTTTCCCCTACATTTGTTAGCACACATTGCTTGTCAGTCCTGCAAGCATTCTGGGGAGGTTTTCTAGGTGTTTTATGACCTTTAGTAGATAAGACCATGCTGAGAAATTCCATTCTTGCCCATTTCCATCAGCAGCATGCAAACTGTTTTGGAAAGTGTTTTGTCTACAGCTTTCTCACAAATGCTCAGGGTTGGAGATTTTGACATCTCTCAAGTATTTGTTGGCCTAAGTCAAAGCAGGAAGTATTAAAGAATGCCCAAATTAAGGAAATAAAAATAAAAGAAAATAGAAGAATCATTTTGCGATCAGATAGACAGCTTCAAGTTGATCTAAACCACTTTTTTTTCTTAATTCATTTTTTAAACTGCTTTTCAGCTTGATCAAAGAAAAAAAAACACCAAAAAACCCAAAACCATACAAACAAACAAAAAAAAATAAAATCCCACCTATTTGCTTTTTTGGGGAAGGTTTATCATATGAATTTTGAAAATCTTACTCCCTCGTGAAGGACAAGCATGCCTACCATTGTGAATCAACTTGTGGAAAAACCCACAAACTCTCCATGCCTGCAGGAGCTGCTTCTAAGCTCCTCTTTGGGGCTACAAGCTAATCATTTGGCCTTGGAGTTCTGCAGCCTTCCTGTTGCTTTGAGGTACCTCCATAACCTTCCGAGGGGTCCTAATCCTGCCGAGTGACAACCCTCAGCAGTTTTCTTCGTTCTGTCTGAAGTAAACCCTGGCTCTGCAAAGCAGCGTGAGCGCATCGCCTTGGCTGAAAGCAGCGCTCAGCAGCAGATGGTCAGGGAGATTTCCTCAGCTCCACTATTTTTAACCATAGCTGGTTTCCTAGGTCATTAAAACTGGGGAAGAAAAAAAAAAAAAAAAAAAGTCTCTTGTAAAACTATCTCCCTCCTGCCAGTGCTCAGGCTTTGGCTACCGAAAGGGACCCGGAGCTGGCCCAAGGAGGCTGTGGGCAGCAGTATGGGTGCACCGGGGCTCCTCTATCCCCCCCAGCTGGGCGAGCAGCACATCAGGTTTCAAGCTCCAGCAGAGATGTTAACCCAGGTTTAAGTCACAGCTGTGGCCTATTTGGCATTCATGAACCACCTTGTCAGCTGAGCACCGCGGAGCACTTTACGTAGTGTCAGGTTCCTCCACGTAAAACTCGCTTCAGTGGCAGAACTACCAAAGCCTCTTCAACTAAAATGTACACTAGATGGATGAGGCTGGATGAGGAACGTGCAAAATGGACCGATGCTTTGTCCTCAGGCTCTCCAACGGCGACTCCAAAGATGCTGTAAGCTTCACTTAGATGGGGGCTCACCGAAACATAGAGGCTCCTTGAGAAACTACTCCTTCCATGACCCCTCTCCAAAGGGAAAAGCATTGTGTCTGTCGTTATTAAACCCATTACTGCTTGCTGAGAGCATATTGTGTCAGTCCATGACTGATTAAGATGCTCAAATGATCAGGAACAATAAAGGAATGCATGTTTTCCCTGTGCCAGGACAGCCACAGTGAGCACAGTGACAACGGGATGATCTGTTTGTTGATTGTGTAAGTTATGGTTCCTCTGAAGCACTATGTGTGGAGTAGATGCAAACCCACGCCTCTACATGAGCTATGGGGAATGTATTCTACAAGAAATTGCCAGCTCAGAGCTTCTCCTAAGGACTAAGATGATTGCATAAAACAATAAAAAATACTGAAAGAGAAAAGGCTGTGATACATAACCTTTGCCCCGAGTGCTCTCCCTACAAGAGCAGCTGATGAAATTCACTGAAACACGTCTACTTTTCTGCTCTCCCCTTATCTCTGTCTTGTGCATCTCCATCTGCCTTGTCATCTAAAAATAATGATTTTGCACGCTTGAGAACAGTTTGGGGTTTAATTTATGCTCGCCATCGCATCGACCTCCGCCCTTGGTAAGGCACTCAAAGGGCAGGCATACCCTCCAGCGGACTTCTGCTGCTAGGAAATGCTTGTTCAACTGGGAACGAACCCCTGGGTCCCTGAGCCCAGTTCCCTTACCATCAGCGCCCACCCAACAGCACCCCAGTGCATACACCCCTCTGTTTCCCCGCGTTCATTCAGACTAGCACCTCCTAGCCCTATGAATTCAAACTTGCATCACAAAACATAAATAAATAAAGCCCACACACAAATCAAAACGTTAAGAGTATGCAAGAAAGCCAACCCTTTTTATCTTTCACTTCTTTGCTCATGTAAAAGGTGGAGCTTTTCTCTGGCCATTCCTGCAAATACCACGCTTGGCTTGTTGCCTGCACTGTGAGATAAACTGCTTGCTCCTAGCCCTCCGCATCCCGTCTTTCTGTCCTTGCAGCGGAGGATGCGGAAGGCAATAGGATCTTTCTGCCTCAGCAGCCGTTTAGCACAATTGTTTGCTTAATTGTGGTGTAAGGACATGAATTCTCTTTGGAAAAGAAAAACTCTTAATAAAAAAATATAGATATCTAGCTCCTTGCCTTTGGAATAACTGAGACAAGAGTATTGTACAGGCTTTAAAGAACCATTTCCAAAAATTAAAATGGATAGGAGCTGGGCGTTCATCTCTGTTTGGAAATGTTAATTTAAAGGTGTCTTCCAGAGTTAAGTTCCCTAGAAGCGGAGCTATGAAGGGCTTTGGCTCCCTTTGCATGGGCAATAATCACACCCCGGAGAGGCCAGGGGTGGGCTCTGTACCGGCCACAGAGCAACCAGAAGGGAATTACCCTGCCCAGGTGACTGTAGGCACAAACCCATGTCCCTGCCACCCTGCTGCCCGAGGAGTAGCTCCCTGGTGGCAGTTTATGCTGAAACGGGAAATAAACCTCTCCCTGCCCAACCTCTACACTTGCAGGATCGTGAGCACTAATTGCATCACATCAACGATGCAGTCTGAGATGTCCCGCTTTAACTCAGACCTGTCACATGTTACAAACCCCCCCCCCTTTTCCTCCCAGCACCCCCAGCTGGGGAAAGCAAAGAGCAGTGAATCTCTGGTCCTGCTGCTTCTTGCTATTAGTCTGCTGGCAGGAGTAGCCCAAATTGCCTTTCGCCCCTGCCTCCCTCACCACTTCTTGGTACCCCCTCCGCTTCACGGGCATCGCTTTCCAACTGCTGCCATGCAGCAGCCTTTGAAACTGCTCCTGGGCAAGAGTCTCCTGTTCCCCCTGGCCACCGTCCTTCCCACTGTGAGCTCCCCACCCAGAGGACCACATGCACGGACTTCTCCTTTGCTCCCCTTATTGTGTGGGAGGAAAGAAGTCTAAAGCCCTGAAGTAATCCACTTGTCTTCCCCGTCTTTTAAATCAGAAGCTCTTCAGAGCAGAGAGAACCTTTTATCTTGCACATCACGAAGAGCACTGTGGGCTTATAATAGACAGTAATTGCATCCCTTCTTTTATCGGCATGGTAGGAATGAGCTGATTTTCTTGTAATAACTACTCCTAGCCATCCCTATCACCAGCCACGTAGCTGCCTCTTTAGCCCCCTCTTCCAAAAGCATCAAGGAACTCGGCTGCAGCAAGACAGGCAAGACAAACACTGGATTTGGAGCTCTTTTCCTTCAGAGCATGAGAGCGTGCCATTTGCTGCACTTTTCCTTCCCCAGCTTCAGAGCTCTTTTTGCAGTAGGTCTGCATTGCTGTGCTGAGGAAAGAAAGCGCTTGTCCTAATGGAGAGGTGGCAGTGAACGCGCGCGCAGCTGGCAGCGCTCGGATCCACCCTGGATCTCCACGCATCTACCACCGAGGACATGGGTCTGCTTTTATTTCTCAGAGTTCAACAAACAGCTCTGCAAAGTGTTTCTAGAAAGGTGGGTGGTGGGTGTTCTGGTGTAAGTGGTACCTCCTGGCTGGGGCACTGCCCTTCCCCCATCAGGGAAAGCCTTCCCTGTGCCGATAACGCTGATACACTATGGATGCTGTGGAAGCTGCAGGAGGCACTGTGAAAGCCAGGAGCAGAGCAGCACTAGCAGCACAATGAATTAACAGCTGGAGAAGCAGTAAAGAACTGTATTTTCTAAGGCTTATGACCTTCAGTGTTTTTTTAATCTGACACATAAGGCTTAGTTTCTGCATTTTTCTGTTTGCCTTTCCATTTATCAGGTGGATTCCTCCATTCAGGGCTCAACTCAAAGTAAACAGGAGCACAAACCCTCATTGAGCAAAGGGAAAAGAAATAAACCTCTCTGAAGTTTTACTTGTACAGCCTGTACTCATAGAGAGCATTTCTGTGGCTAACAACTTATTTATGTTAAATGCACAGTCACTCATACACATGAAAACAGCCACCTATACCCGTCAAACGTGCAGACCACTTTTTCCTCCTTTTCTTGCATCTTTTTAGGATTAGCCTTCAGCTTTCTGTGGAAAATCCAGTCTTTATAGCTCTTCTTTTGATCTCATCCTACTCTCAGTTCTTTCCTGCTTTATCTTTTCTAGCATCTTATTTTCCCCCCAGTCTTTGCTTGCCACTTCCCTTATCACTCACGTACCTGCCTTTTGTTCTTGACATACAGAACTTCACCTGGTATGAATAAAATTAGCTGTAAGAAGAAAAATAAGGTTGAACTTTCAGTATTTCCAGTGGGGGAGACATGATCTAGGAAACAGCTCATCTCACATGCAAGATGTGGTGTGATGACTGGGTACAATTAGAAATGTGCTCACTTTCCCCCCTAGCTCAAGACAGGCATCTTTTGCCGTTCCTCAAGACGTAGCCAATGGGAATATCACCATCAATGCTGATGTTCTTTGGATATAAACTTTAATTTCTTTCTGTTTTACTCCTATATTTATTAAGTCATGGTATTAATACTTTCTTATCTGGATATTTATTACAGTTGAGCTGCTTGTGAGCACTGAGGCTTCACCTACAGTGTCTGAATGTTACCCTACCCTGGTAGCAGTGGAATTCCTCTCTGCCTCATGACTTCTCCCTTCAGAGAAGGGTAGGGCAGGGCTACAGCAGGTAAAACACAGTATGAACTCAACTGGGGCAGGGCTACAGCAGGTAAAATGTAGTATGGACTCAACTAGAGCAGGTTTACACCAAGTAAAATGTAGTATGAACTCAACTAGACAGAATTAACATGGAAAAGGGGGTGGCTTGAAAGAAGAGAGGAAGCCTTGAAGACAAAACTCTGAAAAAAAACCCACCAAAAAACAAACAAACCAAAAAAAACCCCATCAAAACCACCCTGCAGATGTGGAATCCTGCATCTGACCATCCTGCTGCTCTGGTTTATTGAGGACTTTCTCAAGGCGGGAGTACTCCACGCTGAGAACTGTTTTTCTACTACTCCAAGCTGAATTTCATTAAATCAAAAATACATAAAGCCTAAACCTTGTTTTCTTTCAATTTTAGTGTTCAGAGAAGTAGAAAGAATTGATACATCAGTAATGGCAGACTGGCAAGAGAAGATTTTATGACTATAGAAATGCTGAGGCACTGCAATAGAAAGAAATATTTAAGCCTTTCTATTAAAGTTACTCATATTAAAAAGTAATGGAAATTTTAAGTTCTTCAAGGCTTTACTTATTTTTATCAGAGTGATACCAATAAGTAGCAATTCTTCATAACCAGAGAGCTGAAACAGCCGTCCTGCCCTCAGTGAGCAACTCTGAAACCATGTAAACAAACTCAGAGGTGGGGAGAGATGCAGCTGCCTCGTCTGGAGCATCTGCCCTGAGCAGGAGGACACGGTGCTCCCTGCTGGTCCTCCTGCTGCAATTTCCCTCTACCTCCCAACCGCTACAAAAACCCTTTCCCAAAAGGCAGGTGCCATTTACTCTTTGATATTCAACCCAGTGGTCAAATATCATTTTCCTAGGGAGGGAGGAACGAGGTCCAAGTTGGGATGTAGCAGAAAAATTCCTCGTGCCTTCTTACGGGAAGGACAGAAATAAGCAATGCTGTAAATTAAGTCTCTCCAAATGGCTTATAAATGGTCCTGTCTCAGCCAAAGCAATCCAGCAGCTCTTTCAAAAAGCTTGAGGAAGCCTGAAAGTTCTCCAGCTCTGATGTATGCTAATAGATGTGTTTTCCCAATTTAGCTCGTGCTACATAATTGGTACACACCGGCAGCCCTGCAGAGACAGGGCGAGCCCTGGATGCTGGCAAGAGGAGGGCGTTTTACTTCATCCAAGGTCAAAAATGCTGGAGAATTTTTCTTAATGCCGAGACGTTACCATTTGCCCTGCTGATGCACTTAAAGTTGGACTTGTCAGCGCTAATTGATTTGCAGCCCTTGCGGTCAGAGGGTGAGCTAAACTTAAATACCAGAGGGGGAAGGTTAGTTCAATATCTTTCTCTGCTATCACGTCTTCTCTTTCACTGCTCCGAGAGCAAGGTGCTTGCTCGGCTCGTTTGTAATACAAGACTTTGCCAGTCCTGAAGTTTACATCAGTTTTCACTTCATTTGCTATACTTGTGTCAGAATGAACGTGTTTCTGATGACAATATGGAAATTACCAACCCCTGTTTGACGAATGGTTGAGCAGAGGTAGACTAGTAACTCCTGAAATTGGCTTCTGAATAGACCCAACCTCACTATCACCTACTTCTACAACATTTCAACTTCTATTTTCAGCCATTTCCATTCATCCAGCATTTCAGCAAGCACAAAGCTTCATTAACCATTGTCAGGAAAGTAAAATCAGCTCACGTAGGAGAAAAGGAACAAGAAAGTTAGCAGAAGATCCAAGGGCTTGCACAGCACTGCTGCCACCTGATGCTGCAACTCCCTCAACTGTCTCTGTTGCAACGACTAGGATCACTCTACATTTATTTGAGCTTTAAAATGGGGTATCTGAATTGCTGTAATTTTTTTCAACTGCACAATTCTGTCTAGCTCCTTCCTAGGTAACTTATATCAATGTTTCCAGATGCAAGTATTTACAAGGAGAAAAAACAGATCACTGAAATCATAGGATTTTTTTCCCCGTCTCACCTATTTCACAATTCATCATCCCTGACCCTGTTCAGTCCATCGGCCTTCACTCCACCTTTCCTCCTTTTGGTCCTTCTCCCTTTTTTTGTTCTTCTGTTTCTTCAGTTTATTCTTACAGATGCCAGCTCCCATTTTCCTTGGTTTTACTCTTCAATCTCTTGTTTTTCAGACAGTATTACAGATGCTGCTATTGTCAGGTCTCCTTGTCAAGTCATTGCATGCAACTGTCTTTGGAGATATCGTAGGACTTGGAAGGACTTTGTAAGACTAGTTAGGGCAAGACACGATCTACTCTACACAACCCCTTCCTAAGGGATGTCTGTGCAACCTCTGCTGAAACCCAGTGCCAACCCTTCAGTAAAGAGGCCAGTCCGTGCATGAATCATGCAGCTCATCTGCTAGAGGCTGTGTTTCTAGGCTGCTGAGCTCTGCATGCAGAGCTTTTGGGGACTCAGATCCCATAATATTCACCCTTCTCACTGAAAAATAGCTCAGAAAACCAGGCCTCCCTGCCTGTGCAAGTAGGGCAAGTCTCCAGAGAAGGTGATGCACTCAGAACCCCTGCAAATCCCTATCATTGCCATGAAAACTGCATATCCATTCTATCTTGTCAAATGTTAATTGCTAAAGCACTGCTTTTTTACGACCCCCACAGCTTTACACACTAAAAGCTGTGTTATGTAAAAATAAAATCTTCTTTTGCTTTTGGAAGGGTTTTAATTGGCAAGGGGGGGAAGGCACCTCATATTCCATGCTCTGCTCATCTTTCCCCGCCCAGCGGAGAAGAGGATGGGGTCTCCCACCGTCACACAGAAAGTACCACACAAGCAACTGATGGAAACAGACCCAGTAGCCCAAAGATGACAACCTGCAGAATTAGCAAAGGGAATACGACACACATGCACAGAACTCTGCCAATGCACCTCCTCCCAAATATCAACCTTTTCCCCCATCACGTAAGCAGATCTCAGTCCTGCTTCCTTCTGCAAATACCCAGCTTTTCCTTGTGCTACCCCAGCACCACAGTCCTGACATGCAGCTGTCTCTCTCCCACCACATCGCTACCCATGGCACCATTCACCAGTTTACACCAGCTGAAACAGAGCTTGCAACGTTTTGGTGGTTGGTTCTCTCTATTGAGAGTTGTCGATAAGCTTTGCTTTACAAACGTCCTGGTTAAGAGCGATAACGTTCCATCCAAAAGCATCTTTCTTGAATCACAATTCTTAAACCTTGGAATATTACTTTTTTATTATTATTCTGGGCTGAGGTAATAATGTGCTGTTGATTTTTACAGTGAGTCAGCAACACTTTTTCAAGGCAAAATAACTTTTGTCTTTCCTAATCAGTCACATTACATGCTGCATTTATATCTGCCTCTCTTACATCCCGGGAATTTGTTCCTTCCTTTTTACTTTGAACAAAGCCCTGTGTCTGGAACTCCATGTTTGAAAGACTGGGGCTCAGTAATGATGCAGAAGCACTTTGCATTCTCTTTTCATCAGCGCAGCTAATGACAAAGACTGCAAGAACAGTCAGAACTGGGCCCCTTTGTTTTCAAACAGATTTTTTTTTTTCCTCTTGTACACCAGAAGATCAATTAATCTTTCCTCTTTACAAATCAAAAATAGCTGTGATAGCCTTTCCCAGTTCTTGCTTCTTCCAAGTCTTTCAGCCCCACTTTTCGTATGTGACCTGATGGCAGCCTACCTCTGCCTGGCTCTGGCAGGGACAGAGGGTGGTGGTTCTGCTGGTGGGGCAAATCTTTACTCGTTACCACTTCCCAGAGGCCAAAAGGGGTGGTTTACTTTGGGGAAATTACCCATGCAACAATGGTCCCAACTGAAGCAAGGGATATTTGGAAAGGGAAAAAAAACAAAAATAAAACAAAAGAGTGTTTGCTCGTCAGGTCTAGAGTTGAAAATCAAATTGGGTTTGCTTTTGGCAGCTTACTTGGAAAGAAAAGAGGAAACAGAAGAAAACGGCTTCACCTTGTAGAAGCAGCCCAAAGCCTGTCTTCTCCCTGCATCAGCCGTGTTACCAGCTCACCTCGTCTCTTGGGCTCTGTGTTTGCTGCTCAACTTACTGCCTGTGGAGCCGGTTACAAGTTCGTTGGCCCAGGACAGCAAGATGCCATTAGTAGGCACAGAAAGGATGAGCAGTCCTTGCTCAGGGAAACCACTACCATCTCTTGGCTCCTAATTATTAGCAGGCAAGGCTGGCGAGTCCAAAAATAGGGATTTCTGGTGCTATCTGTCCATGCCAGTCCATGTCTAACCAGAAGGTTTCTCCCAGCCAGAGAAGCAGGTTCACATCCTTCTGCTGCTGACCGTCAGTTCCTCACGGTTCTGAGCACATCAAGGAGAACGGGACCCTTTAAGCGCTTCAACTACTGATTTTTCTTTTTACCAAGAAATTAGAGACAGGTCCTGAAAGTTCTGCCACAATGCTCCTAACAGCGTGGGGGGGGGGCTGAGCGAAAGGCGCGCGCCTCCCGCACGCTTCTGGGTGGCCACGCTCTGTCCCCAAGCTGCACCTTCCATGAGGCTGAAGAGACCTGAGCGTACACGGGGAGGGCGGCCTTCCTTGGTGACTGAAGCTTTGGGGGTCTGGACAGAAAATAAGAGGTTGCTAGAAATTGTGTGAACGTCTATTCAAGCCTGGCGTGACACCCCGACCTCGTGCTGCTGGTGGTGCCAGTCGCTCTCCTTTTGCACCGCACATGTTTACATGGGACAGGAGGATTCAACTAAACTTTGAGCCTGAAAAATCAAAACATTAATCAGGCTGCAGAAATCAACCAGCAAACCAGGGAAGGAGGATGCCAAAACCAGAATTAGTTCCAGGGATCAGGTCCCCACGTTTAACGTTTCACTCTAATAGCTGCAGAAGCTGAGCTCCCTGCCTTTGAGGAATGTTTATATCCCTGAGTTACAGAATTGTTTGTTCTGGCAGCAGCACCAGAATGTTTTGAAGTGAGGAAATGAAAAGACAACAGTAAGTCTATTAGATTACGAAGCAAGGCAGGGCTTGAAACGCTGTGGAGACCAAAGAGCTTCAAAGGTGCACGAATGGTCACCGGCCAAAGGCTGAAGCCATTGCCCAGCTGAGAGCGCTGCACATGGCACGGTGGTCCAAAAGCACCATTAGAGATGACTCCTGTTTACAAAATTCAGGCTCAGGAATAAAAAGCTTTGAGAGGGACGCCTGCCTCTCCCCTGGCCTGCAACAAGCCTTTGCTCTGGTGTCAGACACCCGAGTTCAATGCTTAAGAAAATGGGAATAGAGACATTTGTCGTGCAGTCAGAATCAGCTGGGATTTATCTCAAGCCCAGGCCCCCTGCCAAGCGCTGGCAGCTTGGCTTTTGCCATAAGAAGGGACCATCTTTAACCCACGCAGCCATTCCTTGGCATGCGGGACCACGGGGAGGAGAAACACAGGAGCATGTGGTACATCCCACCCCCCCAACAGGCTGGTCTCCCCTGCAGCATTAAGGGCAAGGGTGGACAGCTGGATCCACCCCATTTCTGCTCATGCCATCCTTCATGCCGAGGCAGAGGCAGCATTTGCCTCTATTACCACGCTAACACGTCCAGAGCAAGGGAGGCAGCCCAGGGCAGACAGCGATGCTGGAACAGCCGCCCCCTCAGACTGCTCATACCCCGCACGCCACGCAGCATCCTCTGGCTTTTGCCAAGGCACCGCTGCTCAGCCCTGAAAGTCTCCAGACACATCCAGGTTTGTGAGGAAAGACAGGTCCCAGCTCAGCTTGTTTCCCTGGCAGCCTCTGTGTGATTTTAGAGACACAAAAATGAAAAGTACGCTTTTGGTATTGTCAAAAATATTCGCCTCTTTCAGATGAGCTGGCTCTGTTGCATTAATTGCTTCCCTCTCTATGCTTTATTTTAAGGTGAGCATTAATTGATTTCTAATTGTAATCACAATTATGGTGTGTTACCCTGATTAATCGAAGGCTTGATTAACACATAAGAAGGCGCTACTGTTTTCATTTTGGGAAGAAGAGATGAAATATGGTTTTACACCACAGCTAAAGTGACAATTTCATCGGAGAACGCGGTGCTAATGCAAGGCAATTAATCACCTGTTTTGGTAATTCACAGCAATAAAATATTACTCGTGGCACAGAATGCACTTCTGTAGATTAAACTTAAGGGTATAGGAGATATTTGGCTTTACCTACTACATGGTTTAGCTGTAGCGTACTCCAGGCAGCACTTTGCATTTCTGGGTTGCAAAGCATCTTTGTGCTCCAGCAGCTCGAGGCAGCAAGAAGCATTGCTCACCATTGCTCCCCCAAGGAAGGGGCAGCGTAAGGAGCACAGAGGGGGACACCCCGCTCCCCTCTCTGGTGGCCCAGGTGCCACGTTAGCTGAAAGCAGATCATCCTTGACCCACGTACTCCCGTTCCCTCGTTAAGCAATTCAAGCCAGTGCTCAGCTCTTGCATTGGCAAAGAGTTTCCCAATATCTGACAGAAATCTCTGCTGCTGCTGCCAAAGGCTCTTGCTGTACTCTAGCTGGCGCGAATAGCAACCTATACTCCTCTTTTTTTCTACTGCTTTTTATCTATTCGAACACCATCGTCAGTCTCCAGGCTAAGCAACTCCAGTATCAGTGGTCCTGCATGAAAATCTCTTCAGTGCTCTCTGCCGCATAGAAAACCGGTATTTATCGGGATGCTTTGGCTGCTGTATCCCTGGGCTGGCTTGGGGTAGAGCCACGCAGCAACAAAAGCTATCAGATCGCAGCGATACCACAACGACTTGCAGTCCCTGCTGTGTTTTTTTTGGGGGGGGGAGGTGTGCCAGTAACTTCAGAGGTGGAAGGGTCTAAAGCTCTTTTCCTGACCCTCTCAGCTAAGTCGCCTGCAGTTAGCAGCGAGGAGTTTGATAGCAACAAGGAAACACCAAGACGCATCCATAACGAAGGCGTTTAGCAAGTTCCACAGCAGATGGAAAAAGGCACGTAACACCAAAGTGTCTCTGCCATCTCAAAAAGCCATCAGGGTCAGCCAAAGGGTTGGATCTGTTCCTCGGAGCTCATCCTGTGTGATAGAGCCATATTACATAGAGATCCACCATTAATTTTATTTATTTACAGTGTTTCTTTAACTGAAATCAAGGCACAGGGCCCCGGGAAGAGTTTCAGGACCACAGTCATTTTAAACCCAGCGTTTTCTAAGTATACAATTTTAGAGTCCATCTTGGGAACGTTCTTATTTATTCTCCTCCTGGTGAACGTGACCTCAGAGAAGGAAGGCAAAGCCAAAAAAACCAGCTCAAAGCCTTAATTAAAAGGCAGCTGACTTTCAGAGAACTAAAATTAGAGTAGCTCTACCAAAAAGCCATGAGACAGCGCTGGCTTTCATCTCACACCTGGTTCTTTGTCCCCGAAACGAGGGGAGGGAGAGAAGGAGGTAAAGGGCATACTTAGAGCCTGGTGTTCACTGACACTGATAGACCTCATTTACTAATTAATCTGCTCTGATGTCAGGAAATAGATGAAGTTTTACCTTTGAGACTACGTGGCACAGCTCAGCCTGAGGTTCCCAGCCTGCAGCCCCCGCGCATCCCGTTGTGTCCCAGCAGCCGTGGCTACCGCTGGAGTGGTCCAGCCACCCCCGGCGAGTGCTGACAGCGCCGCTCACCGCCCGCTCGCCCAGAACACCCCCCAGGAGCCCACCTTCAACCCCACGCACAGCCCAGGCTTTATCCCAGCAGGCCTGAAACGTGATTTGTACCATCAGCATTCCCCCTTCCTGAGCCAGTGGCAGAAGAGCCTTTTTGACATGCTGCCAGATGCAGAGCAATAATGAGGATAAATTACCTTCTCCCTGCTGCTATCATTTCACAGACAGCTTCATTAGCTCAGCTCACCGGTGCAGCTTTGACAGGGGGACTTAGTTTGAACTAGTGATTTTGAGGTTTGCTTTCTATTATTTTTTATTTTATTTTTTACATACTAGCATTTTGCAGTCCGAGCTGCAGCCCAGGCCCGCGTGGTGTACATTGCTAGCTAAGTCCTTTTGCTTTAACAAGTGGTATTTCTGCCTAGAAATCCTTTAAACTTGAGTGAGTTCTAGAAGGACCAAGAGCATTCACAAATTCAACTCCATTTCATAAATAAACAAGGAAAAGCATGACATCCTTGGCCATCGCATCTGTCCCGTAAATGACAACACTGTTTTATTTTCCCTTATCTTGCTTTGGGATGAAAACCACATCAGAGACACCAGAGGAAAAAAAAACCAGAAAACAAACCAACAAGTAGTGTAAATCGCCACAGCTTGTGAAGTGGAACCATATTGATTTCTACTACTGGAAGACGCAGCCCTTTGTGTTTGAACCAGTTTTCTTATTTGTTCCTATTTGTGCAAAGTGGTACAGCCACATCACCGAGCCAGAGGGCCAAGAAAAGGGATGCCTTCCACACAGGCTTCTCCTGATGACTAAGTCACGACATTCTGAGCCAGGAAAATAATCACTGGAAAGGGGCTGATAAGGACGCGCACAATTACCATGTAGAATCAGAGACCTGTATTACTAACGCTCCACTCAGAGTAATCATATTTACTCGGAGGAGAATAGCAGCTAAGCACAACACGGGGCAGCCACAAGATATCAGAAGAGCAGATAGAATTGTTCTGGCTCCATTCTCTCCGACAAGAAAGGGCTGACGGATGCTTCCTAGGTGTTTGCAGCACATCTGCTGTGCCAGGCGCGTGTTTGCATTGTGGCGATGGGCAATGGATAGGCTGCGAGCAGAAACAACAGGCAGGGAATAAACAAGAGAGATCTAATTTTACAATGGGCACATCTGCTGAATAGCAGCTTGGAAGCCAGACTTCCTAATCACATTTTTATGGATTGGTACTGGAGCAAAATAAAACCTCAGTTCTGCCTGAACATAGAAAGCAGGGCAGGGCCAGAGCAGCTTCTTTTCAGCTGTAATGCCTATTATTATATGTAGTCCTGTCTTTTTTGAGCTAACATCTCTTCTCAACCAAACCCTTTTCCAAGAAGAAAATAGGGGGTTGTTGAAATAAAAATGTTCGGTCCATTGCAAATTCAAAAAATTTGGAAATTGTTAAAAAAAAAAAGTAGTAGTATTTGGCAAAACTGGAATGTATCAAAGCCATTTAGTTTTCTCCCCCTTCACTTTGTTTGCAGACTTTTTGTTTTAAAATATTTTGAACTCTATTTATAGCTATTAAGTAATACCTCTGCTCCTTAATACGTAAGGCTTCAACATTTCGATAAGGTGTCCCAGAAGGGATGCAACACAGGCTTCAGCGCTGCAGAATAATTTGAATCTTTCTCTTTCTGAGCCCATAGAAGAAGAAAAAAAGAAATTTCTATTTCCCACGGGAAACGTTCTCCAGGTCTGTGCATCAGTACCACCTCAGGGAAGCTGGGAAGGCAGCGCTGCAGGGGGGTGTGCGATCACAGCCCTAGAGAGACTGTTCATTATCCTCGAGCTGGACACAGAGGAGAGCCCGCAGCATGGCAGCAGCGTTATGAGATTTATAAAATGTCACTGTAATGATGGGCTTTTCCCCTTTTTCCGAAAGGGTGCGGTTGGGGATAGAGGAAAACCCCTGCACAGAGAAATACAGGAGGGCAGAGCTAAACAGGGTGGGCTGCACCAGCAGCCTTAGGGCAGCTGAAGTTTGTGGTTCCTATTTTGGAGGTCCCTGGGCAGACAGCTACGAGCCACAACCACATCATCGCACGCCCTACAGACCCCCAGGAGCACAGACTGCCCCCCAGGCTGTTACCGTCTCGCCTTTGATTTCTGTACCCTAGAGCCAGCTTCGTTTCTGAAGGGCTGGATTATGCAAACATCAAGCACTAAAAATATATTGGAAGAAACTCCTTGACACGAGAAGACTTGACTTAATATTCATTAGGGGGTTTTGTTAAAGACCAGTTGGTGAATGGCTCTGTAGTTCCCGAGTTAGACTTTTGATTCACGTTCTTTGGAGTCCTGCTTAAGCGCGCAGGTAAAATATTTTCTCTGAAATAACTACTCAAAATGTGATTTACTGCCTTTTAATGAAAACTAAGAATTTCAGCTATTCAAAGGAGTCTAGAAGCCTGAGCTCGGGGACTCTTCACTGAATCAAAATTAAACCCAGGCTGAAATAGAAGGTGAGTTTAGTGCCATCTTGACATCTTCAATGCATTAGGGGGAAACATCTGTTTGTTCCCCGTCCCAAACGCAGCCATTAAAAGTAGGTTTTTTCCTCTCCTCCCCACTGTAATTATTCAGCTTTTTGGGGCTCTGCCCTTAGCATTCTCGGCCTTCAGCTCAGACTAATATCTCGGCACTGCTTGTTTGCTTAAGCTTAATCAAACGCTGAAGAACTGGCCTAAGCCAGAGCAGTAGATTATACAGCGAGTTTGGAGAGTGTTCGGAACATTCTGCAAAAATAATACAGAGGAGAGATAACTGTGATAAGGAACAGGCATGTTGCTTACTCCAGCAAACATCAGAGAGCTTATCACAACACTGCCCAAGAGAACATGAGAAGCTACAGCCTGAAGCTTCCAGCTTGACAGGACGAGAAATACGATTAGGAGAACCTCATCCTTCATTCTTTCACGTGGTTAAATGAAAAGGCTTTTTCTGTGCTCCTAAAAACGTAGTCAGGTTAGGAGAGCTGTGTAGACACATCAGCTTTCCAGATGAAACCATTTGCCATCAGGGCTATAAAGATGTGACTGGATTTTATTTATTTGACTATCAGAACCAAACTGATGGACAATTCTCAGATCCCTCATTTGTGTGCTTTCTTATTTAGTTGCAAAGTTTGCTGTTTTGGGTTTTTTTTTTATATATCTATATTTTCCCTACACTCCATGGTCAGTTATTTCCAAAAGCCCACTAGGTTACCCAGGAGAAGGGCCACTGTTACTGTTTAAACAATTTACGCCCTGTGTCCCCTTGTCCTCTGTTCTTTTCCCCATGATAACTGAAGCAGGGAGTTACAGAGCTCAGTAGTAGTGAAACACACATCTCAGGGCATCAGAGGCCGCACATTCAGTGCTCCTCAGTGAGCTGCAAAAGAAATCACTTTCATTTTCTTGCTGGGGAACCTAGAACCACAACACAACTGATTTTTGCCCTGGCCACACCAGTACAGAGCAAGTTAAACTGCATGTAGAACGAGTAAGGTCACGTGGAGGGGGGCTGGAGGAGAAAATACCGAACTATTCCCAGATACTGCTTTTAAATTGCGGCTGGTTTGTGTATGTGACCGCTGCCGGCTTTATGAACACAAGTCAGCAATTTTGAGGGAAAAGGGACTACCGGATCATTCAAGCTGACCTCCCATCTACCACAGGGCAAATAATTCCTTCTAGTTACTTCTTTATCGAATGCAACCAATTGCGCTGGACCAAAGCAGATCTTCCTGCAAGGTACCCAGTCTCAAAGCGATGAGTTCAAGAGATCACTTTCCCTCTGGCAGTTTTGTTTCAATCATTAACCACCCTTGCTGATTGTGTTAATAGCAAAATAAATAATAAAGCTTTACATTCTTGCGTTTCCTTCCTGTTGAAGGGCTCCAGGTCCTTTGCAGAGATGAATATACGGAGCAGCAGTAGGTACAAGCTGCTGATGGCAGCAACAAGAGGATGCAGTGGAAATGTTTGATGGGCACTGGTGGCTGGAATCCTTCACGCGGATGAAACTGTTATTATCAATTAGTCTTGAAGATAGCACCCTGGAATACATAGCATTAAGGATTCACTAACAATATCACAGCATGAGCTTGTTAAAACCCCACTGAATCCTGATTATGCAATTGTAAAGAGGAAGGGTGATTGCTCCAAAGATAAAAGCTTCCAAGGGAATGCAAAGAAGTTAACACTGCACAGAACCGCTTTCCCTTTCATCTCCTTCCCTTTAAATTAGTTTGCTTTCTCTATATCAAAGCGTAGCGGCTTCACACTGCTGGCCCTTTCTCAAAAGCAACCGAGGTGGAGGGAGAACAATATGAAAGAGTTTGCGATTCTAATTGCTCTAACTTCTAGGAAAATGTCATTGGCTGGATCTGGGTGGGTTGTTTTGTTGTGGTTGTTTTTTTTTTCCCCCATCGCCAGCCCTGTTGGTACATCTATCTTTGTCAGCCAGCATGGAAGCAGGCTAGATCATGGCATGCCATCGGGATAGGAGACAGGTGTCAGTTCCAACTAACTCTTGCAAGTGGGATCCCTGCTCCACTCTTTTTCGTTCTCTTCCCAGCACGATGCAAAGCAGAGCACACAAGAAGACGTGCCACTGCGAGTACCATCACAGCAAGGATCCTTCCATCGGTCACCTTCGTCCCCTGAAACCAGAGACAAAAACCCTTCTCCTGCCAATTACATGTCAACTGACTTCTCGTCTCTTGATAGGTTTTGAAGTAGTGACACCCCTTATCCGTCACACTGGTGTCACCAGCCATTTTCTGCTCGCGAGGCTGTGGAATTGAATTTACCCTTCAAGTCTTCATTCCCACTGCCGGGCAGTGTAACAGGGTGAAGCAGCAAACAGACCGGCGTGTCACTATGCTAAACATCAGCCTGGCCGGTGGACCAGCATCGTAGCTTGTAACTGTACTGGTAAGGGCACACAGTGGGAAGGCTGAGTTGGAATTTTACCACCTGGGAAGCGCCTTGATCAACCTATTGCCTTGCAGTACAAACCATAAACTTAGACCTTCAAACAAGAAAAAAAGACTAGTAGTCCCTCCAGTGGACACTTTCCCCTCACTCTCATCTGCTAAAATTACAGTAATTTGGTCACAGATGGCATAAGTTGGAAGGAAACACGTCTTGAGCATCACCTCTCCACAGTAAAGGCAGTGTTCTGCAGAACAGGCAGTGCTGTTCAAGATGCTGGATCTTTTCCTCAAGAAAATAGAAAATTTTAATTCCCTCAGCTAGTTTTTTGAGCTCGGAATGACAGAAATAGTTGAGGCTAGAGGCACCTCAGGAGGTCATCTTGCCCAAGCAGGGCCACCTGGAGACAGCTGGCCAGCTCACACCAGACAGCTTCTGGATATTCCTGAGGACCAAAGCTCCACAGCCTCTCTGGGCAACGTGCTTCACCGCTCACTCACCCTCACAGTGAAAAAAGTGTCTCCTGATGTTCAGACACAACCCCCCGTGCTTCAGAGTGTGCCCGCTGCCTCCTGCCCTGTGGTGGGACACCCCCAAAAGGTCCCTCTTCTACTGCTCAGCAAGGAAGGGAACGTATAGACAAAGGGACACCTGGGCCCCAAGTGGCAGATGGAAGGTCACCAGAAATCCCTGTTAGCCAGCCGCCTGGCATGCTGATCCTCCATCCTACCTGTTTTTATCCAACCCACCTGTCTTTATATATCATGAAATATATATAGGTAAATACAAGATATACTGTATGCACACGTCTAGCACGGTGGGGGGTTGGTCTGAGGGTCTCTACACAGCGGTGCTAGCACAGGAAAGATCCTGATAATTACTAAAACTATCTTCTGTCTTTCTTAAGCATATAATACTTGCGTAACAACGTGCGGCAGACAAATAGACTGCCTTCTCATTTTCGTTGGCAAATATGGAAAAATCATAAGACTGCCCTAAGAGACAGAGGAAAGGGATTTTAAATTACATTAATCCTTAAAAACATCTACCGCCTGTTTGCTCTCCAAGATTGGCCAGGCAGGCCTCGCCAGCCCCATCCCAGCTGCCCAAGGTGCCCGGGCTAGCAGGTGCAAATTTGGCATCGGAAACCTTCTCCTGGCCAGCACAGGAGCCCAGTTTCCCAGTGAAAGGGGCAGCACCGGGCCACCATCCAGACCCAGAGCACCCCTATCTTCATCAAAAGACAAACACGAGCCCATTAAAGAACCCCAGGACCGCCGCAATCCCAACCTTGGCTCCTCATATCAGCGCCTGAAATGGGGCGGGTTGGGCGAGTTCAGCCTGAAACAGACTCATTAACCTTCTCATTTGTGCCAGTTCCTCCTCAGAACAGTCTAACAACGGCTCTGTCACACACAGAGCTCCGCTTACTCTCCCACCACACCCCCTAATGAAAGGAATTTTAAAACGCTGTCTTTCTACTTGCTTCTAAACCCAGTTAATTTGCCTGATGAAACGTTTATACCCTTCGCACGCTGTTAGTTTCCAGCAACGTGTTCCTGAACCATCCGATGTTCTTCAAAGACCCGGCTGCCTTTCATTGCAGTTTGTTGTGATATTTTATTCCATATGTACAGTGCAAATCAGAAAACCTGCAAAGCTTTTGCATCACAAAAATAATTACTGTCTGGTAGCCCAGAAAGTAATAAAATAATCTGCGCTAATTGAAACTATAAAACACCTGCTCCTCAGAACCAGTTTGTTCAATACCTTGAATAAAACACGCAGCCCCCTGAATTCAGTTCCTGTACTCCGGATTATAAATCCTCCTCCTTTTCTATCTTTCAACACAATTAAAAACTGGAAGTGCTGGTATTAATTATTTTAAGATTTTCTTTCTTCTTTTTTTGGCAGTCATTTCCTCTGATAAAATTCTATTCCCTTAGGGAATTATACTTCAATTAATTCAACTTTTCTTGTGTCTCTTTCATGAAATAAGACATTTCAGCTCATACTCAAGCCTTCAGTTCCCTTTTTTTCTTTTGAAGGTCGCATCAACAGGCAACAAACATTCTCCAGTACTCATTTATATCAAGCTTTATAAAAAAAACCCAAACAGTCCAGAAGCAGCCCCTTGCAGGTTCTCACTGAAAGGATGTAGTCCTGGCTGGCTGGCATTTGTAGAGTCACAGAACTCCTGGAAATCGGTATTATCATTATAACCTTGTATAATTTTTATTCAGTGACAAAGTCTTTACTTCTGGGGCTGGAAGAGGCACCGTAGATCATGTTCTTGGTGTTACGGAGGGTATCGTGCAGAAAGCCTGAATCTCAGAGGCTGGAGCTCAGACAGAAACTGAGTGGCTTGTGGCTATTGAGCAATAAGGTGAGAATTAATTCAGTGTTCTTTGAAAAAAAACTGGGGTTGTGAGAAATTTACATTTCCACCAAGCCTGGCACTAAGCAGCCCACCCCTCCGAGGCCGTATCTAGAGCAGCTGCTCAATACTCTGGTTCCCTCCTGGTGCTGGAAGGGAATAAACTGTTCCTCCTTACGGGGTTTATCGCTCCCCTCTCCAGCACGGACAGATGACGCAGGCAAAGGGCAGTGGAATATTTTATGATGACACCCTCAGGACTGCAAGGGAGAGTAAATCATGCCAGCAAAGGTCTAGGTGTGAAACGATTCCCATCCCTGCCTGCAGGGAAGCGCCGCACTCGGAAAATGTTGTGGCTTGAACCGCTGGGGCTCAGTGCTTAGTTAATTCACACAGTAGCTCACCTAGTACGCAGTGCCGCTGGCAGGTAAGCTATTTTCTAGGGAGATTTGGGAGTTTTCTTCTCTCTTTCTGCCGAGGAGAATCGAGCTGCTTTTCTAAATGCTTACCCCTTGCTTTCTAACGTGACAGAGCGCCGAGCTGTGACCTGGAAAATACATACCCACTTGAAAGTGAAAGCAAGCAAATGGTGCTTGCAGAGAGAGCTTATTAGCTCGGCACACCACTTTCTGATAATCACAAGAGGCAATACGTTTTAAGTACTTCAAGAGAAGCAGAAAGCGGGCCGGGATGCGCTCAAACAGAACGCCAGCTGGGTGCATCCAGGGGGTCTAGGCAAGCGGAGGCTACCTGGTTTGCAAAAACCGAGCGCCGGATAATCTTCCTACGGCGATGGAACTCGGGCAGAGCCAGGAGCGTAGCAGAGCTCTTGCTAGAACATGGCATTCAGAGTCACGGAAGCAGAACCCCAGCTCCCTCCTGCCACCTCTCCTCCTCAGGGCGTCAGCCCCCTTACCCCTTCCTCCCACTACAGTGGAAGGTGCTAATAGCTTTGGGAAGAATCCATTCCTTACTCCATCTCTAATATTTTACACAGCAGATCGTAGCAGCGACTGTAACCCAGCTTCTAAATCACATTTCAGAGAAGTGCTCTGAGCTTGAACTCTTGCAGCCACCTCCCAAGCATCCTCAGAGGGTTGTGGAATTTGCCAGGACTGATGCCTAGAGCCACATGAGCAACCACTTGGGCAGCCGCTTTTTTTTTGGTGAACGTTAGTGATCTGCACTGACCCCGAGCATATGCTGCTAAAGAGAAGTCTCTCCACTGCCAAGTTCAGAACTAAAAAGCATAATGCTTATTACTGCACGAGCCTCATACATCGGCAGCAGGAAAAGAGGAAGCTCCGAGTTCCCATCCCAAATGTTTACTTCGATATAAATATGGCCTTAATTACAGTATCAACTTCAAAGTCCAAAGGCCTCTATTTCCTGAGAAAGCTTGGAAACCATCTTGCTTTGAAAACAGACACATTCCAGCGGAAAAGCCAAAGCCATAAAGCATCATTCACATCTCCGGGTGGGTTTTGCTTAAAAACAAACTGTGTGTGGATGCTCGCCTTGTTCTTCTGGAGATGGTCGGGCGCAGTTTATATACAGCATAAGGCGATCCAACTTTTCCGCAAAACTTGTTCTTTTTATGGGATTGAAAATATTTCCGGCTTCCCAGAGTTGTTTATGGTTGGTTTATCTTTCCCCTACCACCGTCTAAAAGGAGATACATGCTCTACCAAGCAGCCACTTGTTTGTTCTCAGTCTCAGCCACACGAGCAACCTCCCTTCTCACACATCCCCTCAACCCTTCAGCGTGAGATGCCATCTTACACGGAAACCTCCAAATTTTGCATACGGAAGGTCTGGTCCCAGCACCAGCGATGCTGGTGGTCTCCCCGAGGTCTGATGGGGCAATCGGGAAAGCAGGAGTTTGGAAAGCAAAGACACAGTTTTCATCGGTTCTGAGTAAAAATTAATAAGAACTGGATTCTCAATAGCTCAGATTTCAGGAGTATTAGTATGCCTTGATACAAAGTTAATTAGGCATTAAAACAGTCCCATCAGAGCTAGGAAAATATCATCCATAAATCTCTCCACTGCCTCATTAGCCTTTAGGGCAGCAGCTCTGAGTAAATCAATTGATTATAAAAACAGGAGGAAGATTCAAGATTATTCAGAAATCTCTATTGAAAGCTTTGATCACATGAGAACACCAGCTTATTTTTCTCTCCCTCAAAATCCCTGTCCCAAAGAAACTCACGTAACTAAGGGGCTGAACATCTGCTTTGCTGGCGCTGGGAAGTCCAAGGCTTGGGCTCTGTTCTCCACACGTGATGAGTTTCCAATATTCTCCCAGTCTCCTCAAAGATAACTCACACTTTAAGACGCCTCAAGCTTAAATCTAAATGACTCTCTAGGAGTCAACGGTTAGAACAAGAGGAGAAAACAAATGCGACGACTGGAGGTTCTTGCAGCTAAGGAAAGGTACCAAAGCACAGTTTCATGGGTGAAAGGTGTTGCTGTGTATAAAGGCAGACAGGAAAAAACAGAGCTGAAGTGTTTAAGAAAAGCAGCAGAGAGAAAGTGCTAAAGACTCTAAATCACAGCATTTGAACTATTTATTTCTAACTAGGCTGTGCAGAGAATATTAGAGATCCAGAGGTCCTGCTTGAGCCTCTCTGCACCACCTCTGGCCAAGTCAGAAAATCTGTGCTAATCTTAATCATCCGTGGATCTTCTTCACGTGCAGTGAACCTATTGATCTCATTTGCCTGGGCGTGCTGGTTTTTTCCCCTCCTCTCATCTGAACAGTTTGCTGTGTTTACACATGGCTTTCATCTGAGCATCGATATAGTAATGATAGGGTCGAGTCACACAGCTGCCTGGGTGGGCTGTGAGGCGGTGAATCACACTCTCCAGCTCTCCCTTGAACGTCTCTCTTCCGAAAGGAAGCATGACAAACACCTCCTAGCCTTGCACACAGCGTTTCTTCCAATGTTGCATTTGCATTTTGATTTCTAATTCCCCATTAGCTGGCCCGCAAAGCCATTACAGCCTTGAATATTGAAATAAAATTCTTTGACTTTAAGCCAGTGCAAAGTGAGCCTCAATTAAAGTGCAGTTGGGTACATTACCAAAGCCTCCTCCCCGCATTAACAGCTTTTACATGCAAAACATGGTGCTTTAAGTAAGATCAGTGCCTGTCAGGACAAGACCCCTTATTTACACCCTAATTACCCATTGCTCCTAATTACCAAGTAGGAAGAATTGCATTGCCCTCGTCACACCCTGCAGATTTTGTCACTTGCAGTATTTAACGAAGAAAGCTAGTAATGCTTTAAAGAGTTTGAAAGCTCATTCAGCCTCCCTTCGAGAGCTCCTGCTGAGTCCACGGCAAACCCAGATGCTCCGTGTTTGCAAATTGGATGCGGAGAGCTCACGTACCTCAGGAAACAGGCAGGTGACTGCCACGGCGCAGCTGAGCACTACACCAGCGAGAAGGGGTGTTGCTCCACTTTGGAAGGATACTACAGATTTTGAAGTGAAAGGATTTTAATTACGGAATGAAGCATCATTTCCCCAACAGCTAATTCTGGAAGTCTTGAGACTCCCGTGAATAACACTACAAGAACGAGAACTGCTACATGGCTGAATGGTTGAAAAGCGTGCTGCTCTCCCTTTCGGAAAAGCATCATCCGGAGATTTCAGAGCCATCCAAGAAGTGCGGCACAAACCTCCTCAGAACATGGATCCGTGCAGCTGTATCTCCAAGCATCTGCTTTTCCCCTTCTTTCCCTTGGACTCCTCAACCAAAATTAAACTCCTCACCCAGTTTAAAGACCAGCTTTCCCCCCCCCCCCATTTGTTAGACTGCCCTTTGTGCACTAGGTTAGTGTGAATACAATCTCAATACGCCTGGATACGTACAATAAATCTTCCCTTGAAGTTTAAAGCTGGCCTGAACTCATTTGACCCTCTCAATTTATGAATGTTTATTGGCACTAGCATCCCAGACAGGACCTGGATGTCCTTCGTTCACAAAAGAGCAAAGAACACTTGTTGCACCATCATGAACATGTTTACAGAAATATGTATGTACATTTATTAGATAGGAATACTTCATTCAAATTAGCACAACCAGGTGCACAAGATTTATGGCATTTCCACTTTTTGTCAACATGGGAACAGCTCTTCGAGGCATGATATTCTTGTCCTGTGCTACCCTTCATCAGAATAGACATTCAGCACCCATCTGGGAAGCACCCAAGGCACAGCAATCCTGGGGGCTCCTTTCCCTCTGGCTTTTCTGGGGCTCAGGGTGACACCGGGCTCCCTGGCACCACGCAGGAGCCTGTGCAAACTCCCAGCACGATGCTCTCCCTTATCTCTGGCTTGCACAAAGAGCTCCTGGGCTGACCTTTCAGAAAGAATCAACCCATGACAAGCAAGAATGACATAACTAATCTAATCCTCTGGAAACAATATTTGCTTGGCTTGAGCTCCCTGGGCAGTTTTGATATGACGCAGGGGGAAGGGGAGAGATGTGGAGGGGAGAGAGCTGTCAAGGAAGGAACAGTACAATCTCCTCCTAGGGGCAAACTTTTCAGCAAGGCGGCAGAACAATGAACCCTAACAAGAAAAATTACTCAGCCAATTTCCAGTGCTTCCACCTCTTTCCTTTCCTTACAACCAAAATAAATAAGTGGCAGGCCAAAAGCTACATGGCTGCAAAAATCAAGATGCAGACAGGGTAGAAAGGACTTTGCCTGCTCTCCTAGGATCATTCTTTGTGCAGTTTAAGCTCAACAGCTAGAAACAACTTTGGATTAGAAGCAACACAGAGCAGGAACCCAACACTGATGCTCCCTGTGGCACTTTTACAGAGTACCCCTCTCACCTTATTTTCTCCACTAGTTAAGTGCAAGAATTAGGAGAGGTACCAAACCCACCCAAGAAAACATTTGTACCACTGAAGTTGCTGAGAAATCTGGTGTCTGTGGAGTCAGGACTTCGCCCAAGGAGCTACACGGACTCTGTGCCCTGGCTTGAACAGCAATTTCTCACTTTAGGCCAAAAAGAGAATAAATAGGCTTGGTTCTCTGGAGAGAGAGAACAGCCACAGATGTTTCTATTTCAAGCAAAACCAAACTGCAGATCCAAGAGATGAGGGGAAAAAAAGAAAAAAAGAAAGAAAGAAACCAAACAGAGCAAAGAAAACAATCCCCCAGCCGCAGAGAAGGGGACTCACACTTTTCCCAGCAGCAAATACAGGTGGATACGGGCTGCAGCCAGGCTGTGTGCCAGCCCAGAGCACTCCCTACCAGCCTCTGCAGACTGGCCACCAAGTCGCCTACGTACACAGAGAACCAGCTCCTGCAAAGGCTGTTTTTCCCTGTGCCAGACATATATACTTTATATAGAATATGTATCTCCTGCTGCAGCCGTTGCGTTGGGAGCAGCAAACCCCGGTGGGCTGAGCCTTGCGCAGGTTCTGGGGAGTGGGCTGCACACTGTCCCTTCCCTCTTTCAAGGGAAACGTGCTTGGAAAGGAAAGGATTTAACTTCTCCTGTGATAAGTAGTGCCCCCTTTCCCTCTATCTGTTTTTTAACCATGAGCCTCCAAAGGGTGACTCGCTCCTGCTCAGGCACAAAGCACTTAACACCAGAATACGCCCAGTAGTTGCACTGGTACCTGCAGGGAGCAATCTGGAGAGACTGGCAGAGCCAGACATGGCACCAGGCCAACCCTAATAAAATTTTTTAATCAAATTCAACACTTTAAACTCTTAAGCTGGAACCACAGTCACTTTATTCGGAATAAAGTCTTTGTTTGGGTTTCATCTGGCTAATTGCACGAAGAATGGTGACGAAGAGCTGCGTTCTCTTCAGTAAATAGGGCAGCTCAGGGTCCGATCCATGTGGCCTTACCTCCTGACACATGGGCACAAACCCATCCGCTACATAAAGGGCTTAACTGGGATACCCGAGAGCCCCTGCCCACAGCAGACCACCCCCCACTCCCACAGGCAAAGCTCAGGACCTCTGGCTGTTTATATACCTTCTCCCCTCCATGGCCTTTGTAAGAGTGCCAGGGAAAACAGGATGTTGTTTTTCTTTTCCCCCCAGTACAGAGTCTCCTTTAACATTGATAAATGTTTGATCAATACTCAATGGGGAGGCAAAACAAACAAAGGGTCCCTGGCCACCGCGCAGTGCCAGAATCGAGGAGCAAAGCAGAGGCAGTAGCAGTTCAGGCACAAGGAGGAGAGGCAGCGACCGCGGAGAAAGTTTCTTCTGGTTCCCAGTCGGTATCTGCTCACAAAGCTGCGCTTTGGTTATCCTGGGATGCTGGCAGCTCCCAAGGCCAGCCTACTGGCAGCAAGCAAGCAGAGGTGTGGGGCGAGCCGCTGGTTAGACAGCGACAGGGAAAAACATCACACGGAAGCAACTCCCGGAATGGGATCCATCCTGCACTGCACAGTTCAACTGCTGAGGCCTCGTTCCCTTGCCTGAATCAGCGATAGACAACGTTCCCCCGTTGCAGCTGTGACTTGGACACTTATTTTTAGCTTTGTGCACATCAGAGAACGCCGCCTTTGTAGAAAGGGGATGACAACGTGGAGGCTGAACTCCTCTGTTCCACCACTGCCCCTTCCAGGGCTTCGGGAGGACACCTAGTCTTTCGCTGCCTTCCTTTCCCATCTGTAATTACCATTTCTCATCTCGTTTTTAAATATGGCATACATTACCTGAGACTCTACACCATCACATCTTGGATGAGGGACTTCGACACACTTCAAATTAAACTTTATGAAAGGCTTTCCCCTGTTGCACTGCCATTTTTATTTTATTTTTTTTTAAATGGTCTACCTGAGCTGGGACAGCTCTAGCTTAAGTCAACTCCTTGTGATTTAAAGGAGCACATTGCTAAGTGGAAAGGCTCTTAAAAGGCTTGGAAGCAGCTGGATGAGATGAAGAGAATAAAACCGCTCCAAGTCTTGGAGCCAGACACAGTGTGAAGAGGCTGCCTCGTGTGCTGCAGTGAAGTAGCGGGACAAAGGTATGAAAGTAGATGAGGGATAAAAGGCGCTTCCTTGTGATTTGTGAAGACTCCTGCCACAGGGAAGCACTTCGCTGCTACAGCCAAGCAGTAAAAGCTTCTTCCTACCCATTAGCATCATCTTTAGGACCAAGTTATTTCCATTAGTGCTGAGAAAGAATAGTAAGTTAACACCATGGTGTGCAATGCCCAGGAGACTCAAGAGAAGCCTAACACCTCACCTGGTCTCTTATCTCTGCATGCCTCCCCTCCATCTCATGTGAGAATCCACATGATTCTCCCAATGAATCAAGTGGATTCCTTGCCACTGACAGCCTCTTGTGCAAGTGCGAGCAGAGGACAAGTGTCCTGCAGGGCTCAGCACCAACAACCTCCTTTGTGCTACCTGCAGCCACATTGCTCTGCATTTGGAGACTGATATCATCAGTCAAAAATCCCAAAGATCTTCTGTAGGACAACGTGTGCACGTAACTCACATGAGTAACGTACAGATCTTCCTCACCCGCTAACAACATCAAAACATACACCATTCCCAACTCAGTCTCTCTGCTTGCAAATCAAGATTTAAGCGCTGGGAGTTCCCTAGACAAATCCCCCAAAATACAGGGCTGAGGGAACTGAAGCTTTTACACTTGAGCATGCGGTTACAGAGACGGTACTACTGAGTTACGTTGAATGGGGACATGGCCATGGTGGAAAAGGATGCATAGCTCAGCATCACAAGCAAGGGAGTAAAGGCAAGGAGTGACAACGATGCGTGAAAGGGGAAGATAGTTGTAAAAAACGCTCCCTCGATGAGGGGCATTAGGGGTTCAGGGGGGTCTGTCTGTTCCTTGTTTTCCCCAGGAGGTTATTTAACCTCTCCTCTTCCCTCTCAGCATCTGGTCTCACACCAAGTACCTGCTGTGCAATCTGAAGGGACAATAACTGGTTTCAGCCATTTCCTACCAAATAACAGTAGTAGAAGAGGAGAGCAGGCAGCAGCCAATGCATTCAAAAGGCCTAAGTAACAGCAATCGGCTGAAAAACGAGCCTGGAGAGAGGTAAATGTTTTTGAGACATGTGAAGCCATGTGGGTCGCTGAACTGCTTTGCTTCTCAGGGGGAAGATGCTTTTCAGATGACAGGCCTTCAGAGAAATCAGTCTGTGCCTAAAAAGTCATCAAAGACCCATCCCTTTTTAGACTATTTTCAGAGCCCTATTTCAGAGCCGCTTCCAGCCGAAAGCCTTTTCCCAGTAGGTGCCTGGAACCACCAGTTGCCCATGTTATGGTCCACCAGACACACTCGTCTCACACAACACAGAGGCTGCCACAGAGATCAGATGCACGGCCAAGGAGCACAGGATCCTCTGGGTACCATTCCTATCACCCAGGCTGATCAGCGTGAACAGCCCCCACGCTGATTAGTCTCTTCATTAATAAATGCCTTCAGCACGAGCTGCCTGTGCCCACCAGAACAGGGTGGCTGGTGGCTTTTTAGTGCAGTCTTGTCTGCTCACTCCTTTCGTCAGCAACAAACCATCAATAAAAGTTCACTCTCAGGTGATAACTAAGACAGATAGTGGGAAATTCGATCAGCCAAGAAAATAACCCATTCCAAGAAACCAAACCACAAACAGCACGTATCCTTCAGAGTCACGCTGGGAACATGGCTGTGACTATCCTTGAAAAAGCTTCTCTTTCCTGCACACGTTCCTACCTAGAATTATCTCCACTTTTGCTCATTAGCAGAAAGACATGCAAGATTAATTTCTGTCAAGATCAGAAGATGAACTTTGTTCGTGACCCTCATAATTGGTAGGGAATCTTCATTGCATCAGAGAAAAGATAGACGCAACAGTGAGATTATGATGGAGTTAAATGCTAATTAGAGTTTTAAATGCAATTAAAGCTTAGGGGGGGATTAGAAGAAGCACACATAAGATCTGTACACCGTGATTAAAAGTCCTCTTGCTTTTTCTGACTCAGCACAGGAAAGTTAAATACAAAAACCTTCTAAAGGATAAACAATGTTCAAGATGACCTGACTTGAAAATCTCAAAGCTGCATTGAAATCCTGATTTTTCAGCTTGGCCAGAACATAACAAGAAAGGAAGATGAAATGGGAAGGGGAGACAGATTTTGGGGTTCAGGCTGTGCTTCGCTCTTCCTGCACAAGCTATCATCTTTTTGTTCGAAACCACATTCGCTGACTTCTTTGCTATTCCTTTGCAGCCACATGTTGAATCCATAGAGCACACAAAGAACGTTTGCGATCATTTTAAAGTTACTAACTACAAAGGGAAGAGCTCTGAAAGAGAAGGCAGCTTTTCAGACTGAAATAGAGCCTTTCTGAGGCGTCCTATTACCGTGAATTGGGGCAGCTTTTTAGGCGAGTGCCGCTTGCTAACTGTTGAGCTACATGGAAAACATGCATAGAGCGTGTGCCTTGAAAATCCAGTATAGAAATCCCTGCTCTTTCCGGGAGCAACTCCCAAACGTCCCTTTCATGCCATAGCCAGGACAGCGGGAGACGTCGCAGAGCTGTCCCTTTTCGGACATGCTGGGCTGGGGTGAGAGATGCTTTTGGTTTTTATCCTTATTTCTTGTGAGGATAACTAAAACTGAGCAGCCTAGTTCATGATTCATTCCCTTATTCCAGCTGCATGAATTGTGTCCAACTGGCTGACCTTGATCAGCAGATGATTTCTTGGAGATAAGCAAAGAAACCTGACCGTGTCATTTTACCATATTTTTTTACTAGAGGGTGCTTACGATAAGCACACTAACAGTGATATACAGACATGTAAAACTCCATTCCTGGAGCTGGCTGGAGAAATTTCAGAAGCACAATAGGCGATACCAAACTTTGATCAGAAGGCATTTATTTCATTTCTTCCCCATCATAATGCTTAACTCAGGCACGTAAACTCTGAACCTTGGTGCCTCGTATAGCCTGTAAGAGAGACACAAGCCCATCCAAAGAAGTGCTCTCTTCTCTCCGTTGATTACACATAGAGTCTAAATCGTACATAGAAAATAATCCCTGCATTACATGAAAACCCACATGACAGGCATGCATCCAGCTAAACGAACCCCGTACCTTAAGTAAACCTCAGGACCTGTGTGCACCGCGCTAGTGCTGGCCATGGAAAGGTAATTGAGCTTAACTTAAACCTTTCTTCTCATCAGCAAAACACACTCAGATTTTCTCACGTTTGCCCAGGGTTACAACCCAGAAAATCACCGCGTCTCATCTGACACATAGTTACTCATTAAGTGGCAATAACTTGGTCATGCACCTGCAGCCTTAACTCTTACAGCTTTGTTATTGTTCAATCCAGCATAAACAATAAAACTTAACAAAGGAGATGATCTTGTTGCTAGTAGGCATGAGATGAAAGAGTCAAGAGCTGGCTGTTTGCTGAGCTGTAGAATTAAAATCCAGGGCTCCATGAACTCCTACCTTTTTTTTTCCCTCCCAAGGAAAAAAAAAAAAATCATTAATTCTGCAAGAGTCATGAGTTAATTGCAGACAAATTGATAGACTTTGCACAGGAACTGGAGTTTAAGATTAATTCGAGTCATCTGGCTGAATAAACTAAAGCAGTTTGTTGCATTTCTGCAGACGTGAGAGTGCAGAGCATTTGACATCCCCCTTCCACAGGACCCCCTGAATCCCGCCGTGGTGGATGTGTGATCCGCCAAATGCCTGGAGCACGGACCTTCTCCAGGAGGAGAAGCTGCTGTAATATTGCAGAGCAGCCAGCACTTTGTGAGAGAAGCCTGCAGACCTGTGTCCTGCCTGGCCACGTGGCAATCCCATCCGGCAGCATCTCCATCGCTTGATCCGACACCTCATCCCCATGGCCATCTCACAGGAGGTTGGAAGGCACGTGGCATGCCCGCCCTTCGGCCAAGGAAAGCCTTCATCTGAGGCTATCCCAGCTGCTGCTTGTGGGTGTGTTTCACCAGGTGAGGATGGAGAACAGCATGAGCAAGGCTTGTGTACGAACCAGCCATTGAAATTATACTGAGTGCTCACCCACGGCTCCAGCATGGTGGTCCTGAGAGGTGGATTTTGCTGAAAGGAGCCCAGTGATGAGGAAAGGACACTAGTGGATAAATGGAGCAAATACCTGTGGTGTGAGATAACGGCTGGAGCAACAGATCTGGCCCTGGAGAGCCATGCCTAGCAATGCGGGTTTCTGGCTTGATACAAAAAAACCCCAACACATTAAACTCAGGAATAGAAACCAAAGGGAAGTTCTCCTTTCCTCAACATCAGCCTCTCACCAGCAGAAGGGGAGGGGGGAAACTGGAAAAGGGACGTGATCAGCCACGTCTGTCTCATCGATACATTTGCAAACACGGACTCACATCCCAGCTCAGCCTTTGTTTCGCTGCAGTGAGCCAACCACACGCTTCAGTCCCTGATTTTAGGAGGGAGCCTGATCCCTCAGCCAGCCTCACTGATGGGGGCAGATGCTGCTGGCGAGGCACAGCTCAGCCTCTGCAAGGGCTTCCAGACTGAAGCGCTACGGGTGTTTCCCTCAACTAAAAAACAAAGCTTTTACATCATTTAGACACAAGGTAAGTGTCTTTGTCAGCGCTGCAGTGCTGAAGTGGCTCCTTACACACTGCATCTCTTTCTGTAAGTACAGAGAGAGCAAACATCTTGTTACAAGATGATGTGTTTATAACCTTTGTTTAAAAAACCTTCTCTTCCCTAGGGATAACGCAAAAGCCTCTCAGGAAAGAGGCAGGTTTCAGAGATGCCGACCATCTCATCCCTGTGCGCGTTCCTGCCTGGACGGGCAGGTAGTTCACGTCTCCACCAAATACGCAGCACCCACGAGCACAGGTCTGGTGATTCCCCCCTGCAGCCACCCTCCCCGATCCCTCCCTCCTTCCCTCCCACCCCCCTCTTCAGCAACAGGCTCCAAATAAAAGACTAAACATGCGCACAAACCAGGCGCCCCTGAGTACGATCATTATAAGATCTCAATATGGAACAACAGTTTATGGAAATTCGATAGCGAAGCCATCAAGCCTGCTTTGTATATCCAAACAGCACTCGGAACAAGTGCTTTTAATGTTTAAAGGTCACGTTGGAAGCAGCATTCCCTACACCCCTTTACATCCCTTCTGACACATCACCCCACTGCATACCTCCTGGAGATGTTTGCGGTGCCATGGGTAGGCTGAATGCTTGGTATGGAACAGGGGAAGTGGCTTGTTTTGATTTTAGTTTAAATATTTAGACATAATTTGCATCTAATTAACATGCTTATCAGTTTGTTACCAAAAAATGCACACACAGAGCCTCTAGCAGCTTTGTTAAAATGTCATATCCAAGACAACGCTGGTATGCTGTGACAGATCACCTCCTCTCACTTCAAAATTAGCAACAGTTCTGCTAAAGAAGGATGGCTTTACCTGATGTGCAGGTAATCAGCCCTGTCTCCCAGGAAGAAAGGCTCCTCTGAAAATCCATCTCAGAATTTTGGTCCCTTTGAGGAGACTCAAGCATCCTAAGACAAGTTCCCACCAGAAAAGCGCTGGAAAGCACGAGCACGCTGACGAACGCTGCTAGTGCACAGACACACATTTAAAGCGTTTTGCCAGCGTAGCCTATAACTTTTACACACATGAAACTGTCCTTACCAGAAAAATGACTTTTACCCCACTATAAGCGTATCATACCAGTGTCCTTGCCAGAGAGAAGAGTCTCCAAACAGAACAGCTGACCCAAGCATCGCCCCTGTCTAGCGACCAGGCATCCCAGTTCATGAGCTGAGCTGTACGTAGCTCGGAGTTCTACACAGTAACCAGCTACTACAGACCACCACGGCAAATCCGGTATAAAAAAAATCCAATTATCTTAATCCCCTTGGAACCACCGTACCTGGGCAATATCATCCTCCCAGACACGCGAAAGTGAAGGACTTCAGCATCTCTTGATTTTCATTTTATGACTTACTCCTCTTTTTCCTCGCTCCTGCCCCCAAAACGCACCCCCCACACATACATTGTATGAAGGAGGAATATATCTCGGATGGCTTTAACATCAAACCCAGAACTGGGCAGTGGGGGGGGAGGTCAACAGAAAGCATGAATAGCATCACAAGTACCTGCCCTGTGTCAATAATACATTCTCTCTGCCTGACTGCACTGTGGCAAGCCAGTGCCGGTCTTCTGTGCCTGCTCAGAATAACTTGCTCGTACTACATACAAAAGGGTGGAAGAGTTGAAGCCAAGTGTTCTGGGATTCTTGGCTGCTTCCCAGCTCATCTTTCTCTTCAGTGATCCATCATTCTCCCTCTCTGGCCCTACTCATCTGCCCAGTTGACTTCATGTGCAAACTGGGCTGGCTAGGGAAACTGAGCAAAAAATCAATATATACATTTCAAAAAGCGGGAGACAAATGGACACGTTATCTTCAAAACTATCTTTGAGGCTTGAACAGGAAAAAAATACGTACAAAAGACCAATAGACAGAAGAAAAAAAAAGATTATTAAAAAAAGCATCCGTTGAAGTGTGTCCAAATCAGAGAACAATCCCTTAAGCATCAGGAAGAAAGTGGAGGCCACGGTTCATTCCCGACACAAAACATTCCTACTCCCTGGCTCTTGCAAAGGACCTAAAAAGTAATAAGGCATTTTCTCCATTTGGAGAAACACAAAACACTTCTATAACAGATCGAAGACGTAAAGCTAATCAGATAAGACTTATTCACTGAAATCAAACCTGAGGATTTGCCACCTCAACAGACTTTCCTGACCTGTTTTCTCGCAGAGGATTTTGCTCACTCACATTCACCTCCAACAGACCATGCTCCTTTTTAAGCATTTCACTTCGCTTCTGTATAGTTTCAGCACAGGGAAAAAAAAAGTGTTGGGGGTGGGGGGAGAAGCTTCTTTATGGAGCTGAAATCACTAGTCCGGGGGACAATAAAGGGTAAAGTGGATTTTGCAAGATTTATGCAGTGAACTATTTTTCCAAGTTTTGTTCTTTTTAAAGGACCTATATTCCTTCAGGTGAATGTTAATAAATCACATGAAAAAAACCTGAGTCTGTGCTCAGGAGCTTGCAGATGGGGATTATATTAATCAATATATACTCAGAATATCTTCATAGAGCAAGATCTACAACGAGTGTAAATTCAGCACAGACCACAGAAAGCCTATTCCAATATAGTTTGTTATTCTAGCTGCTATAATCAGGAAAGGTGAGCTCCAGAGGGGGGTGTCTGGCCAAATGTGGGCTCATTTTGTCTTTCAGTGAGCTCCCCAGAAACCTTCCTCCAATTTGACAAGCGGCTGGAGAGGAAGAGATGTCACCTTGATGGAGGAGCAGGAAGGTGGAGGGGGGGCAAGTCAGGAAAACGCGGATGGAGTCACATCCCAGAGCAGGGCCTGCTAGAGACACTGATGATGCGTTAGGGGAAGGCAGAACAGACGGAAGGCAGTGCCAGTGCACTGTGCCATCAATCCCAAGGGATGAGGCTGATACCAACACTGACACCGACAAAACACATCCCATTTATCTCGTGCGCAGCGCCAGAGGAGGATGGGCAGTGAATAAAGGGGGAGGCAGCAAGCAAAACCCTTCTTGAGGCAGCATCCTGACAGCAGAGAACAAGGTCCAAGTCAGAAGCATTTGGTCACAGTTATTTCACCTTGTTAGGACTGGTTCAAAGCCCTTTAGAAGATGGATCATTTCAGATGTAACAGAAACTACGCGATTCTATTATAGCTCCACTTAGAGCCCACAAAATCCAGGTTGCCAGTGTCATCCCGACGAGGACTAGGCAACTTTCTGACGTATCCACAGTGCAAAACTTCAAACCAGTACGCTTGACATGGAAAGTTGCTCAAATAAGAGTTATCCAGGAGCTGGATTTTTTTTTTTCCCTCTCCTTTGAATCAAAGATTCTCACACCAAGTGTTGGCCACACAGCAATGTGCAAGCAAACAGCAGATGTCTCAGCAGCTAAAGCTGCGGTGGTGGCGGCGGCGCTGGTATCGTTCCAAGAGGTTTGGAGAGAGTCAGTTCTGTCACATCACAAGTAGCAGAGTGACAGACATTAGGGATGTAGAGCCCGTACCTTGTCTTGGGCTGCTTGCCTGCGACATCAACTTTCGAATTTTTTGGTGCTCTTCATTTTGGTTCAATGAACTTAACTCACTTTTAATAGCATGGTTAATTGCCTAATTGTGAAAATGACTGCATCTACCTATTAAAGCAGCATCCTTTATGGAAATAATCTGTTTGTCTGAATGAATTCCCCTACACTTCACACAGCAGGTGCTAATTTGTTTTGTGTGAATAGGTAGATAGCTCCTTAAGTGTCTGCGTGCGCATTAGTATCTCACACTTTCATATTACTGTTAACTTTCCGAGTGTCGAAGATGACAGATGTTCATTAGACAGGGCACACACAGCCCTCCCCTCCCTCGGAATATCAGCTTGCTTCATGTATATTAATTAGAGTCTCCTTGCAACACTTGTGCAGGGCAGGGCAGCGCTTCATCCTCATTCTATAGACCAGAAACAAAGGCACTAGGAAGTTAAATAATTCACATGAGATCCCACAGGAGGCCTTCACAAACTCTGAGTGCTGATCCGACCAGCATTGCCTCCCTCTGGGAATAGTGTCAGAAGGATGCTAGATTGCTCCTCCATCCACGGCTACCCCTCTTGGTGGCTTCTGGCCCTTGTGCAGCACGATCCCTCCTGCCTCAGCTTCACAAACCACTCTCCAGAATATTTTGCATGCCCAGCATCACCCTCTGAGGGGGACTGACACTTTGGCTGTTAGTAAAGGAACTGGAGTCCTGCCTCATCTTGCTCCTGATGTGCCCTTTGAGCAGGCTCTTTGCCTGTAGACATCTCAGAGTACTTTGCGAGGAAGCAAGAACTGAGCGCAGCTTCTCCCCCTGTTGTAAGGAGCCCATCCCACCCTCACCCAGAGTTTCCACCAGGAGTGCTATAAAGCCTCCCTAATGAAAAGCAATGGAAAAGGGTTGTCAATCCTTGCTCCAGAGCTGCTGAGCCTGGAACCCATCCTAGCAGCCACAGCTAAGTAAAATAAATGCCCTATAAATAATCAAAAGGGAAGAATCATTAGCCAGCCATCTTGTAATAATAATTTTAAATGAATTTGTAATTCATACAGAGAATAATTATGAGACAAGGCCCTTTAACCATAATGAATGTGCTCAGATAACGATAACTCCTGCAGGCTCAACCCTGCCTCGAGGAAGCCTGCATTTTTCTCTTGGTACGACGAGCTTTCTGGTGAGGCACACAAATGCAACGGGACTGACTGCCCAGATCCAGCGGCTGCGTAGGTAGGAAGTAGCTGCCTGCTCCCACCAGCAGCTCGCCCTTGCCTTGGTACATGCCCCAGTGCCAGAGATGTGTCAGCTGAGGGAGCTGCAAGGACGAGGCCAGCCTTCAACAGAGCAGCTTCTGACTTGGAACACCGAGGCTCTCCATCTAGCATGGGGAGTTGAGCAGCATTTGCCATTTATCCAGAGTCCCCAGGGGCTGACCTCCAGCATCAACCGGGAATTTCACCTTGGGGGCCCCAAAGCCGAGCGCTGAATAGCAACGCCAGCCCCCGGGCTGCTGCTCCTGTGCCCACATCCCATAGGTCCTGCTGTGGGGCATATCCAGAACAAGGGAGAAGCCAAATCCTATACCCAGATGATGGTGTACAGGTAAAAGAAATAAGCAAGGAGTCCAGGAGCCTATAGCTTGCTTCAGCATCTTTCATTAAGGTACTTCAGAGGCAGAAGATTACAGATTATCCTCACGTGAAAATCCTTTGCCTGTCTGTGCCGCACTCCTGACAGCTTCTAGCCACAGCCAGAGTGATTTATCCAGGTACAGCAGCAGCTCTCCCATCAAGCTGCATCCCAGAGGGAGGCTGCCTAATGAGATCTAATGGAGCAGGTGAAATAAGGAGCAGAGAACCTTCATCCCATGCAGCAGCTGTCACGTTGCTGTTCATCGCGGTGGCCAGTCTGCAAGGCTTGCCCCAGCACTGGCAGGAAGAAAATGCTGCTTTTGACTTATTCTTCCCCCTTTAGAGCAAATTCTGTGAAGTCAGGTTAGTAGCAGCCAGGCTGGAGGAGGAGGCTCCTGCTCTGTAGCAGAGCAAGTCCCAGGAGAAAATGCCAGCTAGAATTGGATAGCTCACGCAGATCTTCAGCATCTAATCTGCCAGGCAGTTTGCTTCCCCCCTGCCATCTTCAGTTGCACATTTCTTCCCTTTTTCTCCCAACAGAGAATTAAAGTTGTCAAGGCTGAGGCCAAACACAACACCAAGGCTTTCCCAGATAATGAAACAGGTCTGCAAAGCCTCCAAGCAGCAGGGATCAGCTCATCCCAGAGACATCTGGGAACGGAACCTGTCAGAATTCCAGAGCTGTAATAACACCACAAAGCGCTATCGGAGATCTCCTGCAACAGGGACCCCATGAAGTCAGAACCAATTCCTGCCTGTCTTACAGCTACAGCCAACGTGGAAACGTGACGGCTCTTCTGCAGCCAGCGCTCATCCCAGCAGCGAGAGGGGCTGGGGAAAAGAAGGATTTCTAACAGATACCCTTGCCATTCCACAGGTCTTTCAAGGCTTTGGCAAAAAACTACCTGAAGAGAGCGGACAGCTACCAAAAGCTGCTTTTGATCTGTAGGTCAAAGCCACAGAGCCCAGGGGCACAAGCTGTTTGTGGCCACGCTGAGCAGGGCTCCCATCAAAGCCGGTCGCTGCCTGCCTTTCCTCAGCCGGCAGCCACCAGCGTCACCCCACCAGCACAGGGAGGGAAGCAGCAGTTCAACCTGGAACTCCAAGTTAAGGTGGTATTATAGCCATTGTGTCTTATTTCTCCTCTGCACACAGCTCAGAACTCCCCACAAAAAAAAGTCGCAGGCAACTTCACATTAAAATCATTTCCAGCAAGACTCTTTGATGCTGCCCCTTCACAACAGAGTGGTTCAGCAATGACAATTGTTTCGGTTTTATCACGCTAACAAATATTGATAATGCTAAACACAGACAGCCGCTTACCAGAACTCAGCTACCACTTCACAGCTCAGCACAAACTATTTTATTAGCGGAGAGCGCACTGCAGCATCAGTTTCCTCATGAAGCTGAGACCCCAGGTCTGACAACATCGTTTGCTTATTTCACTGCCAAGGCATAAAGGCTGCCAGCAAGGCCTCCGTCAAAGCTTACATATGGTCCTTCCTTCAGCACGCATCAGCCAAGCCAGCTAGAGTATGACTGTGCAGCTGGTGGTACAGGTGACCGACGCCAGGGAAGAGAGGCGAGAGCCAGAAGGGTGATGTCTTAGGAACAGCAGGGCACAATTGCCCACCTAATTTATTCCCTGCTGCAATTGCTCCTGCAAATTGCCCACTCAAACGGAATAGGCAACTTTGCCAGCGTGCTTTTGCAAGGTCTTGATGAGCTATAATTGTCTACCCACACACCCCCAGCCACTTTTAAGGCACCCCTTAGCAAAACAGCCAAGCCCCTCACACAGGGTCCTGTTTTCTCGGTGCATTGGCACGTTGCACCATGCTGAGCTGCTGCTGCTGCAACCTGCTGTGCTACAAGGTGCAGTCCAGCGTACATCAGTACCGAGGACTTTGTGCAAGGGAGAAAAGGGGAAAAAACCCAAACAGATGAACTTTTAACAGCTTTTGGACTGGAACTTCTAACTCAAAGTTTCAAGGGTGCCAAGATTTGGCTGCTGCTGGGCTAATGACAGCTCATCCCAGCAGTGGCTGCAAGGGTCCAAGCGCAGGCTGACAGCCCCTGCGAGAGCTCCGCAGCCGGCTGAGTCAGCTCCTCCTGGGTGCAGCACAAATCTCTGAACCCAGCTAAGGACACAGGGCAGAAAACGTTGGGTCACCAAGCTCAGACCTCTCTTTTCCTCACATGGCAGATAAAGCTGCATCTGTTGCCGAGGCTGACCTTGCGTAAGCGTGGCCCTTTGGCCAGCACAGAAGCTGAGGCTCTCTCTGAGCTGGTCCATATGCCCAGATCCAGAGCAGTGCCTTCAAGCCACAGGCAAGCCTAGGGCTGGGTGTAAACCAGCAGCTCAGAGGGAAGACTCCAGACCTTATTGCTCCCAGTCCTTCCTTATCCCAGCTCCTGACCGTGCCCATCATCCCCCCCATACAACAACAACCGAACACTCCTTAACAGCAAAGTAAACGAGACCAAGAGTACTAGAATACTGCTCTGATGCTGGCCTACACCAGCTTATACACAGGGAAAACAAAAACAAGGGAAGGAAGCACCTTTTTTCTGCCCCAGCCCTGCTCAAGCCCCCTCAATGCTAACGAACACCCAGGGTTCAGCCCTGCTCCTGACAGGCATCCCAGTAACTGTTCCCTGCAGGAAAGCGCCACGGGGGCATGAGGATGCCACCGAGGGAACTGGGGGGCCTTGTATTTGTTTAATGAACTGAACAATCCATATCACTGGATTAAACAGTCTCTTTTCACATTAAGCAGCTTCCCCCATCCACAGCCCTTTGCCTGACCGGACTTTATTTGTCGGTTTTTAAAGACACTTTGCAAGCCAGACTTAATTTATGAACAGAATCCACCATCTACTTGATTCCTTGGGGGTTTTTTGCCTTTAAAAGCTGCTAACTGTGAGAGCAGATTTACAACAGCACTTAGCATTGGTGCACATATTACACACATCCTTACACCGTGTTTCCACCTTGCTCCCCTGCCTGCTGCTGGAGATTGAATTTTACTTTTTCTTTTACAGCTGTGACGATTCCCCTTCTAGCCTGCCCTGTCAGAGCCTGACAAAGCCATCTCAAACGCTCTTACAATCTGAAAGATTTAGCATATCTTAACAGGTGTGATGTTTCTATTCATCTCAGCCTGTTGAGGGAATTACTAGATGGATGTACGAGCAGAGAGAAACAGAAACAAAGACCCTAGAAGAACCACAGTTTCCCTTCTGTTGGGAAGGACATAAATGCAGTGGTGACAGGGAGGACTGGCAGGAGCTTGTAATATATAACATTTTATAAATATATATATAACACGCTATTTGCTTGCAGCTCAGACCTACAAGAAAACCCAATGTTCCCATTCACAGGTCCGGCTGAGCCAAGCCAGCAGCATCCGCGCCTGGCCAGCGTTAATCTCAGCACTGTCCTCAGGAGCATCACCCCCACCCAGCACTCATGCTGGTGGCAAAGCAAGCTGGAGGGAGGCAGGGAGAACCAGCCCTTTGTGCCAACTTCCCTGTAGCACTGCAACGGGCTGTGTCACTGTCCTGTGTCACAGAAGCCCATTACAGACTGGCACGATGTCTCCAATACCATTGCCCAGCCCTTGCTTAGCTCACCACCATCACAGTAAAGGTGGTTAACATATAGCTACTGTGCTTGTGTCTGATGTGAGGCTGCGTCCCCAACAAGATGGAGTCACTGGACCTCTCTGTGGGGTTCCCACCGTAGGATCTCACCTGATGGAAAAACCTCTGGGAGATGGTACCACCAGCACATGGGAGCCTGGGCTACAGTGAACCTGGGGCCCTGCTCCAGAGCCCCTTCATCACAGCTGGAATTTGATGGGAAGGACCCATCAGTGGGTGCTGGAGCAAGAGAAGTGTTGAGGCTAAGGCAAGAAGCAGTTTCACAGGTGCCTAGCTGTGACAAGGCCCCTTACAGCACCCCATGTGATCGGAGCTCCACGATGGCAGGCTTGATTAAATGATAGTGCTATGAGTAACGACACTGGGGCCGATACAGGCTGCACGCCCCAAGCCTCACAACAACGTCCTGGGCACGAGCATCCAGCAGAACACGTGGCGACTCAGGCTGAAGCTACGTTTGCAGCCAAGTTTTCTTAGAAAATAACCTCGTGCTCCACAGCCCCACGCTGCCAGCTTCCTCAGCTGCACAGAGAAGGGCAAGTCCGAAATAAATTCCATCCATGCAACTTCCATGAAACAAGACAGAGGAATGAAGCTGTATTAGATTCCCAGAGTGGGCTTTGCGCTGCCCACCATGGGCACATAAACCAGATCATTTCTCCTTCTCAGTAATTTTTTATTTGAAGCCTGCTATGATGCCCATCCTGTCTTCTTTTCTCTACACTACAACAACCATATTTTACTCTATCTTCCCTCTCAGGTCATACTTTCTAGCCCTCTGACCATTCCTGTAGCTCACATCCATTAGTCAGCTCTGTCCTGAAGCCAGGTGGACCCGGACCCAGATGCAGTGCAGAAGCTGAGACCCCAGAAGCGCTGACCAGAACGCAGACATAAGCTCGTGTCTCCTGCAGACCCTGATCCCACCAGCATCTGCTGCCTCCATATCACCACCACCCCCCTGGCCAACTCATGGGGCATCTGCTCTGCTCCTGTGCTCAGCCACTTGTTCCCCTTTGGGACGTTTCACACCTTTTCCCTGTTCAATTAGTCTATTTTCTCCCAAAGTATCCTCCAGCTTATCATGACTGGTTTAAATTCTGTCCCTCTCCCCGATGTATTTGCAGCTGCTCTGATGTCTACACACTTTCCAGTCCACCGTCGAGGCTACTGATGAAAACTGACTACCATCAGCCCTGCAGAACCAATATGATAATTTTACAGGGAAGTAATTTGGTGATTGCTCTCAGGCACAAGCTATTTTTGCATCACTCCTCATAGCTTTGTGTGGACCACGTTTCTAACAGCAGTTCATGGAAGTGCCACGCAAAACACAAGGTAGGCTGAATTTAGAAGCTATGAACACACAGCTGTCCTCCCTAGCGCAGAAGACCTGCTACCCCAACAAGGAAGGAGTCGGGTCCGCTCCTGATAAACCTACATTAGTTTTTACAAATCTCCTCTTTTCAAAGCCTCCAAGTAGCTTGTTTGAGCAGGAAGCAAGTTTCCTTGCCTTTCTTCCATCAGTCTTGTGAACCCCCCAGGCTCCAGCTAACCTCTAGGGCCATTTACGTGGAGGCACTAAGTGCAACACAAATAACTATCCTGACAATAAAAACGTGGGATGGTTTGAACTTGGCACAGTAGTTAGCTTGCCCAGAAAGACGCAGACTTTTGGAGGAAGTATGCCAGTACTTGGACTTTTAAGTTGCCAAAAAAACCCACCACACAAAACCCCCGCTCTGTTCTTTAATTTAGGGCCAGTGTAAGCTAGCAATTAGTCATAGGACAGGCTCCAGCTCAATTAAGACAAACAGCCCAGTGTAATGGAAGCAGTAATGTGACCAACAGGAGCAACCTGAGTTATAGTCTCAATTTTCTCCATGCCTGATAGATTTGAACTAAGTTCAAAGAAGGTCAAGTGGTTGACTTTTCATTTGCTGATCTCACACAAAGTTTTTCTATCCATTTCTCTCTCCTCGCGAACTCTCTCTGGACCTTTCATCATTGTTCTGTCTCCCTGGGAGCAGTGTCTAGGCTAGGAAGGAGATCCATAACTGAATCTAAGGGAGGGTGACCTGCAAACTTTGAGCGCAGCCCAAGGAAACATCACTCCCCCTTCTCTCTGCAGGTTATCTTCTGCCTGGTGTTTCTCAGGCTTTTCTCTTTCACAGTCATTCTTGAAAAGGAAGCAAAGCACAGCCCTTCATGGACAGTCTTTGCAACGCTGTCCTCTAACCAGCACAAGGCAAAACAGAGCACAAAGCAGGGTCTGAAGCCATCTCAGCACACCCAAGGCAGCGAGGGAGGTTTGGGGTGCATCTGCCTCCTGCTCTTAAGCCTCCCTCTGTAACACCGAGGGGTGGCTGACCACATTTGTCACACGTGGGCTGGGAAAGCAGCGCAGCCCCGTCTCACAAGTGCACCCAGGCTGAAGGCTGCACGCACCATTCCTTGCTGGAGAACTCAACGATGCGCAGCGCCTCTTCCCAGGCATGGCAGAAGGGACCAGCCCCAGTGAGATGGGGAGGCCAGCAGGAGCGCCACTCCCAAGCCTCCATCCCTGGGAGCATCCCCGACCAGTGCAGCCCCCTCGGCACTTGTGCAAGGCAGCAGTGACACCCAGCGGCTGCCAGCCCTGAGCCCCCCACCCCGGGGGACACATCACTTGTGTCTGCCACCTCCTCCAAGCCAGGAGTTTGTTACCGCAGCAGCTGCCCCATTGCTGCACCAGTGGTTGGGTACCAGCACTGACAGCCGCTATTGCAACAGCTTTGTGTTCTCCATCAATTTATTTTGTTGCCCGCTCCCCCGCCTTGAATTTGGGGGAGCATTGTAAGGCAACAACGCAAAGGGATCTCTCACCATACAGAGCATGGCAAGGGAGAATTTTGCCAACACGCATTTCAGCCATCCAGATTGCATTCGTTAAGTGTCACAGGCAATTAGCAAGGGGAAGGTCAGGCTGGCAAAAGGGCCTTTTGACACGCTCATTGCAGCAGCTCAGGGGCAGCCCACCCCCACACACAGTCATAAAGGTCTCCAAGCTTCTATACAGATCCCCAGATTCCCACTGGAGCATGGTACAGCTTTTTTTATTATTATTTTAATTGTTTGCTGAACAACCTTCCCCCCAGTTTTAGATCTAGGGTTTTTGGTTCCCAAGGTAGGAGTTTCTGAAATTGGCCCTCTGATCTCTCACTGTCTTGTTGGCTCTGCTGCTAACATCAGTGGATTGCAAAGCTTTATTCCTACAGAATCAAGGAGTTATCTATTTATCCAGGGTCTCTGTGGCAATCAGGTTGCAGTCTTTTTAAGTCCACACCTAAAGGATGCTCTAACCTTAAAGGAAGCAGCTGCTTCCTTCTCGTTCTTCCCAGGATTCTTCAAGACTGCCAAACCCTGTGGCACCGCCTTCCTCTGCACCGGGCTCACAGAACCACCATCTGAATTCCACATAGGACCAGCCAGGATTTTTACAGAGCATCAATCACAGCAGTATTTACAGTTTCAAATGGAGGGAGCGCTGACAATTTACACTGAGTCTGAAGAAAAACACATTTCATGCAGGATAAACCAGATGCTCTCTAGGATATTACATGAGAATTACATTACTCTGCTGGGTTGTTGATCACGCAGGAGGCTGATCTTAAAAAGCAATGATCATAGGCCTTGGTGCAATTTTGGGCAAATAGGACCAGAAGATGCCTGGGTTATTTGGCAGAGGGTACAAGTTGCTCCTGGGTCAGGCAGAACACAAAGCAGTAGCTGGAAAGCAGAACCAGCAGCTTAGTAGAGAATGAGGGACCCGTTTTTAGGGCAGGGGGGGCAGGCAGTGGAACAGGCTGCCCAAAGCAGCCAGCGGAGGGTTCGGCTGCTGCTGAGGTGCTGGAGTCAGGGTCCTGGGTACCTGCTTGGAGGACACCAAGATCAGAGTTAGCTCAGCAGATCCAACACTAGAGCCTGCGTCAGAGAGCAGCCTAGACAGTAAAACAGTCCTTCCAGACATTAAAATTGATTAATCTTTGCTGATAGTCATTTTTGCTGCTTCCTTTTGATCAATTTGTTCCATTATTCCTCTTAAAAACCTTGCTCCCCAGCCTGTGACTCACCAGGCACAGCTCTTCACCCTCATCAGTGTCTTCGCTTTCCCAGTGCCTGTGAAACCTTCCATTCCTGTCACTCCTGTAAGCATTACTGGTCTTTCTCCACCTAGACATCCAGGCAGAAACCCTTAAAATTCAGAAGTTGCTCACGATGAGATGCTGTCCCAGGACACACGTTGACTTCCCAGGCTGTCATGGTTTAACCCCAGAAAGCAACAAAGGACCACGCAGCCCCTCACCCACTCCCCTCCTCCCCAGCAGGATGGGGAGGAGAAGTGGGGAAAAAGCTAAAACTCACGGGTCGAGATAAGAACAACGTAATAACTGAAAAACTACAGTAACAGCAGTTGTCATGAAAGAAAGAGGAAAACTAGAAGTCCCTACAGAAATGACATGCAATACAGCTCACCCCCTGCTGACTGATGCCCAGCCAGTCCCCCAGCAACAGTCAGCCAGTCCCAGCCAGCTCCCCCCAGTTTACCTATGGGCATGATGCCCTATGGTATGGAATATCTCCCTCCCTAGTCTGGGTCAGCTGTCCCAGGTCCTTGTGCACCTGCTGGCTGGCAGAGTGTGGGAAACAGAATTCCTTGACTCAAGTTAAACACAACGCAGTGATGTTTTAGTTGTTTCCGAGTAATCAACACTGTTCTCACACCAAATCCAGAGCATAGCATTGTACCAGTTACTGAGAAGAAAATTAACTCCATCCCAGCTGAAACCAGAACACAGGCTCATTCCTTTATTATACACTGCTGAGAGCTCAGCCCAGCCACAAGCAAGGAGGTTCTAGCGATGCTGTTGCAAACACAGAGCCAGAGCACCCTACCCCGGCAGAAATCCAGCCCAGACAGCACCTTCTGCCACACACAGCAGCACCCATTCCCTAGCACTCCGCTTGTGCGTTCTCACCCAAGAGTTTCTCACCCGTCCTCCCTTCCAACGAAGGTGCACTTGTCCCTGGCTTTTCTTTCTCCTCTAGCTGAGCACACCGAAGGGCCCGTGGAGAATTACAAGAGCTCTTCACCCCCCTCGCTGCAGACCAGCCTTGCCTTTTCAGCCCCTTTCCCACACGACAGCATCATCCCTCCCTGTTCCAGCCTCCAGCAGCACTACAGTTGTGCTGTCTGGAAGGCAACTGCAAAGCCTACCAAAAAAAAAATTCTCTTTAATCCCTTTCTCAGGGCAGAGATACCTCAATTGATAGTAAATTCCCTCGCCCTCTCTATTTCTCTTTCGAAGGAGAGTAAAGTTTGAGATGTATTTACAGCATCTACTACAGGCATCTGCCTGCAATACCCAGTTCAGTAACACGTGCCCTTTCATGTAATAAAAAGCCATACAGAGAGGAAGCTCCAAAAGTTCCAGCTAATGCAGTTTCAGCCAGCAGAAGCTCCCACGCACACTGGAGTCTGCTCCTGCCTTATCAGCAGCCAGCAAACATCCCATCATTTAGTAGCCAGAGACATCTCCTTAGCATCGCACAACAGCTTGGAAATTCGCAAGGAAACTGCTCCTCCCACACGCTCCGTGCAATGCATAAGACCCACGAGACAGCAGTTTCACCTGCCCCAGTTTCTGTAGTGGCAAAGCATGTTGTCCCACGAGGCTTTAATGAGGGAAGGTGTTAATTGTCCTACCCCAGAGCTCCGTGCTGGGTCTGTGCAGCAGCAGCAGCCCCCCGAAGGGGGTAACCCCACTCATTCGTGCACGCAGAGCATCCCCACCAACAGGCAAGGAGTGTTTGTTGTTTTGATCCAAACAGCAATTTTCCTGATGTTGTTCAATTATGATATAAAATGAACCACATTAGGGCCAAGAGTCTCAGAAGCTATTAATTCTTGAGAAGAGGATAATGAATCTAATAAAATTAGGTTTTCCTGTTCCCAGAAGACCACTGTGAGTTATATACAAGGTACAGACTGCTGTGGTCCCCTCTAATTGCATCATGCAGACCTGGGGCTGATAGGAAGAAGTTGGTCTCAGGGATTATTAGTGGAAAAATATTACATTTGCTCCTACAACACTGGTTCTGAACTAGCCACCACGCATGCATTTGCAACGGTGAGGCAATCAAAGAAAGCGCATCACATGGGAGCCCCCAAGACTAAGATTTACCTTGAAATCAAAGCAAATCTCAGCCACTCGCAGACTTGCATTGCTTCAACCCATCTACCTGCTCCCATGGCACGTGGAAACTAGTTAAAAACTCACCAGCAGAGCTGAGCCTTGCACGGGGGCATGCCTAGTGCCAATGAGCACGTGAGAAGTGATACAGGCGAGACCTGAGCTCCCTCCAGAGCTGCCCCAACATTATGTCCTTCTCAAGTGTTTATCATTTTTTTTTTTCTCCTCTCTCTGAAATAGGCAGGGCAAGAGCCAGCAAGAAGGAACCTTCCAAGATGAGCACATGGCACAATCCAGTTCCTGTCACCGCTGGCCTCAGATGGAAGTGAATTTCATTTGTCCCCACCTGCGGGGGCTGCAAAGGCTTAAAAGACTGAGAAGTGCACTGAATTCTGCAGCTGGGAGAGACCCAGGAGCACTGTCAAGACGTTTGATTTCTCACACATCCTTGTTTGTTTTGTCCTCAGCTCTGGCATCAAAGCTCCCTTTTGCTCTGGGGAGGAGGTGGGGGGGGAACCCTGTGTCTGAGAATTTCAATTCAGTACCTGCCTTTTAAAAAGGTTTCCTGCCAAAACCCTTCTACCTGATGGATTTTACAATGTCACAGACTACGCTGCATACTGAGCTCCCAAGGCTTTATCTGTGAACTGCTGAATATTTGTTTAAAAATGAAGACATTCAAGTGCCCTGCTTTTAACAAAGTCAATCCGGTGGCTGTCAGCGTATGCTGCTGTTATGTCTCCTGGAGGAGATCTCCTCTTCCGACTTCTTCTAGTCCTTTATAGCTCAAAAGGTCCTTTCCTCCCCCCGATGAAGGGGGAGGCTTCTGTTAGCCATCTGCTCATTCACCAGAGCACATAGGGTTGAATAGAAGCAACCATGGGTGACGGGAGGCAGGGTGAAACCATTTCTGACTCCTGAGAAACAGCCTGGAAGGAGCCCTAAACCCTTCTGCCCAGGTGGAGACACGGAGGCTTGTCCAGCCCAGGCTACGTGCTGAACCTACGCAGAAAAGGGCCTGAAGGGTTTCCACTTTCAAAAACTGGAAAGCGAAAAAAAAAAAAATCACAGACTTAGTTGTAATGACATTCTCCAAGACTGAGGTTCCCTGATAAAAACTTTAAGAGGTTACGTTAGAAAAGTCTTACCAAAACTTTCATTTTCATCCAGATGTCAGTTTCCACACCCAAAATATCTTAGCAAAATACCTTTTAGCAGCAACACGCAGGGGCGAGAAGGCTTCTGTACCTTCCCCACCTTGCAGCCTGGCTCTCTGAACAGCCTGGTCCCAGACATTGCTTCCCACAGGCCACCCACAGATGCTGCCTTCAAGGTTCAATCATTTGTTTTGGGGAGAAATTCTCCTTCAAGAAGAACTGAAGACCTATTCCCACTCATTTACCTCTTCACTCTGTACTAAGTGTGAAGTCCCAGGTAGCACCCACATGCCCTCCAGGCTCATCCCTGGGCCACCCCGTGCTGACAGCAGGATGGCTGGCAAGGGTGCTGTCAACATCAACCAGCATCCCATCAGCTAAGCTGATTCATACAGGTTTTTTTAAGAAAAGCCGAGTGCCAAATGAAAGATTTCTCTTCAGAACTGTGAGTGACTAATTAACAATCAATAATGCCAACAAAAAATTGACATTAAAGTCCATCAGGGACACTGTGCCAATGACTGATGATTTATGCTAATCAACTGAGAAAGCCTTCCAAGGTGCAGACAGAAGCATGTGAGCCAGCTCAGACCAAGGTGATACAACCTGAACAGTCACCCCCAGACCAGGAAGAAACTAACCCGGGGTTTCCTTTACTGCTGATCTTTTAAAAGATTTGGTGTTTCACACACACTTCCACAAGCTCAAGATACAGGTAGCAACGTGAACCTGTGCCATCCGCCTGAGCTCACAGTCCCTTCTGAACTCGAAAGGGAAGAGCGTTCATTATTTTTATTATTATTACCCATGGGAGGCTCAGATAACCCAGGGCACTGCTGTGTCTGTGGCATCTGAGCATTCACTGATAGTGCTGCTACCAGAAGTTTAATGTATAGCTTTAGTATATGTAAAACCTTAGCCTAATTATTAGATGGGAATCAAGAAGTCCTTGTATCGGGATAATTATTATATTGCAATCAAGACAATCTGTTATTGTACAGATGAGATTTAAGATCCAACTTGAAAGGAACATCTAGGATGAAAGAGCTGATTGAACCTCATGGAAGTCTAGCATGTTTTGCCAAGAAGCATCATAAAAGGACCAAGATGACTGGATCATGAAGCGTTCAGAAGCCAACATCATCTCAGTGGTCCCGGTAAATAGCCCTTCAACTCAAACAGGAAGAAAACCACACATGTGCAAAAGGAGGGATATATATAATGTAATAATAATGATGTAAAATTAATTCTGGGAAATAATCAAGTGTGCATGGGATTTCAGGGAAGTGTAATGCATATGTATGATTATACAGAATATAAGGGGCATGTACTCGAGGGCAAGGTGAGCACATTAGGAGCTATCTCCCGGTGCAGCGATAAAGAATGCCTGTTTTCTAATCTGCAGAGCAAGCCTTAAGATGGGTCGGAGACACTTTCGATAACACAGGCAGCTCATCAAGCTCAGTATGTTCGTGCGGAGCTCACGGGTGCCCACAAGCACAGGATGGAACAGGTAGAGAACTGCACCACCCCCCGCTACACCTCGAACCGAACAAGCTGCCTGTCCGCTGCTGGAGGAAGACCCTCAGAGCCCAGTTACCAGCTCTCCTTCATGAACAAGCCTCGGGTCAAGCAAGGGCATAACAGACACCAGTTCAGGCAGCGTCAGGACCAGGTCCCTCCTCTCCAGCCTGGAACAGGAACACACAGGAGCCGCAGTGCAGCGAGCAGGGGGACCCCGCAGAACATTTCTGGGTTCTTTGGCTCAGTGTAAATACCTGGTGCATGGGGCCTCAGAATGCTCCTGCACTAAAAGTAATAGCCATCATCATTGCCCAGGGAAGTGGATCCCTGTCTCCAGAAATGCAGCAGTTATGGCTGTGGCTCCCCTGGCTCCATTTTAACCCAGCCACTAGTCTCTGCATCGGTGACAGCTCAACTGCTCACAAGAGCATCCTGCGATTTCTCCAAGCCTTTATCCAGGGACAGACATCAGAACTCACAGGACCTTGAGAAGCACTTTGCTGCACTGCCTTCCCTGCAAGCTCCAAACCACGCTCCTTCCTTGGCTGTGCCAGGAGAGCCCATTTTCCCCTCCTGCCAACACCCTGAATTTCGTGTCAAGATGCCATCCAGCACAGATGACCCCCAGCCAGGAGTAAAGTAGGCACCCAGAAAAAAAAAAACAGCAAAGACCTGGCACAGCCCCATAGCCCTGGCTCCAGCTGTCTTTAGGTTTTAATAGCAAAGGTTTCAAAAAGACCCATCTCAAACCCCTGCAGGAAGCACGGCTGTGCCAGGAATTTGCTGGCAGTGTGACTGCTGGGGTGGCTTTGTTCTCCTACAAGAACAAGCTGGAGGCAGCTTCTACCAGGGTGGCAGAGATGGAAAGAAGGGTTCACTCCAGCCTTGGCGGCCTGAAGGCTCAGTTCTCCCCCTCAAAACACTGGTCCTGCTGGGGCCAAGGCAGGGATTGATCACCTGAGCCCTCTGCCCTCCAAAAACGGGGGCTGCTGCTCCTACCCTCTCCCCACACAGCCATGCTACCTTCCTTGGGTGGAGTAAACCACGGGGCCAGCACCTCAGAGGACCAAGAGCCACCTCCTCCCTACTTGTGACCAGCTTTCCCAGCAGCAGTCCCTCTGGAACATTAGGAAGAGCTGGGGCTCTGGGTCAGGTTGTTCAGACAGGTGCAAATCGCCCATTTGAGAGCCTGCACTACTAAACTCTTGAGCATGGTCAGCTGTGTAAAATATGTTTTACATCTAGTGCAACAAAACAGCAAAGGAGAAAAAAAACCACAAACTAGAACTCACACCTCTAACCAAAACCTCTAGAACACCCAAGCTAACTTTACAGTTTGAAGCAACCATCAACTCTGGAGTCTGCTTTTTATTCTCAGAGGTCTGTTACTTCCTTACATGGCATCTATGTCAGGGAAGCCAGTAGTTATGGGATGGAAATCTGCACCAGAGCAAGCCAAATTTGATCAGAATGAGAAAGACCAATGGAAAGGGCAAGCAGCTGGCTCCAGTTAGGGCCTTATTTTTAGAAAGCATCTGCCAAGGGATTCAAAGTAGAATGGCGAGCTCCCTCGAGCACAGATAAGCCCAAGTGCAGACACTGGTTTGTACTATTTAGAGACATAGGATTTGCCATCGGGGAACCGTGAGCACACGCTGAGCGCAGCTAGCCCCTTACAGATGCTGCAGGCAGAGTGCCACATCAGATGCTTCTGTGGGACAAGCCTCTCATGGAAGAAAGGTGCTGTGCTGGTGGGATCTCAGATCCCCAGGAGACAGGGCTGGGAGGGATTACCAAGGTCAGCTAGACTACTTCCATGCCCCCAGACCGAAAAGAAAAAGCATCTGGGATAGGAATGGAAAAAGGCACAAGGACTAGGAGTTCCTGCAGCTCCTTTTGATACATCTGTGCCTGCCTCTGTTTCACCAAGCCTCAGCACTGAACACCCTGGGGTGCTGGGGGTAACTGACACTTGCCACCTCTCCAACCAGGTTTTAGCATGGCACTCTCCTGCCCTGGGATGCCACCACCACAGCATGACCATGGCAGGTGGCACTGCTGACCGCTCACCTCAGTAGCTTTGTGATAGGAACGTGCAGACTGGTGCAACCCGAGCATGGCTGGGAGAACCTGGAAGCTCCAGAAAGCAGGTGCAGCAACACTCTGGGGCTGGCAGGTGTCACAGCACCCTGATGAACCTGGCAGGAGGATCCAGCAGGTCCAGCTTCCCAGGGTACCCACAGCAGGGAACAGAGCACAACCTAGAAGGACAGCCTACCCTCTGGATTCACGAAGAAGGGGATGCTGTTATCCTGCCCACTCAGATGAGGAAGCTGATGCACCAAACAAGGAAGTTCCCTCAATGACTTTGCCAGTTGGAGCTGGAATTAAGCCCAGGTTTCCCGATCCGGCAGCCACATCAGTTGTACCCGCTCACCCATCCCGATTCCCAGCTGCAGAGCAAGCCTGCACCTCTGCTGCTAGCAGGGACAACTGGTTTCCCAGGAGCCCTGCTAGCATCCAGGTTGTGCATCACCACAGATGCTGCCTTCCACCCTTGGACGCTGGTGGCCTTTTTGCAAGATTTGGACACCTGGAGAGGCATTTGTTGAGATGTTTGGAGCAGGGCGGAGAACAGAAAGTACAAGGAAATAAGGGCTGCTAGTGCACACTAAGTCCCTTTCCTCCTGCTGGGGGTTGAAGGGAGCAAAGGGGAAGAGGAACAGAGGCATCACAAAGGAAAATGACTCATTAAGGAGTATCAGAATTTATTTACCTCCAGCAGCATAAAACAGTGCAGCAATAAGAACTGTATTTAATTTCACACTCCAGCCATTCTCCATGGGATGCCAGAGGTTAATGCCTCCATTTAAATGGAAATTGAGTGCCAAATTATTAGCACCTGTTTGCAAAAAAAATAAGACCTCAACAAATTAAAGAATCTTTGTCAGCACAGCACAGTTCCCAGCAAGTGTTCCAGTTACTGCATCCCAACAGGCCTGACCCAGCTGAAGGTCAGTCCCAGGCAGCAGTACTGCTGACAAGCTGAGCATCCCTGCATGAGCAGTATCCCCAGATCTCACCTGAGCACAGAGGAAAAACTCTGGAGGAAGATGACAATTCAGAGAGGCGAAGTCAGCTAAGAGAAATGCGTTATATACAAGTAGGGACAAGTCAAACTGAAAAGGCTCTTACGGCAGTTTAATGATGCCTAGGAGGAAAAAAAAAAGTCTGAGCTGAGATTGTTGCACTAAAAAGGTACCTGCAGCAAAAGCGGCAGATTAAAAAAAATAAATCAGTGGTTTACACTGATTAAATACCCAGCTACCTCCGATGGACTCATGCACGGATGGGTACACTCTTTACTGGGTAAAAGACCAGCTGGATGGCAGAGCCCGAGGAGTGGTGGGGAATGGGGTTACATCCCACTGGCAGCTGGGAACAAGTGGTGTTCCCCAGGGCTCAGTAATTTTTAAGGAATCCTGTAGGGTTTTGCCAGAGCCACATCTATGATACTAACTCACAAATCCTTTTACAAGGAATGCTATAAAAACCTAATTTAACAGGTTACTTTTAACAGTCATCTAAAAATCAAGCCATTAAAGCTTTTTTTTTAATAACACCTTAAGGACACATAATTAATAGCTAATAAGTTCAAAGAAAATATTTTTCAAGTACAAGCCAGAAACATTAAAGCAGTGGGTCTGGGTTCCTTCTGTTGGACCCTGCTAAAACCACACATCATCTGTTCCACCAGGCGAGAGCTTTGCCCAGCGTTAATCAAGTCGCTCATTACAAGCAAACACCCCAGAATTAGCCATTTATCTTTTTTGAAACCCACTCTTAAGACCCATCAGGTTCCTGCAAATGTTGTTGCTAATTTTGTTCCTTGTTTTGAGAAGTCTCTGTGCATCGCCTTGGACTTGCTGTACCTCACTGTTCACCAGGAGCATCTCTGCTGCTCAGAGCCACGAGGTAGGGCAACTCCTTAGACAACCAAAACTTTGACAAGAGCTGACACTTGAGGCAGTTACCAGCACGTTGGACCTTCCAGCAGGACAGACCACGCACACTACAGCAATTTTTTTCCCCCCAGCCATCTCACATACAAGAAGGAACATCATAGCTAACCACATACACAGACCCCAGATGTGCAAACAGCTGGGAGCCTTCCAGACTTGTTGGAGAAGCACAAGCCAAGCTTTAAGCTCCCTAGCTGACTTCCATCCATCTTGCCTGTCACCTTCCCAGCAAGTCACTGGTTTGCGGTACGAATTTCTTCCCCGGGTTTACAGCTAGAGCGGGCTGAAATAGGGACAAGAGGAAAGCTTTTAACCACAGCTCGCTGACTAGAGAAAGGCACAGACTGATTTCAGCGACTTGCCCCAGCCTCAGCAGGCAGTGACAGAGTCAGGGCTGGTGCTCAGCCTCCTGCATCAATCCTGCACCGCCTCCTCTCCTGAGCACAAGGGGCTCATCCTGGCACAGCGGCCTGAAGACGTGCCACCTTCAGGAGCTGTGGCCTTGGGGGAGAACATCACCCGAGAACTCCATCCTCTGCAACCTTCAATCCCGTCGGCCAGCTGACGGCTAAAGGGAAAGCGTGCAAAAATCAGCACTGCTGCCTCCTGCCCACAGCAGGCTTACAGCCTCCAGGAGCCAGGAATCTTTTAGGGATCCTTTAGGGAATCAACCCATCCCTAAAGCCATGGTGCAGCTCTTCCCTTGGTTCTGGCCTTGAGCTTGCCTCTTACCCTGTTTTTATCAAAGTGCTGAGCGCAGGGGGAAACACCCTGGGGTTTGCCAACAGAGAGAACCAAAAACACACCCGTGACTGCATGGAAGAGGAATTTGGGTGGAGAGGGAGCCTTAAAAGGGAAACACTTGGAAGTGCTACTGCCTGGAGAAAAGTATAAAAGAATTAGATCATTTTAGAAATATTTACAGCTTCACTGCATTGCTGCAGAAAAAGCTCGTGCTGCCATGTTTAATTTATTTCAGACTTGGAAGAATAAATCTCATTAAGGGCTAGTGCTTTCTTTTCATAAGGAGAAAGCATGTGTTCACACTTAAGTTAATTGCAAACATTCATGGCTTTAAAAATAAACCCTTGTGCATCAATCAGCACAAGCTCCGAACCAGTCCCTGCAAGCCACTCCAGTCGGAGCAACCCTACAAGGATGCTGCTAAAGGCAGCAAGAGGGGCCCAAACTGGGCACCAGGAGGGGGGGGAGGGGGGGGAAGCAATAGTCTTCCAGGGAGAAATGCCTCCCTGCTAGCACAGGCACTACCCTGAAGTGGCAGCTAGAGAGGATGTTGTCCCCCACACTTCGGTACCACCTGGTAAAAGCAGAACTACAGGTTGTTCCGTGCCTGGTTGTCATCCTTTCACATCCAGCTTCCACTGCACTGAGCCCTTAGTCTTAAAAAAACAACCCTTAACACACACATCTTCACACACCCACCCAGAAAAGCAAGCACTGCCTAATCTACTTCAAGATACTGCTTTCCTGAAACCGGGGCTAATCCTCTACAGCTGCTATAAAGGGAGCATTAGATCAGGCATGAAATTATGAGACTGACAGTTCTAAAAAGGAACAGTTACGTGTTCGAAGCCTCGTGTGCACCACTCTCCCCCCCCCCATCATCCACACCCCCAGCCTGCATCCCTGCCTGCCCGTGGATGCTTGCAGGCATTTGCAAACAGTCGCTGTCCTACATGTGAGATTTAGTTGGCCAAAAGCATGAATTATTCTTCCAGGGGTTGTTAGCAATTTCAAAATTTTAAAAAATTGAATGCACCCTGATCTAGAAATAATAATTAAAAAAACCCAACAACTTTAAGGTGTCCAAAGATTCAGAAGCTAATGAAACATTACTTGTCTGGGTCCTTTTCCTAAGGCATGTTCCTTTTTATCATTAAGCTTGTAGTTACCTCACAGAAATAAAGTTACACAGGATTTTGAGACAGTGTAGTTTGAAAACAGGAAGTTAAACATTTCAATAATAGAATATTGAACATATCCATTGTGTTTTATTTAGGGATACACACAAATCCTGACTAAAAATAAACATGAAATTTACATCTGGAATATTTCAGTACCAAATACGTGTCTCTTAGGAAAAGAGCTGGTACTACTCCTTCAGCTGAGCAGTATCCCAAAGAAATCCAGAATTCAGGATTCCCCCTGCTAGAACTGCCTGTAGAGAGACCGAGGAGGAGAAATGCCACACCAGGAAGGAGGTGATTTGATATAATAATCACCTTTTTTTGGGGGGGAGGTTTCTCCCTCACCTGCCTCTGTTCTCTGTAAGCATAACAAGGTGATAATTTCATCTGCGATCTTGCCCTGCTCCTTTTGCTCTCTCAGCCTCCGCGTTCCCAGTTTCCATCTGCCAAGTTACATAGAACAGAAGACGGGATGCGAAGAGGCTGGGTAGCACAGCTGCTGCAGAAGCGCTGCTCTCCCACCCATCACCCGAGCGTGCTGTCCGCCCCCAGAGCTCAGAACGCCCCTTTGGGCGCAGGTTCTCACTCCTGCATCACTCGCCAGTGACGGCTGATGGAGACACTATGAAAAGTCAACATGGACTTTGTAACCAGAATTGGTTTTTTCCCTTGTAGAGCCCCTGTTTGGTCTGATCCCAGGGTCCTCAGTGCCCTGAGCCGTGGAAGAAAATGTGTCAGTAACAATGGGAGGTTGTCACCAGGTAGGTAGAGCAAAGACCAGACACCCAAAGCAAGCACGAGCCACACTCTGCTGCGTACTTAGGCAACCTCTACTACAGAATTACTAAATGACAGGTAAACTTAAAGAAGCTTCTGCAAGGAACCTTTCAGAGATCAAAAGCTCCCTCAATTCTACCAATGGTTTGCAACTGAGCTATTGCTCAAGTTCATTAAGCCTCCAATGTCTTTATTGCAATAACATAATTGTGTGAGCATTTGCAACTCTGCTGTGGGATTATTTTTTTTTTTTCACCCAGAGAGCAGAGCAATTGCATCTTGAACCTGTTTCTTGGCCAGATGATTAACCTCAACACTAGCATACATCTGCGAATTAGAATAAGTGTAGAATAGAGCAGTTCAGTTGGAAGGGACCTACAAAGACCATTTAATCCAAACATCTGACCAATTCAGGGCTCACCAAGCTAAAGCATGTTATCGAGGGCATTGCCCAAATGCTTCTTAAACACTGTCAGGCCTGGGGCATCAAACACCTCCCCAGAATCCCTGCTGCAGTGTTTGACCACCCTCTTGGTCAAGAAATGCTTCCTAATATCCAGTCTGAACCTCCCTGGTGCAGGTTTGAACCATTCCTGCACATCCTACCACGGGATCCCAGGGAAAAGAGCTCAGCACCCCCCCTTCTCCACATCCCTCCTCAGGAGGATGTAAAGGCTTGCTTGCTTGACTTACAACAGAGTTGAATTACCTGCTCCTGTGCTTCTAAAAGGTCATTGTTAAGGACTGAGCAGCACTTTCAGGCTCCTAAGCCCTCAAAAGCAGATTCCCAGGGCACTCCACTAAATAGCTCCAAGCTCCATCTTCTGAAGTCCAGGGTAGCAACTCTGCTGTCTTTTTTTTTTTCCTCTTCTCGTTACACTGAGAATTTTAGACTCAACCATATCATGACCACCGTGGCCAAGACAGCCACCAACCGTCTCATCCCCGAGTCCTCCCCTGTTACAAACAGCAGGTCTAGGATGGCAGCTTTCCCGGTTGCCTCACCGAGTCCTTGTCACAGGACGTTATCGCTGAGACCTGCTCATCACAACTGCACAGTATTACCAGCTGATGTCCTTATGGGAGATTTCATCTTCCCACACAAGGGCTGCCGATCCAGAGATTTCTCTTCACCGCCTGTAGAGCTCCTCAGTGCCGACAGCCTGTTGGGTGATCAGTAGCAGACAGGCTACAACATATCCTTTGTTTTCCAGCCTCCTAATCTTCACCCAAAGACTCTCAGCCACATCTCCACTGACCATGAGGGCTGTACAGTCAAGCTTCTCCCTTACATACAGGGCGACAGCTCTGCCACCCCTGCCCATCCCTCCTGGACAGCCTGGAGCCCTCCATCCCACCACTCCAGTCGTGGGACTCCTTCCAGCAATACCACTAATACCAACAACACCCTAAGCTCTGGGAGCTGACCAGTGCTTCCAGTTCATCCTGGTTTTCTCTCATACTGCATGTGCTGGCATACAAGCGTTTCAGAGACACCCCTGAGCCCCCCATGCTCCCAGGAGCAGCATAAACATCCCCACTATCACCACCAGCCTCGGGCAACGCCACACCAGCCCCTGGCTTACCTACTGCAGTCCTGCTGGCGTCCCCTTCCCGCACTGATTAGTAATTAAAGCTTTCTCAATCAGTCCCGCCAGCTTACACCCAAAGACATGCTCTCCCCATCCCACCAGGCCCCGGCATACCTTGCGCCTCTAAGGCTCTTCCATGCTTTAAAGCCCCAAAGTTTTGGTGCAGGCACCAGTCCCGGAGCCAGATATCAATATCCCTCCGCGCATCCCGCAGCCGGAATCCTGGGCGGCCGCACGCTCGAGCAGGAGCTCTGCCTGGGGCTGCGCCGGCCGTACCGGGTGCGAGGAGCTCAGGAGCAGCAGAGGACACTGCTTTTGGAAGGGTGGTACCATGCTGCCTGCTGGGAGGTACAGGGGCTGGTCCATTGCCACCAGCTGAGCATCACCTGCTGCAGCCTCCCGCGCTCTGCCCCTCACTGCCTCATCTCATCAGCAGCATCGGGAACATCCCTTGGCCAGACAAGCCAACGACTCGCCCACGTGTTCCATGCACGTCCCACAGCTGCTGCTCCGTGCACACTCCAGCACCCACTGCAGTCCCAGGTGCCTCTGCCATTTGTGTACTGAGCACAGCCCTGACCACCCACACAGCCACGCTGCTGCTCTGCGCCCAACTGCTGCCACCAGCACTGGTTTGGTGCCGCTTTTGCAATCCACAGCGCAACCTTTTCCTCTTCTGCAAACGCAACTTTGAGTGCCAAAGGCTAAATTAAGCAGCAATTAAATTTGTTCTCCTTCACTGACTGCATCTGTTTCAAAACACTTATCAATGCTTACTTATTGATAAGTATCCAAAATACACCAGCTTCTGCCAGCAGCTCTTGTGAAGCACCTGATCAGGCTCACGAGCCACTTGCACCATTTCTGCACTTAGCAGGTGCCATGAATCACCCCACACTGGCTCCCAAGGAGTTAATGCTAGAAGAGCCAATCTCTTTCCTGTAGGATACATAACCCACAAAAGGAAACACGAGATTCACCATTAGGTCAAACTCCTTAAATTAAAATCAGGCTACATTTAAGTGGGGTGAGTAAGCTGGGTGTTATTAACGGCATTATTTCAGTTTAATCATGCAGCAGCACCAAGGCAGCCTACGTCCAGAGACAGAAAAAGAGGCAGTTCCTTCTCAAAAAAAAAATAATTGCATAACCTCACAGGATAAGCTAGACCTCCTGCTAAAAACATCTTCAGACACCACAGATGTCTTTTGAGGTGTGAGCCAGGCAGTCAAACACCATTAACAAGTTCTGGCCACCAAAGTCCATTACTTGAGCCGGATGCTTCTCCCCCAGCAGAGCAGAAACCTGCCTCCTCAGCAGGAGCCGCTCACAGTTGCAGTTCACAGAAAACTGCAGCTACAGCACGATTCCTGATGCTGAGGGCTCTCCAAGATGCATGTATAAAGTTTCCCTTCTCATCCTCTCTTAAATTATATCTATGAAGGGCAATATTAAGCACAAAGCATCCTTAAATGGGCTGACATCTTCAGGAGCAGAGAAAAGCCAAGTGGAAGTGAACAGATACTGCTTTTTTGTTTTACTGCTCATTCACCTGCAAGTTATCCATGTCGCTGTTCAAACACGTGCAGTTCAAGCCACAGAAGAGTTTTCTATGGCTGGATCCATATCCATTTCACTGCTCTGCTCCAGAGTTTTACTGCACATGAAGCCCCCATCTACCCCTACACACGTAAAGGCCAACGGTCCGAGGCACAGGTGTTGTCTTTACCAACAGCACTGAGGTAACAGAGGATGAGAAGGGAAATTTACACACCCACATGCTAAGGATACACATCACCCGAGGAGACCCAACAGAGAAGCTGGTGCCTGCATTGCTTTGAAGAGGGAAAACAACGCTAACTGTGGCTCACAACGCCTCTAAAATCATGACAAACTGCATCTTATCGGAGAGCCTTGGCACGAGGAGGAATCGCTCGTGCAGTAACAGACCCTGCAGCACAGCTCCGGCAGCAGCGAGGTTCATTCGGAATGCAAATCTGTTGTGCTAGGAGCAGGAGAGAGGTAAGTTTCTTTTAAATACCCTCACTGCAACATTTAGAATAAAAAAACCCCCACAGGAACCAGAATGCATCCAGCCACATCTGTCTTGTGCTACCCTAGCAAAAGGGATTGTTTAGAAATGCTTTTTTCTGGTTTTATTTTAATTTTTGTGGCTCCTTCGGTTTGCAAGGAGCTAAGGACACAAGAATTTCCTGCCTTGGCAAGAGCCTGAGAAACCGCTGCTTGAAGAGCCCTGCCCCAACCTGGCACAAGAGCAGCCTGCACCAAGGCAGACACGGCGCTCTGGTTTGTAATTAATATAACTGACTGAGCAGCCAAGTCACCCACAAATTGCTCTGCACACATGGCTCGTGCATGTCAGATGGAACAGAATGTGACAAGGAAACGCTTCCATTACATGAAGCGGCCTCACCCCCTCCCCAAACACCGCTGAGACTCATGACTGGTAAGTCTCATAACTCTCCTGGCCCGTTTCTGTTCATCGCTGCTTCCACCGTGCTATTTGAACAGCGAAGACAAAACCCACGTTCCCTTTAACCCGGCACGAAGTCTGGGTTTAATTGTTAACCTGACCTTGATAGATGAGCACATTAAAGATGAGCAGCTTCCACGTTTCTCATTTTGAGGTCTACCTCCAACTTTATGAAGACAGCTGCAAACTGGTTTTGCCCCCTTCCTACCTGATAGCTAATCCATCTCCAACGAAAACATCTAAAGTGTCTCCTTGCTCTGTGCCAAGTGCTTCTCCAGCAATTCAAGTGCTTGCAGGTTACAAACAAGGAGTATTCAGGGAGCGAGAAGCCATGCGTTGAGGGTTTTGCTTTGTATCCTTAACAGACCATCAAAACCCGTAATTGCCAAGGAGAGAAGTCTCCACAGGGTTCCACCTTCCCCACTGCATTTTTGCTACTTGTGTTTCGCTATTTGCCATCTAAATTTGCTAATTCCTATCTAAAAACAGAGCTATTTGTGTTTTGCTGCATTAGAGCAGCTGAATGTATTTTTTTTTAATGCTTCAGCCCCCAGATCTCCTGGCACCCTAGCCAGCCACCCTGCAGACTGGCTCTCCTGGTGCCTCAGTGTCGATCCAACATCTCTTGTAAGACCATTAGAGGGGGCAGAGCCAGAGAAGCCTCCGTTTGAGGAGAGCAGCAAGGAGCTGAGCTGCACCGTGCCAGGGGGGAATTAAGCCACGTACCCCACACTGGCAAGCCAATCCCCCACTGCCTACCAAGCCAGAAGATTTTACTTCAAGGCCACTGTTGTGCCTACCTCTTCACTCCTGCACCCACGTGTAAGCCATGAGTAGTAACAGCAACACAGTTTCACTAATGTGGAAGCAGCTTGAACCAGCATCGGTCTATTCCTGCATCCTCTTGCTGCCTCCTGAGCTCATAAAACACACTGCTCAAGTGTGATGGGTTTTTTTATTATTATTTTTCACTGCCAGGCCTGTCTAATGGCCACAGAGGGATTTTTGGTTTCTGTTCCTCCCAATTTTACTCATTTAAGTACATTACAGCTCTTAGAATATCTTCTTGCTGATGGTTTCTGCACACATGTGAAAACATCTACACATTTTCCTTTCCTGCTTGTCTGCCTGTTGATGGATCTGTCTCCTGCACAATAGAAAAAGCCATTTGTGGTTTCTTAATGCAGAAAAAAAGCCGAATTTAACCAGCCACCTATGTTGAGTCATATACAAGCCTGCCCCACAGCAAAATTTAGGGTTTCCCTAAAATAATGCCCATGCTCACTGCAGAAGACTTCAGAATAAGTAGCATTAAGGATAACCTTTCAATCTGCTCTCCTCAAATAGGTAAACACACAGCCAAAGCAGCAAACCAGTGCTGAATGGAACATCAGTGGGATGTCAGAGGGATATCACAATGGGGTTATTGCCACCAAAGAGTAGGCTAAGCCATGGAATTTTACATGACCTATGGTCCAAGACCCTCCATGCCATATGTTTCCTGGCAATTCCATCCCACTGAACCTATAGTTCTTTGCTGAAAATATCCACTGGGTGGATCGACACATCCAACAGACACCTGCTGAAGGGCTCCAGCAAAGTTACCCACTCAAGGCACATTATACAGTGGCTGTGGCTAAATTCAGCTGGGATGGCACAAACCTACGGGCATTTAACCCAACAGCCAATTTAAGTGAGAAACTACCTGTGGAAGAGGCATATCCCTGTAGTTTTAACATTTTTTCCATTTTCATCTACACAAACTGCTTTTACTGCCTTCGTGGTAAACCCCCCCAGCATGTAACACAACAAGGACAGAAAGAAGCAGGACCTGCACATCATTCCCAGGTCAACCCATGGCAACTTCAGTCAACACCAACCAGTGATAACCATCTACACCACAGAGTTTGACCCCCGACTTCCCCACAATCCTACAAGACATTTCTAAGGTTTGTTGCAAACCTTGGAAGTGGCAGCAGTGACCAAGTTCCCTGCATTTCTCAAGGTGCTTGATGCACAGTCCGTACCACTGCTTGCAGCTCTGAGAAGTGCTTGTACATGGTTATTTCCTCATTCCAGCAAATGCAACTAGAGGCTCTGCTGCTTTGGCAAAGGAAGGTATCTCCACAGGCATGAATTTAAATATAAATGGAAAGCACAAGCAATTCCACATCATGGAAAAATTCAGCGTGCTCAAACAGATGGATTTTACAGCTTGAATTACTGCATTTCATTGTCTTGCGCTGGCAAAGTCCAAGCTTCATTATGATACAAAAACAACCATGGGTTGCTGACAGGCTGTTATTTTGCAAGAGAAAATCAAGTGGGCGACCACAATGTGGGGCATTCTGTTCAACCCAGAGGGCAACGCTCAAAGGTCAGCCTGGGGCCCAGAGCAGTCAAAATGTTACATTTTGCACATGAGAGATGCTTTCAATGGAAAACTTAACATTTCCCACAGGAAAAAATGAGAAGAAGCCAATAGCAATTCTGTAGAGAAGGCATTAAATCATTTTTATTTCAGCTTCAGGTAGTAGCTCCATCACAATTTAGCACTTTGCATCCCTTTTCAATTCTTCCACGCATGGTTTTGGAGGACTTGGAACCCATCTTTTATATTTTGCTCCCTCCTCTCTCTTTAAAAAAAGAGAAATGGAAAATGGAAAAAGTTCCAAAACATTTTAGACTACACCTCAAAAGCCACCTTCTCGTGTATTCACCCATCTCTTTGCTCCTGCCACCTGCCCTGCACAGGAGAACCATGGTGGGCACACCTGGAAGCGATGCACTAGCCATTCCCTGGGCTGGGCTACCTGCCTTGGGAGCCTGACAGCTCCACTCAGACACACATGGCAAGGGCCACCTGGGGAAAAGCTGCCTGGGCCAGCAGGGCAGGGGTCTCACAGCATCACACAGGCCTGTTTTTATGGTACTTCCAGGCACAAGTTCACATGAGACCCCCAAAACAGAGAAGGGTTGAGAGGGATGTCAAAGCAACTGACTGGCCATCCCTCTAGTATGAGCTATGAGGTGCCCAACATCCCAACCCCAGCTGGTTTGCCACAGCACAGAACACCTGAATTTTGACCATCAGGCTAGAAACAGCCCACAAGCACCTTGTCCTGCCCTCCCCTCTCCCCCACCTGCCCCCACAGGGACAGGAGCCAGCTCCCAGGAGCTGCCACACACCCCTTCACCCCCCCTCCGGCAGGCATGCTCCCAGCCCACCAACCAACAGACATAAATATCACCAAGCCGCTCTTTGGGATGGTGCCAGCACTTCACATACTCCTTTTATTTATCACTTCGGTGACAATTTGTCTTCCTAAAGCTGCCACTGTACTATATCTATTATTTAATGTTTTGTCTCAATGATACTCTGTAATTTATACCAAGTCTTAATAATATATTGAAGCTTTGTGCTGTTATTTTCGTTGCCATTGTGCTTTTCAAAAACATGAGTAGCAAATTTAGCCACAGCCTCAGAGCATCCCTGGTGTATCCAGCCTGGAGTATTCCCTCTCCTGACAGTTAAAAGCACTGGTGCTCTGTGGTGGAAGAATTCCTGCTCTGTCATGGCTAGAGGAACAGGAGTAGATTAATTTCTCCCCCTTATAAATGAAGTTAAAGACACAGGCACACCCTCCATGGGGGGACCCTATGATCTCAGTAGCAACAGAATCTTTTCCTGACCTCAGGGGTCAAGTCTTGCTGCTTTTGCAGCCTTGGATGTGCCACTGACTTTAGGCTTTAGAAGGAGAATCGCGAGTCATTTAAAACATGAAATTGTTAATATTTTTCCAAAGTTAAGTATTGGGAAACAGTAGCATTTTCATTGAACGAAGCCTGTTGGAAGCATTTGTTCCCATTAAAAATGAAATAAAATAATGCTGATGTTCCCATAAAGCCTGAGGGCTTGAAAGCCTTCCAAAGATGGATCAGGAAGATTACATACTTCCTTTATCAAGGCCCTTTGATAGACACATTCATTTGTAAGGGATCCCTTCACAGGCCTTGCTAATTGAGTCATCACTTGATTTCCAGCCTCACCTGGAACCCAACTGAATTGCTTGACTAAAAAAAAAACCCACAGCACCAGCATCTCAGAAGTTCTGCAGGTTAGAAACTGCCTTTGGGGTCACAGTTTATTCCCAGCCCCCTGATGCCCACTGGAAGCTGTATTTGTTAGAACCCCCAGGAGATGTCACAGGTGCCCCTGCATCACTGGAGCAAACATGACCCTTGATTTTCCCCATACACCCTGCTGAATTTCACCTTTCGGAAACTGTTTAGAATTTCTTCCCCTGTATCTTGGGGTCCATGCTCCCATGAGAAAAAGCACGCTGCTGTGGTCCCAGCCCTGAACTCCAAGTTTATGAACCCCGAGCACAAACAACGTAAGCACGTAAAGGCAGATGAGAGGGTTTAAACGTGTTCGGCACAGCTCCACCATAACCCGATAGCAATCGTTTCCACACTCGGCCAGCAAACATCTGGAACTCGGAGGGGGCCCTGCACACCAGCTCTCCTTGCAATGGAGGAACGTACAAGAGCCGAGCCGTCCCCCGCAATCCCAGTAAGTTACCTCTGCCCATCGCATCAGCAGCACTCTGTCCTTCCCACCCCCCACCGCAGGAGATACCGATTTCTTCTTCCACCCTGACCCCCCCCCAGCACCATCCGAGGGGGGCCCTGCAAGGGCGAGGGGAGGCAGGATAGGACCATTCCAGCTTGATGCCATGGCAGAGACACTAAGATTAGAGGAAGTCTGTCTGCTCCTTCCTCTGAGGTCAGTCCCAATGAGAATTATCTCTTCACCCAAGACAAGTTGCCCCTACTCACAGGTGGTTACATCCATGTGGAAGAAGGTAACAGCGAGTCACAAGGTACAAACTCCTTTCTCTCACAATAGCCTAGACTGACCTTGAGATGTTGGGCTGCCCTACTACAGCCTTGCTCAGCAAATTGTAGCTACACTGAGGCTAGTCAAAAAAAAAAAATACAAAACATTGGAAAAGGGCAGTTTCCCTACTAAAGTTACTTAAACTTTGCAACCAAGTGCTTGCTGAGCTGTAAACTGATAACGTACCTCCTAAGCCCCATCTAGTGGGTAGCAAACCCCTGTAATATGGCAACACGCTCCTGGGGCTATCTGGTCAAGGCCAGAGGAGACAAGTAGATCTCAAGAGACTGAGACAGGCACAAGAGTCTCCCACTTAGCAGCTGGGACGTGTTTCATTAGGGAAAACTCTTAAATTAAATCTCATTACACTACAAAACACTGAGATGCATCTTAGGTACCCTAAATGCACATGCCCAAACACCACACAAGCATATACATAATATAGGAAGAGCTTTGCAGCGCAACTACTCAGAGCCTACAACACTTCAGATACTTGATACTACAAGTTCATTCACATTTAACCCCCGTGCTCTCACATTCCATAGCATAGCGACACACCAAACAAGTTCAAGCAAGACAGATGTCAAAACCATCACTTTATAGGTAACACAAACCTAAACCAAGCGCTTTGGCCCTACCTTGAGCGGAGCATCCCTGGATGCAGCGAGAACACCAAAGCTCAGTCAGCCTCCTCACAACACGCAGAGAAGCAGCAGAACAAATGCTTTTGCAGTGGTTCCTTATAAAGGTCTCAGGAAGGCTAAAGCCAATTATCTACACCTCTCCCACCTGCACCTCCCAGCAGCCTCCAGTTCTTTTCTGAAATGGTTAAAGTGCTTGGCATAATTAGTTCTTAATTGTTAGCAGCTGTACCCATTATCAGTTTAATTGCTACTTAATTGTTACAATTAATGTTGCCTTGCCTACCCTGTCTTAAGAAGTGTTTGTTAGGAAGGGAAATGTTACATGTTAATTAACTTGCTACTAAATTTTAGCATTTAATTAAATATTCTGAATCTGTTGCTGTTTCCCCCTGTAAACAATTAATGAGCCAGGGGTCAATTAAATGTGTGTTAACCTGTATCCTAGTGTGCTGGCACGTCAAGGCAGAGACCTTTATTATGTCAGAAGGAAATTTGAAGTTGTTCTCATCTTCAAAAGGATGCAGGCAAGGAAAGTGCTATGAGTATATTTCCCACTGGTAGTAGCCGACCAGCCTTTCCCTTAACCCAGCTCTGCCTGTAGCATACGGGCACGAGCTCATGGCATTTGTAGTAATTAAGCAAGTCGGTAACGAGAAGGGACTCTCCGGTATCCCAGCCTGTTTTAAGAGCCAGCACAGCTGCAGGTAGCACCTGGTGCTGGAGAAGGGAGCAGGACTGGACGGCTGAGGCTTCGCAGGGATTTGCAGCGTGCTGCTGTGTTGCTACAGTCCTGCTTGGCTTCAGGTTGATGGCAAAATTCCCTAAGGAAAAGCTGAGGACTTCTTAGGGGCCTCAGGGTGCTTCTGGTCTTGGTTGACAACAGATCTGGGAATCTGCACTGTCAGATAAAGCGTGTGAGGGAGGGAACACGTCCCCCTTTCTCTGACTCTCCCTGCTCTTTCCTTTGGGTCTTCAGTGGTTATCCAGGTGGAAACCCCACCAAAGCAGGGGGCTACAAACGGGCAGGGCTCAGGCAGAGCTGCTGCTGGGGTCTCTCGGGGTGCCACTGGAAATGCCACCGCTGCAGCCCCCAGGGTGGCACCTCAGGCAAACATGGGGTTAAGGCAACGAGAGGGACCAGACGGGTCAGGTGGCCACGGCGTTTTGTTTGCTTGTTTTATGAACTTTCCAATGCCCCAATTTTCTCATGGAGTTCTGATGAAAAAAAAAATATACCGCGGCTTGCTCTAAGCTTTTGTGGGAAGGTAAGATGTGTGCCTCAGCCAGGTTATCCCTCTCCCCGCAGAGCCACCTGCGCATCTCCGAGCAGGACAAGCCATGAGCTTCCACCGCAGTGATATGGAGAAATAGTGTGAAATGGGGACAATGGACATCGACTGTGATTGTATGTGTCTGCTCAGGAATGTGGGTATGGTGACTGGTCATGGGTGCGGTGTCTGGTCACATAGGCACACAGCTTTGAGGAGACAACTACAGTTTTGGGGAGACGCCTGCCCTTCTTCCTCTAACAAAAGGGGCTATTTAAAAAAAAAAAAAAAAAAAAAAAAAAGAGAGAGAGAAGAGGATGAGAGATATTCCAATGCTATCTAGAGGGAGGGAGTGCTAAGTCTCCTTGCTGGAGAAGATGGGATGGTCACAAGAACGTGAATCACCTACAAACCTGCAAGACCACCACATTCCAGGAAACGGACTGATAAGCTAATTAACATACGAAGCGGGGTTTAGGTAACGAATATGTATAGGCGCTAATTGAATATTCATTTGTTTCATTGTATAAATGTGGGATGGTTCGTCACTTCGGGTATGCACGCTTGTGGAGGAGCGATCCCCCGTGCATCTGCGTGCAATAAACATACCTACTTTGTAACTTTCGAGTTATAGAGTCTAATTCTGCACGTCAGCAGCAGCCAAGAATTAACACCTGGTCGCACCAAATGACCTAACGACACCCACCGAAATGTGGGTACATCCAAAAAAAAAATTTGCCTGAGCACACGTGCAATTCTGGGGACCCTGCACCTTGCACCACACAAGCCCACCCTTCGCTGGCATCGATGCCAGACCTCAGCCACCCTCTTGCCTTGTCTCCCCTAAGTGTAGTCCGTTCAGCCCTGAGCAGGATACCTCTTCACCACACAGGTGACTTTATTTCTTTGAATGTTATTGTCTTAAGCAAGGGGTTGGTTCTCCACCACCTCCCCGTCCCCCCCACCAGCTCAGCCCACAGACGTGGTTAGCTCCTGCGGTGTTTTTCACCGTCCCTGGCAGCCAAAGCTCTGTTTCTCCCATCTACACCCAAAAAATCGTTTTGCTGCTGCAGTGTGGAACAACTCAATTACCTGACCAGGTCGCAGGATCTTAAGCAAGCTCAAGGAATCCACTCTCTGAGCTTGGTTGGAACTGCAAAAGTAATTTAGCAGGTGCCACGCGTGGCGGAATCACGTGGAGCCACAAGATTTAACCCTCAAAGGTAGCTGGTTTCTCATGCACAGCAGCACCCCTCACCTGCTGGCTGGGCTAGAGAAGGCCTGTATGTTCAAGGGTGCAGCCTGCAGATGTGCAGGCAGGCGTGCGATGCCCTGACGTTCGGCTGTGCCTCTTTGTGCAAGCGTGTGCGCCCGTTTTTTTCAATGAACATGATTTCACCTCTCTTCAAGGCCGTCCCTACCGCAGGGCTGCTCTCTCTGAGCAGGGGGGCTTCACTTCCAATGCAGGAAGACACGGGTGATGAATATTAATTGCTTTAGCATCTTGTTGTGATAAGGCCAAGCCCATTTCCCTGCTTTGGCTGTTGCTAGGGAACCGAGGATGGCAAGTCACGGATTTCATCAGTTTCAGGGCCCACTTGGGTTGCAAAACAGTGTTAAGCCACAGAGCAGGATTCGCCTGTTAATTATTTAGAGTCTAATAAAAGAAAAGGCGGGGGGGGGGGGGGGGAGGGAAATTCAGTGTTTCTTCTCTCTCCTCCCAGTTGGGCTTTCAGACTACACAGGGTCATCAATCCCCAGGGCCAGGCAGCTTTTTGGGCACACATGGTGCCTCTCCTTGGAGCAGGACAAGGATGCCTCTGCTGGTTTAACAGAGCCACACCTCGCAGAACACCACAGCAAATGACTATATTTAAATTTAATTGTCCGGAAATTGTAAGCATAATATTCTCTCATTTCACTTCTAATGTTAGATGTAAACGAGGTGGCAAGTCAAGCTTGTCCTGTTGCCTCCACCTGTGCTGCTGGCAGCGCTGCTTCCCGGTGCAGGAATTGTGCCTCCTCCTGCCACATGCAATGCCGTTATTTTTCAGAGCAAAGTTGCAGGCAGGTCTGGAGAACGATGACTGGAAGAAAGGAGCACCAGGAGCCAATTAAAAAGCTTGGAAGAGCATTTCTGTTAATGGCATGCCAACACAGAAATCCCACTGCAGACAAGGTGCCAGAGTTCACTCCTGGGTTGTAATGATGGCATTTTAGAAAATTCCCTGATAAATCAGAAAAAAACCGGAATCCGTCAGGCTTACCCACTCACAGTGAGTGTGGCAGTATGAGGGATTGCCAGGTTTAGCCTCTGCCAGAGAACTGGTCTGCACATGGGGAGGAACCGGAGAGGAGCCCAGGTACCGGTGTCCCTCGGTGTGCACGCGTGCGCTGCTCTCTGCGAGGGTGCTGGGGAAGCAAGAGGGAGCAAAGCACTGCAGTGCTGCAGTACACATGGGTTCTCTCTCAGCCCACCGGCCCCTTTCTCCTCCACCTCTGCACCCAGGAGAGATGTTTGGCACATTGTTGGTGACTGCACGATGTCTGGGTTGGCAAACACGAGTGACTGGCTGCCCCCCAGGGAGTGCACAAAGGGGGAGCTGCCCCAGGTGGCTGCCTTGCCTGGGGAGCACCAGCAAGAAGCAGCAGACAAGCCATTAAAAGAAACATCAGAGGCAGAAAGGAACAATCCATCAGTGAGCAGGAGCCCAGGCAGTGTCATCACCCACAGGGTGTGCTCCGAGGAACCGTCCTGACGTGTGTGTTCAGTCGCCCACACCTAAAAGTTCCCTCGGCATCTCACCAGGTTGAATCGTCTTCCTCCTGCTTCCCATGCGTCCTGCAGCGTTCACAGATTTTAGGTATTTGCTTCTTACCGGAGCTGAGCAAGTAATGAAGTTCAGTTATTCATCAGATATTTCTTTTAAAATCTGCTGTGGAATCTGCCTGATTAACTCTTCCCCAAACGCCACCCCATCAGAATCCGTACCTTTTGTGGACATCAGAGGGATCCATCTGCCCCACGGCCACCCTCCTTCCTCAGAGCCCCAAACTCCCGTCCCTTTTACCTGACTGCAAATCTACAGCATCCTGGAAGAGCGAGGCTCCCGGGGTTTGCCATCCCTGCAGCTGATCCTCAGCCATTGGAGGGGTTTGCTTTGGCTACAGCTCGGCAGGGTCCCCCCAAAACACACCTCACCCTCAGCCAGGCTCACAGCTTGCCGATGTGACCTCTCATTTTATCAGAGTGTTTCTACTGATGCAGCCCCGTCCTCCTGTTTCCTTACACTCAGACTGAAAACCTCCAACCAGCTCCTTAGCCAGGCTTCTCAGGAGATTTTTTTTTTTCCAGATGTTGGTTAATTACTAACAGACAATCAGAGATAGTGGCTCCAGAGTGCTGTGTCACAGCCCCTCTTGGAAAGGGGTGCTCCCCTCCGGCACAGGAAGGTGACTCCAAATGTTGCAATAAAATTCAAAGCTCCCAAAAAAACCCTGTACATTTACAATGCAACACAGACCCTCACCTTCTCTCACCCAAGACAAAAGGGTTCGCAGCACAGAAGAGATACAAGCTGCTTTAGCCATGCAAGAAGCATGGTTTGAATGAGCGTGGTGATTGCTAAGATGATGATAGTGCATAGGAATGGGAGCCGAGGGAAGCGAGTTGTCTCCCACCTCCCACCGAGGGGTCAGTGTACGAGGCCGTTTGTCTCAACCTCTGCGCCTATGCACTGATAAAGTGGCTCCACCTCTGCAAAATGCCATGATCTCCACAGCTGGAAAGGTTTATGCAAATGCTAATTACCAATGTGGGGTTTGTTCCATGGGGTGTTGCGTTTGTAGCTATGAAGCTGGTTTAAATGCGCTTCGCAAGCTTCCACAGGCGAGGGAATGGACCCCAGTAATGCCTGTGGTGCTCTGTGAGCTGTTGCACCCCTACGGCTCTGGTGTGACAAACTGCAGCGTGTGATGGTCACCTTTGCAGAAGAAGCAGCTGCTTGAGATGCAGTTACGTCCTCCGGGATGAGGGTTGCTGGTCTCTATGGGAGAAGAGCATGGAGAACCAGCAAACCTGATCTCCGCCGTGTAGGTACTGACACCTGACTGTCACAACAAAGCAAGTGCAGGCAGGTAAAGCAGGAGAGTGAGCAGAATTGCGTTTGAAACCCACAGAGGCACTTCCATAAAGCCTTTAAAGGATATTAAAGGTAAGCTGTCGGCTCCCACAGATACCAGCAGGGCACAGCAGCAGAATCCCCGATTCTTCTAATATTTGCCATGGCTTCAGCACCTGGAGCACCTTCTCTGCTGCCTTTCCCTTTGCCAGCCAGCTGTCAATCACCGTTCTGGTTGGAGCCGGGGATGAGAGCGCTTGCCTTCAGGAAAGCCTGCTGCAGCTGGCTGTGCGGGAGGCGGGGGGCAAAGGGCTGCCCTTGGGAACAGATGGCTCCAGACCTGGAAGCGATTTAATACCCAGGTCCATGTCCCTGGAGCCTCCAAAGAGAAGATCCATGCCTGCCCTAGCCAAGCTGGCAATGCTGGCTACATCATAGGTCCAGGTGCTGCTGGGTGACAGTGACATGGGGAGGTCGGGTCCTGTTGGAGCTTGCATCTTGGTCTACTTTGCAGCCCTGGAAAATTCAGGTCACCTCTGGGTCTTAATCTAGGCTGCACCACACCAAGTCCATCCCCAGGCTGCAGCAGCACCCCAGCACTGCCCACTGATGCTGTGGGTCACACCACTGGCTTTAAAGGGGGGCAGATGGGCAGACGTGGGGTCCTTTCTTTCCCTCTCTCACCGTGCTGGAAGGGCACAGGGAGGAGAGCAGGAATCCCTGCTAACGGCTGGTTGGACGCACAAGCAGGCGCACCTGGTTGAGCACCACTTCCACGGTTCCCGCACCCAGCCGTGTCACAATTAACAGCAGCTCGTCAGCGAGGTGGCCGGCTCGGAAATGCCAATGGCAATTACAGCTTTTTATTTTGAAATACAGTCCGGCCCTCATTCCCAATGAGATGCATCATGCCACTGAGCACGTGAGCGTCACCGAGCCAGCGGCAAGCGCACTCAGCTCTGGGAAGCACCGCGGGGTAACCCACACCACCGTCGTGGTACGGAGCCTGTGCGCGCTGTGCTGCCGGCTGACTCAGGACCAGGAAGGAGTCGGAAATCTCACTAATATTCAAACAGCACGTTCAGAAATAGGCTGTTCCCAAAGTATCGATTGTCTTCCTTCTGCTTCTGTTAGTTCAGGCAAGGACTGAGGCTCAGCAGAAAATCGCAGCCCTCGCAGGAGTTCCAGCTGGCTGAAGAAAATGAAGTGCCAGCTCGCTCCCAAGCCAGAAGGAAACGGTGGGTTTCTGTACGTGCTGGCTGGGCACATCTGTTCACCTATCTTCTGGTTTTCACTTCTGCGGGCACAAGTGGGCCTGTCGTGAATGGCACATCCACACCAGTAAATGTCCACAGCTCAGCCAGCTGGAAGAGTCCAGAAACCAAAGCAAAACCAGCCCATGCTGAGCCAAAGAGAGAGAATTTCAGAGCCAGACAGCCCCATTCTGAGGTTCAGGATGGAGCCTCAGGGGCCAGAGCCTAAGCCAGCATCACCTGGTGTTGGCCCACCAAGTGCAGTCCCACCAGGAACAGTCCCACCAAGCACAGTCCCACCAGGCATAGTCCCATCAGGCACAGTCCCACCAAGCACAGGCCCACCAAGTGCAGTCCCACCAAGCACTGTCCCACCAGGCACAGTCCCACCAAGTGCAGTCTCACCAAGCACTGTCCCACCAGGCACAGTCCCACCAAGTGCAGTCCCACCAAGCACTGTCCCACCAGGCACAGTCCCACCAGGAACAGTCCCACCAAGCACAGTCCCACCAGGCACAGTCCCACCAGGCACAGTCCCACCAAGCACAGTCCCACCAAGTGCAGTCCCACCAGGCAGGCACAGTCCCACCAAGCACAATCCCACCAAATCAGCTCTGCTGTGTTAAATCAGGGCTCCCTGGTGGCTCCAAAGGAGGGTGAGCTGATTTGCTCCAGCACAGACCCAGCTTCAAGTGTCCTTTGGGACAAGGCACTGTGGGAGCTCCTGCTGTGTCCCACCAGCATACATAAATTCATCTATGGATCTACCCGAGTAAGCATTTCCAAGTTAGGGAAGCCGATAGAGACAAGTCACAAACCCTAAGCAACCAGTACAGACAAAACAGAGAGACCTCTTGTGTTCTTTGTCTCTTCCATCACACGCTGGAGCCGAACTGTGCTTGCAGAAAGTGTTACGGTGCCAGCTCCAGGCGTCGCAAGAAGCAAGTGCCAATGAGCTGCCTCCCACCCAGCACCACATGGAGAATCTGGGCACAACAGCCTGGAGGGGAAAGTTTGCTTCAAAGTTCTGTAGGTTTGGAGAACATTTTTTAGACTGAAAATCCTGTAAGGGAAAGCGCCCTCAGCCCAGACAGGCTGCTCTCCTTTTGCTTTGCTCTCAGCAATTACCCTGGGTAGCAATTAGCGCAACGTAATCAGTGCAGAGGAGCAGCAGACAGAGATGATGATTGACGTGTCCCCCAACCTCCTCTGCTACCCATTGCCTCACAGGGTAAATGCTTACATTGACCCTGGAGAAGTGGAAGGAGAGGTGTTTACTTAAGTATTTGCTTAATTGTTTTCTTTTTTCTTAATACCCAAGTCAGTTATTAGAAGTTTGTCTCAATTGGCAATAAATGAAGTAAAAGTTGCCCAAGTCAAAACTGTTCTGGCCCCAACAAACCGCTGTTGGATTCTCCCTCCCATCCCCTCCCTAACCCATTTTGGAAGGTAATTCAAATTCTACTGGGATCAACTGAGAAACTGTCAGAAAACCAAATCATTTGCAAAGCAAGCATATGCAATTAATTAATTCATGGACTCACGGACTACTCTGGGCACAAGAACATAGATCAGTAAACTCTGAAAGTTTATTCAGGGACTGTGACGTTAACCATGCAGGAGCTTATTTTGTTGATGAAGGAAGCCAATGTGATGAACTAGTGCAGGAGGACTTATTTTTTTGATGCACTTTACACTCATCGGCTAATGAATTCTGCACAGAGCAGAGGATTTGCTTCCAGATTTGCAATGGAATTGCTACGCCAGGTTTCAGGGGGTGAGACAGCTCAGACGGCTGGCCCAATTTCGCAAAATTGAGCAGCACTAAAACAGGGGGACGCACCTGGTGTTTGTGCAAAAAAAGTAAAAAAGTTGCAATGTAGGGCGCCAAAGGGCGGTAATTAATGAGATGGCTGAGTAATAAGCATACGGTTGTGACCAGCCCTTATCTCTCAGTGGGCTGGCAAATATCAGAGGTCAAAGCCTGGGGAAGGAGGTGCGTCTCCTTCCAAGGTGCCAGGAGGAACTTCCCTGAAGAGCCCATAACTCCAATGTCTGGATCACAGGCTGGGCTGGGGAGGAAAGAGAGGCACAGAAGGTTTTGCTGGAGTTGAACTCATATTCCCCATCAGTGGCAGGATCAGGCGTCAAACCTGACTTGCAAAATCCTCATTCCATGTGCTGACCCCCAGACCAAATTTCCTTCCCAAGAACTCCCATCAACCCTATTACCTTATTCTACCCAAACCAATGCATTAAGCTTGTATGTTTGGTGTTTCTATAACTTGTTCTATACCGAACTGGTTTTATAAGACACTCCCCCATTGCTCACAGCAAGGTTAAATCCATGGAAGAACCATTCACCGCAGCAACATGCCTTTGACAGGGTTATTCAGTTCCAGGGCAGATACCAATGCAAGGAACACAAAGCAATTAAATCACAGATTGTGTTTGAAATTATTAAATTCTTGGTTTCTATTAATTATATAATTAAATTAATTATATGTATATAAATATATATATTAAACTGTATTACAATAAAAGCAAGTTTGCGAGCGCTGTGCTCACAACTAGGAAGCTGCGGAGAGAATCAGGCAAACTCTAATCAGGCAATACTTCTTGCAAAGGCCAATTAGCATCCCAGCGTACAGTCACAAGCGCATGGAAGCTAACACAGGTGACAGCAAAAGGAATTTTGTTTGCCTACAACAGCAGCCTGCTTGCAGAAGGGATGCCAACTTGTGAAAAACGCATCTGCTTTGACATTGAGAGGAGCACGGTCTGCAGCAGGGTGGCAAGGCAGAGAGTGCCAGGACCTTGCTGAGTGTTGTTCAGGATTGGTTGTGCTTCACAGTTCACTCCAAATTTCAAGGAGTAAAGGCTTTTATTTCCTTTCAAGGCAGGGAAGGCTGATAACAAGTTGTCTAAGCTACCTATGCTGCACCAGCAATGCTCCTTCACCTAGAGAGAGGAGTGTAACAGCATCCATCGCAGTCCTCGAGGCACCCTGTGCTCGTGCATCCCGCGTCTGCTGCGTGAGATACATCACACCACTGCTCCATGCTGGGAGAAGCAGGCTCACTTTGCTGGCGATGGCTGCAGGAATACGTACATTTAACATACACATGGGATCTTAAGTTCTAGCCGCAGCCTGCAGAGCCCACTCTGAAACGATCTCGCATTCTAGGGATACAAGAGGAGAAGCAAACTGCTTTTTTTCCCCCAACAGCTGTTAAATTATAGCTAGAAACCTGCCCTTTTTGCAATAAAAAATAAATAAATAAATAAATAAATAAAGGAGACTGGCCCTTTTGCCTCTATGCCGGTGTGTGGCCAAGCTGCCCCTGGATGGATTGCCAGGGATGAGCCATGCAGCGCGCTCAGCAGTATCCAGAGCTCGTTTGTCTGGTTCGGTGAAGGTTCGGAGGCTTGCACACCTCACTGTCATGACAGATATAAATATAAACAGTCTTTTAATATGCATATAACGCGTCATTAGTCATTGTCATTCTGTGCCGTTTCAAGCAATATTTATCCTATTGACATAAGTTATTTTGCACCTACTTGCTGCAGATTGGTTTTACAGGGATCCTTGTGCTCTTGGCAACGAGTAGATTGATTATAGTTATTACTTTAATAGTTAGAAAAATTAGTTTTCTAACAAAGAGCGTGTTGGCACTCCACGCTGACTTGCCCCGTGCTTTCATTCACAGCCATCAGACAGAATTGTTCTTTTCATGGTGAAACCATTTCGCTCCAAAAGCCGCGTTGAGGAACGCGCTGCCTCCTCTAAATTACTCGAGTTTACCTGTTGCCTCCATTCACTACACATGGTCAGTAACCCCGTGGTAGAGAAAGAGAACAGGGTGGGAAAGAGATGCCATTTGCTCAGGGGGCTCAGGAGATGGCTAGAGGCTCTGCTGTCTCCACGCTCAGCATCACGACACACTTGCATGTCAGGCAGCTTCCGCGTGTTGCTTTGAAATAGCTTGCTCACCCCAAGTGCTGTGATTCGGGGAGCCCAGGTCCCTGCTCTGCTCCTCCCTTTGATGGCAATGCTTCATGTAACTTCTGCAGCTGGTGGGGCTCATCCCGTGCCCACAAAGGGAGAGAAGACATGGCACAATTAGTGAAGAGTCTGAGGGCGTCACAGCCAGATTCTCTGCTCTGCCGTAGCCCCCACCCCCGCAAAGACAAATCTTTTCTAGACTGATTCCAACGCCTTATTCCTCCGTTCATCCCCAGCAAAGGAAAAATTGAGAGGAAACTGGGTCAAGCGAAATATGTTCAATCTGGAAACAAATGTTTAATTTTCAGGGTTTTTTTTTTCTTAATACAACCGAAATTAACTGCAAAATGGAAAAACATTTCAAAATTTAAAATGCAGTGACTCCATTTTTAAGAAGATGAAACAAAGCACCTTTATCTTTATGCTGCATTACAAAGTAAATAGATGAAATTCACACCATCTCCCAACCACTTCAACAAACCCAACTTCAGCCAAGAAAAAATGTGATGAAAATTTTCCACCAGCTCACGTTTTGTCCCTTTGTGCCTCAATTCCATTTTTGTAAAATATGGATAATTTTTTTCCCCACTATCTTGTCTACATAGCTTTTAAAGTTCTCAGGGCTGGGGCTGTCTCTGGACTTTCCCCATGAACAAAGGATGTGTCTCTCCCAGAGTTCAAGACTGCTAAGCATAATTATAATATGTTAATACAATAAGAAATAACATTTATTTGGCAGTGATTTCAAGGGCATCTGACATAATATAGGTGTACAGGTGGGTAAGGCTGACGGATTCCACTTTTTTTCTGATTTATCAGGGAATTTTCTAAAATGCCATCATTACAACCCAGGAGTGAACTCTGGCACCTTGTCTGCAGTGGGATTTCTGTGTTGGCATGCCATTAACAGAAATGCTCTTCCAAGCTTTTTAATTGACTCCTGGTGCTCCTTTCTTCCAGTCATCGTTCTCCAGACCAGCCTGCAACTTTGCTCAAAAATAACGGCATTGCATGTGGCTTCAATTAGGGAACAGAATATCTACCCACCTGGGGCTCTGTGTATTTTTCACACCTGAAAATCCTTGCTAAATGGCACTAAGCAAAGGCAAGGGACACAGAAACTACGAGGAAGCCTCCGTAATTGAGGAGCAGTATAATGGGAAGAAGCTGAATAATACATCCATTAATAACGAGACTGTAATTAGAGGTCGGTTGGAGAAAGGCTCAGTGTGTTCCACTGACTGGCTTCAAGGCACGCAGAAAAACAACCCTGGAGGTTTACCACGGAGTAACATGAACTGTGGATACCTTGTTTATCCAAAACACCATGTGCTACACCATTAATTACCGAGAGCACGCTGGCAGACAGTGGGTTTCAAAAAGCAGCGCTGGCCAATGCTGCACTGGGAGACTGCGGCAGGCAACGGGGCTGATCTAACCAGATCCATCTATCAGCAAGGGGCTCTGATCTAACTGGATCCATATACCAGCAAGGGGCTCTGATCTAACTGGATCCATCTACCAGCAAGGGGGTCTGATCTAACTGCATCCATCTACCAGCAAGGGGGTCTGATCTAACTGGATCCATCTACCAGCAAGGGGCTCTGATCTAACTGGATCCATCTATCAGCAAGGGGCTCTGATCTAACTGGATCCATCTACCAGCAAGGGGGTCTGATCTAACTGGATCCATCTATCAGCAAGGGGCTCTGATCTAACTGGATCCATCTATCAGCAAGGGGCTCTGATCTAACTGGATCCATCTATCAGCAAGGGGCTCTGATCTAACTGGATCCATCTATCAGCAAGGGGCTCTGATCTAACTGGATCCATCTATCAGCAAGGGGCTCTGATCTAACTGGATCCATCTATCAGCAAGGGGCTCTGATCTAACTGGATCCATCTACCAGCAAGGGGGTCTGATCTAACAGATCCATCTCCCAGCAGAGGGTATGTGTTTCCCTGTGGTGGTGCTGACCTGCCCGAGCTCATGTAGAAGAGGCTGGCTGAGCCCCATCAGAGCATGAGCTGGACCATCCTCTGCTCGTGGCTGGAGCGGTGGAGCCGCATCCCCGCACCCACAGTGATGCCGGCCACACGCTGAGACACCCCAGTGCCTTCCCAGCCACCCAGAACAATGGCCAGTGTCGTTCAGGTTTGGAACCAGTGCAACTCCATCCTCTCCGGAGTGATGCACGGGTGGGACTTGCCTCTCGAGTTACTCATCCTGCACCCAGGAAGCTACCCTGCCGGCGGCTCTGCTCCAGCTCTGTTTGTCACGCCTCTGGTGGCTCATCTGCAGCCTGCGTCACTCTGGTTTGCTTTCTGTGCCTTGACACCCTAGTTCACACGCACACTTCAAGGGAGGGGCATCATTAGATGCACACCCAGCAAGGACCACTCTTTGTCCGTTCTGTGGTCCCACCAAAAAGAAAAAAAAAAATCTTTCAGCCTAAACAATTCTCTTTGGCTGGAAATAATATGAATAGAATATGACTAGAAATGATAGAAATAATATGAATATGCTATTCATGTGCAGAGTCAGCAGTACAAATGCTGAGGTCACTAACATCCCAACTAAGAAATCAAAGCTTGCAGAGCAGCATCCCCATGCTCAGCTAAACCTCTTAAGAGGGAACAGCCAGCACAAGCCTCCGTCCTTTCCCAGAGGCTTGAGAAGAATACTCGTTAGTGCTCTATTCTCCAAATCAATAACACCTCAATAAGAGGATTATTAGAAACACAACACAAAACGGTATTTTCCAAAAAGCTCATTATAAAACAGAAGCAGCTTGGTAACGTATTTAAAATGTTCATTATCAAGAGTTGCCTTGGGATTATAATAGATTTTTCATTTTTCCCCCAGAATAGAATCAGATGAGGGTGATTAATTGTTTTTCCCACAATAACCAGGGAGCAGGGCAAGAGACTCACTGAGGCTCTGCTGGTGCCTCCACTTAGGCTGGGACTTGTGGGAAGATAAATCCTTTTCCTCCTTTTGGCCACATCCTCCAGCCAACTACTTGGCCACGTCAGCCCATCGGCACACTTTCTTCTCCAGCTGCCCTTCAGGCCCTGAACGCTTCAGTAGCATCGCTGCCAAGAAGTTATTTTTATTATAGAGCCACTGGTGGGTCACTGGTACCTTGGAGGACCAAGCTCCGTGTGCCACCCAAGGCAGCTCCTGCGCCAGCGGGGAACTGTGGCGTGTCTGGAGCCCAAGTTCACCATAAAGCCATTTAATGCCATGGAGGAAGAAGGGCTAGAAATGCTGAAAAGTCAACTGCGAGCCTAATTACTCATCCTATGCAAAAGTGGTTTTAAAAGCACAATGCTGGGCACCAGCCGAGATGCTGAGACTACAGATTACTCCCCCCGTTTTACAGAAATCAGTATCTTATGGACAAGGGCACTGATGAAGAGATTGCTCTACCCGGGGGAGCGGCCCCCTACCAGGATCCTTGCAGAGAAATAATGGACTAGCAAGAAATAAAATAAAAAAAAATCCAGCACTGCCTTCTACATCAGTACTAAAGAATATCCAGGATGAATTTTTGATGAACCATCCCCTCCTTGCACTGTCACTCCTTCTTAGGAAACCACTTGTTTTAAGCATAGATAGATAGATAGGAAACATAAAATGCTGAAGATTTCAGCCAGCTATTCAGTAGGGAAGAACACTAATTAATAAATTTGGCCATGGTTCATAATGAAAAATGTTCTTGTTTCTGTGTCAGAAGACTGTGAGGTTCTCTCGCTGTGTCACAAGTCAGTGCTGAGGTAGAACTTCACCCAGCACAGGGTACGGACAAGTGCACCGGGATGTACAGAGGTTCTTGTCGCCCTCTGTGCAGGGGATTTGCAGACAGGGATGCTGAAAACCAGCCAGCTTAATACCTGTGCACTGTATTCATACCAGTTCTACTGGAGTCTGCAGAAATAAAGTGTTTAATGCCCTTCCTTGAGGGCTCGGCTGCATCACTCTCTTTTTCTGCCATCCATAATAGACGAGCCGGGCAGCCTTTCCCACTGAGCTCAGAACCAGCAGAGGATTTTTTAGTAATAGCTTTTTCAAGTTTGGGGTTTTTTTTCAGAGCCATTACAATACACGCACCCAACACAGCCGAATCTCATTGCAAGGTGAACTCACCACCCTGAAATCGAATTCTCGCGGAAATTAAATGGCTGACCCAGAATCTCCAGCAGGCTGGATGAGCCTGCGTGATAAACAACTTCTAATGGCTCTGCTGGTGCCACTGAGTCTGTTAAATGTCACTGCTTTCCTAAATACCTCTGAGGGATGACGGCTTTATCTGTATCCTGCATTTTCCCCTTCTTATTATCAATGTCTGCAAAGTTGCCGTTCTGGAAGCCTTTGTGTAGGGGCTGCAGATGGCTTCACGCTCATTTTCCTCTCTGTTCACATCAGCTATTCCTCAACACCCAAGCAGAATTTTTTGCTCGGGCTGATTTTAAAGTGAGCTGCCTGTTGCATGGCAGGCTGAGCTGGCACAGACACCACATTCCTCCTCGGGAAGGACAAGGCGCATCCTCATGGAGACACGCATCTGCTGATCCCTGCTGACAAGCCTGATTAATGTCAACCCTAATCCAGATTTGTTTTACAGTTAAAATACAAGTCATCAGCATCAACAACCTCTCCCTGCTTCCCTTTTGGGACCGCTTCTTGCTTTCTTCTAAGTCAACAAAATATTTGCACTACCCTCATGTTTTTATTGCACAGGTCTGTATTTAAGGTGGTGGAAATAACTTGCATTGTTAGTAAAAGCAATAAAAGTAATTCCAGGCTCATCGCTTTGTTAAAGCACATGAACAACACCAAGCCGACAAACCAGCCATAGCAAACCTGGCGTTGCTCTCTCGAAATGTCGCTGCAGCCTGTAGAAACAGGTCTAAATACAATTAGGGAGCATTGAAAGTGAAATGACCGGGGCATTTGCACCCAGCTATTAGCCTGAAGCACAGGCTGCCCTGCGCAGTTAACTGTACCTCCCTGGATTCTTCCACGGGGTGCATGGGTGGCAAGAAATGGCTTGCAGAACAAACAGCCCATCACTTCTTAACTTTCACACCCATTGGAAAATGCTTGAATTTTTTCTAAGTTTCTTTTCTTTAATCATCTAGACTGTATCTCCAGGATTTAGAAGAAAACTGGGTGCCTGGAATAGGAAAGGGAGAGGTTTCAGCAATTCTCACACAAATGAAAAGGCAACACGCACCCCAGGCTCTGCCCTAAGCAGTGGCCAGAGGGTCAGTGCCTCAGTTTTGCCTTTCATCACACCAGACTCTGCCAGGTGTGGAAGGATTTTAATTAGGATGTAAAAGCGATGTATGGAAGGTGGAAAACTCTGATGGCGTAGATAAAACAAGTGGCCAGTGGCGATTTATTCCTTCGGGTTCCACCATAGGGCTTTAGTTTTGACCTCACGCTGCCTTTCTCTGCAAGCGTTACCCTGAAGATACAAGCAGCCCAAAGCACTCCTGTGATATGGAGAAATAGTGTGAAATGGGGACAATGGACATCGACTGTGATTGTATATGTCTGCTCAAGGAATGTGGGTATGGTGACTGGTCATGGGTGCGGTGTCTGGTCACATAGGCACACAGCTTTGAGGAGACAACTACAGTTTTAAGGAGACGCCTGCCCTTCTTCCTCTAACAAAGGGGAGACGGGGAGACGCTGCCCTTCTTCCTCTAACAAAGGGGCTATTTAAAAGAGAATGAGAAAAGGATGAGAGATATTCCAATGCTATCTAGAGGGAGGGAGTGCTAAGTCTCCTTGTTGGAGAAGATCGGATGGTCACAAGGACATGAATCACCTACAAACCTGCAAGACCACCACATTCCAGAAAACGGACTGATAAGCTAATTAACATACGAAGCGGGGTTTAGGTAACGAATATGTATAGGCGCTAATTGAATATTCATTTGTTTCATTGTATAAATGTGAGATGGTTCGTCACTTTGGGCATGCACGCTTGTGGAGGAGCGATCCCCCGTGCATCTGCGCGCAATAAACATACCTACTTTATAACTTTCGAGTTATAGAGTCTAATTCCGCACGTCACCTGGATCCCCAGGTTTTTGTTGGGGACGGTTTGGGGTGCCCAGAAAGCTGGCATTGCCAGTGTCCAGAGGCTTAGGGACGGTTTGGGATGCCCAGAAAGCTGGCATTGCCAGTGTCCAGAGGCTTAGGGACGGTTTGGGGTGCCCAGAAAGCTGGCATTGCCAGGGTCCAGAGGCTCCCCATTTCCTTTCCTCCTCGTGGCAGCCCCCTCACCGCTCCTCACCGACACCCCAACATCTTGGCAAGCCTCTCGCAGGAGCCGACCAAACGTTTTGCCAACATTAATTCCTTCCCAGAAGCTGCCTTTGCCAGGAGGGACCACGCGCTGCGCGGCTCCGCAGCCCCCAGCAGCTGCTCCTCTCCCTTATCAGCAGGTATTGCAGCTCCAATTCCCTCTCTGCGAAGCCTCTGTTGTCACTTTGATGTTGCAAGTCTACATTGTGTCCTTGTCACAGATAATATAGTTTCTTCTGTTTCTTTCTCTGTCACTGTCTCCCCCTCTGGGTCTTTTTTTTTTTTTTCCTCCTTCACAGTTTTCTTTCTACTCTCTATTGTGTGGATACAATAGCCCCTCTCAGTTCTCCGCAGACTACATTGTCCTGTAATTGCTCTCCTATCTCTAAGGAAGGGAAAATTCATTCTGATTTGATCACCTTATTTTTCTTTGTATAAATGATAAATGCTTCCATTAATCCATCTGTTTTCAGTGGTGTATCTGGGTGAAGCGTGAATAAAACTTCTTACACAACAGCATGTCAAATTACAGATTTCTCTGTAACCTGTTCTCCTGGATACCATCACTGGTAACACACCTACGTCTTTTATCCACTTCAACTAATTCCGATGCTAAGCCTTGGAGACCTCTTCCAGAGCAGGTCCATCAGCTGGAAACGGGAGCAGAAAATGCAGAAGCAGGTGCTGGAGAGGCTGCTCTCCTGGGTGGAAACCTCCTTTGAAGCCAGGGGGAATATTTTCTTAGTATTTTCCGAGAAGGTGAGTTTTCAGCACAGGTGAAGCCAGTGCAGCAGCAGGGGAAGGACCCTATTCCCGAATGCCACAGCAGTATCCATCAGGCACGGGTCTCTGGTCCCCCCCACGACGGGGTGGTCACAAAACAGAGCAGCAGCCCCGTTGTCTTGTCCTGCTTCTTCACTTTGCCTAGGGTTGTTCAATATTTCCCCAGCTACAATCCAGTCACAGTAAATTTCATAATAACAATATTTTCGCAGCAGAAATTGTATTACAATAGAATCGCTGTCATTAGAGCCGTTATTATCCCACGATCGCTACCGTGATAAAGCCGTGCTCATTACACAAGCAGTAAACTCGGTCTGGGGAGAGCTTAGCATAAGAAGCCAAGACTAAATCTGCCCCGTGGGGATTGGAATTTCTGGTTCTTTCTCTCCCACTTGTTTTTCTTCTTTTTGTTAACAAGTAAAGAAACCACCCTTGAAGCCTGTCACCTCTTAGGTGGTATCATAACCCTGCAGAGCTTCAGCAAGCCGCACGGCCAGGTGGATGGACGTAAGGATATAAACGCGGTCATATCAGTACAGAGCAACAGTCCATCGAGCTGAAGACCTGCTGCAGTAGAAAGGTTCTCAGACTAGAGCAAATACAGAGGGACACCTTGCCCAGGGCCCAGCATCTCACCTCCTTTATTTCCTGCGTGTCGGATGGGCGATGGGATTTTTGATGAGTCAGAAAACCGTTAGACCTGGATGGGTTTTCCTTCCACTCATTTGTCCAGGCACCCCTTACACCCACAGGAGCAGCCCTGGAAGAGGACAAGGATGGTTCAGGTATCCAAAAAGGACATGCCAAGGGATATTTGGGATGCTGGGGGGAGAGGCTGAAGAACAAGGGCAACAGGCACCGGTGAGCAAGGCAGACGTGCCCGGCCAGGCTCCCCACCACGCCAGTGCCTGCCTCCCCCAGTCCCCACACAAAGCTAAAAAGGCAGCACCATTTCAGCACTGCAGATAAAACACACTCAAGTTTTACAAGCAGAGAAAGTATTTTATTGGCACAGACTCTTTTTTTACTAACCTGGCATAAAAGCTATCAAACTGTATAAATAAACCTGGGGAATTATCTCCTCCCTCAGCCAGGACCCTCACTGGGCCCTGAATGGGTTCGTTTAAAATGGGTTATAAATTCCTGATAAAGGATATTTCAACTCCAAATCGCGTATTGAACGATGCTTTCGCTGCAGCGCTCCTCCACCTCTGCAGAGCGAGGCCGGATACTCAGCAGGGCTAAATCAGCTGGAGTCTGGCCTGGGCGATGCCACGTCAACCCCCCTACACCCCCCCATCCCCCTCTGCGTGGCACCAGGGTGCTGGGAGCCTCAGCACCCCGCTGCGGCTGCACAGGGCTCGCTCGGCACTCCTGCCCTCCTGGCACTCCCTCTTCCACACTCAGCCCACGCTGGGACTGCCCTGCTGCTGCCAACCAAAAGGTGCAAGGACCAGCGCTAACCCAGCCCCACGTCGGGAGGTGCTCAGGCAGGCTGGCACACCGTGCTGCTCCGCGGGGAGCAGGGCAGGGGGCTGTGCAGCCCGTGCGTCTTGCAGCTCCTGGCCTCTGACCTTCGGGGACAGGCTGCATCCCACCCAGGCAGGGGCTGATGCTGGCTTCGGTTCCCACCTGCACTTTCCCATTCAATTTAAATGCAAATTCAGAAATGGAACGTCATGAGGAGAAGGGAGGGAGAGATAGACAGACAGACAGAAAAAATGTCCTTGCCGGTACCTACTCCTATCGAATGAGAGCACAAGGGACCCAAATAAATGCAGGCGCTTTGGCAAGGTGAGAGCTAGGCAAGCTTTCAAAGCACGGTAAGTATCGGTGATGCGGGCAGCACAACTAATTCATGCCGTCACACCTCTCTCCAGCTCCTGATCCACCCCTTTTTCCCTTTCTGCAAAAGCTCTGTTTAATGCTACAGAGAATAAAACTGGAACATGGTCAGAGGCAACATCCAGGGAATTAACAGCCTGTGCCTGAATTCCCAGTTCAGCTAAAAGGAAGGTGGTGGGAGAGGGAGGGGTCATACACGTGGTGCTGAGTTGAAGAATGGAGCCTTGAGCTCTGTGCTTCTCCTCGGGCCAAACAGAGGCAAGGCAACAGCAGTAGAGCCTTTGTGCCTTTGGGATCCGTGTTTGCTCCCAGCAGCAGAAAGAGCCTCAAATTCCTGCTGGGGGAATTCCCAAGCAGATTCCCTGCAGCTCCTCACAGGTTGCCACCGCCTTCACCCACCCGGGACAGCAGCAGTTCTCTAAGGACACATAACATCCCCGCTGCATGCAGACCCTCGCTGGGGCTTGCATTCAGAGGAGCCTTCCATCAGCACCTCGGTTTGCCATGGACAATGTCCCTGCGGGGCTGGGCCAGGTACAGACAGGTCCCAGCTGGGTTTTACACACAGCGCTTTTGCCCGCGGCCGGGAGAGTGGGGGCGGGGAGGGGGGAGCTTGGCCCCGGCACCGGAGTGGGGTTCAGCCAAGGGCATTTGGTTTCCTGCACTAATCAGCCGCCTCCTCTTCCCACCTCTCCCTGTGGCCATCCAGCTCCTGGTCCCCACACTGCAAGCCACCGCCTGCGGGTGGTTCAAGTGAGATGCACTCTCCTCCCCAAGCCTTGGCTGTGGTCTGCAGGACCAGGTTTCTTTTTTGTGACCACACACACTTCAATCTGCTGCCAGCCTGGAGGGGGGGGATGGATGCAAAAGGCTGCTGAAGCCCTTTGCTTAAATCCCTCCAGCTGTTCAGCAGGATGCCAACAGTGATGCCCAATTTAAGCCGTTCCTCACTGTACACTGTGTCGTGGCTGGGGTACCTAACCTAAAGCACAACCTAAGCCAGTCAGCCTCTTAGCATGATGGCCAGCAAGGTCGTTTTCCTGAAAAAATATCATTAGCCTCCAAGAACCCATTTGCTTGCCATCTCCTGAAAGTGAGCTCTGCAGATTGCTGATGCGTTAATAACCTCCGTGGCAGCAGGGGCGATGACAGAAATTGATTTGGCTTACTAATAACACAGTGAAGGCAAAATCCAGCTCTGATCCATCCCTTCCCCTCTGTTTCCCCAACATCCCTGCCTTGAAAGCCCACCTGGGGACCCTGACTCTTTCTGTCCAGGCCACATAGGAGTGAGAAACCCCTAAGTCTGACACGGGACTGGGAGAAAATAAAATTGTTTTGAGAACGTTGCGTTACTGTTAGTTCAGAATGGCAAGTGCAGGTACAGATGTTTCCCACTCTTTGCTTCATAATATTTCCCTGACTAATGCAACACAACCGTTCTGCAGTTCAGCATCTTTTAGCTTAAAAATTCAGGCAGCGCTCACAGGCTTATGGGGAACCTGAGAATAACTTCTATGTTTCCTGCTGGACACAGCCTTGGTCCAGGGGAAACGTTTATGGCTGAGTTATTCAGGCTGGACTTAAAGATAACAAGAGGAATCCCGACAGCCCATTAAATGCAGGAGCGGTGCTAGGTAGGACTGAAACTCCAAAGCGCCTGCAGCAGTAAAAGTAGGAGGTAATCTCCAACCAGGCCAAACCAGCAGGTTTTGCTATAAAAAGATCAAGGAAAAAGGCCGAATTTCCCTCCAATTGCCTGTTTATTATTTTATGTAGCACTGTGGGCGGCGGTAACAGTGAACAGACATGTGAAATGACAGTCCCTGCCATTAATAAATAAATAACATTGATAAGCTTTGACAGATATCAGGAAAGCAAAGTTTTCTAGATGGTAATTCCTTCTAATGTTACCTTTAATGAGAATCAATGGATATCACGTATCTGGAATTTAGTTAGACCCATTCTCTGTGTAAGGTCTGGCCCGAGTTACTCAGCATCGTGTGGTCCAGTGTGGGACAGGACTGGCCCGGGTGCTGCAGGTCTTCCCCACTCTGCTACAGATCTGGTTTATCCTTGGCCACCTCTGTTTCTCACCCATTTTCTCCGGTCCATGAGACCTTCAGGGCAGAGCTGCCTGCTGAGGACCCTCAAGCCCCAATCACCCAGGCTTCAGGTCCATAGGTGCTACCACAGGGCAAACAGTCCTTACACGTGGGTGTAGAAATGATCTTTCGTGGCCTTACAGAAGTCCTCAAGGGTCTGATTTTGAATCTAGTGTGGTCACTGGGAAGAAATGTTTTTCTCTCGTGGCAGGTTAGCTCCTTTGCCTTCTGCTGCCCACCAGTCATTTACTTCTGGAGCGATGACAAACGATGGCCATGTAGAATCATCATTTAAGCCCGTTGGCAGCTGCCAGGCCAGGAGAGATAGATGTGGACTCCTGATCACAGCGGGCGTTTGCTTTCAAAGGGCAGAGCCCTCAACTTAACAAATGGAAACCTGGTTCAAGAGAAATGATAGCCTCATACTTGTCTCCTGCAGGACTCCTGGCATGTAGGCTTTCTTTTTATTTTGACTTCATTTTCACGATGTTGCCCACGTTCCCCGAGGAACGTTCAAGAACAAACCACGCTAAAACCATCCAGATGTTCCAGCCCAGAAAGAGAACACTGGCACGGTCGGGAGAAATCCCGTGTGCTTGGCCCTGGGCTGGCAGCGATTCTGGCCAGGAGCTTCTGGCCGTGGTTAAGGCACCTGCCTGGCACAGATGCTTCAGCCTTGGCTCTGCTGTGGAGCTCCCTGTGACCTTGGGGAAATCCAAAAAGGCAAGGAACAAATTCTTGTCTCACTATCTATATTCCTCATTCATTCCCATGGGAAGACAAGACCCTAAAGACCTTTGCAGGCAAAACCACCCCTTCCTTTTACCATTTTCTCCTTGCCCTTCCGAGCCAGTTGAGACTGTTGGCTTCGTGAGACAGCTCCTCTCTGCCTAATGTTGGGCCACATTCAGCCCAGGCTATCATCACACAGATAATAAATACAGTTTTTCATGTTTGATGCTCCCCCAAATCCAATCCTGCTCCAAGGCTTGAGCCCTCAGCCACCCCCTTGGGTTCCCCTTGGATAAGGCTCTGGTCCACTTGAGTCTTTATGGGAAGATGCGAACCCACTGGTTTTGGCAGGGTTGTCTTTCAAAGACCCAAAGGACCCCTGGAGCCTGAGCTTGCAGGGCCTCTTTCCAGGCCCTGGCCCTCCTCAGCTTTGTGCATTGCTCATCTGCCACCATCAGATATAGAACCCATTTTCAAGGATGTACACGAGCCACAGGATGGGCTCTGCTATCTGTTTTATTCTCCCCTCCTGGCCTCTCGAAATAAATTTAATGTAAAAGTGATCGATGGCCTCCTTTATCACTGCTTGGATTATTAGGAGAATAATTATAGCGTTGGCAGTACCTGAAGGTCTTGTGCACGCAGCCAGGATGCTCCACCTCCACCCTGCAGGCTCTCTGGGAGCTGGCAGGTGATGCTGAGCTGGCTGCTGGCCGAGGCTGCGGAGATAGACCAGGCTCGCTGGGGTGGCCTTGAACTGTAGCCCAGAAAAGAGGCAAAGGCACCCCCGCAAGGGGGATTTGGAAGGCTCTACACCAGGTTTGTACGCCTGCCCTGCGTAGTTTAGGGATAAAATATTTTAACTTTAGCAGAACATGCCACCATGTGGTCACCACTACAATACTATGAAGATGCCCTACGTATAGGCATCTCTATATACAAGCCTAGATGTAGCTTATCTTATGTATCCCTTCATAAAGGTGTAGCTGTCTTTACACAGCCGAATTTCTACTGCTGTAACTGTGTCTATGCTATGCAGGTCAAGAACAGCTTAAACAGAGACAAACCTTGTATGTAGAGCAGCCTTTAAATTCATTGACCGTGTTCTCCCAATGACTACACCTGCCATACAGCTCAGCATCTCCAGCTGGCATTTGATTTTCCAAGAAATTCTGTTGATACTTGGGTATGGAAATGAAACCTCTAGATGTGCCAGAGTATAGTGCCTCGGCCACGGCTACGGCACCTTTACTGCCTGCCCACCTTTGAAAGGGCTGACTCTATGCACTGAAGAGTGTCCCCAGTGATTTGGCAGGATGGTTTTCTTTTTACCCATCACCATCCTCACCTCCCTGGCATTTTCCAGCAGTAGAATGTGGGAATTGAAGCTTGTAGTCAAAATAACCATAACAATAATTACCTATATGCTCAGCTATTGCAGTAATGAGGAACAAAGGGAAGTCTATAAACAAATCAGCCCAGGGTTTTTCATCTTCAGAGTTCCCCAAGTGCCTTGATAGGAATTCTGTTATGTTCAGGATTAGTAGCATGCGGTTTTGATTCAGACCCATGCTTCCTGTACTTTACACTGATTTTTAATTAGCCCGTGCTGCATGGGGAAGCAGAGCAGCCTCCCTATGAAAACAAAGTCGCCACGTTTCTCTGTCATCTTCAGGTGGTTTTTGTTTGCATATGAAGAGTCATTGTCAAGGATGAAGCCCGGAGTGAGTTTTAGTAAATGTCGCCTTGTTGTTGGCTGGCTCTGTCCTGAAAAGCAAATTGCTCCAATGCCAGAACTGCATCAGAGCCTGCAAGACTGTCAGGCCTGGGGGTTCCTAGAACAAAAACCGCAGGAAAAAAAAAAACCAAAACCAGGTAAACAATAACCACAGGAAGAAAAAAAAAAGCCACAAAAAACAGGTAAAATGCGCTGTAAAAATTCCAGGTTAAAGTCCGTTGTTCGGTATATCCCTCACTTGGGACATGAAATGCCTGGGAATGTGAGAATTTTTTAATGATTAGCATTCATTATCCACATTAATCCATTAATTCCTCCACTTCCAAACTCATCAAGGTCTCTGAGATTTCTAGGGAAAGAATTTACCCTTTAGAGGTCCTGGATCTCATTTCTAAGAAGTCGTTCCAAGTGATGGATGGCTCCCTGTCTGTCAGCGTGGGGGGCTGCCTGACACGAGCCCTTCTGCCCCCTGGGCAAGGAGCCCAGGGCAGTGTTTGGAGGGTTTTACCTGAGGACAGAGCTCAGCTCCCTGCTGCCAGCTCCCTTTTTTGGCATCTGTGTCACATCGCTGCACTCCCTCCCTCGCCTGAGACCCCTCCAGCACAGGCATCCAGAGTCCAGTAGCAATTCTATATACTCTGCACATCTGGATATATAGTCCCAGGGGTGCCAAGCAGCAGAGCCGCAGCCACACCAGGCTGATTGCTCCCTTAGATCTCCCTCTCTGGAGGTGAAAAACCCCCATAATTCTGCTTCTCCAAGGGTCCAGCTCCCCAGATTTGCTTTGCAACCTCCCTTGTACTCCTGCCCAGCCCCAGGCAGCAAAGCAAGCTCAGGACTGACAGCACTGGAGCCATGCCTCACATAAAAGGGGGGTTGTGGCACCGTGATTTTGTCACGGTGATGTTTTTTCCTGGACCGCTAGTGAGTTTCTTTGATATCCACAGTGTTGAATCTGTCTGCATCACTCTTGAGAACCATTCCAGAAGCAAAGCGTATGCTAATGAGTGTTGTTGGTTCTGCAGCTCTTCAAATACGTGGGGTTTTTTTTTTTTTTCCTTTTGGTCAGAAGGTTCTTTCATCTGTAAAGTTTTTCAGATGTACTTTAGTCATAACGGAAGATTTAACAAGATATGAAATTTTATTAGCATCCCCTCACGATGGGCTGCCGCTGCCAAATTAAAAAGCAGTCAGTACACTTCAGAACAACTTGTAAGCGATCTGCTCCTTTCCCTCTAAGGATTGCCTGAGAGTAGCTGCCTGTGTCATACAAAGTAGGAGAGAGGGTGAAGCGACCAGATTTCAGCAGCTGGATATGGATGTTCAACCATTTTTTATCTAAAACATCACTTTAGAAAAGCCGGATCCAAAACACATGAATTCAAAATCCCACTGCCCCTGAAACTGTGCTGCAAAGTGTTTTTTCATAAGATATCCTGGATTTTTATCGTTTTGATCTAGCTAGAAACACCACTAGAAGCCAGAATCTTTGCTTTTCATATTTTCCTACCACCCCATCAGAGAGCTCACAGCATCCAGCTGCGCCGATGCAAACACATTCCACCTTGTTTCCAGCAGAATTTTTCACCTATAAATGGCTGGAGCGTTTGAAGGACGCACGGCACTCACGGGGGAAGGATGGGTGACCTGTGAGGTGGTCACACCCCGAGACGCAACCCCCCGCCTGGCACCAATATGAGGGACAAGCTCTGAGCGTGCCCCTCACTGCTGAGCGGCTGCGCACCCCCTCGGCCTGGGTGAAGGCGAGATGGCCGAGCCCCCAGCACGCCCAGCTCCATGGCAGCCCCCCAGCAGCGAGGGCTTCTTGCCTCCCGGGGGGCAATTCATTTTCCAGCCGCACATCCCAGCACCCCCAGGCTGCCTTCCACCAAGAAGCACCCAGCCCTCCGAAGAGATCCATCCCAAGAGGTGTGGGAGCACCCAGCCCTTACGGAAGGGTCTTCAGATGCTCCCAGGCTCCTTCTCCCAGAGCCCACAGCTAAAAGACCCCCGGGTCTCCCTGCTCCTGGACCACCAAAAGCAGCTCTGTTCTGCCTGGGAAAGCAGGATCGCAGGAACCGCTCATCTGACAGAGAGCTTGCTTGAAACTAAGCAGGGTTTCTCAGTTAGGAATTAACGTTTCGGAACACAGTATTATTGGATTGATTTTAAATAGATGTTTCCCTTCTCATTTGTAATAAAGTGAATGGTGCTAAGAAAGCCGGAGGAAATTATATAAATCCAGCCTGCCTATTGCTTTGGAAGTGTCTTTAAATATTTCCCTCCCACAGTCAGTGCTGGATTGTGAGTAGCAAATGACAGACAGAAGAGAGCAGATGAATATCTATTTATGCAGGAAAATGAAATGTATGAATACTTATTTTGAGGACAAATGTATTTTGACAGGTATCTAATTTCATTCTGTTGATAAAATGCACTTCGTCAAGTACTTTCTTGCGCTCTGGTGCTGATGGCTGGTCTGGTGTTGTTTTTTTTCTTTTAGTTTGCAATCTTTCGCTGTGGGTAAAAAAAAAAACCCGAAAAATTACATTTGTCAAACATCATAAAGCAATTTAATTTACTGTCATCACAAATGTGCTTAAAAGAGGGGGGCGGGGGGGGGGGGGGGGGGGGGGGAACAAATACCTAGGCACTATTTATCCAGCACAAACCCCAAAATCAACAATACAAACATATAGGGAAGGACCCAAGTGCAACCTGACGATGAAGAGCCCACAGATTTTTTCACAACTTCACATTCCAAACAAAAGAGAGAAGAAATGTGGGTGCTGAGCACTGCTGCCAGCCTCCAGCAGCAGCCAAGCCAGAATCAGTGCCCAGCTCTGCTGCTGGCCTTGCCCAGAGACACAGCACCAAACCCACCGGCGTTCGAGGAGCACCCAGTTGATGCTCTTAGTCATATGGGGTTAGATTTAGGTGATCCCACGAGAAGCAGGGAGTTGGACTCAATGATCCTTATGGGTCCCCTCTGAGAGATCCTGGGATGCTGCCTGCATCCCTGCACTCCATCCCCTCCTCCCTCGGTTGGGACTGTAGGATTTTGGGTGCGCAGTCTGGATCGTTTCATGCTCTGCAGCATGGCCCTCTCCACTAACACAAATAATTCCGTAAGGCAAATAACAGGGGCAGCTCAACTACGGCTGTAATCACTTTTTTTGCTGTGCTTAGTGTTTTATTGTTGTGCTTAAACTGAGAAAGTCGCTTTCTGACTGCATGGAATGTTCCGTGCGTCTGCTTTCCTTTGAGAATTTCTTTGAAGGATGGCATGCCCCCTACGTGTGCAAACATAAACTCACCAATATTTGCAGGACACGACCTGTTTCTCATTATAATCTCAATTATAACGCCTGAGACACACCAACAACCTTCAGCAAGAGCAGCAACGACACAGCTTGTGACCCCACTTTTACTAATAAACAACAGGGGAGGGAACAGCCAAGCAAACATGCTGCAGGCTTCTCCCCTGAGGGAAGGGGAGATAGGGGGAAGGGACAATGACTCCGTTGTTCAAGGCACTGATGGTGGGCACTGAGATATTCTGCTAATACGTCTCTAGTAGAGCCCTAGATGAGGCAGAGCCCACCAGTCGATACAGCACTTTGCAACACTCAGCAGATCCACAAGCAGAATCCCTGGGTGCTGCTAAGTCTGGGGACAAAGATTATTTTCCACCACTCTCCCTGAGCTTGGAAGATGCTCAGGAATGTTACAGGTAGTGGGTAAATAACAAAGGGAAAAAAAAAAAAAGAAAAAAACCCGCAAAACTGCTTCTTTTCTGACTTCTTTGTAAGAGTTACAACAGCAGCTGTTTGCTGGATGTTGCAAATCTGGTATCAATAACTGATTATCTTGATCCAGGCAACACAAACGTCTCAGACTGAATTTCAATTTCTGTTGAATACATCTCTTTACTGTGGTTATTTCATTGACAAGGCACAGGAATTTCATGGCTTTTTAAAAGCAGGGAGAGGCAGGATGGATGGATTTGCTGCCAGCAAAATACTGGCATAAGGAAGTTCAATGGAGTGAGCGAGGCTGTGGGCTGTTGGTCTGGAACTCCGTGGAAGAATGATCACCTGCAAAGCAGTTTTCCCTCAAAGTTAATAAAAAAATTATGATTGCAATAAAAGTTAATGGCTAAGTATCATATGCCGTAAAAAAATGGCAGAAGTAGCGGTGGAGAACTCTGTTTGGGGAAGGAAACTAAACTTACATCTGCCACAACAGCGCTTCGAAGGAGGGACGAGGGTTCAGCAGCGGAGCGAGCTCTCCAACCTGGGCGCCCCCAGCACTTTGCTTCAGTTGCCATTTCCACCCTGAGCCCTCAGATGGAGGAACAAGGCAGGGAAAGACACAGCACCTCATCAGAGGTTGCTTAACGGGTGGAACATAGAGCCTGGCGGGGGGTGAAAGCATCCGCATCACCTAGAACCTCACCAGTTTTGCAGAGGACTGGGAACCTGTCGCCTGCTTAGCCGTGACAGCAGATAAATAACCTCCCTGGTACAGGTTTGACCTAAAAGTGTGATCTTTGGTCAGCACTGATCCACGCCTGTGACTTCAGAGGACAGTCCGAAGTAACTGCTGAGACTTTAGCTGCTTCGGTTCCTCCACTTTGAAAGAATATTGTGTTAACAGTGAATAGCCTGGATATTCAGAGCCAGTCCTGAGCACATCAGCTGGCAGAGAAGGAAAGGGGGGGGGGGAGGGGGGAGGCAGAAGAGGGGAAGGGAGGTTGGAGTTTTTGCTGAAGTCCATTCTTTGCAACTTTGGGGCATCATGGGCAGAGGATAATGCTTCCCCCACCCCCTCCTTCGGGGCTGGCTTAGCATGGACTGCACGAGTGCTCCCGACAGCAATGCTTTTCCCTGCTCAGGGCCTGGGGGGCTTTATTCCCCCCGGCTGTCGGGAGTCTGGGTTTCCCCAGAGAGAAAGCCACCGAAGGGAAGTGATCTGCTGCTGACTCAACCCTTCCAGGTGACAAAGAGAAGGACGGCCTGGGAGGACACAGCTGGGTGATGCTGCAGGGTGGTGCATTTGGGATACACACCTCAATACTGTCCATCCATCTCATGTCCCGGCCCCCCCTGGCCCTAGAGACCCCCTGGAGACCCTGCTTGTCAGCCAGGGCTGCCCGGTGATGAACTGCAAGTGTCCTACTAACAGGTTTTATGGATTAGAAGGCATTTAATCAACTATGAGCACAGTTCATTGAGAAAGACAAAGGGGACTGCTTTCCCAATGCTGTCTGAATTTGTTCTAGCCTTTGCCCAGGAAAATCGACGGGTGCGTTTCCCAGGCTGACCTCTAGCCAGCATCTTGTACCCAAGCTCACAGCACCTACCTTATTGCACTTATTGCAGCCACTTTCGCTCACCTCCCAGCCCAACGCTGCGCTTGCCTGCTTAGCTCTTGAGCATCTCCAACCCAGCCCAGCCCCCAGAGCAGCTTCCCTGCTTGGGGCTTCCCAGGGAGACCGAATCCAACAGGGCTCAGCCGCCCCTCCACAAGTGACAGCTGCTGCTCCAAACCTTCCCTGTGAATATCGAGCAGGGGGTAGAACTTGGCCTGGGGAGAGAGGGAAGCAGCTCCAGCAGGTGAGAACAGGGGTGGCTGCTGCATGCTAATGGCGTTGCTTAGCAACCTCTGCACCTGCAGTTCATTTAATTAGGATGCTTCTGAGCCTCTGATGAGGTTGAGCTTGAAAGGGCTTCTGCTGGCAGGGAGGGACGGTGCAGCGGCCTTCGTCGGGCACCAGCTCTACCCCATCGGCTTTAGGCGCCACAGTCCAAGGCGAAGCAGCGCGGGACCCGCACTCAGCTCCGCTGCCCAAAGCTGAGCTCACAGAAGCAAAGCCCCTACGGATCAGGAGCAGCCAAGGTGTTCGCCACTGCCTCCCATTCAGCTCCACATCTGGAGAACCACTTCAGGCTTTTTATTTTCCCTGGAGGGCTATTACTGCTCTCAACTACAGAGCTAACTTCCCACAATGACTTTTAAAGGAAAGCAGAATAAAATCTAGGAGCTATTATAACCCGAGCCAGAAAATCTGGCTGGCTAAACTAGCCCTATTGACCACTTGCTATCTTTCAACAGGTTTTGAGATCCCCTTGGAGGCTATGGCTGGAGGATGCACATCCTTGTATCAACATGCTATCAGCACATCTGCACTACCGACAGAAACACGCTCACTTTACCCACACACCCATGAAATGCTCCGGATGGATAGTCAGTCACTCCTACTCCTCAGCAATGATCCAGATTACCCCCCGCCCCTTCTGGGTTTAATGCTTAATCCCAAACATTTATCTTATTCTACTCCAAGTCTCCTACTTCTGTGCATGTTCATTCTTCCCAAAAGCTGCTTTTTCTTTAAAATCTCTTTAATTATCTCTTCTGCAGTAGCATCTCCAGCTGGTACCTTCTGTTACGTTATCCTGTGGATTGTGCATTCCTCCAAGTAAAAGCATTAGACCTCTGGAGCAAGAAGTCTCCCCTTCCTGGCACAGTGAGAAAGGATAATTATGACATCCTATAACACACAACCTGCATTCTGACAGGTACCACATTTCAAAAAGTTGTAAAGGAGACATGTCTATTCCGAGTATGCAAGAGAGCTATCATGCCAAGGGCTGACTTCAATTCCATTGGCCTCAAGTTGCACCAGGGGAAGTTTAGATTGGATATTAGAAAAAAAAAAATATTCACTGAAAGGGTGGTCGAGCACTGGAACAGGCTGCCCAGGGTGGCGGTGGAATCACCATCCCTGGAGGTGTTTAAATAACCCGGAGATGCGGGGCTTGGGGACTTGGATTAGTGGTTGGCCCTGATGATCTTAAAGGTCTTTTCCAACTTAAACGTTTCTGTGACTTAGCAACCCGCCTTCCCCCCAGCCAAGTCTGCAGACCAGAGACCAGGAAAAGGAAGATCTGCTGGGACAGCCCGCCACAGCTTCAGATTCTGTGCTGGTTCAGGAAGACCTTATTTTGACCTCATTCCCATCTCTGATTTTCCACTGTTTTCCTTGCTTTCAAGTTTGTCTTTAGGGCCATTTCCCCAGGAGAAGCAATAAGGACCTGATACCAGTAAGACTCACGGGTATTTAGCTGTGACAGTTTCAATTGCTCTGACCCTGCAGGAACAGCTACAGTCTCAGGCAAGGATACACGGCTCTTTACCAGGAATAGTAACACAGAACAAATATCCTATTTTGCTTACAGGACAACACAGCTCCATGTAGCTACTGCCTGGTTGGGTTCCAGGCAGTTTTATTGCTGTTCTGTCCAGGGCCCCTTAATGCAAAGGCTTCCAGTGTGAAAAAGCAGTGAAACCCAAGCCTTTTGTGAAGCAGTAACTGCAGAAAATAACCAGTCTTAGGAACACAAGCTGCAAAACTGAACCCACAGGGAACTGGCACAGATTTGGTCTATAGAGCCCATACTTGCCCTAGTGTGGAGAAGCACCCAGCATCTCTATTGCATTTATTTTTCCCAGCTCGTATCAGAAGAAAAGGTCTACCCAAGGTGCTTCTCTGGGAGTTGCTATGGTTACAGCACGATGTTGCATAGCAACAAGCTAAGCTGAACAGCACCACGGCATTTTTCCATTCTAAATTCCTTCCCCTTGTGTATTCATCCAAGTGAGTTAGATTTATCTCCAGCCCCAGCATAAACACGCAGCAGGGAACATCTACCTATTGATTTTTGTAGTAAGACCATCCCTACGAGCAGCGTGATGGGAGGAGGTAGGTGCTCCAGGCACCAGGAAAAGTGCCCCTGCCCTGGTGCAGCACACGAGGGCAGGGGGCAGAAGCTGGCACAGCCTCAGTGTAATTTCATAGGGATGGTGACACTTCTGCAAATACAGATTGGAGATGCTGCATGCAACGCCAGGCTGTAACAGAGCCAGGTCCCAGCTGAAGAACCACGCTGACGCCTCCAAGCAAACTGGAGCTCGTCCTTGCCGTGCTCAGGGGTTTGCCCAGGTTCAGCAGGCTGCTGACCCCAGGGTCTGCGGAGGGGTCACACTGTGCAATGCTAATAGCCCCAGCACAAAAAGGCATCCAACACCTCCAAAGCGCCTTCCTTCAAACCCAGAATTATTTTTTTCTTACGCCTTTCAGGCTGCAGAGTTTTTCAGCATTACTGTTTCTGGCAAAGGAGACATCCGTTCTCCTTCTGGTCCAGGAGGTAACTGGCAAGTGTGGCCAACATTCAGCAACGCAGTTCAGACTTCACTGTGCACGGGGAGAAATTTGTTTTCTCACTAAAGCTTGTGCTGACACTGCTGCTTGCTCTGACATCCATACACATCCACACACATTCAAGCCCCTGCACACCTGAGCACTACCCAGCTCCATGCATTCTTGCTACTTCATCTGTCCCCAAACACTCCCAGTACACCCACCAGTGTAATGGTATGCACATTTGCACCGCTGCAACCACATGCATGAGCACACAGGCATTCCTGCTAACACCTATCCGTCTGTGTACACACCTCCTGTAGCCTTTCATCGCAAGGCTGCCGTCAGGTACAACTCCCTGCCATTCCCAGGATGACACAAACACTTTGGAAGTACACTACAGAGGGGCACCCCAGCTCAGGCACTTTGTTATCTTGGTCAAGAAGCTACTGTGGGGGAGAGTTTTATTCCATTCTCCTGTTATTACCACTTTTGTGAGGGGCTGTCTAATCAGAGACAATTCAAGAATTGTGGTGAGTCTAGCATTTATAGAGATGATTTCCTTACCCATCCGAGAGCTCACCTTGACCTCCAGCCCTCTACCCTTAAGCTCCAGTTTCCCCCTATTGCCCATTTCCTATATTGACTCTTTCCATCTGCCTTCTGTTTGCCAGAAAAAAAAATAAAAGAAAAAAAAACAACAAAAAAGAGGATAAGGTTTTCTTCTAAAAGCCTTCCATGAGGAATTAGCTGTTTTTCTTCATGTGCTGTTGGTGTGAGGGGGCCATGTAGGGGCTGAAGTCCTGTTCTTCACATGGTTCGTGTCCAGCTAGAAAGCTCACCCTTCCTGGGAGGCAGACGGCCAGGGCTGCACAGATCTGTGCAGCCATGCATGGTACTGAAGGACCGTCACCACTAACCTGTCTGACTGTCACCCTGAACAGTCAGACACAAGGAAAAAAAAAACAATCAAACGACCCCACAAAGTCATTCAAGAAAGAAAAGTCCCCTTGCAGATTTACCTTCAGCTGCAGAGCAGAAACTTTTTTTTTTTTTCCCCTCTTTCTTTTCTTATCAAACACAGAACTAAGGCAGAAAGCAGGCTGGCTAGAAGTCCTTACAGGAGCCTGTGACTTCTGATAGCTCACACTCCTCTCCAGATCTCCAAAGGAAGCTCATCTATGAAGATGTGAGTTCTCAGAGCACTTGGCACACTGGTCCAAGGCTCCTGGTCCTGGTCCAAGGCAAAGACAAACACCAGAAAGGCTGCTGCAGCACACCTCGGGTTCAGCTGACCAAAAAGGACAACGGAGGTTTTGAGAGAGGGAAAGCATCAAAAAGGAACAAGGTAAAACAAAGCAGGAGGGCTGAGGGATCCCACAGAGTGGGCGGAAGGTGCATGCTTGGTTTTGATAAGCACTCACGGCTTTAGAATTGAAAGATTCGGGTCTGGTGTGAGATAAAGTGTTTCACCTTCAAACAGGACACCCCTGCCTTTAAAACCAAATGTCAGGAAATGGACCAAGCACCACCAAAGAGTCAATCGCATTTCCGCAACGGTGAACATCCACACCACCACCTTTGTCCATGCACTGCTGCAAACCCAGGCAGGCTGCTTGCCAGCCCATGAACACCAGCCGCGGCTGCTGTCACCGGTTTCTCTGTGCCCAGAATGATTCAAATACTCGGATGAGCTGGGTTATTTCTCATTTATTTCCCTGCTGCTGTGACTAGTGTGCCTTGGAAATCGGGAACTCTGTAGGAGATGCTGTACAAGCACACGGCCAGACAAGAATCCCCGTGGAAGGGCATCCTGGGTGACACTAAAGCAATTACAAACAGCAAAGCGAGCTGCGACTGCAAGCCTGTGTATGTATTCCACTAGCGTTTCTGCAGTGGGGGACAGGTAATTTGGAAAATCCAGCCCGATTTCCTTTGCAAAGCCGAAGGGGGATCCTCGGCAGTGTAACCTGCTGTCTGAGCAGTGAATAAAATTATTGCAGTATGAGTTGTGCTAATGCAGCAGGTATGGCCGTAGCGGACCCAACATTCATTGCTCCTGGTGTTATTTTTAACACGTATTCACTCTGCTTGCTTTTGTTGCGTGACAGCTCCTGACAGATCTGGTTTCTTTTGCACTGACCTAGCAGACAGGGAAGGAATCGCACGTTGCTGGAAGGTGGCTGGAGGAACAGCTTGATGAATATGGTCACCAGGCTTTGGCTCTGTTAGGGGATGAGCCAGCACCAGCCGGAGCATGCGCTCCCCCTCTGTTTCAGTGCGGTGTCACCGGCATGTTGGAATGCTTTCCATGGAGAAATGGAGCATGTCAGGGGAGTTTAATAACGTAGGGCAGCATCAACAACATCTGTACCTGCACAGTACACTTCCCATGTCTGCAGCTGCCACTCAATTGTTCCACCATCAGAGGCTAAGAGATCATTTTGTCACCATCTGGGAGCTGTTGTAGTAGAGTCGGCACTTAACTTGCCTCTCACGAGTAAAGCCAGCTACCTGCTAGCCCCTAGGGAGCCCAATGGCTTTTTTGTGGCCCTGATGGCTGGATGACTGGCACATCAGGCTCTCTGCCCATCTCATGGAACAGCGTGCCCGTGGTGTCACACCATCCCCTGGCATCCTCATCCCTTGACTTTGCCTTTGCTGCAGCTGGATGAAGACCCCAGGAAATCCCATTACGTTAGCTGAGAAGCCATGACCACTGAGGCTGGAAACAAGTGGGTTTCTAACTACTGGAGCTGAGAATTTCCCAAGCGCCCCTGTTTTGGCATCGCAAATCTGTTTTTTTGGATGCGACTCCCAGCCACCCCATCCCAACTCCAGAAAGCAGGCCACACGGTACCTCAGCTCTATCCCACCACATTTTGGCATGGAGCCTGAGAACAGGCACCTCCCAGAAAGGGACCTATTCTTACACCAAGCCAGGATGCAGCCCCATTACAAGCAAACACAAAATGTCCCAAACTGGCCCATTTGCACCAGGAATAGATGGGGTCAGAAACCTTCGTGGAGAATTGGGATGCATACCTGAACCGAGCAGGTTTTTCTGCACCATCTCCAAAAGCTGATACAAACTGCTCCTGCTGAAGTACAGGTCCTAACCAGAAAAACGAGGCTCAGGAGAATTTCACAATGCAAGCCTTGCTGCAGAGTGTGAGCCCTCAGCTGTGTCAGTGCCTCCTCTCCTAGCAGTGGAGGCGTTACCTGGTTTTGAATGATGCTGTTCAATTTTAAGCACTGAAAGGACGTAGGAATTCATCAAGGGTGGAAGGAAAACACCCGAGTATTTAGCGAGCAATAACCTTGATTGGGGGTTCATTTAAACAATAACAAAGACTCACCAGTGATAACAATTCCAACATGTTCAAAGCCACATGGACAAAAATACTTAAAGCTGACCCTCTCCTTGGCAGGTGAGGCTTTGATATCCTAAATTCCATTCTTAGTGAGGGAATTCAGTTGCTTCTGGCAGCGGTTTCTGACAGACCTGGGGCTCTGTGCAAGGATCACCCAAAGCACCAACCTCTTTGCTGTGCCGGCGGCACTTCCATTCCTGGTCAGACAGAAGCACCCCAAACTTCGAGCCATAACGCAGCACCCGAGACAACAATGTTTGTTTTGCATTGCGCTTCCTCTGGCAGATCCTTTTCAGTATTTAAAAAGAAAAACAACAAGACAAACAAATTGTTACAAGCCACAAAACTGGTGGCAAGGAAACAGCTTGCATAAAATACTTATTTGTAACTAAGTAAATCTCCTGGGGTTAGGGCTATTCTTGCCAATTTAAGGAGTTCATCTGTAATTTTCCATTCTCACAGGGAGCGAGCTGCATTAAGACCAAACTACAGCTATTGTTTAGTGCTTCCAGTCCCCCATCTTCACATTAAATCACAGCCTCTAGAAATCAGTAGTGCCTATCTCTCATGATGACACAGATTAGTTGAGATTTTGAGCAATGCACAAAGCCCTGTGATTATATCAAAGCCCTTGGATGTGCTTGGATTCAGTGGGCTATCACAAAGCTCCAGCCAAGCAGAGCCACTTGAGCAAAGCAAACAAACCACCATGCGATTCAGTTAGAGCAGATTGCACAAGCAGCAGAAAAGGGCAAGCAAAAAAAAAGAGCAAAAACCAAGCTGTCTTTTTCTGAGGGCTGTGGTAAAACTCCAGTCTGAATAGCCCAGCACAATAATTGCTGAAGTCACAATTAGCGGGACTCTGGGGAAATGTTCAGAGTTCATTTCCAAGGGACTCCTTGGATGCTTAGAGCAGGGGAGCGCATATCTAACCTGAGTGAGATAGAGGAAGCCTGCCCTGAGGAAGTGGTGGAAATGAGCATCAGTCTGGGAGCCGTCATGTCACCTTCTTGCAAAAAATGGGGCTGGGGAAGGTGGGAGAGGGAGGAGAAAGCAAGAATCACCCCTGCCTGCTCACCTCCTTCCCAGCCAGTCCTATCCAGGGACAACCATTTCCCTCACTTCTCTTTTGATAACATCTATGGTCCAATCAAAGCTGACCTCTTGGCACCAGGTCTGCCAAAGCCACCCCCTTCCCATGCCCCACACAGCGGTGGTGACATTTCAAACGAGAATGTGAGAGCAGAGGCATCCAGGAAAAAGCTTATTTCCTTGGGCAATGCAGCTCCCCACGTCGTTCTCTAATAATAAGCCTATAGTGCTTTAGTGTTTGTCTGCAAAATGGACTAATTCAGGAAAAGTAAATATGTCAGCTAAATAGCTAAACATCTGAAATATCCTTTGTCTTTTTAAGTTCAGGTTTCACAACTGATAAAAAGCACGATGCGAAACCCCAAGAGCCAAGCGGGCTTTGAGAGGCTGCAGAATGCCACATTAAAACTCAAAGCTCCTGGGCCAACGGTTGCAAGTCCATTTTGCAGTAATGAATTGTTTGTTATAGAACACGTCACCAGGCAGATGTCTCATCAGTTACTGCACCAGAGACAGACTACAGCGCTCCGAGAGGCTCAAAAATCATTCCTGGATCATGGTACAAAATTATGAGAAGAGAAAGATGCGAGTGCTCGGTCTCAACAAGAGCGATGTTTCTGTTCTGTTCCACACGTTAATAGGCAGTGCTGATCCAGAAAGCAATTGGCACAGGTTTCACTGCCTTGTGTGTTGGGCTAGAAACACTTCAGACACAGGCGTGGCTAAGTTAGAGCTCAGAGACCCAGGGCTCAGAGAGAGAAGAGAGAGGTGGTTGTTTTCAGCAAACAGGGTGTTGTGCTTGCCGGAGACCATGCTCTCCTGCCCTCGTTCACATCATCACTCAGGACTCCCACTGTGCCATAAGGAGGGACTGATACAGGTAGCGAGTGACAAAGCCTTCAGCAGGATCTGAGAGCCAAGATGCAATGAAGTAAACAGACGCAAAAGAGCTGGTGACGTTTTCTTGCAAATTCACATGCTCCCGCTCTTAATAAGGTACCTAGCTGCACAGAAAGTGTGCCTTTAATTAATACACACTAGAGCAAACCAACAGTAACTGACACACGAGGATGAGCCATTCGTAAGTCCTTCCCTAAACAATTTTCTCATGAACTGGAGTGTCTTTTGCTTTATGATTTCCCCACCTCCATGGGGAGCGTCCTGGAGGACTGCTGTCTTGCAGGACTGTACTTGGGTGCTCCACCTGCCCCCAGGTGAATTCAGACTCTTCCCATTTCAGCTACTCGGACATCCCAGCTTCTCTTTCCCTCCTGCAAACTGAAATTCAGCTCCTTTTCCCTGCCTCTGCTCTTGGAGGGCAGTGGGTGCAGCTTCACACAAGCACACAGACTACAGTAAGGTGCAAGGATGCTCAAGTGGGGCCCAACACTTATGCCCACCACACACAGATCTGAGTGGGCAGCACTGGATTCACCTCCTACCTCTGTCCTGGGCCTCCCACATGACCTAAAGTAAGCCACAAACATCCTAACACCCCCAGCCCAACACCCCTTCCAGCTTTGCTCTGCCTTGTGGGCTCAGCCAGCACTTAAAACTCCACTGAGCTCACACATTCATATGCATATTTACACTGCCTCACACAGGGATGACCCACATCTCAGCTGTGGTTTCTGAGCAATCCTGTCCTCATTTAAAAAAAAAAAAAATAATAAAAAATCAGCTCACAGCAGCCTTCTTCCAGTAGCAGAGCATCAAGACAGCAATCATCTCTAGGGGCCAGGGGGAAGAAGCCATTTGATCTTCTGTCTGATTTCTGGCACACATGTGGCTCTGCTATTAAGATGCATCCTCATCTCACAGCTTTAGGAGCATTAGGGGCTTTGGAGAGGGGGGGGGAAATAAAATAAATAAATAAAAAATCAGGAGCCTAATATCCAGCTAAATCAGAAACAGTTAAAGGAGCCAGGAACTGTCTTACATTCCCCACATAATTCTTGGTTATCTACTTCAATAAGGACAGTTTTTTGCAGAGAAACTGCTCAGGGTGGTTTGGAGTTTTTGTGGTGGTTGTTTGGTTTTTAAATGAAAATCATCTTTTTTTATCAAATTCAACTTGAATGTTCTCTCCAATTTCCTGCAAGTTCAAAAGGAGAAGGCAAAGGGAGCACAAGGCACCTTCTCACATTCTTCAAGGTCAGAAGAAACTAGAAAGAAGGAAGGTGAGAATCTCCCCATTGTGTACAGATTGCAATTAAGTTCAAATTTAAGTCACCTCAGTGGCTAGCCTAAATTTGGAGTTGCTTATGGTATTCCAGGGGGGGAAAGGAATGGGCAGAGGGGTCAGATTTCTTAACTGCAGTCTTTTTTAACAACACAGAACACATAGCCAAACCAGAGAGGCTTTGTTTGCCCTGATCTCCATGCTTCCGTGTATCCAGCCCCTGATGTCTTCTGCAAAGCTTCCTTCCACGCCACCATTCTACCCAAGCCTCTGCAGAAGGCTGGGTTTGAACACCTTTCCCAAGAATCCCTCTCCCTCATATCCACCCTGCCTGAAATGCAACATGCTGCAAAGTCCCTGGCTGGCAACATTATCTCCGGAGCAGATGCGTATATCTGAGGTGCGTGTGTGTAGCCAAGCTGAGTCCAACCAAGGGATGAATTCTTTTGTACCTCATCCCCCTGAGCGAGCCACCCCCCGTTACACCAGGAGTCTGAAACAGGTTTTCAGACCAGCCTAGCACTACTGCCTCTGGATTAAGCAACAGAGAAACAAAACAAAACTCAGACCCTTGATCTTCACTCTCAGCACTACACAACAGTCGTCAAGGCTGGATTTTCCACTTCCTTCTGCACACTGGAGATCAGCATTTTACTGTACCTAAGGCTACCCACCAAGAGGCAAATTCAACAGGGTGTAATAGCACACCTGGGTATCAGCAGCCTGCATCAGCAGTGTCTTTCTCCTGCATCATCATATCAACAAATGAAGAATGTGACATTTAGGTTTAACTTGGATATTAGGAAAAATTTACTCACTGAAAGGGTGATCGAGCACTGGAACAGGCTGCCCAGGGCAGCGGTGGAATCACCATCCCTGGAGGTGTTTAAATAACCCGGAGATGCGGCGCTTAGGGACACGGGTTAGTGGTGGGCTTGGCAGGGCTGGGTTAACGGTAGGACCTGATGACCTTAAAGGTCTTTTCCAACCTAAATGATTCTATGATAAAAACACTATCCAGGCTTATTTGGCTTCTAGGCCTGATGATCCAGTGGGTCCTCCGGGGAGAAAAAAAAAGGGCCTGTTGTCACTTGAATTCAGATAATGAAGCAAACAGATGCACGCACCAGTGATGGATGCTCATAACCAGAGATTCCCCCCTCCCCTAACATCACTGCGCTGGCTGGTTTCTCTTTTCTATTTTTAATCCCTGTTCCTTCTTCCTCTGGGGTAAATTAAAGACAGCTTTTCTCAGCCTCCTCCCATCAGAGCGAACACCCAGCTCTGACACACATACTCACATTGCTTTGCAGAAAAAGACAAAATTATACCGAGGTGTGACACATGCCTACAGTCATCTCTCCAATATCTCCTCATCAGACACGTAGGGCAGAAGCCCAGGTCTCTGGTATCACTCATTGTCTTTCAGCTGGGCTAGTTTGCTCTGATTTTGGTGGTAGGACATAGGAGCAGCACACAGCTTCTTCCCCTGCAGCACCTCCTTGCAGGTACAGCATCCTCCAAGGCAGGACCTCTAAGGACACTTCATCCCAAGCAGTGGTAAAAGCTCCGTTTCCTGCAGCCCTCACCTCTCCCTTTCTTGGAAATCAGAAGCTTTGCTCAGAGGATTGTCCACCGACTTGCTGGCTGGTACCACAAGGTGTTTTACCTGGTGCTGTTCCTGACATCAGTGCATTAACACAGCCTGGGCCCTAAAGCATACATCTAAGCAGCAGGACGGAGTGTTTGCCTTTCATGAAGTATTGGAGAGCAGCACTAAACCCACCACAGGATTATTGTTCTGATCTCCCTCCCATCCAGCGGCTGCAGAAAGAGTGAACGATAAAACATGTTGTAAACATTCCTATATACCTATTGAAAAGTATTCCCAAATGAAGGAGCTTTACAATGCACATCTCCAGCCTGCTTTGGCCTTGCTGCTATTATTAATCCACCCGCAAAGGTCTCCTTGATTTCAGCAATGCAGGACAAGATTCCAAACAATGCTGGGAGCCCCTGGTTAAAATGGGATTGGCTCCTTTAGCTCAAGTGTGGCTGAACTCAGGATTTTAACGAGAAACTTTTCTACTACTGTCTTCAACATAAGGCAGCAAAACTTAAGGCAGCTACAAGGAAGGACCAGCTAAGAGCAGAGGTCCTATTTTTTGCCAGCCAGTAGGAAAGGAAATGAAAATGCAGGCAAGCCAGTGTGTGCATGACTGGAAAACCTTTATATTTTGTAGTGAACCTTATTCTGGAGCAAAGCAGGATTTCTGGAAGGAAACTACATAATTGCTGACAAAGAAAAGCTTGCCCTTATTTCTTAGCGTGCATGTAGTACCTTCTAGTAACAAGCTGTCACTGAATGCTATCTATCACTACCAAAAACGTTTTAATTCTTACAGCTGCTCACTTTATCACATTATTAGGATATTGTGCAAGTTTGGGGTTGGTTTGTTTCCATTGCCTATTACTGGTGGTGAGTAGCAAAGCAATAAAGTGACAGGTTCCACTACTGGGCAATGTTGCAACACAAGAAAATTGATTAATCAGGTTGGACTAAAACAAATTACTGCTACATAAGTGTCTTGGGGATTACTGGAGCACTTGGCTAATTCTTTCATTTTCACCAACAGCAGTTTCTCTTCCCTTCAAAAGCTCTTGCCGGGGTTTACCCTCATGGAAACACCCTTTAATACTCCATCTCATCGCGTGGTTTTCCCACGTACTTACTTATTCTCCTCCAGCCTCAATGGATTTTGTTAACTATTCTTTGCATCTAGTAGGCACAAAACCCCAGACAGTGAAGCTGTGCAAGCTCAGTAGATCATTGATTTCTCATTGCTATGACTATTACTAGGCAGCAGACTCAAGTCAATGTTACAAAGACTTAAACTATTGGAGTACAGCTAACTTTGGAGCATATTCAATGCACATACCCAGAACCCAAAACTTAAATTCCATGTAACAGCAGAAAGCTAAAATATTCTGTATACGTCTATCCACATTTTACAACTAAGTTCCTGCTTGTGTCTTACCTCATTTTAAGCCAAGTGTTCCAACAGCTCAGCAAGCTTAAAGACCTAACACAGCATCCCTGAGCAGAGGGCACACTGTTCAGAAGAGAAATGGATCCTTTGGTTCTGGTTTTCTTCTACCCCAGTCTCAGGACCATTGCACCTTTGATGAGATTAACACAGGCACAAACCACTGCAACTCTGATTTGCAGTTGCATTTTGCAGCCTAAATTTCAACTAGATTTCCTGTGATTGTCTAGGAGTTAAATATTAATACATCAGCACATAGTATTAAGCAGCACAGCAGCTTCTCAGCATAAAGGCTGTGCAGCGTAAATATGTCAACAGTTTCATTTGCTTTCACCCTTCACTCGCCACTGTGGAGTGCCGACAAGGAGGCACTGCTGTGTAGCTGTGAAACACTGTACTGTGCTTTAGGTCAGCCACGGCTGCATTTTCAGCTTCAGCCTAACACTCAGCTAACACAGGGTGCATTTTAAACAAGAAATGATTGTCTTGTGGCTAATCCACGAAAATAATCCAGTGGTGCTCAAGACATCTTGCTTAATTTCTAACTTTTGCTACAGGCTTCCTCCGTTTCACTCTATACAGTTTCTCAGAGATCATAACACTGTTCCCTTCTCCCAGCCCCTGTACACCTAGTGCATTTAGTCTATACCTGCCACTGAGCAGGGATGGTTCTTCATTAGATGTCCATACAATAACACCGCAACCCCCTGATCATCTCAGGCATGGCTCTGGGTATACCTGCAGTGCCACTAGTAGTCCTGCTGTGACTTCAGCAAACGAGGCTTTTCAGAACACGTTACAATAACAAGGACTTAGTCCTTTCAGGTTGTTTATTCACAACCGATTGACTCAAATGAATTTATAATTCACCACACCATTAAAACAGTCCCCATTTGCCTTGCAGGAGTTCAGTAACACAGAAAGAAACCAGGTTTCGGGGCCATCTTAGCTTTTTGCTGACCAAGTGTTGACCTTCCGTACCTCTTTTAACCCTCCGCACCCACCTCAGGAGCCCCTCCTGGGGAGAAAGGCCAGCGAGCTCCATTTTCCAGGATGCAGCAGCCACAGGAGCGGCACAGCTCTGCCCACATGCTGCAGGAGGGAGGCATGCAGCCCGGGACTGCTCTGCAAACACCAAGCCATTTTGTTCTATAACAAGTTGGAAACCCTGGAGACTTTCATTAGAAATGGCACTGATGTGACATTTATGCTTCATATTCTTGTTATTTACACAGAGGTATCATTCAAGCAAACCGCCTCATATTTCTGTTTCAAATCCTTTCCTGCTCTTCAGACCTAGGGGAGCTGGGCTTCGTCCAAGTCTAACAGGGATGACAGAGAAAACACTACTCACTGCGTTTGCTTGATTTGCTCCTGCACACACTCCCAGCCTCACATTCCCAAGCCTAACAAGCACCCACGTTACCCTGGCAGGAGGGCAGGGGACATAGTTCATCCCAGAATTCCCAAAACCCCACTTGGTGACCACAGCATCCCGGAGCAGCTCACCATCCAAGGTGCTGTGGATACAGCCTCATACGGTGTTTAACCCCACCATGCAGTTAACTCCTCCTTTGCACCACTGCAGAGCTCACAGCTCCCTGCTCTGCTCCAGTGATCTGCTTTCCTTACCGAAGTCAGGAGCAGGACAACAGCCCAAGTCCTCCACCCCTGAATCTATTTTGGGTATTTCTGTGGCATCTAATGTGGTTGCATTGCAGCTGCTCTACTGCAAGTGTCAACCTGGGCTATTTTTAGCTATATAATAGCAAAAAGAAAGCTTAAAGGAGGCAACGGTCTTCATTACAGTCTCAAGAGCAATTCCCAGACATTAGCTGCTGCCTACATCAATTCTTTTATTAATGTGAGTATAGTATTCAGACCAGGGAACATGCACTCTTAGGCTTCATGCTATCCTCTGCTTAGTTAGATCCATTTAATTAGCTCCATTAATAAGCAATAAGGCTCTTAAAAGTAACAATTCCTTTCTGCTAATCATTTCTCCGGCTCCAGGACAGCAAATGCTGTCTTTTAATTGGTAGAACTGAGAGGGTAAAAAAGTTTGCTAAATCCATGAATCATGGAGGAAGCTGCAAGCAACTTTAATGACTAGGATATTTTTAATGCAAATTCTGATGCAGTTTGTGGCTTTAATTGCACTGGTTACTTACAAGAAATTTACATAATCAAACTCACAGCCGGTTACCGTAGGCAAATTGTAATGGAGGATTACTGACATCACCAGAGCATATACATTAATGACAGGAGTCCATCTCAACTATTGACGGATAAGAAAAGGCACAGAGACGGGGTCTGTGGGACTGACCGTGTCTCCTCAAAGCACAGGTCAGTCATGGCACCAGTTTCTTCCTGGGCTGATTCAAAGGACAAGTAGCTCTGAACAGCCCTGTGAACCGTGTCCCTCACAGCAAGGCAGACGCAGCTTTACAGGGATGCAATCAAGCACTTCTTATCTCTTCGGTGTGCTCATTTTTGAGCTTTTTGATTCTGTGATTTTATTTGCCTAGAATTATATGCTGATAAAATAGTACTAACCTGTTTGATGCCCTGACTGATTACTGAAGCCTTACAGGCAACATAAAACCCCTACACCTTCCGCCCACGTCTGTGCTGCATACAAGGGGTGATCCAGGCACTCTCAGATCCAACAGCAGGTTTCACAAGCAGAACCAGGGCAGTGCCTCCCTAGCAATAAATGCAGATGCTAATTACTTCCGCTGAGGCGAGGGTTGTGTGTGATGATGAAGGATTTCAGCTGTTTTGAGGTCAGCCTTAGACAGTAATTTAAAAAAAAAAAAACAAAAAAAAAAACCAAAACCAAAAAACAACCTTCCCAAGCTTGTTTCACCAGGAAGAAACAAAGGAAGGTTGGGATGTTTTTTTCAGACAGCACACTAAGTCAGGTCTTAGGAGGCCAAGCTATACACATATTTTGAAATGCAGACATATAATGAGAGAGCTTTGCATGCTGCTGAGCTGGAGGATTGCACATCCAATGCTGGGAGCCGGTGACCTGCTAGAGCTGACTTTTCTCCCAACTGCTGAGATGTGTCTTTACTCCTAAGGACCTAAAGTCAGATCTGTTGCTGAATCACCTGCAGCATTGTAGATTTCCTACTTTTCCCTTTTTGCTACTACTGGTTCCTTCTGTAGACACTTGCCTGCACACTCTTCTTCCTGAGTATGAGAGCTTAGTGCCTTTGCTATTCTTCTGCCACTTGTTTAAAAAAAGATCCCACTTCTTCAACTCTTCCATGCAGAGTGATCAAAGTCTGACTCAAATGCCTGGCACACAAGTCATAATAATACCCCAGGAGATTTTATCCACAGTACTAAAATGAGAAAGACCAACATGCAAAATGCTACTGAAAATGTTTGTAAGAGAAATCTGGCAAAAGAAAAATCCCATCCCACTAATCCAAACCTGGACAGACAAGCCCTTAGAGGATTCTTGTCAGAAGGAAGTTATCTAAGACATTTGCAATTATGCGATACCTAATTGCTTTTAAATTATAATGGTACCAGAAATGGTCGGTCTACAGCCTGTATGTTCTCTGGAAAATGTTTTTAATCTAACAAGACAAGAGACGTTTCAAGATGTTATTGTAAAATTCATGAGTATTTTTGAGGCACAGGCTGAGCAAAAACAGAAGAGGCCAATGGCTTTTAAGTCAATTCAAAAATATACTGATTTTCATGGCAAGAAAATAGTTCCTGTTGTGGGATCTCTGTGAAAGCCATTTTAAAGAGGATCATAGAAACCCAGATAAGCCAGAACTGAAAATGCTCATATTGGAATTCACCTCTCTTCTGAAGGTAAGAAAACACAGAACATTAGACCCCATTAGATTTCTGGGCCATGTTTCTGTCCGCACAAACACTGATTTCAAAAGCAGTTAGTTCTGCTTCTCTTGCAGCTGAGGGGTAACATCCAGCCATCTCCAGCTCCTGCTGAGCACACACCACCAACACAAAATTTGTTTTAAGAAACTGGACTCTCCTGCATGCCGCTGGAAGAGCATCGGGGCTCTTGGATGAGCGAGTGTCCCTGGCAGAAAAGCGGCAGAGCCTGCCTTTGGGGACATGTTCCTGAGGAGCAGTGGTGGACACGATGCACTGGCCACGTTCTGGATCGCCTTGGAACACCAAGGCTGTGCGTGTGGACAGCTGGGCTCGCCTGTGCAGCAGCAAATGGAGAGGCCCTCGGGAGAAGGAAGACCCGCTCCGCTTCCAGTAAGGTTTTTAGAGACAAAAGAATTCCAAGACTTAGGACTTTGTACCTCTTGCAACAAATGAACGGCAAAATGCATGTGCATGCTAGTCATTGGAAAAAGTCATGCTCAGCTGCAGAGAGTTCATCAAAAGTCACTGAAGCAATTGCTCCTTGATTTGTTGCCCTGTGTTTTTGTTTAGCTTGCCCAACAACAGCAGCACTGAATATCAGAGGCGCTGGCCCGTGAGGAAATCCCAAACAGCAAGGGAAAGAAGCAGAATATTCCCCCAGCCAGTGGAACTACTGAACTGCAAAACTCAAGCTGTGGAAGGTAAACGACGGACGGCATAAGAGCAGATATGGCCTAATTACCAGTGTCACCAGCCCCGTCCTTGCCTCTTCGTATCCCACTTAAAATGTCCCCTTCAAAAGCACTCCTGCTTGTGGCCACAGCCGCCGTTCATACAGGACCCGCACAGGCCCAGCCAGCGCTCCTCAGCACCAAACGGGCAGGGGCTGAGCCTCCGCCCTGCAGCCAGGGAATGGAGGCAGACAGAGGGTAAGGGGTATGGTGAAGTCCTGCAGCACATCTGTGTCACACCAAGGACAAAAAATAAGGGATTTGACCAAGCCCTGCAGCACATCTGTGTCAGAGCAAGGACACAGGATAAGGGATACGACCAAGTCCTGCAGAACATCTGTGTCACACCAAGGACAAAAAATAAGGGATTTGACCAAGTCCTGCAGCACATCTGTGTCGGAGCAAGGACACAGGATAAGAAATATGACCAAGTCCTGCAGAACATCTGTGTCACACCAAGGACAAAAAATAAGGGATTTGACCAAGCCCTGCAGCACATCTGTGTCAGAGCAAGGACACAGGATAAGGGATACGACCAAGTCCTGCAGCACATCTGTGTCGGAGCAAGGTACTGAAATAACAGTCCCAAATTTGCACGTTCCCCATCATGCCAGCCATCCCCTCTTTCTTCACTGCCTTTATGGAGGCTGTTCCTTTTCCCAGTTGTGCATTATATGCAGAAAGTCTGCTCAAACATCTGCAGACAGCCTGTCACTTTACCTGCCTTCCTTCCAAATTATTACTCTCAGTTCTGTCCCTTCAAGGCTCGTGCCCGAAGCACACGAGAAGAGCAAAAAACAACAGTGTTTCTTCCCTTCCTATTAATGTTTCAAAGCCAACCGACTCAGAATCACTGCAGCAAAGCCGTAAATTATGCATCGCAGCCCACCGGAGCAGGGGGAGGTGGGGGGGGCATGGCTTTCCCACCACTGCTCCTAGGCCTGCCTGCCTGCTTGCTGCCGCAAGGTGCCATCCCACGAAGAAAATATCCCATGTTCTCTCAGAAAGTGGGAAAAGGGCCTCTTTCCAAGTTCCTGATGCTCCTTGGGATGGGCCGAATTCTTTGCTTGGGAGCTCGGGATGGGGGCTGTTGGCTGGGGGGGGGGGGGGGGGGGGGGGTAGGGTGGGTTTATGGATGGAACTTGAGGAACGTGTCCCTCATCCTCATGGGCCCTCAGCTGTGCAGGGATGAGGGTGGCAGGAAAGGGTGGCGTTCCCCAGGGCGCAGGGAGAAGGGTGGCATTCCCCTGGGCGCAGGGAGACGCAGGCCTTCCCCTCACACCCTGAACAGCGCACCCAGGGCGCTCGCCTCAGCCATGGCGGTGAGGCTGCCGAAAGGCGCCGTTTGCTGGGCTGCCCTCGATGCGGAGCATGTCCCCATCTTGGCTGCCACCACCACACGGCGTCCCCTCCGCCTCCCCTGCCCGCCGGGGAGCTGCAGGCCCCGGCCCCCCGGCCCCCCCGGCCCCCCGGCCCCCCCGGCCCGCAGGCCCGGCCGCTGCGCGGTCAGGGGCCGCCATCTGCCGGCAGCCGAGGGGAAGGCCCAAGGCCCGCCGCGCCGCCAGGCCTACGGCACGGAAACTCTCCCAAGGCCGCTTCCAGGGCGATTCCCTTGCTCCAGGATCCTTCCCCGTGGATCCTTGTTCCATTGAGTCATTGCTTTGGGCTGTTTGCTTACTTGTTTACCCATTTGGGGCCTTCTAGTTCGTTTTGTTCTGCCCAGGAGGGTTGTGCCTGGTGGCGGTTACCTCAGATTAAACCCAAAATGACAAAATGATTTAGTGAAGAGTGACCCTTCCTATCTGAAAGTTCATTATTACGATATGTTTTCATTTTTGGAAAGTAAAACCATATAGATCAGTAGTTCGGGTAATGTTAGAATCTTGGATCTGCTATGTCCAAGTTTCTTTAGGCACAAAGGATTTATGGCTACGGGTCCATTCTCATAATTTCCTGAAAAGTTCAGAATAAATTAATACAATAATAAGACAAATATTACTTGAATTTTAAAACTGCAATAATGTTTTAAATTCCTGGTCTTGTAAGTTAGCAAGCAGCAAACGCTGAATGTGCACGTTCACGCTGGTGAGCAAGTTGCCTTTGGCGATGTGTCATAGGCACAGAGGGGCAGTGAAAAATGAATTTAAGGCATTAAGAACAATTAATGTTTATTAAACAAAGTTTATCGAAAGAAGCACAAAGCAAACAAATCAGATTCTTAACCCGTAAAATGATTAAATCTGTTCTGATGCAGATAATGCTCAGTGGAGTAAATAGTCCACAGGAAGGAAAAATGGTGATAATAATCAACCACACACAAACAGCAAATCTCATTCCTCAGCATAACAGTTTATCGCCTGTTCATCTGAAATGAAAACTATGGCCTGTTTTAATCCATTGCCTCCAGAATGAGCATTTCTGAAGATTAAGAGGTTGAGAGGAGTAAGTTAGTTGCAGATAAAGTGCCTTGGTTCATGGCCATAAGCAAAGATGACTGTGGTCAGGATTGATAAAGCCTTTCCAACGAGCAGGAAACCCATCTGTCACTCTATCAGTCACCAGTAACTATTAAAGGCAATGGTCTAGAAGTGCCCTCCAGCACAGGAAGTCCTTAAGACACTAACAGCCTGACAGCAGCACTATATATGCTCTATACTTTTGCATTCATCTCTAAAAATTCACTACTGCTGTCGCCAAAACCAGGGTGTGAGACCCAGCACAGTCATTCTAAGCACCTCTATCCATCCCCGTGTCTTTATGCTGGGTTTAACAGCATCATTTGTTTGCATAAGCAGTGATAACGAAGTGCGTGTCATGCTCACTTTTAGTGGGTCACCTCAAAGTGATTAACAGCCTCCTCATGCTGCAAGCACTTGGAATGGCTCCTGCTTAAACGTGCTATTGATCCGCACAAAGAGAAGGTCCAGCAGCCAGACCTGCTCTGCAGGGATCATTACGTGACCATCAAACCAAGCACGATGCTTCAACCCAAAACCAGAGCTGGAATGGCTCATCTTCATCGTGCTACACAAATGCCACGGCTATAAAATCCACAGCCCCTGACAAGCCAGACGGATAGGCATTTTGCAGGAAAGGGCTGTACTTTACGCTGCATTATAGGATGTGCTTAGCTGAATAGCAGCGCTTCTTTGGAACGCTTTCCAGTGGACATGTTTTTGCAGCTGTTCCTAGCAAGCAAAGAGCCTTCAACGGGCAGCGGGCAACAAACAACCTCTGCAACACTTTTGAAAATGGCTCGTCTTGCTTTATTCCCCAAAGCCTCTTCTTGAGGCCTCCCTGGGCTTCACAAAGGTCTCTGGCAAGCACAGGGATATTTCCCCACTACTATGCTGCTGCAAAAGCAGAAATCTAAGTGTCCAGCCTCGTCAGGGGGTGGTGTAAACTGGAATTTAATTAGGTCACTGCCTGGATACATTAAACACAGATGTCCAGAATCAGGAGATTACAGATTTATTGGGCATTGATTAAATGAAAAATCAAATAAGATCTAGGAGAGTCACAGATGACTGCTGCAGCCATTTGCCAGCTCTCCCTAAGGGCATCTGAGGCAGGCTATAATTAATATTACACAGTCCTGACAGGCAAGATAAAAGTTCTGGCCAGGCCAGGATGTAATTTAGCATCTATTTATTCTTCAGTATAATTTATTACCTTGAACAAACATAGTGCGGGCATATTTGTAGCTAATATGTTATGATTTCTCTGTAAAGGGTGTCAGGAGCACACTACACACGCTGTTGTTCTCGCTCCCCAGGCACGGCAGAAAGTTCCACCGCAACCCAACAGTCTCCAGCTGAAAAAAAAGAGAACTTTGCAAACAGAGCTGCCAGCTGTCCTCTGTGGGCAAGGAGCACTGGCTCACGCCACTGCCGCCCCATCAGTCCCTGGGAAGTTACACCACACCAGGCACCCTCCTGCAGCAGCAATCCCGGGCCATGCTGCTCAAATAAATGCTTTAGCAAATCCCTGCATTCATGCCCTTGGATTAGTGCCTGCTTTTAACACTGCTAGTGACAGGAAATTCTGGCTCCAATTAAATCGATGGCAAAAGTCCCATCAACTCCAACGCGCCAGAATTTCAGCCTGGTTCCCATAACCTCACACTGCAGCATGAACCGCTGTGTCCCAAACAAGTTCTGCTGGTCTCAGTACAGCCTTTGTGGAGCACTATTCATAACGAACATGGGCTTCCAGAGGCTGCCCTTTCGGAGAGCTGGTATAAATAACTAGAAATACCTAGGCAGAGCTGTGCGGGAAGGAGGCAGCAGTTTCTAGCCAGCTTTCAGGTTCCAGCATTCAGCTTGCCTGTACGTTCGAGACAGATACTATTTCTTCTGTGATGTTTGATCAGCCCGTAGCGTTACAGAGGCACGAACTAGTCCAAGTCCTGCATCGACTGACAAGTGCTTTTAAAAAATGAGAAGCCAGCTATGCACATCCCTTGGGATTCATAACTGCTTACTTCCACTTGGTCAGTATTTTCTCCTGAAGGAGGAGAGGTGCAGCTTTACCAGAGGGGATGGAGTGTTTATTCCCATTTAAAGCAGGACTAGTTCCTTCTCCTCACTCCAAAGATGTTACCAAAAATGGAAAGAGCTGTAAGAAGGAGATTAAATTAGTGAAAAGCATGAAAAAATGAGGACTGGCGTTGCCTGTGATGGCCCCATGCTCTGCCTCTGACAGCCAAACAATATTTCAGCAGCAGCACGTACTTCAAAGCAGCGATGTACTAATGCAGTTAATGGAGATGAAACACCCTGAGACTAGCGAGAGGCCAAGGAGCTGCGTTTCTGATTGGTATCGTACGAGCAAGCCGTAAGTCACAGGGCACTGAAAGCCTGTGGTTGGCAGCAACTCTCTTGTCCCAAATGAAGCAGGTTGAAAAATCCTAAATTAGTTCTACTGTAAAAAGGGGAGGGCAGTTTCTCAGGGGAGCTTGGGGTTGAAAATGTCCACTGGCAAGTAGAAAGAAAGAACCTGAGATTTGGATGAATACCAGAATCTCCCCTTTCTTTACAGCAGGAAGAGAAGTCGCAAAAATCAAATTCTTCTGGCAAGAGGCATACAGTTAGTTGGGAAAAAAACAACAACAGCAACAACACCCCCCAAAAAAAGCTAATGCTTGCTTTGCTTTTATTTTCTTAAAACAATTCCTTACCACTTCCTCCATCTCTACAAAATTACTCCCTCCTTTCAGAACCTCAGCTGAGGCCCGGGTTGCAGGCAGCCCCTGCCCTGGGTTGATCAGGTGGCTTATTCCTGTTGTCATTGACAAGACTCTTTATAATCCTATTAATCAGGCTGTGGGCCATGCCAGGAGACACAGCAACTCTATTTGTTACTGTTGTCTGTGGAAGGTAACACCGGCTACACACAGAATACTGATTCTGATCAGCTTCTGACCTCTGAGTTGCAATGATCGCTTCAAGTTAAATGTTGTCTGTTGAGTATAGTGAAGCCAAACTTCAGAGCACTGGGCACTGCCCTAGCCACAGGGCACCTGACAGTTTAGCTTCCAAAACTCCTGGATCAGTTATTAAACCTATAGCCTGAAACTTGACGTGTTTCGCGTAAGAGATGAGCAGCAAGAAAAAGGGAATGCATGTGGCCGTGCCCATCCCTCAGTGACCTCTCTCAGGCTAACATCAGACACTCTGGGAAGGGCTGGGGGGTAGGGAGGTGGCAAGTTCCATCACACAGGGTTTTGGCAAGGCTGGCTGTCTCTTCCAGGCTGCAGGCAGGAGCAGCCACAGCGTCAGAAAACACCTCTCACTGCTGGTCACAGACAATCCCTGAAGTACGTTAATCTCCACACTGCAACTCCTTCTCCACAGCTTAAGAGCAGTAAAAGAAACTTCCCTTTAGCTAGAAGATCCCGAGGGAAAGTTCCATGTGATGTCATCTCATCTGCCTATGTACCAGCCCTATCTCCTGCTGGCCCACGTGGCTCCTCATCACAGCAAACAGGCGTCCAGAGGCGTTTTGTTCAGCAAGAACTGACCCTGGGCTGCAACAGACTTTGCTGCTCCATTATGAGACTATGCAGATGGAAAAGAGAATCACAAAAGAACTTCTTATCATGTTCCATTTAGGAAAGCGATTTCCCCTTCATTGTCAAAAATAATTGCCTGCCACCCGAGCAACACAGTGCAGTTAAGCTGCATCTTGCACAGAGAGGTCAGTTCAGATGTGACTCCCACACATCAATAATTTCTGAAGGACACGCTTTTCTGCACTGCAGGTACATGGAAAACAGTGCAGATGTATCCTCTCATTTGTAGGGTCTTCTCTTTGTATTTCCCCTCTCCCCACCTCTGCACCAAACATGCTTTCCATGAGGTGCCCTTAAAGAATCCCTGCCCAGCGTCTTAAAATCTAATTCATCCTGACTGGTACGGGCCAGGACCTGTGTCTCAGTGTCAGTCTGTCAGGTCACTCAGCTTCAGGTGAAGACCCCTCTAGCATCCCAGGGACCATAGCACAATATGACCTTGTAAGAGTCCTTGGGTTTACTACACAGAGCTGTGCATCACAGTTGGACAGTTATTGACTTTATATTTCTTGTTGTTTATCCAATTCATTAACCATTTTCCTAAAAATCCCTGGTCAGTGAAGAGCAGCATCGCGGATGATACAATCACTTGTACAACTGCTGGTCCAGGACAGAAACCACTGCAACACATGTACTCAAGAATAAGCCACAGACCCACCGAGAATGGAGCATAAGACAGCCCAGATGCTGAACTTGGGTGCGTGCACACAACCATTTGCTAATTTTCCATAGCAGACCTGAGAAAGCCTCTTGATGGATGTTATTACAATAGATAGCTTTTCGAGGAAAAGCTTCTACCACAACAAATTGATATTTACCAAAGGCAAAAAAAAAAAAAAAAAAGGCCAAAACAATTCAGGCTGAAAAATCCCTAAATGCTTCTGGCTCCTTTCTGGGCTTTTTAAGCACAGGTCTTCCTGTCTCCCAGATCTCATGATGAACAATAAAGTTACCACAGAGGAGACTTGATTGAAGAAAGGATGTTCATTTTGTCTGTAGAACAAAAAGAGGTACCTCTGACAGATGTGATGAAAACATTTATCAGCAACCTACTTACCTGAGACCAGGGTAAATGTGTCTTCACATCACGGTAATATATGAACACGCAGACTGTGCCTTGCGCTTGGCAGGATGACAAGGCACACAATTAGTCAGCAACGCCAAAGATTGTTCCCGGTGCCATTAAGTCCTTTGTGGGCTGATAAGAAAGAAATGCATGCCAAGGAGCAGCACAAAAGCTTGTTGAGACAGGACTAAATACGAGGTCTCTAATGAAACAGGGGGGTTGCCAGCATCCACTCCCTCAGGTTCTCAGACAGACGCTGCTTCAAGCTGCATCTGGGCAGATGAATGGGGCTGCACAGCTCAATAGGGACAGTGGTTACCAGCTATGTACTCATTTTTAAATGATGTAATTTATTTCAATGACAAATGCCTGGTAATTTCCAGCAGCTGAAGCACGCTTTACCACACCCCCCCCCCAACAAAAGCAGCTGAGCATCCCTGGACTGAGGCACTCACAGCCCACTGCTACGAAGGGAAACTCATCACCACAGCCCAAGCAAAAAAGGCAGATAGGCTCGTTAATAGATGCACGGAGAGCTGACTCAAGATGGAGTTTTTGGATAGTCTGAAAGCATCCACTGGACTCACAGAGGATGTTTGCTCCTGGCTTTGTCACTAGGAGGCTATGTTCAGGCTGTTCTTCATGATTGGATTTGAGTCCTCTTCCACCCATTGTTTCCACGGAGACTGCAAGGTCTCTAGGATGTAAAATTCCTCTTAAGACAAGCTTATGCCTGAGTTTAAAAAAAACAAACAAAATAAAAACCAAAACCAAGCTGATGTTTTTCTTGACCTGCTACAGAAAAGGTGGTACCTTAGGTAATAACAGTAAAGTTAGTATTTCCGAAGGAAGAAGGTGGTGCCACACAAGTGCACGAGGTCTGGCCCCAGGTACCAAAGGGAACTAATAAAGCATCAGTGTTTTGACATCCCAGTACTTCAAGCTTCCCACCATTCCCACAGCTGATGAACTGATCCTGATGACACCACTCGGTGGCAGGAGCAGTGTTGTGCCTTTGGATTAGCCTTTGTCTGGGGAGCTTAACCACCAATTGTATGTGCTTCACTGCTGTAGACCTGATAATAACAACAATAGTAATTATGATTGAGAGGGGTCTTTGCATTTGCAGAGCTCTTTGCAACAATTAACCAATTAACAGCATTAAAGCCTTTGTTTGTGTTAGAGCATCTTTAGATGGAGGTCATTCCTCCAGCACACAACTGCTAAGGTGAGATGTCTCTGAAAGCAGCTTTCTCACTGGACTTACACACGTGCGTTCCCACCCTCACGGTTTGGAAGAGGAAGAAGAAAGGTGGCAAACAGGCTCAGAGACAGGTAAGGTAAGACCATACATGTCACAGCACTCTCCAAACTAGCAAGCTACAACAAGGTCTTTTACCATCTCATACCAGCATACTCTTCACGCCAGTCCCTCTGCTGTCCTCTCCTCATCTCATCCGGGGCACGTGTTCTCGCTCTGCTTTTTCCTCTCTCACCTTCTCTTCCTCGGCTGCTCTCTCTTCATTGGCTCTCAACCACCTAACTTAACCAGCCACAGCTGCACCTTATCTACATGGGCCAACCCGCCACCCCTGAAGCCAACCCACAGTTGTATATTATCAATGCTAATTAACCCAGCTTCATTCCTCTACACATACACTGCCTTGTGATGTTTTTCTGTGGTGCTCCATGCTCTCTGACTGACTATGAAGGCTCTTTTGGAGCAAACAGATGCCTTTGCAATGTCTTTAGCTGAAGAAATCTCCCAAAGAATTCCTCTGGAAGCTCTTTCAAGAAACAGGAGGTAAGCCAGGCTGTTTGATGGGAACGTGGGGTGACTCACACCTCGGTACAAGTGCAGAAACATGACGATTTCAGCCCTTTCCTGCACCAGGAAAGAGTCCTGAGCTGGTAAAAAAAATAGTTACATTCAAGCAGCATCTTCCTCTGTGCATAGACCCTCCATGCACAAGCTCTCCTCGTACTCTTCCTCTTCTGCACTCACTACAAAGAGGTTATCAACAGTTTTATGCTTTCATCCTGGCCTTCTGCACACAGGAAAAGCTCCTCTGGTAGCTCCCGAAAATGCTCCACTTGGCATTGAATCTGCAGTGGCATCTCATAGGCAGAGCACCTGGCAGGAGCCTCCCTCTGCTCTCAGCCTGCTTGGATGGGCAAAAAGTGTGGAGGAAGGAGTCACTGCACTTGCGAAGGACTCGAGAGGAGGAAGCGTGTCCTAGAAACCTTAGGTAAACTCAGTGTCTGTCCTTGCCAAACAGCGTGAGGAGGAGTCTTCCAAGCACTGCAAGTAACAGGAGCTACGCCACATCCTGAGTAAACTTAGCAGCTAGTCCAGGACAGTATATAGGTAGGAGAAATCATCTGCATGATACGGAGAGCGGTATGGACAATAGATGGGGGAGTATGGCAGGAGAAATGGAACGGATGAGCAAACTGAGTGTCTTGAAAATTAAGAGGTTTTTTTGAGGAAGAAGATGGCATACAAATAGGATAAGGAGATGATAATGAAAACCCCTACAGAAGGAGGAGCGAGTAGCCTGGAGCTGCATTACGTGTGATGAGTATGATCTCCATTTCAGCCCAGATGGCCAACTGACAAGCGTGAGCAGGACCAGCCAGGTTTATACAAACCCCAGAGCACTGCATCGCACATGCGCCACTTTGACTCCATGCCTTGTTTTCCTCCTGGTCAGGCATCACGCCAGCTATCCCTTCCACACACATTCTCCCCTTTCTTTGTCCTGCATGATTTATATGGCATTTAAATAATAAATTGCATGGACGTTGTGGAAGTTATAGCACTTAGAGTAGGTCATTAAATAAATCACTATATAACTCATATAAATGAACCTGGATCTTGCAATGGTTGCAATGGGAGGGTTTCATTGCGGGGGGTGGGGGTGGGTATCAATCCACAGAGTTTATAAAATTGAAGGATTGTCAGGGATTTGCAATATTTAAGTGCTGTGTATATTTAGAGTAAGAATATGAGAGTGATTTATGTAGGATGACACGTTGGTTTACAGTCGCTCACCTGGATGCCTCTGACTCTGTCCCCCAGCCTTGCCTCTGAAGGATTGAAAGAAATGGAGGAAGAAAGAAAGAAAGAAAACCAGTGATGGGTGGCTGGCCAGAGGGACAAGGACAGGCAGGAAGGACAGAGCAATAGAAAAACAGCTGAGGGACAGGGAGCAGGATGCCTTCCCCCTCGGGAAGAAGAAGAAACGATGTGATGAAGTGACCGCAGCTGCCATTCCCTGTCCCCCGGGGGGAAGGAGACGGGGAAATCAGGAGTCTAATTAAGCCTGACAGAAGTGAGGCTGGGGAGAAGGAGTTTTGAAGATGTGGTTTTACTTCTCCTTCTCCTGCCCTGATCTGACTGCTAACCCACTGAGCTGATCTCCCTGAGCTGGGTCTGCGTTGCCCGTGACTGTAACTGCTGAGAGACCTCCCCATCCTTACCTCGACGCGTGAGCTGCTCCTTCTATTTCCCCTCCGCGGTCCAGCTGAGGAGGGGGAGCGGTAAAAGCAGCTTTGGTCCAGCCGGGGGCAACCCACCACACCAAAAAATCCCCAGCAGCACAGGAAAGAGAGGGGGGCAGAGGAGGGGCGGGGGGGGGGGGGGGGGGATGCACAAGAGGGGGGCCATGGCCCCAGGGATGCGGGGCTCACCGCAGCGCTCGCTCTTGGCACCCGCCGGGAGAATTTGACGTGTCAGAACGAAGCGTTCAGAGCAGGAACACAAAACCCCCCGGTTCTTCAGCGCCAGGTCAAGGCATGCCAGGCCCCAGCCGGGAGCTGCCGATATTCCACTAAACTTCACCCAAAATGTTGAAGTTTCTTGTTTATTTTGACCCACAAAAAGCCAAGCGCTGGGCGGGGGGGAATCGGCGCAGGAAGGGAGCTGGGGATGCTCGTCCTCCCTCTGCATCCCCACGGCCGCCGCAAACCCGGCTGGGGGGAGCGCTGGACTGGAACCCGGCTAGGGGGGGGGGGGGGGGCGCTGGACTGGAACCCGGCTATGGAAGGGGCTGGACTGGAACCCGGCTATGGAAGGGGCTGGACTGGAACCCGGCTATGGAGGGGGGGCTGAACTGGAACCTGGCTATGGAGGGGGCTGAACTGGAACCCATCTATGGGGGGGGCTGGACTGGAACCCGGCTATGGGGGGGGGGGGCTGGACTGGAACCCGGCTATGGGGGGGGCCTGAACTGGAACCCGGCTATGGGGGGGGGGCTGAACTGGAACCCATCTATGGGGGGGGCCTGAACTGGAACCTGGCTATGGGGGGTGCTGCACTGGAACACGGCTGCGGGGGAGGGGGGGGGCTGGATTCAAACCTTGCTCTTCGAGTCGCTGGTGAGGCTGAGGTTTCAAAAAAAAAAAAGCATTTGTGACCCCATTGCTCTAAAATATCGTTTTTGTTTTAAAAATTCGATTTAAAATTTTTATTTCCATTTTCCCTCTTAAAAGGAAGCCTTTCGTTTCGAGACAATTTTTTTTTCCCAAAATTTTTTCAAAATTTCTTTTTTGAACCGTTAATAAATACAATTATTTCTACTTTAAGGTATTATTTCATGGGGTTTAACTTTCTATTCATACCGCACAGATGTGCAAGCGTCGAAATAATTAATAAATCGATACGCGGGGGGGGGGAGGCGGGGAGCTCAGCAATATTTTAGGGTCGGAGCCCCCCTGGGCTGGGGGGGTGGGTGACGTCAGGGCTCCCTTGACCACGACTTGCACCCACCTTCCCGGTGACGTCACTCTTCCTCCCCCGCGCGTGCGCAGGGCGCCGCCCCCCCCCCCACCCCCCCCAGCCCCCCACCCCCCCCAAAGGCGGTGCGGAGGATGCGGGGCCGCAGGTGGGTGCGGGGCTGGGCGGGGGGGGGGGGGTCCGGGGTGCTGGGGGGGGTGTGCAGTGCGGGGGGCGGGGGGGTGCACGCGCGGGAGGCGGGATTTCGGGGTGCAGCCGTGTGTGTGTGTGGGGGGGTGATGTATGCGGAGGGCTGCTGGGGTGCAGAAGGGAGGGGGCTGCTGGGGTGCAGCGGGGCGGGGGGGGCTACACGGTGATGCGGGCGCGTGCACGGAGGAGGGGGCGCATCGGGGGCGCGGCGCCGTGGTGCATTGTGGGTAATGCATGCCTTTCGGGGGGCAGCGGCGGGGGGGTGCGCTGGCGTGCACGCGCGGGGCAGGGGGTTTGGGCGTGCATCGTGCTGCAAGGGCCGGGGTACGTCGAGGGGGGGGGGCGTGCATGGGGTTGGGGGTGCCCCCGTTGGGGAGTGCGGTGGCCGTTGCGTTGATGGGGGTGTGTGTGTGCATTTTTGGGGTGCAGCACGGAGGGGCGTTGGGGTGCGGTTGCATTGAGGGGATGCCTGGGGTCGGGGGGGGGCAGCCGGGCACTGCCTGCCCCGGGGATGCTCCGCTGCGCATCAGCAGCCGTACAAGGGTGGTGCATTGTGGGATGCGCACGCGCTGCGAGGTGGGGGGGACGGGGACATTTTGGGGTGTTTGAGGGGTGGGGGTACTTGGGTGTGTGGATGCACAGCGCTGCACATATGGGGGTGCGTGCAAGCAGGGGCTGCAGCCTGCACAGCTCATGCATGTGCAGCTCATGCATGTGCAGGTCTGTTCGTGCTCCTGTTTGCAGGTGCCCGGGAATGGTGCAGGCATGTCAGGGTCCGTGGTGCATGTGCATGCCCAGAGGTGCATGCGTGTGCTAGGTGCATACTTGCACACCATGTGCGCTTGCATCCCTGTGCACGCACCCCGCTAGTGTGAATGCACCGCCTGAGCATGCATGCAGCGTGTGCACCATGTATGAATGCACTGCCCGAGCACACATGCATGTGTGCACCTTCATCTGTGTGCACCTGTTGCACATGTGCTCACCCACATGCGTGCAACATGGGGTGTGTGCGTTCTGCATGCATCCATAGGGCAGGGCATGTGCAGAGTTGCAAGCAGGCACGAGGTACGTACCTGCAGCATGCGTATTCCCGGGGTGCATTGTGCACGGTGTATGTACGTGCAGTGTTCTGCGTGTGCACGCACCCTTTGCACACATGCACCATGACGTGCGTGCAGCGTGTGTGTGCACCCTGCATGCATTCACCCACAGGTGCTCGCAGGGAGGGTTGCACACGCACCCACCCTGTGCATGTGGGGGGGTGCATGCATGCTCAGGGGTGCAGGCGTGCACAGGGTGCATGCTGCATGCATGTGGGGTTCGTGCATGCACACATGCTGCACATGGGTGCAGGTGCATATGTACACAGACTACTCAAAGCCCCAATCTGGCCGAGTTTTCCCCCAAAAGATGTGGGATGTTTATGCTCTCCTCCCCCTGCCCAGGGGACGTGTGACCGGGACAGGGTGAGTGGGTTGGGGTAGTGGCACCTTTACTGGTTACTACTGGGTTACTATTTGCTTCCTGCGAGGCTACTGCTAAGATACTCTCAGTAACCTTCCGAGGGAGTAGTGAGACACTATAAAGACACAGCTGGAATACTCTGAGGATACTGCTGTGATGCTACTAAGATTTTACTAAAGTTTACTAAATACTGACAGGATACTCTGCTGACAGTACTAAGGCACTCGCAGGGTGGCACAAAGATACTGTCAGGATACTATGTGTATGCTGCTGTGGTACTGCAGGAAGGCTACTAAGGTACTATCAGGGCACTACCAGGATGCTATCAGGACATACTAAGGTATTTTCAGCATCTTTCCAGAACTGATAACGGTGATACTACTATGAAGTTACCACTGGAACAGTGCTGACACACCATCAGTGTACTCTCAGGATACTACAACAGATAGAGTTAAGTTGCTTTCACCATAGTAACATGGCACTAAGATAATATCTGGATATTACAGTGCACTATCAAGATACTCTCAGTACACTACTACAATAATAGCTATATAACATTACACACCACTATTAGAATCCGATCAGAACACTGCTCATATACTACCGTGATACTGTCAGGGCACTAATAGCATGTAACTAGGATACTATCGGAATGCTCTTGACATACTACTGGGATGCACCCACCTGTGCTAATACAACATCAGGACAATGCTGTGCCATTCAATGGCTGCTACTAGGATACTCTGAATGTAGCACAAAGGTACTATCAGGACACTATTAAGGTGTTATTAGGGCACTGCCTGGATACTACAGCTGAGATACTTTGACGATGCTATTGAGTCACTACTAAGATACTGCAAGGCCATTACTAGGATGCTACTAAGATACTATCAGGGTACTACTATGATAGTATCAGGATATTATCACAATGCTGCTATGATGCTGTCAGGACAATATTCATTTTTTAGTAAGATGCGATAAGGATGCTAGTAGAGTATCTGTGGGATACTTCCGAAATACTACGAGGACACTAGAAAAGATAGTGGTAAGATACGTCTGGGATATTATCAGGCCAACACTCAAATTTTGGGATACTGTCAGTGTATTACAGGTACTAGTGTGATACTTTGAAGCCACTGCTAAGATAGTAGTGATATAGTATAAATATACCACTGAGATGCTGCCAGTTCAGGAAGAAGGGTAGTGTTATGGTATTTTTTACATACCATCAGGGTAGCACTAAGCTACAGGGGCCACTATCAATGCTTTGTTGCTACTAGTAAAGTACTACTAGTGTAGTGTGAGGATATCAGCATATTTCTATGAAGACAGTACTAAGATGCTGTTGGGATACTACAGAGATACCGCTGGTTGTGTAATAGCCCTGGCAGTAGGATTTCAGGCAGCATGGCAGCAGCAAAGGGAATGGGGAGCCCTGGTGTGGTAACCTGTGAGTAGCCCGGTGCCTCATGGGCACCCTCTCCCTGCAGCTAAGGCGGCGCTCCAGCGTTGAGGATGGAGGCACCCCTGGTAAGCCTGGAGGAGGAGTTCGAGGAGGGGCCCGGGGATGATGGGGGGACCCCGCAACGTGCTGCGGACCCGGCGCTGGCCGAGCTGGAGAGCTTCTCGGCCGAGATGATGAGTTTCAAGTCGATGGAGGACCTGGTGCAGGAATTCGACGAAAAGCTCACCGTCTGCTTCCGCAACTACGACGCTGCCACCGAGGGTCTGGCCCCTGTGCGGGGCCGTCTCCAGGCGCAGGAGGAGGAGGAGCGCCTCCAGGATGAGGAGTGAGTAAGGCCCCCCTACTCCTGGGGGCATGCGCCTCCTCGCACACCTGCAAAATCCACCCTCCCCGAATGCGAACTGGCACCCTGCGTTGCAGTGTGGATGTGCAACACACTAAAGCAATGGGGTAGTAATCTGTGAGTAAGCCCCCTCACAGCTTGTGTGCCTCCTTGCACCCTTGCGAGACTTCTCTGACCTGCTGCCTGCATTGTAGCGTGGTTGTGCAACGTGTTAGGAATAGCACTGTAGTATCCTATGAGTAAGGACTCCCTCAGGGTCTGCATGCTGCCTTGCATGCTAGCAAGGTACACTCCACATGCAACTCAGCCCCCTGCATCATGGTGTAGTCGTACAGCAGCATGGAGTAGTAGCTGTGTAATATCCTATGAGTGGCTGTGTAGGATCCTTAGAATACCTGTGTAGTATCTTATGAGTAGGCCACCTTTGGGCCTGCATACCTCCTTGCATGGTCATGAAATGCACCCTCTCCCATGGCATGCAGACCAGCCAACCCCATTGCAGCACAGTTGTATAGCACATCAGAGTAACAGTGTAGTATCCTATGAGTGATGCTCCTCTGGGGCCTGTTGCACCTCCTTACATGCTTGCAGGATCTCCACCACGTGCAGACCAGGCCCCTGCACTGTGGCGTGGTCGTGCTGCACCTTGGAGTAGCTGCATAGGATCCTTGGAGTTGCTGCATGGCATCCATGGGGTAGCGGTGTAGGATCCTTGGAGTAGCTGTGTAGCATCCTACAAGGCAGGCACAGTGGGGTGCCCCATGTTGCATTGCAGAGGATCGTGGAAGTTTTAGTATTCTGTGAGGAGAGGCCCTGGGGGGGTTGAGTGTAAATCTTGAGTAAGGTGTGAGTAGAACTTAGCCTCCTGCTTGCAACGTGAAAGCTCTGCACCAAGGCAGCAGGCAGCCACTCTGGGGCAAAACCTGCCCCAGTGTAGTGGCATTTGTATTAAAAATTAGATTTTCATTAAAACCCTTTTTCATTGTTGCAAAAAGCCATTTTTGGGCCAAATTTGGTTTTTTTCAGCGACGTTGCTATGTTAACTCTTTTCTGATGGATTTTTTTTTGCTTTTAATTGAGATTATTCCCCAGGTTGCAATGCCTAATACTCATTTTTCACCATTCAAATTGGTTCTTTTCAACCCAAAAGCCCCCAAATCTGTTTATGTTGGGATGGGGTTTGGGGGTTTTTTTTTTTCTTTTTTGCTTTTTTTTTTTTTTTTTTTTTCTTTTTACCGAAACCTGCTGAGGCCGAATTGATTTTCATAATTGGCTGAATTGATGGGTTTTCAGCAAAAAACGCATTTTGGCCCCATGCCGGGAGCGCCGCGCTGTCGCCGGCAGCCGGTTCGCGGCGCCGCTTTGTGCTGCTCATTGTGTCTTTTTGGGTCAGTATGGGCAAAACAGGGCTTTTTCTTTTTTCTCCCTCTTGAATGAGCCCTGTGTGCATGGGTGGGGGATGGGCTGGGACCGTAAAGGCGTGGATTTCCCTAATTATTAACCATTTCTTGCCATAATTAAGCCAAAAAGCTGCTGCTTGCCTGACCCTGAGGGCTGCTGACCCTTTAAGAGCAGAGAAAAAAACGCAATTTTTTGGGGGTGCTTAATTTGCTGCGGTTTTGTTAAAAATAGGAATATAGTTGTTGTTTTTTTAATATACATATTTTTGTGCATTAAATTGTGAAATACATCATTTAGGAGGGAATGAAGCTCAAGTGAGGAGGGAGATGGGATAATAAGCAGGTTGGGGGGGAGGGGCAGATGGTTTTGGGGTGATTTTGAGGGAATCGAGCTGTGCTTGGGTGTGGCACGGTGTGGGAGCGAACATGCCATTTCTGGTGGGAAAATGGGATTCCCTTCACTGGGGTGGAATTTTCTAATTTCTTTGTGTGCTTTTCCCCCCATTTTTGACCTTTCCCCCCTTTTTTGACCTTTTTTCTGATGTTGCCACTTTTTAGCTCTTTCCTCCCGTTTTCCCCATTTTTTCTCCACTTTTTCTCCCTTTATCCCCATTTCCCCCTTCATTCCCTCTTTCTTATTACATTTTCCCTTTTTCCCCATTTCCCCTTTCCCCCCCATTTTTTCCTTTTTCCCTCGCTTGGCCGTTTCTCTCCCCCTGCTCTCCCTTTTCCCGTCTTTCTCTTCTCCCCCTTTTTCTTTTCTTTCCCTTTTTCCTTCTTTACCCCCTTTCTGATTTTTTTCCCATTTCCGCTCTTTTACTCCATTTTCCCTTCCCCCACTTTGCCTCATTTTACCCCTTTTGGCCCTTTTTCCACCCTCTTCTTTTTTACTCTCCTTTTTTCCTCTTTTCTCCTCTCTGTTTCCCCCTTTCCCCCCCCCCCCTTTCCCCCTTTTTCACCTTTTTCCATCTTCCCCCACTTTTCCCCTTCCCCTCTTTTCCCCTTTTTACCGCTTTTTTCTTTCCTCCCTTCCCCTTCCCCCCTTTTTTCCCCTTTATTTCACCTTTCCCCCCTTTATTTCACCTTTCCCCCCTTTATTTCACCTTTTCCCCCTTTATCTCACCTTTCCCCCCTTTATTTCACCTTTTTTTCACTTCCCCCCCCTTTCCTCCTTTTTTCCTTATTTTCACCTTTTTAAACATTTATTCTCTTTTTCACCCCCCCTTCCCCTCCCCCTTTCCTCCCCTTTTCTCCTCTTTTTTCCCCTCTGTTCCCTCTCCCCTCCCTCATGCACCATTTTTGGGGTGAAACTGGGAAAAATTCATTCAGCTCGGGGGGGGGGGGGGGAGAATGCGGCACCCCCACAGCAGCGCGGGGGAGGGGAGGTTGGGGGGTCAGGGCAGCTTTGGGGTGCTTTGGTGCATTTTGGGGGCTGAGGGCCACGGTTTGGGGTAGTTTGGAGCAGTTTTGGGGTAATTTTGAGCAGTTTTGGGGTAGTCCCACGTGTTTCAGGGCTGGGTTTGGGTGGGTGTGGGGGACTTTCAGGGCATCACAGCTGGTTTTGTGGGTGTTTCAAGGTATTTTGGGACATCACGGTGATGCTTTGGGGTGGCTTTTTTGGGGCACCTGGAGACATTTTGGGACGTTGCGGTGGCCTTTGGGGATATTTTGGTGGCAACGTTTCAAAATTACATTTGGGGGCATCTCAAGCGGTGGGGGCAGGGTTTTGGGGTACTTTTGGGGTATTTCAGGGCAGGATTTCATGATGGTTTTTTGAGAAGCTTTGGGGTCTTCTAGGGCAGCGTTTGAGCTCTTCTGGGACATCGTTTGGGACGCTCTGGGATTTTTGGGGGGGGGGTGCATTTCAGGGTGTTTCTGGGGCTGCGTTTTGGGGTGTTTGGAAGCATTTTGGCACAGCTTTCTGGGAGGTGACATTTTGGGATCGCCGCTCACCACCCGCCTCCCTGCAGGGTCTGGGATGCTCTCACCGATGGCTTCGCCCCCCGGGGCTCCCCCCGACCCTGGCTGCTCCCTGAGGCTGAGGCCCCCGACAGCACCGACCCCCAGGTATGGCTGCAGCCACCAGCTTGGCTCCCCCCAACCCCCCTGTCCCCACATGACCCCTTGGCGATGCCTGACAGCTGTCAGTCAGCCCCAAGGCTCAGCGACCATCAGGGCACTGCAGACCCCCCAGAAACTGTATTTTTGGGGTGCCACAGCACCCGTGCTGCGGGTGTCCACATTTTAGGCTGAAATCACCCTGGACCAGGCGGGGTGAAGGGTTTGGTTTGGCGAGCTGGTCTTTGCCAGTTGGCCCCCAAGCCAGCGGTGAGGTGGTGTGGTTTTAGGGGTAGAAAATAAAGTGTTTTCTTCATTGTAATGAGTTCATGCTGCGAAGAGCTGTGGTTGGGGTGGTGGGAGGGCTGCAAATACGCCCCCAAATCCACTGGATGTAACCCATGTGGATGTTAGGCAGCGAAATGGGGAAGAGAAATTTCTTGGGTTATTTTCTGCTAAAAAGGTGAAATAGACTCCGAAAGGTGGTAAAAAGGAAGGTGCCTCCCTGTCCAACATCTCCATCCATCATCTCCCCATCCCACATTCCCCTCTGTCGTCTCCCCATCAAATGTCCCCATCCCATATCTCCATCTGACCTCTTCCCTGTCCAGCTTCACCATCCATCGTCTCCCCATCCCAACATCTCCCGCATCTCCATCCAGCATCTCCAGCACCTCCCCATCCAATATATTAAACCATCTCTACATCCAACATCTTCATCCAGCATCTCCATCGGACATACCTGTACTTCTCGCTGTCCAACTTCTCAGTCCAGTGTCTGCATCCAACAACTCTCCGTCCGGTGTCTCCCCATCCGACATCTCTATCCAACTCTTTGCAACACCTCCCCATCCAATGCTTCCCTCCTCATCGTCTCCCTCTCCCGTGTCTCCATCCAGCATCCCCATCCAATATCCCTGTCCAACATCCCATCCAGCATCCCTGTCCAGCATTTCCCCATCTAGCATCTCCATCCACCTCTATCCAGTGTCCCTGTCCAACACCCTCCCATGGATGTTGGATGTTTCCATCCAGTGTCTCCATCCACCTCTGTCCAGTGTCCCTGTCCAACATCCTCCCATGGACGTTGGTTGGATGTTCCCATCCAGTGTCTCCATCCAACATCTCCATCCAGTCCTCTCATCCAACATCTCCCCCTCCAGCATCTCCCTGTCCAATATCCCCATTGGATGTCTCCATCCAGTATCTCTCCACGTGACCCACCCCATGCCGCATGTCCCCTGAGCTGTGGTTCCCTGGTGGCTCTCCCTGTGCCAGGGCCAGGGCCATGCCTGGGGCCATGCTGGGGCCATGCCTGTGCCGGGCCGTGCCTGCGGTGCCACCAAGGCCACCCAGCCTGTGTCTCCTGCAGTTCTGCGAGAAGGAGGAGGAGGAGGAGCTCACTGAGAGGAGTGAGCAAGACTCGGGCATCAATGAGGAGCCGCTGCTGACAGCTGAGCAGGTACCCTGGCCCCCGTGGGCACCGCAGCGCCTGCATGTCCCCCCAAATCCCGCTGTTACCTCCTGCTGCGTGGCCTCAGCCCACCCCAGCCCCATGGTCGTGTGCTGGAAGCGCAAAAAAAGCCCAAATCCTGTCATGGGGAGGTGGGATGCGGGGCATGGAGTGCAGGTTTGGTGCAAGTTGTGGGTGCTGACATGGGATTTGGGTGCAGGTGGGAATGTGGGGTGCAGGTGCTGGATGCAAATGGGTGGCATGGGGGGAAGGATGAGAACATGGGGGCAGAGGCGGAATGCAGCTGCGGGATGCCGGTGCAGAGGCAGGATGCAGGTGTGGGATGCAAGTGCCAGATGCAGGGTGCAGATGCGGGATGCAGGTGCCAGATGCAGGGTGCAGATGGGGGATGCAGGTGCCAGATGCAGGGTGCAGATGGGGGATGCAAGTGCCAGATGCAGGGTGCAGATGGGGGATGCAGGTGCCAGATGCAGGGTGCAGATGCGGGATGCAGGTGCCAGATGCAGGGTGCAGATGCGGGATGCAGGTGCCAGATGCAGGGTGCAGATGTGGGAAGGGGATGTGGATATAGATGCAGGGTGTGGATGCTGAATAGAGGGCGCAGATGCAGGATCCAGGGTGCAGGGTGAAGGGAGCAGGATGCAGACGTAGGTGTGGGATGCAGATTTAGATGTAGATGCAGGTCTGGGGTGTGAGTACCCTGGCGGGGTGTGAATGTGGGATTTGGATGCAGATGGGAATATGGGATGCGGTTGCATGACGCAAATGGAGCACGCGGGGCACAGATGGATGCAAATGCAGGTGCAGATGCAGGATGAGGGGAGCAGGATGCAGATAGAGGATGCAGGTGGAGGATGACGGATGCAGGTGGAGGATGGGGAATGCTGATGCCGACGGAGGATACAGGTGCAGGATGAAGGGAGCAGGGTGCAGATGTGGGCACAGGGTACGGATGCAGCATGCAGATGCAAAGGCATGATGTAGCTGTGGGCTGCAGGGTGGAGGGGCGAGGTGGAGGTAGGATGCAGGTGCACACGGAGGACGCTGGTGCCCTGCAGGTCATCGAGGAGCTGGAGGAGCTGATGCAGAGTTCGCCTGACCCCGAGGCCGACCCTGAGGTGGGGGAGGAGGAGGAGGAGGAGGAGGAGGAGGAACCCGAGGCCGATGCTGAAGGCGAAGGTGGGGGGGGGGGCCACGGAGCCCATCCTTCTGCGTGAGCTGCGTGCTTTCTCCCCTGCCTTCAACAACAACTGCTCCCACGAAGGTACAGCCAGCAAAACCCGGTCCAGACACTTTTTGGGGGCAATTCCAACCAAATTGGGCAACTGAGTCTCTGCAGGCTCAGGGCTGGCTTGCTCCAGCCTTTGCGCAGTTCGGCCAGGAGAGGGCTGTTGGCCAAAAAATTAAGCCCACGTGGATCTTGCTTTTAGTATTGCTTTAAATGCACCCTGGGTTTCACCGAGAGCACCGTGCATTTTGCAGAATGTCTCATACGCTGCACCAAATGCATTTTGCTAAATGTGTTTTGTGCCTTTCCCTAAAGCACTCGGCACTTTGCAAAACGTGCTGTGTCAGTCATCAAACGTACTGTCCCTTGCACCAGCGGTGTCGTGCACCGTCCTTTCTCGGTGTGCACTGAGCTCTTTGCTGCGCTTGCCCAGCATTTTGCAGAAATGCCTGGCCATGCTTTGCATTTTGCGGTTTGCAGCCTGCGTTTCAGGAAATGCACTTGACAGCACCGTGCCTGTGACGAAACGTGCTGGGCAGTTCACTGAGCCCTGCAGTGCATCTTCCTGACTACGACATTTTATTTATTGCACCGTGCATCGCACTTACTGCACTGGGTGTTTCACCAGTTGCACCAGGCAGCCCACTAATAACCCCATGCATCTTAATTATTGCACCGTGTGTCTCATTAAGTGCATGAAGCATTTTGCAAACATTAGGGTGCCTTTCCCTAATTGCACCATGCACATCAGGGATTGCACTGGGCATGTGACTGGTTGCAACGGGCATTTCAGTAACTGCTCCAGGTGCACTATGCATTTCATTTATCGCACCAGACATTGCACTTATTGCACCAGGCGTTTCATTTATTGCACTGAGCATGGCACGCACTGCACTGGGCATTTCATTTATTGCACCGGGCATTGCACTTATTGCACCAGGCATTTATTTATTGCACTGAGCTTGGCACACACTGCATCAGGCATTTCATTTGTTGCACCAGGCATTGCACTTATTGCACTGGGCATTTCATTTATTGCTTCGGGCATTGCACTTACTGCACTGGATATTTCATTTATTGTACTGAGCATGGCACACACTGCACCGGGCATTTCATTTATTGCACCGGGTGTTTCATTTATTGCACCAGGCGTTTCATTTATTGCACCGGGCGTTTCATTTATTGCACCGGGCATTTCATTTATTGCACTGAGCATGTCACTTACTGCACTGGGCATTGCACTTACTGCACCGGGCACTTCATTTGTTGCACTGGGCATTGCACTTATTGCACTGGCATTTAATTTATTGCACTGGGCATGGCACGCAATGCACCGGGTATTTCATTTATTGCACCAGGCATGGCACACATTGCACTGGGCATTGCATTTGTTGCACCAGGCATGGCACACATTGCACTGGGCATTGCATTTGTTGCATTGGGCATGGCCGGCGCTGCACCGGGCGTTTCACCAGTTGCACTGGGCAGCCTGTTAATCGCCCCCTGCATGTTAATGATGGCGCCACGCCCGTGGCTGAGGGCACGGTGCCCCTCGCAGTGGGCATGTGCCCACCTCTGGCGGTGCTGGCAGGGCTGGGGCGGCTGTCGGCGCGGGAGCTGGCAGCGGCGGCGGGGCGTGCGGAGGCAGCGAGCCGGGCGCTCTCGGCGGAGCTGGTGGCCCAGTTGGCGCGGCGGGACGAGCTGGCCTTCGAGAAGGAGGTGAAGACGGCGTTCATCGGGGCGCTGCTGGCGGTGCAGGGCGAGCAGCGGGAGCAGCGGGAGGCTGCCCGGCGCCGCCGTCGTGACAGGGGGCTGAGCCTGCAAGGGGGGCGCCCCGAGCGTGGGAACCACATGCCCCGGAAGGTGGGGGACACGGTGGCCGTGGGGTGGGGGATTTGGGAAGGGCATGTGGATGCGGTAGCAGGGACAGGGGAGTGGGGGACAGGACCAGGGACACGTGGCAGGAGGGTGAGGGATGGGGGGATGGGAAGGCACAGCATGGGACAAGGGGATGGGGGGCAGGAGAGGGGTTGAGGCAAGGGGACATGGGGGCAGGAGGATGGGGGGACATGGGTTTGGGTGGGTGGGAAAGGGGGCAGAGGGAGGGGGGGATGCGGGACGGGAACGGGAGGGATGTGGGTGGGTGTTGGGGAGCGGGGAGGAGGTTGGTGCCACGGGTGGTCTTTGTCCTTGGGAGGTGACAGGGTGACACGTGTGTCCCCAGCGCTTTAGCATGGAGGGCATCTCCAGCATCCTGCACTCCGGCCTGCGCCAGACCTTCAGCCCCGCCGCCAATGAGAAGCAGGTGCCCTTTTGCCCTTTTTTTCCCCCCAAAATGACCCAAATCTGTCCCTTCATACACACGCCCTCCCCGCACACCCCATTCCCCTGCATCCCCCAAACATCTTTTAAAGTATTTTTCAATTTCACCACCCCACTCCATCCCCCACACCCCCTAATCCATCCTTCAAAAATCACCATTTGTCACCCAAAAAATCGCTCCCGAAGCAGGGGTTCATGTTTGGGTGGGTTTTGCACGTGCAATTAATCTGGTACCCCCCAGAATACCTGCAGGTGACGTGCAGTCACAGGAACATTGCAGACATGTTCTGCTTTTGCACCAATTCGGGGTGATTTGTCTCGGGGTGGTGCAAAAAACAGGCAGTTTTGTACCATCTGGGGTTTTTTTGGTTGGTTTGTTTGGGTTTTTTTGCAGTATCTGAACACGGTGATTCCCTATGAGAAGAAGGGGTCACCCCCCTCTGTTGAGGACCTGCAGATGCTCACCAACAGTGAGTATTCGTTCAAGCTGCCTTTTGGGGGCCGAATCGGACATTTTTCATAGATTTGGGACACAAATGCACATTTTGCATCGCTGCAGCAGCTGTGGTTTGGGCGCATTGTTGCAACGCAGGCAGTTTGGGGTGCAGGCCCCTTTTGCATTGGTGCAGCACACTGCCTGTGCTGCACCAGACGTTGCATCATTGCAGCAACGCCCAGCTGGGGGGAGGGGAGAAGGACCTGTTTTGCAGCGTGGCAGCACAGCCAGCTTGGGGGGCGATCACCCATTCTGCATCACTGCAGCAGAGCTGATTTGCAGCCACCCCCTGGTTTTTGCACCCTACACCAGTGCTGATTTGGGGGTAAAACACTTGTTCTGCATTGCCCCAGATCAGCTGATTGGGGTGAAAGTGTTTTTTGGGGGATGCTCTCAGGCCTGGTGCATTGTGGGAAACTCTGGCAGTGTCCCTGTGGTAACTGTGGGGCTGGTTTTAGGGGGAAAAGGGACATTTGGGGGGCAATGGAGCTGGGCTTACTGCTCTGTCCCCCCTCAGTCCTGTTCGCCATGAAGGAGGGAAACGAGAAGGTGCCCACACTGCTCACAGACTACATCCTCAAAGGTACCTGCTCACCTCATGCATCCCCTGTGCACCCTTCGCGTGGTTCCTGTGCAGCCCTTGTGCCTCTGTGTATCCGCCGTGGATCCCTTCTGCATCCTTGTGCATCTCCCTTGCATCCTTCATGCACCTCCCGTGCATCCATGAGCATCTTCATTGTGTCTTCTGTGCATCCCCTGCCCATTCCTCACACATGGTGCATCCCTTACACATCTCCAGTGCATCTTCCGTGCATCCTCTGTGAATCCCAGGTACATTCCTTGTGCATCCTCCCTGCACCTCCCTCGCACTGTTACGTGGCCCATCTGTTTGCTTCGTGCAGCCTCGTGAACCCCTGTGCACCCCCTTTCACCCCTCACGCACTGTCATGTGCATCCCTCCTGTGCACCTCTCGTGCATCCCCGCGCCTTCCCCACAGAGCTCTTCCCATCTCTCGGGCAGCATCCTGCATCCTTGTGCACCCCTTGTGCACCCTTCATGCACCATCACGCATTCCTCGCGCATGCCTTCTGCGTTCCTCCTGCATCCTCTCTGCATCCCATTTGCAGCCACTGGGCAGCCTCCTGTGGTGCTCCTGCGTGCTTGTGCATCCTTGTGCACTCACGTGCCCTCATGCACACTCACACACCTTTCTGCCTGCTCGGGAATCCTTGTGCACGCTCATGTATCCTCGTGCAACCCCCATGCACCCCTGTGCACCGCTGCGCACCCTCATGCATTGCTGCGCCCTCTTGCACACCCTTGTGTGTCCCAGCACGTGCTTTTTGCACTCTTGTGCACCCTTGTGCATCACTGTGCTCATGCAACCCAGTGCATCTCTGCATGCTCGTGCATCCCCGTGCACACTTGTGCATCCTCCTACATCCCTGTGCACGCTCACATATCGCTGTGCACCCGTGCACAAGCGCATACATCCCTGGTGCACACTGGTGCACACCCACGACCTCTCTCTTTGCAGTGCTCTGCCCAACCTGATGTGGCGCTGCCCTCGTGCCCCCCACCCCGGCGCCCCCCGAAAACGGGGCCAAACCCAAGGAAAATGGGTCGCCTGCGGCCCCCCCCCCCTCCCCCCGCACTCCCCCCACCTTTGCACAGCTGGGAAATAAATAATTCGTTTAATTAATTAAGCAACTGGCCTCCAGTGTCTTCATCCCACCCCCCACCCCCTCATGATACTGGTTTGCAACTTTTCCGGCGGAAAATACCGACAAGGACTTTCGGTGCTCATGAATATTCAGAAATCTTCAAAATAATTCAAATTTCTGGCTAACGAGCTGCTGGGTTGGCGCTGCAGGCAGCCGCCGCAAGGTGAGGGGCAAAATTTTGGCTGCAAATTCCATTTTGATTTTTCTCATTTTGAACTTTTCTGCAGCCCCATTTTCTGCTAAAAATTATGCAAAAATAACCTTTTTTTTTTCCTCCCCCCCCTACACAGAAAATCAGCCCATTAATTACCAGTGGATTGATTGGGGAATGCAGGGGGCCTTCCATTTTGGGGAGAATTGCTCAGGTTTGGGGTCTGTCTCTCATCTGGGGCGACAGCCCCTAATTTGGGGGTCATTGCTCATTTTTGGAGTGTCTTCCATTCTGGGGCAAATTCAGTCATTTTGGGGGAAGTCACGGATTTTGGGGAGGTGTACTTGTTTTGGGGAGCATCCCCTTTGGGGACAGCCACTCATTTTTGGGGGGATCGCTGGTTTGGGAGAGCATCACTGGGGGGACCATCACTCATTTGGGGTGTTACTGCTCATTTTGGGGAAGAATGACTCATTTGGGGGGAACATTCTGGGGAGCAGCGTGGGTTTGAGAAGATCGAATCATTTTTGGGGTACCACTCCCAAAAAATGAATTAATTTCAGGGAGCATCCCTTATTTTGGGGGAGCGTAACATGTTTCAGGGGAGATTCACTCATTTAGGGGCAGGGGGGATTGGGGGAGCATCACTCATTTGGGGTGAATGTAACTCATTCTGGGGGGAGCATCACTAATTTGAGGGGAGTGGGACATTCTGGGGGAGAATCACTCATTTGCGCAGAATATAATTAATTTTGGAGTGAGCATCACTCATTTTAGGGAGCGTGTGCTATATTTTGGGGTGAGCATCACTCATTTTGGGGGAGAATCACACTTTTGGGGGGGGGCCTCTTGGGTAACATAATTCCTTTTGGGGCAGAATCACTCATTTATTGAGAATATAACTCATTTTAAGGGAGCATCATTGATTTGCGGGGTGGTGTAACATTTTGGGGGTGTATCATTTGGGGGGTGCACCACTCATTCTGGGGTAAAATCAAATTGGAGCTCATGTTGGGGGGGGGTATTAGTCATTTTTGGGGGAGCATAACTTTTGGAAGTATAAATCCTATTTGTGCCCCATCACTCAAGTGCAGATTTGTGTCAATTCGCTCATTTTGGGGCCGATTCTCCTATTTGAGGGGAATTTTGCCCATTTTGGGGCTTCTCCACTCACAGGAAGAAGCTGCTAATAAAATACAGCTGCGAAACCTCATCTCGTAGCACTTTATAATAAATGGCCATGAATTAATACTAAATTACAATGAATCCTTTATGAAATTACAGATTACATTCACGCCAGATCAGTATTGAAAAATAGGCTTTTCTGCCCATTGCATCACTCGGGTGGTTTTTTTGCCCCCAGATGCTTTTTGTGGTTTGTTTTTGTTTTGTTTTTTGTTTTTGTCTCAACTCTTCAAGAGCCAAAAAACCAAAAGGACAAAACCAGCAAAAAGCCGCCAAAAAAAAAAAAAAAAAACAAAGGGGAAAAAAATCCTTCTTACAGAAACCTGCGTTTACAGGCGGAACCTGCAGAAGAAAATTCCTTTATTATTTTCGCCCTGTGTCGCCTGGGTTTGCTTTTGCCTTTCCCCCCACACCACGTTTGAAGGTGAGATTTGCCCTTTTGCTAGCATTTTAAAAAAAATCCAAAATACATTGGGTTTTTTTGGCAAAGCCGCCCTTCCCCGTGGCTTGTTTGGGGTAAAACTCCAACATTTTCCCACCAGGGTGGACGGCATCAGGGAGACACCATCGTTCCAGAAACATTATTGAATTTCCTTCCACCTGGTTGAATCTTGGGGGGGGTCACCATTCAATGTTGGGTGAAAAATCTGCTTTTTTTTTTTTTTTTTTTTTTTTAACCCCATTTTTTCCCCATTTTTGCCTGACCCGATGCCAAAACACTGCGGAAAATTCTCGCTCCCAGCAGCTTCTGCCCCAACGCTGCATCCAGTCTCAGTCCTTAAGGATGGGGTGGGTTGGTTTTTTTTTTTTTTTTCCCAGATTCATTGGGTTTTTAGCACATAAATTAAAAAGGATTTGGGGGAATTTCCTCCCTTTTCCAGATAGTTGCATCCGCAGTCACCAAACGGCAGCAGCACAGGGGAGGTCTGGGCAATCCGGTGGGTCAAGAGCACCAAACCCTCCTCAGATCCAACCTGAAGCAGAATTTGCACTCGCCGATATGTTGGGGTTTTTTTCCCCCACGTGCCAATATTTTTCTTTTTGGGGGAAAACCCCAAAAAGCATAGGTCCTGGAGTTGCAGTTGGTTGTTAGTTTGGTTTTTTTGTTGGGTTTTTTTTGCACCAAGAAATCCAAGTGATTGACGTGGTGGCCCACGGTGAAAACCTACTGTCGCCCAACAGCATCCCAGCATCGCGTGGGGAAAACGGCTTCCCCTAAAAATGCTTTCTCTTACCAAAAATGAAGGGGAAAAGGGAAAATTAAGAAGAAAACCTGAAAAAAAATTAATCTGGCCACAATATGTGCCTTGTAAACATGTGTCCTTCACTGCCACGTGCCGACATGGTGGTCCCCGCGCTCCTGTGGGCAGCCGGGGCATCCGCCAATGCCTCCAATTTGCTTCTTTTTCACCAATTTTGTTGCTGTTCTTGCCAATTTTTTTGGCATTTTGGGGGGAATTTTGTTTCCGGTGCTGTCAATGATTTGGGGAGGTGCAGGAGGAGTTATTCCAGCGAGTCACTGTGGTCCAAGCCGAGGTCAGTGCCGGGTGCTGCTGGGAGGCCACCAGGCTCTTCCTCCAGCTCTTCCTCCTCTTCTTCCTCCTCCTCCATCTCGTCCTCGTCCTCCTCATCCTCCTCCTCTTCCTCAGTGCCATCGAGGGAGTCGTCGTGGGCTGCCAGCATGGCCTGCTGCATGGCCATGGTGGCTGTGGCTGACGAGAGGGGCTGCAGGTTGTCCATGCTGAGTGAGCCTGAAATAAAAAAAAAAAAAAAATACAGAGAAATGAGGATTGCCCAGCTAATGTGAGAAGGACAAAAAAGTGCATAAACCCAGAGTAACCCAGGTGGGACGCTGCACCTAGACAGAGCGCCCTGTAGGGTGTCCCACCTGCCCCAACTGCTCCCCAAGGTGCAAGCCTTAATTTTTTTAGCTAATGTATCTTCATTAAATAACAGGACCCCTTCCTTTTTGATCAGGTAGATGCCCAAATCGGTTGGGCAGATCTTCTCTTCATCTTCTTCCTAATTCCACCTTCTCTTCTCAGCCTTCTCTCTTGTGATCTTGTCTAGTCCATGCTCATGTCTACGGTCTTCAACCCTTCATCTTCTCCACTCCTTTCCATCATCTGTTCTCTGTTCATCCTCCCTTCAACTTCTCTCTTCCCACCTTGTCTCATCTATCCTCTCATCTCCATCCTTCCGTCTTTTTTTCACGTTGTCTCGTCTCCCCATCGCCCCCCTTCACCCCCTCAGGAGATGTCCCACGGGATACCCCGCAGTGGGTGATCCTTGAGGGCTGTCCCTATGCCACAAAGCTGCCAGTGCCCCAGCACCAGCACCCTTGTGATGGCCAACTGGGAGGACCTTCTTGCATGAGCCGCCTCTTCAGCATGTTTTTTTTTCCCCACAGGGGTATAAAGGGCTCTAGAAATACTTAATTATCCATTAAGGCCATGAATTAATGCATCGCCTCCCCATCCAGGAAGGGCAGAGGCTGTTGGGGTTTTTCCTTACCGTCAGGATTTGTCCCCGAATTGCCACCCTGCTGCTGCAGGACTCCGGCGGCGATGGAGTTGGGCCAGAACCGCTGGGTGGGCCGGTGCTGAGATTTGATTTTCTTGGCTTTGGGGGCTGGGTCTGGGTTGCTGGCGTCGAGCATTGGCTGCAAGATGCGCCGCCGGGCGTTTATGAACCTTTCCAGGGAAAAGAGAGACCATTCATTACACCCAGCTGGAGTTAAAGCAACAGATATTGTAACAATTCAATGAGCTGCTATCTAAAAAAGCGGCTACACGGTCCAAAAAGCTGGTTTTTTACCCTATTTGTCTGTTACACCATTGCATTAATTTTTCCAGCCGAGTTGGAGGCTGCTGCATATTGGATTTGCCAGGAGAGGGCACTGAGACATTGCACACGAGCGCCGTCAATTAATGCATGAGCCCATCTCCCAGCAATCATCCCTAACTGCTCGGGTCACTCCCAAAAAAGCATTATATATCACCGAAGGAGCATGAAAAAATTTCTAAAACCAGCAAGGCGACTGCACGGGCTGCGGATGCGCTCACCAGTTGTTGACTTGCAAGAGGGTCAGGTTGGTTTGAGCCGCAATTTGCCTCTTCTCATCCTCTGTGGGGTAGGGATGCTAGGAAAAAAAAAAAGAGAGACTGGGCAGCAAAGTGACATCTGTGTGCAAAACGGCAGCCCCAGGTGAAAAAAAATAAATTAACTCCTCCCTTTTTTAATTTATAATTTGGTGGATTCTTGCATTTACAAGATGCAAGGCTGAAGGGTGGCATCTGAGAGCGTCATGGTTTCTCCTGTGTCTTTAGGGCTTTCCAAAGGCTTTTCCTTGAAGGAAAATATATATTTATTTTTTTATTCAGTGATTTTCTAATAATGGTTGTTGGTAAAGGTTGCATTTGGGTTTCAAAACCCGATGTGACCCGCAACGCTCCTGGTCAGATGCATCAATAAACACCCTGAAACATCCGCACTGGGAGACTACCAGCACTCAAAGTCTCAACAGCCTCCTCCCAACCGCACCACAACACTCGGTCCAACCCCAAAAATGAAATTATTATCCAACCAGCCCCAAGTGTCATTTTTCTGAGCCCCAAGCCAGCGCCAGTGTTGATTCACCTGACTTTTTTTTTTTCCAGCTGTGCCCACAAAATAGTGTGATCTCCTTAATGAAACCCCCCAAAGTCACGGCACGCCGGAGACTCCCATCCCACGGGGGCCTCAGGGATGCCAAAGTGGTAAAAATAACTTTTTGGGGCAAAAATATCCCCCATTTTTGGCATATTATTTCCAGCGTTCCTCCTGCTAGCACTACAAACCCTAAACCCAATAAAATGATGAGCATCAATGCTATTAAGTTAAAAACCACATCACGTATGATGCCAGAGGGAGAAATCTCATGGGGAAGCCCAAGCATCTGCTGCCCATGAGGACCAGGCTGAGAGCAGAGGTCCAACCATCCAGTAGAAGAACAATTTCTGGTAGTTTTTTGATCGAGTTTTGGAAATCTTAGACCACGGGGTTCTCCTGGCAGACAGCAGAAAATTGCTTCTCGGTTTCTGGTCTGCTAAATCCTTTTTCTGTTTGCAGCTCTGCAGTTCAGCCCTCCAAAAGCACGGGAGATGCATGATGTGCCTTGGGATGATGGCCCAGCACAGCAATGCTCTTGTCCTCAATGCAATAAATCCAAAATTTCCCATAAAAAAAGCTGGGAAGTTCCCAGCCAGGGGCTGCTCCATGTCCTGGCTCATGTTTTTTTCCAAGTTGCTCCTTGAAGCTGTGTTTTTCCATCTTGCTGCTACCTTGGGGGGTCTCCCACCTTCTTGGAGACCCTCGGGCAACTCTCTGCAACCCATGATCAAAGTGATTTCTTGGCCAAATTATGCAGGGAAAAGAGAGGGGGTTTTAGCTTTCTGCCCTTCTTTCAGCCCTGCTGATGGGAGAGGAGTCTCCTTGCATGGAAATATCCCGGTCGTGTCCTCCCCGCTCCCGCTGCCTGCCTACATCTCCATCCCCAAAAACGGGGCGATTTTGCGCTTCTGCGTTTCACCTGATGGCTGATGCACCACAACCATACCTGCAGGGCAGCTTTCACCCTCCAGCTTGCTAGAAAAGGGTATTTAGGAGCTGTTAAGTGTAAAAAAATGCTCTATGATCCATCTGCAAAAAATCTGTGGAAGTCCCCCTCTAGTTTTCTTGGCTTCTTCATGCATTAAAGGAATATTCTTACCACCTGCAGCGAAAACGGTCCTGCCCAAAATACTCCCAAAATAAAAGCAAAGCCACTTGGTGCCTCTGAATATAGATTCAGACAAACCACCACCTTGATTTGTTAAGTTTCTGGGGTTTTTGCCTTTTTTTCCCCCCCAGCTTTCTGGCGATGCTCACCATGAGATGCTGGAAGAGCCATGAGCGCATGATGTTGGTGGCATGTTTGGGCAGGACGCCCCGCTTGTTCTTGGACTTCTTGTCCTCACCATCAAGGAGGGAGGTGAGATCCAGGTTCACCTGCCAGGGTGGAGGAACAGGGGGGGAAATGAGCTGAAAACAGCGATGGGCAAAACCAACCCAACGAGGAAACCAAAATGAGCAAAACCACCCCCAAAAATGAGCAAAACCAACCCTAAACGGGTGTGGGGCAGGTGCAAAAACTATACACTGGTAGGGAGCACCCAAAACTCATTTTTCCAAAAAAATTTGCATTAAATCCACATTTCTCCCCAGGATCTCTATTTAATAGCTCCGTTTTGTTGCTTTGCGAAGGGCACTGGGTTTTTTTCTCCCTGTGATGGTACTGACACGGTTGGGGACCGTGGTGACGAAGCCAGACCCTTCTCCATGTGCAGTTAAAAACACTTCCACGTTAAAAAAACAACTTAACAACCCCCCCCCCCCCCAAACAAGATGACTTTTTCAACCTGAGGTTAAAAGCCCCCACTCATTAACCCCTTGCAAACCCGCATTCCTCACCCAGCTGATTCCCACCACCAGGAGAAACATGCCCATTGAGCGAAAATTTCCCTCCCCCCCCCCCCCAAATAAGTATCTTGCTGCAAGAGAAGTTTTAATGAGGATGCAGGAGCTGAGCAGAAATCTCAGCGCTTGAGTTAAAAAGGGATTTTTTAAATTTTTTTTTTTTTTTCCCCAGCTCTTCATCAAAACACTTCTGGATGAATTAAACATCAGGCCAGCAGGTCCCTGTGATTCCCCTGGGCTCCGGCTGAATAAATCATGCCGGCGGCACGGGAAGAGCATCCGGAGGTGCTTGTCCAGGGCTCTCTCCCTGCCCTGATATTCCCTGCGAGCGTGTTTTTCCCACCACGCAGGGTTTTGCTGCAAGAGATTTAAGCCCGTGACAAAGAGATATTAAAGAAAGAAATTTAAAAAAGCATCACACAGGCAATAAAATTGCTAGGGAGGTGCCACGCATTTCCAAAATGCCATTTTAAATTTTTGTTTTGTTTAAGATGCTTCTGCAATTAAATTGGGGCATTTCAGAAAAAAAATTTGCATGGGAGGATTTTTGCTGATATGCAGCGTAAGCAGAAATCAGTGGTTTTTTGCCCAAATTCTGGGCAAATGGGGGTTTGTAAGAGACCACAGGCAACGCACTCAACAGGGGTAGCAAGTTGTGCTTATAAATCCATTTCTACCCCAAATTGTCTCCTTATTGCAAAAATGCAGCCACGCAGGGAAACCCCTCATAGTCAACTGCAATGACAAAATAAAGGAATGAAAAAAGGAGCAAAAGGCTAAAAAATACCCCCAAATCCATAAAGCAATGAAAAAAAATGAGCCTTTCCCCTGAGCACTGTGATTGCTATACTGGACCGGGAATGCCAGTGATCCCAGACCCATAATATAACAGCAATAATATATAGAATAGAATTAGAATAGAATTGGAATAGAATTAGAATAGAATGGAATTAGAATTAGAATAGAATAGAATTAGAATAGAATAGAATAGAATAGAATTAGAATTAGAATTAGAATAGAATAGAATTAGAATAGCATAGAATAGAATAAGAACAGAATAGAATAGAATAGAATAGAATGGAATGCAATGGAATAGAACAGAACAGAACAAAATAGAATGTAATATGGCATAATATAATACATTATGGTATAATATACTATAAATAATATAATACAATAATTATATGCTGTGTATAATGCATATATTATAATACCATGTAAGATATCGATAATATTGCTGCAATTTCTTAGGTTGTTGCTATAATTCGCTAGGTACCCCAAAGGCACCTGGCAGATGGATTTAATCAACTTTTCTTGCTAATTAAAAATTTAGGATACTCCAAGGGTTGAATTTATGGCGAAATGACAGGTTTTGCTGGCTGCAGCCGCGCAAAACATCGCGTCAAACGGCAGCGTGAGGCGGGACGGTCTCACCTGGGCATTGGGGATCTGTAGGGCGCCGGGGGCGATGGCTTGGGCGAGGACCTGCCCTTGCGACGTGACCATGGTCACGGGCTGGTACAAGGCTCCACCTATGGAAAAAGATGCTCATGGGGGGTGGCAACCTCCCCCCCCCCATTCCCACGCCGCTCCCGCGCCGGCCCCGCTGCGGTCCCTACCTGGCACGGCGGGCGAGCCGCTGCTGGCGCTCATGGCCAAGTTGCTTGGTGGCAGCGCGGCCGCCGGCACGACGATGCCCGGCGGTGGGTTGGAGGCGGGCGGCAGCGCCGCGGGGGAGCTCTGCAGCATCTCCTGAGAGAAAAAAAAAATAAAAATTACCCCCTTGAAATTTCACACGCAGAGGGGACCTGCAAGGGTGTGATTTTCCCCCTCCGATAAATTCACCCTTTTTTTTTTCCCCCCAGGTGGTTCAACAGGCAAAACTGCAGAAAAAGGGGGTTTTCAGTTCATCACAATGGCAAAAAAAAAAAAAGATGGAAAAATAAGGATTTGCGCTTTGCAAAGTTCCCACTTAGCATCTTCCCCAAACTCATCCTCTCTGTGCAGCCACTATTTCCCATCAGGAAAAAAGGTGGGGGGAAAAGAGCACAACAGACAAGACAGAATTTCTTCAGTCTTCTTCTTCTTTCCATAAATTTCTATTTTTTTGGTGCTTCTACTGGAACTGGATGATGCAGCATTTGCTAAAAGCCACAGCAAGCACCACGGTTTCGTCTTACTAGAATAATAGTAAAATGATGAAATTAATAATAATATCACCCCATTTGATATCATTCCTTGCAGTTTGATGCTAACTTCTTGCAAAACTGGGCACTTTTTTAGCCAAAAGCTGTAATCTTATTATCAACCCCGGCTCCGAAGCAGCTCTTGCACGCAATTGGAATTGGAAAAAGCTCAGATTTAAGGATTATTTGAGTATTAATGCAACATTTTGGGAAGGGAAGGGTGAGGATATGGGGGAATACAGGGCGATGTACCGCAACCTCCCAGATGGGCAGGATTTTGCAAATAATATTTATAAAATTGTCATTTCAAAATAAGCCCAAGATAACGATGCATCTCTAATTCGCCCAGCTGTAATGGAAATAAACCTGCACTTGTTTCTTGCAATAAAAAATATTTTTCCCCCTTTTCTCTCCATCTTCCCATTCTGCGTCACTTCCCTGGTATCCAGCTGGTTCTCAACTGTTGAACAAAATGTCAACAAGGGGCTTTTTTCACCTCTCAATTAGATTTCTCTTAATTTTGATGCATTTCCTCAAAAAAGCTCTTACTTGGTTTAAGAAAAGAGAATTTCTGTGGACTATCACCATGCAACAACACTGGAAAGGGTGACCCTGCAAGGGGGTCAGGGTGGAGAAAGCCATAGCTCCTCTTTTCCTTGCAATAAAACTATAGAGAGAGTAATTTGAACACAGAAATCAATCATTTATATATCAAGAGATGACGTGGATGCATAGTTCAGCGGGGAGTCAGGGAACCCTTGTGTCCACATCAATGCATTTCTCATTGCTGGGGGCGGGGGGGGGGGGGGTAAATGTCATTTTTGTTCTTTTTTTTTTTTCCTTTTCCTTTTTTTTTTTTTTAAATATAAGCCACCACCGATTTGCCTGTGCCTGGTTCTGAATAAACTCTGATTTCCCTGCGTGCTTTTGCTATTAAAATTCCTCGCTGAATTTTTCCCACCCGCGATGCTGAGCACAAAACGTTGCAGCTGACGCCTCTGCCACGTGTTATTTTTGTCCTCTCCACTGGTGATCTGAATATTATTTATCTGGAAATTTTGCTATAATTGCTGTGAATTTTTGCTTCGCCTCCCAGACATTTCTTTTCATAGCTACGTTAAAAAAAAAAGCGAATATGACTGTAAAACACTCATACTTTTTTTTTTTAATATCCCTTCCCTATCTCCAGCCTTTTGGGGGAAATGGTTTTCATTTTGAAAAATGAGGATTTCTTAGCAGACAGAAAGCAAAAATTCAAGTTGCTTTTGCATGCACTTGGACTTGGCTTTTGCTAAACATCTGGCTAACAAACACGGTGGAAATATTCATATAAACCCAAACGTGGTCCTTGGAGAACCTCAAAAAGCAGCCAGATACAGCCAGGGGCAACCAGAGATTTGGACCAGCCTGAAGACCTCCAGCTTCTCTCTCCTGCCTTGTTTTTCCATGATTCCTCCAAAAGAAGGGCATCCAGGAGACCACTTTTGGAAGTGCATTGGGAAGAAGGAATGTGGGGTACTGGAATATGGGACAAGAAACTGCCGTTTCCTCAATATGTACCAGTCAAAACCATTTTCAACAGCATTTTTTGGTGGCAAAATCCGCATTTTTTTGGAAATTAGAGGAAAACTGTCCTGAAACACCAGCTAAGTGGTGTCCAAAAAGCCAGATTATTGGTAATTATTAGAAAAAAATATGAAAGAAATTGCTGCTGCTTCTGCAACAGCACTGTGAAACCAAGGGTACCCAATGGACGTGATGGTTCTGCCTTAAAATAAATATAGGTGTCTCCAAGAAGATTTTAAAAATATATTTTACATACTAATTGCCTTGGATCGCAAATGTCAGCCAAATTATATTATGCTTGTGATTTTGCTGCAGTGGAAAATATTTTATATTTTAGGACTTCAAAGAAATCGAAATGTTTCTGGCAATTCTGAAACCTGAGTGTAAAAAACCGCATCACTAGGTGTCTCTGCAGATCCACATCTCAGCACTGACCTCCCACAGCCCTATGGCAAAAGGCGATTTCTCCGAATTAAAAGTCACTTTAATGAAGAAAAAGACCTGGTACATATTGTGTGGCACAAAAAAACCCTTCTTACAATAAAGCAAGTGTCAAAGACCATGTGCCCAAGTGTAAATAAGTGCTAAAATTCAGCCGCTACTCCAGCTGATGTTCATCCCCTTGGGTTTTATGAAACAGCAATTTATTTCTGAGTGGCATACAGGCACAAAAATTTCCGTCTCATCCTAACTTGGTGAAATTTCTTTGCGCTCAAGTAAAGCTGGGGAAAATGGGGGTTAGCCGGAGAAAAAGGAAACCCGTGAGGTGGCTGAGGAAGAGCTGGCCAAACTCAAACTCATGTGAGAAGAATCAAAAGGCTCCTTCGGGGGTGGGTGGATGGATGGAGATAAGAAAAAAGCTGGCTTTCAGTAACAGAGAAGTGCAAGCTTGTCCCCAGGGCAAACTTGGATACATTAAAATCTACACAGACCAGTACTGCATCAAGTCAGGCCAACCCAACCATGAGTTTCCAACCACCAGCAAGACCGAAGGAATTCAAGAAGATGAAACTCTGTCCTGAAAACGCTCAGTTTGAAAATGCCCACTGCCCATCTGCTGCAGTTCTCCCTTGAAATGAGAGCTGAAAAATGCAAGATTTAATCCAATTTAAAGGTCCCTGGCAGTGCTGTGGTTCCCAGTGTGACCGGCTTTGCAATGGGCTTTGTCTTGCAAGTCAACCAGAGAGCAGTGAGGACCACGTTGATGTCAAGGGAAAGTTGAACTGATCCACTTTAAACACTGGTTTAAATTGGCTTCCCCCGCCACGCAACAAGCACTGCCACTCTCCCATCCCTGCCTGAAAAAAATGGAAAATATTCATTAAAGGGAGTTAACAAGGGTCCAACGAGGACTCAAGGGAGGGGAATGAAGCCAAGTGAAAAAACACCAAGAAAAATGGAAGAAGGGGAATCGCTCGGTGGATGAGCTGGCCAAAGAGGCTAAAACTTCTCCACAAAACCAGACGAAACCCAAAATGAGAAAGCGATGGAGAAAGCGGGGCAGAAAGATGTCAACGAGGCAACGAAGGTTCGGGACCGGCTCACCGCACAGGATAAAACCCAACGTTTCACCCAAACTTGGCCAACACCAGGAGTCATCTCTAGACTCGGCGACGTGGGAAGATTTCAGCAACAGTCAAAACATCTGTTTGGGTGCTCTCTCATCTTTCCATCACCTCCAGGCATTTTTGCATTTCCACAAATTCTTGCATTTCTCATCTTACAAGGCACAAATAACGCCAAGCCACAGGCCATCCTTTTCAGAAACAACAGGGAAATCCAACCACGCTTCTCCCACAGTGATATTTTGACAGGTCCAGACATTGTTTTCTCTGTTTTGGTCGACATCCTTGTTATTGTGTATCCATAATTTTTTGTGTAGGCTGTCCCACGGGGAAATATTTGGCAAAAAAAAATAATATTCTACTTGCATGACCAAGCTGGTGTATCTCCTTGCAAAATGATTGACTCCCCTCTCATACCCTGAGAAAACCTATTTTCTGATAAATCTTGTTCATTGGTATTAATCACATTTCCATGACGTAGATATAAAAAAAAAAATAAATCCTAAATTAGTGGCTCCTTTGCTGTTTTACCTGCTCTCAGCATGAGTTTAACAGGACAATAATCAGCAAAATCTTCCCACTTGCCAGATTTTAAACAGCGATCCCGTGATTCTGCAGTTCTCCAGAGCATCACCAGCCCTTAAAACTCAAGCTGATGGATACAGAGTATTTCCACCCTTTTTTTTTTTTAAGCTTCATCCATGAAAAACTCAAGTATACTCAGTAAGTTGAAGCACTCGAGCACTGACATTGCTTAGTTGGATAATTAGACAAAAATGTGACATTGTGTCGTCCCTGGTGTCATTGGCATCCAAAAGCCAGATGAGATGGTGGCTCCTGGTCTATCACCATGAGCGGTTTGGCTCCCATTGCCTGCTGAAATCCCCTCGTTGTCGAGGAAGCGTTTCCCCTCCAGTTGGGTCTTTCCTGGGCACGTTCCCATTCATGTAGCAACTGCCTCCAAATCCTCACTTGAATTATTCAACTTTCAAGTCTTGCCCGGAAGGGAAACATCGGCAGCTCCGGGTTTGCAGGAATCAGAGGCACTCAGAGCCTCTCCATGGGCTTGATTATTTTCCAAAGACTTGTGCTAATTTTCTGATACGATCCCCACCTCTTTGTGAGGCACTAAATCCTCATTACTTTTCCTGACCGATGCATTCTAATTAGATCAACACTTTAAAAAAAAAAAAAAAAAAAAAAAAAAGGAAAAGAGGGGGAAAAAAATCACAATAGCCACAGGACGGCTTTCCATCTCATTAACTCCCTCACTTATTATTTTCATGAAAATTACTGATAAAAACCATGCATCTCCATTTGCTGGGACCGGGAGCTTCGTCGGCTCATATCTAACATCTCTCTCATCACCCGGGATGCGAGCTGTTGCCATGGTGACGCACAATAATAGAAACTAATAAATTACAAACGAGATGCTCGTTGAGCAATTATTGTTCTCTTTTATGCAAGTGTCTTGCTAATTTTGATCATAAGGAATGCTACCATAAAGCAGCGAAGGGATAATAAGTCCATTTCTAGAGATTATTAGAAAATAGAGAGAGGATGGGGGGTTTTAGATCAATTATTAAGTGGTTTGGTGCTTTCAGGAAACCCAAACAAGAAATAAAACTTGGGGGGGGGGTGGCTTTTCCCTCCCTATGCCACAAGCATCATGTTGGGAGCTTCAAACTCTGCAACACTTGGAGCCAAGCTGCCAAAAATGACAATTCTTTTCCTTTCCACCACTCTAAAACCGCCCTGAATAGCCCTAAAAAGCCACCACCACCTGCACCCTTTTGCGAGGGAACCCCAAGAGCTCCTTGGGTTATTTCAGGTTGGCTGGAGTTATTTCTGGTGGGATCGTGCAACCCCAAATTTCATTTCCCCCCACCAAAAAAACAGAGCATCTGAGAGAGAGAGAAATCCCCAAGGGACACACAATATTGCATCAAGGAAGTTTTCCGGGATGCAACCAACCAGCATTTATTCCCTGCACTGTAAATGCACAGGAAAACTCCAACCCATGGGCAACTTTTTTCCCAAATATTATTAAATCCATTATTCTGCCCCAAAAGCCACCAAGATGCAGCTTGGGTTGGCCACTCCAGCTGATATTTCTACAATTCTTGGGCATCTCCTTGTACTTTCCCACTATGCTTGAGGCACCAAATGTCGTCTTCTCCTAGCTAAAAACCAAATCATGAAAAAAAAAATAACCCAAGGTGGGAATGTCGATCATGCTGGGGAAGAACTGCAGGATGTGTCAGGGCAAAAAAAGGTGCTGTGAAGCCAAAAAGGGTTATCCGAGACCCAAAAATCTGTTGAGCTGCTTTGAAATGAAGACAAGAACAGGGAGAGAGGAAGTAGTAAAGAAAATCACGGTGTTTCTGTCCCTCCTGCCAACAAATAGTATTTTTTTCATGAAAAAAATGCAAATTTCCTGCCCATTTTCCCACGCACTTGCACGGCTTCTGAAATTCCTCCCTCCCAAATTTCACTGCTGCAACGTAAGACTTTGGGAGAATTCCTCACCTCTCCCTTTTGGAGAGACACAAAACATTGGGGCTGTAGCTCTGCCAAACCCATGAAAAAAAATTAAAAAAAAGCCAAACGATTGTTGCAGCACCACTTACTGCACCGCACGAACAAGATAACAGGTTGTTTTAAAGTTATTTTCCTCAACTGGGGAGGCTTTTGATGAATTTCCACAAGAGTTACAGACCCTCAAGCCTTGTTGACCCAACTCATCCATTGGCCAACATGCAACAGCGGTGGGTTTTGAGGCATTTTTAAGGTGTTACCTGGGGGTGGAGGCTAATGGAGGAGGGGTTGGGGGAGTAGGGCCCCCCCAGGTCGTTCCTGAGTAGGTTGTCACTGTGCATCTTGGTTTTGAGGCAGGTGATGTAGCGGTTGCAAAAGTCCTTGCACAACTCGTTGACCTTCTCCAGCTCCAGAAGGTGGATGCGCAGCACCTGGATCGCCTTCACCATCTGTGCAAGAGCACACAATGGCAAAGTTAAAATACTCTTTTTCCTCGACTCATCCGAAAAAAAAACCACCCAAAAATCAATATTCTTACCCAAAATCTAACCTGGAAACGATCCCTGCGGTAGAATTCAATGCATTTCCTTGCTCAACACACCAACAAAAGCCAAAAAAAATCAATATTCTTGCCCCAACCCCGTCCCAGAACCCATCCCTCTGCACCTCCACATTTCTTTTCCCTCCCCATCAATCATTCCTCTGGAACACCAAGAGGTAAAAAAATCACAAAATTCCCCGTCGCCTTCAAGGGAATTGCTCCCCGTGCCCAAAAAAAAAAAATTCCGAGCCAAAGCCCTGGATGTTGAGAAGTGTTTGGTTATTCTCTGGAGACCACTTCTTCTAACAAGATTACAGGGCTGCAGCTCTGCCGTGAGCTGTTGCCAGTGCAAAGCCTGGGCCTCATTAAAACGTACCCCATAAACGTTAAAAAATTTACACATAAAACATTCCTCTCGCCAAGCTGAAACCTTAAGTTTTACAGCCGCTGTTTGAAATCTTGCATAATATATAAAATTTCAGCTATTCACTCTGGGGCAATAAATCTGGTTTTATGTAACAAAGCGTCTTTGCATTTCAAAGGGTGTTTTTAACTTGCAAATTTTAGTGGTCATCTTTACAAACTGCGAGTCGTCACGGTTGGGAAGCATCCCGAAAAATCCAGGGCCAAACTCAGGTGGTGGCTCCACGACAGAGAAAGTGAATTTTTGGTTGGCAAACGACGGCGATGAGGGGTTGTGGCTGGAAAAATCCTTTTGAAAAAAATTTTTTTGGCCTTTTTGGGCTTTTTTTTCCCCTACTTTCTTGTCCTCCTTCCCAGTTGGCGCAGGCAAAGTGCAAGGTAGAGGCATCGCGCCCTGGCTCTCCGCATCCTCCCAGGGCTCAACGGCCATGAAAGTCAATATTCAAGGGCAAAGGCAAGAAGACCTGACACATATATGTATAAAAAATAAATCTCTCAATTATCTCAGCTCATTTGCTTAGGGTCTCATTTTATGTCCCTGCTCCGCTGCGTCGTATATCTGTCCGGATAAAGAGTTACAGTCGGACGGCGTACGTGCGCGGGGTTGTAAAAAATACAGATGCTGAATTAATTGACTGTGTGGCACTCGGCAGCTGATTGAGTTGATAATGGTGAGATCTGACCTTTTTCTAATTTCTAATTATGTGCATCTCGGCGGTGAGGAATACATGACTCTTATTCTAATGATAGCTAATGCCGCTGGCCTTTTCATCCCTGCTTTGCCATCACTGATTTCCAGGGAACTGACGGCGTTACAAAAAGAAAACATGCAAAAAAATAATCAAAAAAAAAAAAAAAAGGGACAATGTCAACAGGGAAGAAGTGTCAGCTCGGGAACAGGTTGAAATAAGTGCTGAGTTTTGAGCACTGCAAGAGTTTTTCATCCAAAATTCCCTCTGGTTGGCGCTTCCCACCAATAGGAAGAGTCCTTCTTCATCATCACATTAACCATCTCTCTGTCTTGATGGAAACCAACCACATCGAGTGATCTGGATGGCTTTTGGAGAAGGTCTGGGAATTGGATGGAATATATACATGCAGATATGTCTTAGAAACAGGGCAAAAATACACACACACACATAGATATATGTATGAAGATGAATATATCCAGTGCTGCAAGGTCATACATGGGGTCAATACAACTACCCGTGGTCAAATCTCACCTTGGCAGCACAAGTTGCTCCAAAACATGCCCCTAAAACATTATTGGTGTGGGGTTTTTTTAAGAAACCACCAAAAAACTGAGCTAAAATAGCCTCTGTGGACACACGTCCTGCACTGACCATTTCCTGGAGACGTTTCACCTTGATACATGTAGGGATAGGTTCTCCTCCCTCAAAATTTTATATCTTTTTATTTTTAGCTTCGGCTGGTTCCGTCTCTCTCTTCTTGCTACATCACTGCGCCCATTTTTAGGTAATTTAATGCAATGGGTTTTTTTTTTTTTTTTGGTGCACCTCAACATTGGATGCATGTTCAGTCCCCAAACTGAAATAACCCAAAACATTGCTTTTCGTGGCTGCTCATCCCGGTGCGATGGCTGTTTCTGGCTACACTGCAAAACGGGTTTAGAAATCTCCAAACAGGGCTTTGCACAGCCTGGAATTTTTTTGCAGGGCTCTCCACAGACTGCCAAGCCACTCTTGATTTAGAGATGTTGCGAAACTCTCTTCCACGAGCTGATATCAGGCACAAAAAAACCCGCAGGATTTTACTCCACCTTGAAACTGTCTCTTGCTTTTCTAGGGAAGCGGTAGCTTTTGCACGTGGACGTGCATTGCTTGTGCTTCTTCCCTTCGTGACAGGTCATCGAACATGACCACCTTGAGACCTGTCATACTTGGAGAAAGCTGCCTGCGAACTGCCCGGTGCTGCTTCATTTCTGGGATGGAAATCCCTCTGCTACACATCCCAGGGGACATGCCAACCAGTGGGGAAGGTGTTTTGCACTTTGCATCATCAGAGGTGGGCAAAATTGCCAATTACTTCTTTTGACCCTAAAGATTTGCTTTGTGGGCATGCCAGGATGGTGCCAACGACCTGTCTACCCACATGTTTGCCATGGAGACCACCTGTGGAGTCTTTCTGGACAAAATAATGGGATTTGGGGATGTTTCCTGAGGTCCCCACAAGAGAAAAGCTCCATCCCAAGCACCTTGCAGCAGCAATGGGTACAGTAGGAAACTTGGGTTTCTACGACAGGGAAGCCACCAAAAACAATCCAAAGTGTCCCAAACCATTGCTATGCATCACCCTTTCTGGAAAAAGCTCTTATTTTGTCTTGTTTCTAGGACAAGAGCTGGCCATCACACTTGGAACAAGATGGTGCCAGCCTAGGACACAGATGCTATTGCATGTTGCACCGAAGAGCAGTAGTTCCTGCAGAGACTGCAAGTTTTGGTGCACAAACCAGCCACCGGGCTCCACTGCTTCCAGCAAACACGCTGACCCCATGGCATTTGTGTGGGAAACGAAGCAAAAAAAAGGGCAGGGGTCTGTTCTCACAAGGGATCTATGGAAAAGGTCCCAGAGAAGGTCTCACAAGGTCTACAGAGAACATTGCCAAGATGGCCAACACTACAAATGGAGCCCAAAGAGGTTGCCCAGGGTGGTAGATCTTCATAGTTTGTTCCTCACCCCCTACCTTCTCCCTGTCCCCCAAAAACCATCTGCCAAGCCCCAGCTGCCTCTACCAGGTTGTCCAGCTCAGGGTCATCGCTGAAGAAGGGCTTGTGCTCCTGCTCCTGCTGGTGAACAAAGTTCTCTATGTCGACGTCAAAGCTGGCCGAGGTGATGCACTCAGAGCCCTGCGTCGCCTGCTCGCACTTCTCAAAGAGCAGAGTCAGCAGCGGGAACAGCGGGTGTCTGCAGAGGACAAAGGAGACCTCCCATCACGCACACTGGTTTAGGTCCCATGTCCATTTCCACCCCACACCATCCATCCATTCCCTCCCAGCTTGCAAGAGCCTGGTGGTGCAAACCTCACTTCCAAGCCAATGCTGGAAGCGCTCCCTCCAGACCTTCCCCAACAACAAAAAAAGGTTAAAAATTGCAAAAATCACCATCTTCTCCCCCAGGCAATGACCTCTCCCAACATCTTGGTGCTTTCCACCCTTGCACCAAAGCCGGCGTTTCCCAAATGTTTTGCCATGGGCTTTGGGGTGGCTGTCTTGGAGGCATCTGCTATCCTGGTGGCTTTGCACGTTGGGGATCGACTCCAGCACCCACTCATCTCTCTTGGTTGGAGATGCCAGAAGGAGGTGAGCTGGTATTTCTACGTGCCCGCAGCATCCTATGGACGGACCTTGCTGTGGGTTGCTCCTCCACTGAGAGGTCCCATCAAGCACATCCATGTCTGTCCGTGAAGACGGGTCAAACCCCACTTCTTTCTTACCACAGGACGATTCTTGGAAAAAAAAGATTTGCAGTTCTTGCAAATCCACAGTTCACTCTACGGATTCAAAAACAGGCTCGTGATTCTTGCAAATCCACAATTTGCTCTGACGATGCTAAACTGATGCAATATAAAATGCCAATACACACACAACACCAAAGCACGTGGAGAAGAAGGGGATGAAGGCCACGAGGCACTGCAACCCTCACTGAGCCTCTCCAGCTGTGCAAATTCAAAAAAAAAAAAAGAATTTATGGAGTCTTTCAGGGGAGGCATGCAAAATGCTGCTCCAGGGATGGTCCCCCCCAGCACCCCCATTATCCCAGCGCAATGGGATTTGCTCCACCGCTTTATCTCCAAAAGATGGTCCAAAAGATGATTACGAACCACTTCCCGCCAGTCTTTTCTAAGCCGGAGCCAGGCGAAGGGGTTAAACCCCTCTGCTAAGTCTTCATTTGCAGCCGCTAATACTGCAGCATATTATAGTTTAATCTGTCCTGATCCCGGTTTAATGCAAGATTCGCTGAGGCTGGAGCAGAGAACGGGGAGGTGGGGGGCGGGGGGAATAATTTCATAATTTCGGCAGCCCCGCCGGGGCTTAGCTGAGGGATATGAAAGGCAAATTCCAGGCAGCGGGCAGAATTATTGGGGCTTATCAACCGGCAGCTCAGTGGCAGGTGCCCGCTGCCATTTCCAGAGCTGCTCCATCAATTAGGAGCAAAGGCGCACGGAATTACCCCAAGGATGGGCTGGGGAAGGGGGGGTTGGCTGTTTGGGGTTTTTTTTTTGGGGGGGGGGTATATTGCATCCTCTGAGCAATTTGTAGCCCCTTTGCTTTGAGGGGGTTGCATCAACCAAGGGGGGATTAAAGGTGCTGCCAGCATCGCCCCGCACTCGTCGGTGTTAATAATTGGGGCAGCGCTGCTATTGACCCCCAGTGTCTGGGAGTGCTGGGGGGAGAAGGGGGGGGGCACATGGCACATTTTCAGTTGGAAAAAGAAATGAATTAAAATAATCCAAAATAAAATAATTAACTAAAATAACACAATAACCTAAAATAAAATAATAAAACTAAACCAATCCAATCCAAACAAATAAAAAAGAAATGAAAATAAAATAAAGAACAAAATATAATAAAACAAACAAACAAACAAAAAAAAAAAAACCCAAACCCAAACCAAAATGAAATCAACTAACATAAAATCAACTAATAACATAAAACAAAACAAGGGGGAGGCGCAAAACCCGCAGGGGTGGGTTAAGGGAGAGCACTGAGCCCCCAGCCCAGCGCAGTGTCCAGGAGCGGTACAAGCGGGGTTTCTGCCACCAGCTGGATGGGTGTTGCAATCTTTTTTTTTTCTTTTTTTTTTAACTTCTTGCATGCAAAAAATCATTGCAGTTTTCTCCATCGCCAGCCTTCCTGTGGCCGTGGCAGGCAGGGGAAGGGACGGGCCACCACGGGGGTTTGTAGGTGGAGGTCGTGATGTGAAAATTGAGAGCTGAATCCCATCCTTGCTCTGACATTTTTTTTTGGGGGGGGGGGGGGGAAGATAGATATCCAGGATAAACAAGAGGATTTTCCACACTGCAGGTGTTACAGAAGTGGAGAATCACCCCTACAGCACAAGGAAGGGTTTTGGGGTGGAAAAATCTGCTTTTGCCCAATACGGTTTTGCAAAATCCACCCCCACCCCCCTCCTTTTATTTTTTTTTTTTTCAGGGAATCCTCCTAATAAAAGGGCTGAACCGGCCCTGACATTTTCCTGCAGGAGAGAGGTCGTTTGCAGCCACTAATAAAAAGGATTCGACACGGGCTAATAAAGAGAAATGAATTCCTCTAATGGCCTAATTTCGCACCTTCAGCAGGGCTCTGCCCGCGAGCTGGTGGCATCCTGGGCACGCCACGACGTGGATTTTTTTTTTACCCAGCTCCAGTATACCCCTTTCCCCCTAAAAAAATAAAATCATCCCAAAAACCAAAACCAAACAAAACTTAATGCAAAAAAATCTCAGCCATTTCCCACTTGGAAAAATCCAGTTTGTGGTGCTGGGAGGTTTAAGTGTCAGTTCCTGCAGGAGCATCTTCTTCACTGGTCCAAAATCCATCGGGAAGTCCCAGCCCCGCTGTTGCATAAAGTCAGGAAAATCCCATCAGCTGGGAAAAACCAGGGATGCTGCTGGAGCAGCCCCTGCGAAGATGCTCTCGCGCCAGGCAGGGAGGGGGAGGATATTTTTTTTTTTCTTTTTTCTCTTTTTTTTTTAATGGATGATAAACCTCCCACTAGAGCATAAAACCCAGTGGGGTGACTCGTCCAGCATTTTTCATATTTCCCATCCCGTTTTCCCAGCGATTTCCCTCCTGGATCATCAACTGACGCTTACAACCGATGCCTTCTGCCTTGGTGCAATTACTGAAAATTAACAAATATCCATCGTTTTGAGTGGAGGGGCTAAAAAAACCCCTGAGACATACACGGTCCATATTATCCGCTGTAGAGGGGAATATTCCAATTTTGCACACAGCAAAAGAAGGCTTGTTGGTGTGGGCTTAGAGATAAAAATGTAACTGGGAGATAGTTTCGGCTGGGACACAAAAATAAGCATCCAGGTTTGGGCAACCAAGTCCACGCGTCGGACCAACCAACAATTTTTTCCCCACTTTTCAGGGTGGGAAATAGCTGCAAATAGGTGTTTCTGGCATTTTTTTGACCTTCAAATAAAAGCTGTGGAAAGTCCAAAGGGTTTTTTTGGTTTCCGTTATCCCAGGAATGCTGCAAACCCCTCACTGCAGTGCAAAGGAAAGGGGGGGGGGGGGGTTCTTGAATGACCCTTTTTGCCTGGAGAAAATTATTTCCATCATTGGAAAAAAGTCTTGAGACCCACTGTGAATAATCCTTTGCATTTCCTGGGAAACCGGCGGGTTTATTCCATGCCTTCATCCGCCTTGCCAGACCTTTCAAACTCGTAATATTTGATTATTTGGAGTCAAAATATTTTAATTCCTTCACTTCCAAGCTGCGTTTTTTTGGTTCGCCAGCCCCCGCAGCCCTAGCCATTAACAGGGGGGTTAATCCTTAACCTTAAACCTTAATCCTAATTATATTATAATATTATACATTGCTGGTTTACATCACTACTGTATACATTATAATATTGTAAATAATTACGTATCACTTATATAATTACAGATCACTTATACAATTATACTATTTACATAATTATAATGTTACTTATTGCAATTAGACAGTAACATTACTGCATATATTACATTATATATTATTATGTCCAAAGTATCAAAAAAAGGGGACTGAAGGGGCTCATCCATCCTGCACCTGCAGCTGCCCACACCCCGTATGGATGCATGAACTTCATATTCCAGGTCAATACATGACTTTACTCCTTCTGGGTTCTTTTTTGGCCCCAAATCACATGGTTTTGAAAAAAAAAAAAAAAAAAAAAAAAAAAAGGCTAATTTTGGGTTTTGGGGGAGCGACTGTTTTGTAGTTGGGGTGATGCTGCAACACCAGGTCCAGGAAGGAGCTCCACCCCGTTCTTACCGATAGTTCTTCTTGCTAGAAAGGATCTAACCGCTAATCATCCCGTTCCTGTATGTTAATTAATGCATTAGAATAATAATGAATTAATAATGCGTTATAATAATGACTTCATCAACGATCCGATGCATTAACCAACGCATTTAGTTAACGCATCGCTGAATCGATGCATTAGTAAGGCATTACAATAACTGACGCATTAACGAAATAATGCATTAATGAATGCATTAATTAATTAATGCATGCTGACAGTAGCCTGCATCCATCACCTGTAGACGGCTCGCTTGTCGGCCTCCAGCTGCGCCTGGGGGTCGCCGGCCGTGGCGGGTACCGGGGGGTTGGTGGCCACCGCCGGCGCGGCGAGATGCACGGGCTGTGCCTTGGTGGGCTGCTGGGCTGTGGCCGTCATCTGAGGGGGGGGAAGGAGAAAATAAAGGAGAGGGAATAAAAAAAGGAAGAAAACAAAACAACGCTGGGGTTTGTCGCACTTTTCCACTGAGTTGTGCCGCCTTTGCGTCGGGTTTTTAAAACTGAGGAGGAGGCAGCCCCGTGGTGGGGCTCTGAGCAGGATGGTTTGGGGGGAAGTAAAAATATATTTGAATTTTTTCTAAGCCTGGAAACAGCAGGTTTAGGTTTTTCCCACTTTTTTTTTTACTTGGGGAAAACACAGGAATAAATTCCAACATGCTTATTGCACCAGCAGCAAAGCAAAGGCGGGGAGTAATTTATTAAGGGATGCTTTGCAGAAGCCCCAGATTAAATCAGCTGCAACGCTGCTGCTCGCCAAGATTTTTTTCAAAGCAGGTATTATTGTCTAGACACACAGGCATTTGAAACTTCCTTCCAAAATTACATGAGCCTCTTCCAACTCGCCAAGCCCAGGAATGAGTCATTTTTGCCCGCTGAGAAGCCAGCCAGAAAAAAAATCCAACCTTTTTTTATCCCCTTCCCCCCCCCTATGCCCTGATCACCCACCTTCAACCCCGATGCTGCCCCAGATCCCAACGCTGAGCCAAATCACATCGGCTATGTCAGAAATCATTCCACTAACTCACATTTTGGTTTTTTTTTTTTTACAAAAAGTTGTGATTTAGTTAAATATTTGGATTTACAATGTGAAACGCGCGCGTGCCCCTGCCTGTGCAAATCACCGCGCATCCTTCCAGCATCACCCCCAAACCCCCACCCCCCTGTGTACAGGATTGCATCTATGTAGGGGGCAATCACCACTTAAAATTAATTGCACTCAAATCTGAATTATCTGCAGACAGGTCCGAGATCTGCTGTGCAACACGTAGCTTTACCTTTGAAAGATTGGGTTAAAAAAGAGAAATTCCGGGAGAATTTGGATCGACTGGGGTTCAAACGCATCAGCAACCCCCTGAATGTGGTGCGTTTATCCCAAAATCTCAGTGGAAAATTAACGCAAAGTGGGTGTTTTACTTGCTTTGGTGTCAAAATGGTGTAAAAAAATTACCATTTGCCTGTTTTCACTGGTAAATTTTTGACATACCCCCCCCTGAGCTGGGTAGGGAAAGGAAGCCTCTGCTCTTGCTAAATGTAATTTATTTATTTTATAATATACTTATACATTCATTTCTGTTTAGCTATATATAATTAAAAAACCAGATATTAATTATTTCTTTGGTTTATACGTATATATTTATTTCTGGCTTTATATAGTAAGGAAGTATTTTTATATGATTTATTTATTTGCCTAACTACTTATATATTTACTTCTGTGCTTATGTACACAGAAATAAATTATTATTTAGTATATTTTATCTATTTATTTATTTATTTAATATCCTTCTGTAATCCCTTCTATGGTCATTTATATATAAACAAAAAATTATATATATATATATGTATATATAAACACACACACATACATATATATAAAAATATATATATATTATACATGTGGATGCCCACAGTCTTCACCAGCCAAACCCACCCTTATACCCAGGTTTTTGCCACGAAAAAAGCAGATTTCTCACTTCCCTTAAAAGCTGCATAAAGCCAAGCTGGGCCAAACCCACGACACCTTTGCTTTTAAAATGTTTGACTTTAATATATCCTGCCTGACCTTTTGCTGCCGATACAGCGCCTTTATTTTTTTTTTTAATCTCCTTTATTGTTCATAACTCCAAAGTTTGGCTCTGGCACCTGTAAATTCACCCAGTGCTATTTAATTTCTCACTCTCCCAGCCGAGAAGAGGATTTCCACCCCTTTTCCCTTCCCTGCTGCTAAATAAAATAAGCGAAAATTTGGGGTTCCCTCCCCGTTCCTGTCTCCCGTTTGGATTTTTCTTTCCCCCCCCCTATTTTCTAAGCCCAAAAGGCAAGTGGATTTTGGGATGCTCCAGCCATGCCATCGAATATCCCCGCATCCCCTTTCTCTTTTCCCCCTTTTTTCTCACTGTTATCTCCCGTGAAAATCACTTTTTTTAAGGGGGAAATGGCTTTTTATTCTCGCTCATTTTTCCTTTTTAATTTTTTCCCCTCGTCACGTCATTTACCAGGATGCTGAAGCCTTTTTCGCATCCTGCCCCGAAATCCTGCCAAGTTGGCTGTTTCAAGCCAAGTCTGCAACTAATTGGGCTATTACCCCCTAAAAAAAAGAAAAAGAAAAAAAAAAAGCCTCCTCTGCGGCTCCGTCAAAGCCATTACCTCACCTTGTACTAAAGAAAATAACAACAAAAAAAATAAAAATAAGCTCAAGTCAGCGGAAAAAAAAGAGGTGAGAGGATGCTCAGATAGGGATGCTGGACAGGGAGGAAGGCAAAAATGCAGCCAAAAATGGCTTTACAGGTAGCAGGTGGGGATGGGAAAGGAGGAAAAAGGCAGCAGGATCCTGGCTCGGGAACACGAGCATCTCAGCAGGTGGAAAACGGGGGAATTTGGGGGGAAAGGGGCTGGATTTGGGTATGAAAGTTGCAGGTGTTGAAAAAAAACGCAGGTGGGGATTTATTCCCTGCCCCACCCAAAACGGCCAAAATTAGTTGCAGATGGGGAAAAAATAGTAAAATTAAAAAAAAACACAAAACAACCAAAAAGGGGTGAAAAAATGTACAAAAAATCAGGTACAGCGAGTATGCAAAAAAAAAGTTAAAAAGGTTAAAACCCACGCAAAATAATTACGTTAAAATATGTAAAAACGTAAAATAAAATGTTAAAAAATACGATTAAAAATATGGTTTCAAATCTTTTTAAAGGAAAGGAAAAAAGAAGGTAAAAATAAAATTGGGGTGGTGGAAAAAAGGCAAAAAAAAAAACCCCCCGCGCTTTTGTGCAAGACTCCCGGTTGAAGCGAAGATTTTCGAGGCGCGCATCGCTCCGTGATGTGCATCACCTCCCCGCCCCTTTGCAGACGGGATTTCTGGGATTTTTGCTTCTTTAGGAAGAAAATCCTTTGCTGGAGCGAGCGGCTGCTCACCAGGCGCCGCAGGGGCTTCCCACAGGTTTAAACGCGATAATCCCCCTTGCTTTCGGGTTTTTTTGAAGGCTATGGCCAGATACATCAACTCTAGAGAGCGACCACAGGGAAGAGGTCTTCAGGGCAAGAAAATCTCCTAAATCAGCGATATTTCCCCTGGTCCTGAGCATTGCACTGGGAAATTTCTCTTGGGCCATCACCCGTGCTGAAATCTGGGGGTCCGAGCCCAAAAATGTGCCCAGGACACCAGGAGTTGGGGGTTTTCATTGATCCTACTGAAAAAATCAATGGCATCAGGCAATTTTTAATCTGTGATTGTCTTCAAAAATATTTTTTATACTTTTTAAAAAAAAAAACTTGTATTTTTATATTTTTCCATTGTTGTTCCTGATATAATCACCTAAAAAGCACTTTTTTGGGGGTGGGGGTGGTAAAGCTGCTTTTATCCCTTTATGTGTGGAAAATTCTGAAAAGTCAACATCGCCCCCCCATTTTTAATACTTTTTAAAAATATAGTTATATAGCAAGTAAATGAATATTATTATTTTTTTCAATTGTCCATGATGTAACCGCCTAGAAAGCACTTTTAGGGGGGGCAAAGTTGCTTTCATCATTTTCCATACCTATTTTTAAAACAAGCTCTTTCTGCTAACAATGAAATGGCTGAAGCCTTTCTCTTAGCTTTTTCTTTTAATTTAATAAAAAAAAATTATTAAATAAATGCAGATTTTTATGCAGACTCTTTAATTTTCAACAGGTAGAGTTGCCTGGCCAGTGTGATCACGCTCGGTATAAATGATGCTCCTTATTACCCCCTTTAGCAGAACCAGGTGATTATTAGATCTTTTTTTTTTTTCCTCCAAAATGCTGCTTTTCCCACCATTTCTGCTCCCTTTTAGCCAAATGCTGACAGTGAGGGTGATAGCTTGCATAGCCTCTGCAGTAAAATATTAATGCAAAATTCCTCCAAACCCCTTTTTTAGCGCTTTTCTCGCCGAAATGGTCCCCTTGAGGAGGAAGAGCTGGTTGTAGCTCTGATAAATGATTTTTTTTTTATTTCTCACCCACCCTCCCATCTAGGAAAAATCCCCCATCCTTAGGAAATTTGTGCAATTTACTGTTCCAACCCTTAGAAATCCCAGATTTCCCGGTGAAAAGCTCACAGCAGTCACAGCGTTGAGTCAAAGAAAAAAAATTTAAAAAAGCAACTCTTGGCTGCAGCTTTTTCTCCAAACCCACTAAACTGCAGGAAAAATGCTTGAGCAACCCCCTCGATAGAGGGAAAAAGGAAGGATTTGGCCAAAACCGCTCCTGAGGGTCCCCAGAACTGAACGTATTGCGGTGAGGGGCAGGTAAGGGCCACGACTGGGGAAGGTAGAGGGGACGTCTCCATAGGATGCCTGCAGAAAATCTCAGCTATTTCAGAATTCCCTTAAATTGCCCATTAGGACTAAAACGGCGTTGCGGCTCCCTGCCGCGCAAGCGAGAAAGGGGGCGTATTTCAAGGTGGGGGGGGAAGGAAAAAAAAAAAAAAAAAAGAAAAAAATATTGGAAAAAAAACCCCACCACCTTCTCGGAGCAGAGCAGTGAAGCGAGCAAATGATGACACAGAAGTTGGAGGAGCCATAAAAACCCCACCGAGGTGTCATTTGTGAGAAGTGACCTTTTCCCACCGAAGGAGATGAGCGGAAAGGAGACCCGGGTGGCTTGGGGGGGGGGGGGGGGGCACGTTAAAGTCGATTTATTTATTTTAGCTTGCAGAGAACAAGGTTGATTTTTTTTTTTTTCCTGGGAAGGGAGATTTTTGTGCTTATGCAGCCAGCAAATGGGGGAAACCCTCAAAATTTCCCGTATGAACCCCCCAAAAAAGCTGCTTTGAACACGGAGCCGGTTCAGCGCTCAATCCAAATCATCCCCGTTCAGTCGCTGTAGCCAGGAAAGATGGAATTTGTGAATTTGCCCCTCCGAAAAATCTCGGGATGGTCTGCAAGGCATGGAACTGCCTCCAAAATCCAACCCCAACCCCACATCCAGCCCACTGGGGTGCTCCAGTAGAGTTTCTCTTGGACAAGCCCTTCTTTTAATAACTTAACTCCATAATGATGCTCAGAAAAGTTATTCAACCCCTTAGAGCAACGCTGGAGGTCAAGTCTTCCCCCTCTCCACCACCAGGTTGCCAAAAAACGCCGTAAAAATAAACCAAAAGGCCATTCCTATGGCTAAACCAGGACGGGTTCAGCCAGATGTTTCCCCTTTCCACCTTACTAACCCACTGGCTGCAAACACGCTGGTGTGTCACCTCTCCAAGACGACCCCATGACCCCAAAATAAGCCAGGTAGAGGAAAAAAACCCCAAATTGTTGGACCCTTCAATCCTGGAGATGGTGTCAAGAAGGGTTTAAATTTTTGCCAGTCTCTGAAGAGAACGTTTTGGGGTGAAATACTTCGTAACAGTCATTATTTTGGAAGGCGAGATAATTAACGCGGGAGCTGGGTGTCACAGGGGGTCTGGAGGAGCTCAGGGGTGCTGGGGGACACTCACCTGCGGGGGGTCTTGGTAGGGAGGAGGGGGCACCGTCTGGGTGGCCATCATCGTCAGAGCCGGTGCCGGGGAGACATGGTGCATCCTGGGTGGGAGTCACATCGAGAACCTGCGGGCGGGAGAGATGCCATGGGATTAAGGGGGATCTACCCCAGGAAAAATCTTGCAGAAAGAAGAAAAAAAAAAATGGGGGGTCGGGGGGGGAAAGGAGAGCTGACATTTCTCGCACGAGCCCCCTGGCACAGTGCTCCACTTCTGGAAGAAAGTGCTCCCACTTTCTGGAAGAAACCCAAGGTGATTTGAGGACTATGTGAGATTCGTGATTTGGGGTAAGGAGTGCATCGGGGTGAAGAGAAGAGGGTCACGGGCCAGAAGATCTTCCACTGGAGAGCAGCCAGACCAGGGCAGGGCTCTTGAAGATGATGGCTGCCACCGGTGACCCTCACTGTATTTCCCCCCTTGGGAACCTTGGTGCATCCAGGGCATTTTCTTTCCGCTCCTCATGCCTCTAACCACAGTGCCTAAAAGAGGATTTCCATCCCCTTTCCAGTTATTCCTCCTTTTTGGAAGCAGGAAGACAAGTCATAAATGCAGAACTTTCCGTTTTCTGAAAATATACACTAAAAAAAAAAAACCCAGACAATGTGTCTCTCTGCTTTTGGCCACCATGGAGTCACATCCTCAAGCACAGCATGCTCATTCCAAAGGGACATTGAATATCCACCATTGGGTTGACCAACACAGTTGGTCAACTCTTACGTTGAGTTGACCAACACAGTTGACTCCGGCGTTGAGCTGACCAACTCCGTGGAGACTGAATACACAGAAGTGAGGAAAGAGGGTTCAAACCCTCACTTGATCTGAACTGGGGACCAAACTCTGCTTTTGCACGTCCCATATGGACATCCTGGAACCCAGGAGGCAGTCTGAGACGTGCCACCCTCAACCTCTCTTGCTCTGCTTTCCATAAATTCATAGTTATCTGAGGGGGGAACAGATTTTTTTTTTTTTTTTTTTTGTATCTTCAGGTGCCAGGAAATGGGGAAAAAAAAAAAAGGCACCAGGAAGGGATAAAACTGTTGAGGAGCTCTTGGCTGGATGCTGTCTCCAAGGGTAAACCTACTAGCAGATGTAACCAAAAAAGCAACTCTTGACCCCAAAACACCTCCTCTCTGATTATTTCACTGCAGCTGTGTGGTTGCTTCAGAAGAAAAGCCAATAACCTTGATTAAATCCTCAAAAAAAACCCCTGTCCTGAGTCCTTTGTGAAGCTCTGAGCTCTACTTTGAGCCAACTCACAAAGCCACCTAGCAAAAAAGCCCGAGAGCCTCCAGAAGTGCATTTCTCCCTGCAGTGACCCATTTTGGTAAGAGATGACCCCATCCTGTTGCGATGCCCATCAATGTGTTGGGCTCCCCATCAGCTTCTCATCTGGAGAAGAGCCACAGCTCCATCCCATGAAGAAATGCAAAAAGTTGTGTAAAGTCCTCCGATATTGTGAGGAAATCTACCAAAAAATTGCGTCAGCGTCACTTTTGCTGTGAACTGGTGACACCCAGGATGAAACGCGCTCGCGTGGGGCAGAGGAACGGGGACACCCATGAGTTCAAGAAAAAACAAGGCACATTTGGGGTCTTCAGATCGGTCTCCACTGTTTTTTGGGGGAAAATTCACAATATTTTGGTCTCCTCCACGAGGTCCACAGTTGTTTGGGAGAAGATTCACAACATTCTGGTCTTCTCCACAAATTTTCGGGCTTGACAGGAACCACCAGGTACCGAGTGCAGAGATGCAATGGAAAGCCAAGTGATGTCTGCATGCATCAACCACTCTTATTATTTTGCATTAATAAATTAATTGGGTTTTTTCACTTTGCACTACTACAGGTGACCCACGAATTGAGGATTAAGAGAGCACACCCAAAATCCTGTGCACTGGGAAGGCAGACCGGCGTCCTTGCATGACACAGACCTCTTGCAGCGAGAAGGATATCGCATTTATGGGATTAAAACGATGCTTTTCATCTGTTTTCCCCAACAGCAAACTAGTGGGAGGCCAAATTATCCGCTCCTGAGTGAACTCCAGCTTAAAATCTTCAGTGTCCGATGTCAAAACCCAGCTCGCAGCTGCAGGCACGCAAGCATGCGCATCCTCGAGGGGAATACCAAGGGGAAAACCTCCCCACCAGAAATAGCTGCAGCTGGAGAAAAGCAGAATTTAGCACTATAATGGTCTAGACATCTCGGTAAGAAGCTAAAAAAAAAATAATAAAAAAAAAAAGAGATGGCTATTTTGGGAAAAAAAAAACCCTGCTTGGCATCTATTGTTCATGCCAGGAGTGAGCCTACCTCTAGCGTGTGGCAATTTCTGGTGGGGTGCAAGCTTCTTGGACGAGTAATTTCCCAGAAGATGGCAGTCCGGAGCCCAATTTAATTGCCAAATATCATCTAACCTGCTAAAATCAAGCCTTTCGCCGAGGCCTTATGGGTGTTGATTTGTTTGGAGAATAGGACTTAGAGCCAAATGTTGTGTAAAAAAAAAAAAAAAAAAAAAAAAAAAAAGATAAAAATGAGAGACAGCTGTTGCCAATAGTGGTATATTTATCTGGGGGGAAACAAATGCACTCGGGTGCCATAAATATCTGGGGAAGCGCCTGGTGCCCGCGGGAAAAGCTGGACGGGTGTTTCACGCTGGAGCCCCTGGCCATGAATCTCGGGATACGGTACAAAACTGTCAGCCCCATGGATTTATTGGCAGTCAAATGCAGAGAAAGGTGGAAAGCTGCTATTTTATGCATTAATCCTTTCTCTTTTTTTCTATTTTTTTTATTTTACGCATTAATCTGCTCCTTCCCCCCCCCCCCTCTTTTTTCCCCCCCCACCTCTTAAATCAATTCAGCCACATCAGCTCTTGACCATAGGCATCCAGATGATGGAAGGAGCAGAGCATCGCCAACCCCCTTGCAGAACAGGGCAAGGCGATGATCAAACCTTGGGCAAAGAGAAGATTTTGGGGGGGGCTGGGGGTCGAGGAGGGCAGGAATCGCAGCCAACTCTCAGGGCGCTTGCACCGAGGAACGAAATGGTGAGCAATAAAACCCCATAACGGCTCCTTCATTTCCGCCAGCAGCAGTACTTTGGGTTTTGGCAGCAACCTGAGATCAAAGTATCCTAAATTTCCTTATGAAATAAAATTATTTCAGCTATTGCTGAAATATCGCCATTAAGTTGGAAATGTATTTCCCAAAGAGCTTGCATCTACCTAAAAGAGCCTCAGATTTATAGGCTGCTTTTTTTTTGCCAGCAATATATTATGTCCTCTTTCAGATAAAAATAATTAAAGATTAAGTTGAGAAGTCGAGCTGGTGGGTTTTTTTCAGCGTGGTCACTGATGCCTTAAAACATTTAAAAAATCCAAGTATTGCAGACAGTCGTCCACACCCCCCCAGGTGAATATGACCTCCTTGATTAATGAAACAGCCGCAAAACCATATTAGAAATAGAACTGAATGCAAAAAAAAATAAAAAATCATATTGTTGCGACTCCACATTATCATTTTTAATGGCTAATATTATATTAGCTTTGCAAGGTGCAACTCCTCTTTCCAAATCAGTGGGAAAATGGGGACAGTTTTTTCTAGCTCCTTCAGCAGCTTCTCCCTCAGAGCCAAACACGCAATTGATAACGGAGGATCCCACATCAGAAATCAGAAAATCAGCTTTTCAGGCGTTTCCTCTTCTCTACCCAAAGTTTCAAATTTATTGGAGATACCTGAGGATCTTTTTTTCCAGCCATGGGACGGTATTTCTCTGTATTAAAGAGCAGGCTGCCTCTTCTAACGGTTTGCTTTTTTTTTTTTTTTTTTTTTTTTTTTTTTTTTTTTAAGAGGGGACACTTTGGAATTTGCAGTGATGCTGTGCTAGCCATGCTCCCTCCCCAGCAGGCTGCAAGTTTTTTTATGTCACCGTCTTCACAGAGGGCTTGTGCGTGCTGAAGTTTATGATATATGCGTTCATCTAGGTTAAAATGAAGAAATATAGCTGAGGGGGGAGGGAGAGGCACCTCCAGAGAACGATACATCTCGCTCTGAACTGCCAGCAAGGACAGGTTCACCCTCGGCGGGTGATGCTGACTCTTCATCGGCCATAAAGTGAATCGAGAGCGACCCTCCTGCTCTTCAACTTCTCCTTTCTACCCACCAACCTTCACCCTTTTTGCTTGCTTTTACCAAAATTCATCCGTCACCCTGAAAGATGAGCACAAGCTTTTCACAAGCTATTCGAGGAACCCCCTTGTGCCACCCTGAACTCAGGAAAAATAAGCTGAATGCTATTAAATGATTGAAAATGTGGAAGAATCCCGTTTTTCAAGACGACATCACCCATTCCCGGTTATTCCTCATGTTCAAAGTTGCTTCCAAGGGGGCTCACACGATGCCTCACCCGAGGCTCTCAGGAGCATCTGTGCAAGAAATACCACCGAGTATTTTTAATTTTTTAGGGATATTTGGTAGCCAAGTTTCCTCTCCCCAAACCCAGGAGGTTTTTTGCACTGGGAGCATCCTTTGCTTTCAGCCAAGATGCTGATTCCGTAAATTCTGATGTCCGTACCCTTCCCAGCATCCAGTTATTTCCCAACAAAAAAGGACGAAGCGAGTCCGCACTTCTGCTACAACCATGGGCTAAAGCAGATGGACGCTGGGTATTTCTGCAGGATAAACCCCAGACCAGAGCAAACCCTTTGGCAATTTTTCTCCTAAAAAAGCTCTCGGCAAATGCATAAGCACCAGGCTAAAAGGGAGAGGGAAATGCCGTGTTGGACAATGCCAAAAAAATCCTGCCAAGCACCAGTTTGGTTCATCAGTGGCTGGGACATCTCCCCTGGGTACGGGTGAAACAGCATTTACTCATTTAATATTTGCAAATCCTTCTACCAACTCCAGCTCCATAGAAAGGGGGGAGCTGCTACAGCGAATTTCCAATGAGAACAACAATTACCGCTAAATATTTCTCTCCTCTCCAAAGATACCCATCCCTAAAAGGCTCCAGGGATATCTATGCAACATAAACACGAGAATAAAATCTGCAAGAGCCAGTCACAGTTTTAGTAGACAAGGTTAATGTACCTTGAACGGCAGCATTAAACAACTTTGTTCTTGTTTTTGTTTTTGTTTTTTTTAAGTGGAGAGCTGAGATACCTACATAGATTTTAAAGTGTTATTCTTATAAAGAAAGACCATTAAAGCACCTTCCAAAACAAACTGGCACAGGGAAACATCAAAGAAGCATCTTCAAAGTAACCTGGAAACCTGCAGTTTGTGCAATCCAGCCCCTGGCCCAACGAAAGTTCCCCAAAGAGCAACCTGTGAATTTTTTCAGAGGGCAAATCAAAAAGCTTTGAAGCGACATGTAGCCGAGAAACCCCCCAAAACGCACAAACTTCTCTTGACGGACACGAATTGTCCAGGAGAAGTTTCTGATTGCCTTGACAGCGCTTGCAAAACACAGCGAGCAGATCAATCTCCCAACAGTTCTTCATGGCAAGCAATTAACTGTGAATAATTTATGATCAAAATCTTGCCCGACGCTTTCAAACCTTGCCTCATGCTCTTTGTTCTCCATCACTAATCCCGTGCAGGAGGAATCGCTGAGCACACCCATCCCCATCACACAAACACCAAATCTCCATCCCACGCCAGTCCTGCAACGGGAAGGTCCCAGCCCAAAGGTCCCAGCCGGGTTCAGAGGTGCTTCTTGAAGGACAAAGAAGACGACGGTAGATAAATGTGATGAGTTTTGGAGAGATGGGTTGGAAGAAGAGGCTTAAGTATGGGTCTGAGATTAACGAGGTGCTGGGAAAACAGGAGACTGGTTTTTACACATCTTCTGTCCCACCAGCAAAGGCCACATCACAGCTCTTGCTTCGAGGAAGGGCAGCCGAGAAGGAACGTGCTCAAAACCAGTCTCGCTCAGCAAAAATTCCACCATCAGCCACGTTCTTTCATCCCAAACTGACAGCTGCAGTCCTCCACCGATTTCTCAGCTGCTGTGAGTCTTGCAAAGCGCAAATCAGACCAACGCCAGCGCAGAACTCAACAGAGCAGTGTGCCGGTGGTTACGGCCAAGGTCCCACCACAACCTACACAATGACATTTTGCAACCCTGGCCACAGCCCATGTATTTATTTTATAAAAAAATAAACCCTCGCCGTTGCACCCCGTGAGCAACGCTGCCGTTTTTAACAACGCCTTTGGGGGGTGTTTTATTTTGCAAATCAAAGCCTGCGGGCTTCGTGCCGATCTCCCAACACCCGCACAAGTAATTGCACCAGGTGAACACCAACAGGCACCTACTCTTCGGTGGGCTTGCGGCAATCGGGCTAAAAGCAGCAGGACCTCAGCCGCCTGCAGAAGCGCGGGCGAGAGGGGCGCAGGAGCGTGCAAAGCATTCCCCACCCGTGGGAAAGCCTGGAAAACCCAGCAATGCCGCAGCACACCTAATAAAACCCTCTCCTCCCTTAAATCTGCCTCGTTTCTTGCTACATCCTGCCATCATGCTTGCAAATTTTCCCTTTGGGAGAGGGAAAGAAATCCCTCTGGAGCCGGCTGTTTTCCTCTTTCCCATATGGCAGATAAATCAGCGCTCCCAACTTGCTGAGTTTCCGCTTCGCGTCCCTCTCTTGCAGCTCTCCAGCTCCTCCTGGTCTTCACCTCCCCGCTGGATTTCCTTTTAAAATGCAAAATTCCCCATCAGAAATGGCTCTACAAACCAGAAGAGAGAAAGGAGGTTTTCCTTGAGGCATGTCAGGCTTCCCGGGATCAGCAGAGAATTGTCCCCATCCAAGCCCTGAGCCAAGACACCGACGATCGCAACGATTCATCGCCTCCATTTAAACATTCTTCATTTGCCCACTTAAAAGCAACTTTTCTGCCGTATTTCCAACCTCAATGACAAAAGACAGCTTTGAGACCTAACACGGTGATTTACACATGCTCCAGCTAGCACAGGAGTCACAAATAGTTTTAAACTCCTTTAATTATGCTTAACGACACTATCTTCTCCATTTACTCCAAATGGTAGACCCTAAGAGATGTTCAGCCTGGTCTGAACTTGAGACAATGAGAAAATTTGGGACAAAAAAAAGGACTGGGAAGTGTTTACAGTGTGCCACCGATGTTCCAAGGTGGGTTTTTTTTCAACTTGTTTTGCATAATGACAAAACGTATGACCTGGCCTTGGAGATGCATCTCTGGGGACGTTGGGGCTTCAGGAGGAAAGCTGAAATGGTTTTGTGCCTGGAAAATGAAGGGAGGCCAAGGGGAACCAAGTTATTTCTTGGAAGATGTCTTCAGGGTGGATAATTTGTACCATTAACCATTTAGAGCAATGGCAGCCCCCTGTTCCAGAAGGTCATTAGGTGGACACCCAACCACCACATCATTCTGTGCCTCTAGCGGGAGGTGTCTGGACCTTGCTGGCACGATTTGCTGACTAGGCTGGGTTTGGTCTTCTCATTGGAGATGCTTTCCAGGCCAGGTTGTGCTCGTGTCCTCCACAGCGATGTGCTCGTGTCCTCCACGGGCTCAGTTTATTCCAAGGGGAACAACCCAATGTGCCCAAAGTACGTCGCTGAGCGCCAGGCACTGGGCAGCTCGCACCAAAATATTAATTAGAAAGAGAGCATCAAGGCAGGGAGAATCTCCCCAGAAAGAGGTCCTTGTGGGGACCCCAAGCCCCCCGAAAGCCACCAGAGAAGTCCTTTCAAAGCGAACCTAACCTGTACCTTTGTCAGAAGGGGGGTAAAACCAGACTAATGAGAAATTCAGCTGCTTCATCACATCCTTAATCCTGGGGGTTTTTTTGGACCAAGGGAAGGTCACCAGCAAGAATCAGGGCTGAAAGGGCAGCCTGGGGGAAATAATCCTGCCGTATCGGCTGCTCTTTATTAAAAGGGACTTTCAGAGGAGGCAAGACTCAAAAAGCTCAAACAAAAGATGCTCTGCTGTGCCACGGACTGAAAAAAACCTTTTGGGTTTTCCCCTGAGATGCCCCCACCCTAAATATCACCAGTTTAGGAAGGGAACAGGCACTTTTTCACGATATTTGCACAAACTGAAGGCGGCACCCCCGTTTTTCAGTGACCAAAACCTTCCCTTTGCTCCTTTAGGAGGCAACTTGCTGCCAAGAGATTTTATTTTCCCTGTCACCTGCCGGGTGCCCATGGTTTTGGCACAGATCGACACATCTGTCACTCTGTCAAGCCCTAATTTTAGCGATCAGGGTTGACTAAAGGACTGCGAGACCCCTGGTTTCACGTACATCTTATTTTAAGCTCCGTGTTTCAGTTATTTTTAGCCGGTGACCATTTCTCCACATCCTACTGACGTGCCAAAATTCTGCAGTGATAACAGCCCATATTTCAGGGTATTTTTACAAAAACATATCTGTGTTTTCCTCCAGGCTGGCTACGGCTTGTAAGGCTCTTAACGACATGTTATCAGCACTTGAGTTTTAAATCAAGGCTCCCTGAGTTCTAAAAAAACCAAAAGAAAACGTATCAAAAAGGTGTAATTCCCCCTTAAATGCTCACTGGATTTAGGGAATGGGTGATATAATTTGGTGATACAATATGGAGCAGAAATTCCCCCAGATAAAGCCGCACCGAGGTCACGACTCACCGCATCCCACTCGATGAATATGTATAATTGCACAGTTAATATATATAATTTCCTAAGTAATACAAAGCAAAGCCGCCTTACCGTTTGGGGGGTGCTCAAGGAGCTGCTGCCCTGAAACGTCCTCCCGCCGCCCCGAAACCAAGATTTTCTGGGTAGGGATCACAACCTGGGAAAGCAAAGGATGAAATGGTTGAATATTGAGAGAATAATTGAGGTATTAAGCTCAGGGTGAAGCTTTCTGCACTAGGGAAGGTCTTTGAGTGGTGTCAGCGAGGCTGTGGTGGGCAAGCATGCTCTTAATGCACTTTTTTTTTTTGCAGGACAGTGGGGAAAATAGGAGGAATCAAAGAAAACTTAGGTGGGAGTATCCTCTTGAAGGTAGAACCAGGGCTGATGGCTGAGCTAGATCAGACCCCCAGTGTTTTGCCCGGGCAGGCGTGAACATTTCCATGGAAGGACAAAAAATAAATCAGATTTTTAGCTGTCGAACCCAGGTGTGTCCAGAAAACGAAGGCGTGCTTGCTGCTGGTCTATCCGCCAAGGGTGAAGGGTGACGCAGTCTCGTCCCGTCCTTTTCGGCTCCTGGGGGATGGCAAATCCCTGGCACGAGATCTCACGGAGGGTCAGTGGTACAATCCAGGTCTGAAAAGGAGAAAAAAGGGAAAAAGCAATGGAACGGCGTTGCTGTTGGCCGTGCCACCATTGCACGCCGGCTGCCGCCATCCCTCTGGTTAATTATAATCTTCGCTTGAGTGTAAATGTGCTTTTATACTCGGGCTCGGATGACGGGAACCAGGGAAGAGCCATTAACTCAAGCACAGGGGAGCTCCCAGCTGCTATTGAATAGGGGAAAGTCCACACAGATGTTAGAGGTGATGTGGCATCTACCTGGGATTTGGCTTTTATGGAAGCTGGGATTTCTAGACCCACCTATGCAGATCCAGTGGGAAAAAAAAAGATGGACTGAGCAAGGATCAGCATGACCGCGGGGGTGGGGGTGGGGTGTCTGACTGCAGAAAAAGGAATAAAAGAGAGAAAATTCCCCAGATCTCTGAATATACATCACCTCTAGCGAGCCACTCAGATCTCCAATATACATCTGAGAAATGTCCCTTGATATACATCACCTCCAGATATTACCTCTATGTTAGGTGATAAACATCACCTGAGATCTCTGATATATGTCTGATATATCTACCTTGATATATATCACCTGGTAGAGAGCTCCTCAGATCTCCCATATATGTCTGATATATGCCCCTTGATACACATAATCTCTGTTGAGCTCCTCAGATCTTCAGTATACATCTGATATATCTACCTTGATACAAATCACCTCCAGACAGCTCCTCACCGATATACATCTGACATATACATCTCTGATATATGTCACCTGGCTGGAGCTCCTCAAATCTCCATTATATATCTGATACATCTAGCACGACGTACATCACCTCTAGAGAGCTCCTCGGATCTCTGATATATATTTGATGTATGTCCCTTGATACACGTCACCTCTAGAGAGCTCCTCACATCTTCAGTATACATCCGATATAGCTACCTTGATATACATAACCGGTACAGAGCTCCTCGGACTGCTGATGTATGTCTAGTAGATATATAGATACACACCCCTTGATCTGCTGAGCTGCTCGGATTCAAATGCACATCTGATAGACGCAACTCTAGATACACATCACCCCTAGAGAGCTCCTCCGACCCCCAACATACACCTGAGATACGCACCATAATGCACACCATCTCCAGAGAGCTCCTCTCTGCTATACGTCCCCAGCAGAGAGCTATACCTTGCGTGGTGAGGCTGCACCAGGGATCCAGCAGAACTGTTTCCCCTGGATTTAATCCCATCCCCAACCCCTTGCAGTAACGATGCTCACATTTCCGTGCCCTCACAGCCTGCATCCATCACCGCAGCTCCAAGCAGTATGTACGTAAGTAGTACTATGCAGTAAGTATGGAGTAGTATGGAGTAAGGACGGCTCCAAAAGACAGAAGTATTCGGGGCAGCTTGTATAGGAAGTGCCATTTCTGGAAAACTGGATATCACCGAGGCCACTGCCCAAGGAGATCTATGGAAGCAGCTGGATTTCAAGGCAAAATGGGGCAGCAACATCCCAACGTGGAAAACCTGGAGTAAGGGGCGAAAGGTCAAGATAGAAGATATCTGCCTCTTGACTTCTAGGCAAGCGTAGGTCCAGCCGAGGATGCTTAGAAGGGGCTCGAGTCCAAAACGCTTCCACCACAACAGCAGCTGAAATATTAAGGATATTTTTGATCAAGAACACATAAATCCCTACGGGCTGGAGCCTTGGAGAAGGATGCACGGGCTGATGCCAAATACACACCAAGGACCCCAGACTTGATTTGCGTTGGATTTGTCTGACAACATGATGAAAAAGTTCACGTCTTGCAGCAATCCTTAATCTCTGTAAAGACTTTCTTCCGTCACATGGGAGGGAGTTTTGTCATCTGGGCTCACCCATGTGAACAAAACAATAGGACTGGAGGAAAAGGAGCAGCTAAATAAGGCTCCCCAGTGCTAAAACAGCTCTAGGAGACTGATTTCCATCCTTGGAGGCAATCAGGGCTGAGGTCTTGGGTGCTGTGTGCAGGTAGGACAAAAATATGGGTTTGTGCAGCTTCTGCAGAAAAGATGCCACATCTGTCTCCATCGTGAAGAGCACCAAGAGCCAACTCCACCGGGGACATCTCCCTGAACACCCTTGCCGAGGCAGATAAGTCTTTTTGAGCCGGTGCACACTTTTAGCAACTTCAAAAGGCATCCTTTGAAGTTTAGCGGAGGCCTTTGAAGTCTTCCTGACGCGAGAGGGAATGGAGGACATGCCTCCTTCAGGATGCTCCACCGCAGGCAATGCAAACCAGCAAGATACAGGGTGTCCCAGGCACTCGTGGTCGCATGGAGCAGGTGCCCGAGTGTCATAAATCAGACACCATTTATGACAAGCCATCAATCCCCCAAAAATGCCTGAATCAATCCCCCCAAAAGCCCGAAATCCTGATCTACTTGACCTGAGTAACATCCAACAGCGGAGACGGGAACCCAGCATCCCAGGACCTCAGCCTGTACCCACGCTGCAAAAAGCCAAGAGCATCCCGGTTAATAAAGATTTAATTAAGTGTGAGGGAATGCTAATAAAGCTGACATTCAGCAAACCAAAACTGAGGATTTCTGAAAAAAAAAAAAAAAAAAAAAAGTCTAGGATTTTAAAGCAAGAAGCCTTTTCCTGGCTCATCACCTTGCTTCCTATGTGAGCAGACCACGATGCTTCCAACCTGCTTGTATCAATGCTGTTTACATTGTGACTATAATTTTTGGATAAATTTAATGCTGGCTCCTCTGACTTCAGCAGAAACCACAAATAGTGAAATGCCCAATAATGCTGCTGTTTTCTGCCGGAGTGTTTTCATAGCCCATGCTGCACCCAGGAGCAAGCTGTACAAACCCCACACCTAGGGGACAACTGAAGAAACGCTGTAGGCATGAAAAAAACAGTATAAATGCACAAATCAAAGCTCCAATTTCAGTTTAACTCTTTAAGGAGCTCCAAGGGGCGAGTGCGACTCTCCAACACCCGCTGCCACCTGCCATGAGGACTACTGCAGTAAAAACCTTTGATTTGTTGATTTTTTTTCCCTCCCCACAGTGCAATTTCTGTAGCATCTTCCAGCCGCTGGGTAAGGGCAGGGGCTGGATGATGGGGATGCTTGAAGGTGCAAAGAGCAAGATTTCCATCCTTCCACCTCCCCAGTCCCGCAAGTTAAACCCGGTGATGCACTAACCCCATCCTTGCTCAGAGAGAGTGAAAAGATGCAAGACGTGGCCATACACCCCCGATATTTCTCTATTTCTGCAAAAGCAAAACCGTTTTGCTGCAAAACACGGTCCGGGAGAGATGAGCCCATTGGTGGAGCGCCGCTATAGGCAATTTGCATTATCCAAAGGGGGGAACGTATGGAAATATTGGACACCCCCCCACACACCCAGACGCATATATCCGGGCCCAGGGAACAAAAGCAGCCTCGCTACACCACGCCGATAAATAATGGAAAGTCAAAGTGCCCCGCAGAAGCAGCACCATACTGTTCAGCCTCAGGCGAGACGGAGGAAAATTCGGTACCCATGAGGTCTGGAACAGTGGGATTAATAACACATCAATTTTAATGCAGGGTGGGTTGTGGGGGTTTGGAGGTTTTTTTCTTTTTTTTTTTTCCCTGCTTCACAAACAGCAAAGTGAATGTTTGAGCATCTCGGTGGGGGGTTAATGAGGACTCTGATTAGTTATTCAGATTTGCCGATGATGCTGCCTCCACCCGTCCTCGGATGGGGGAGTAACAGGAAAGGGTTTGCAGAAAAAGCTCTTAAAGACGACCTGCTTGGCTTTTGCAGCTCAGGGGGACTCAGGTTTTGGGGGGGCTCATGCTGCAGAGGTCCCCAAAACCAAAATCCTAGGGCAAGCTTTGGGGCAGGAAAGCACATCTTCCCATTATTTGGGGAGGGGTGTGTGAAAAGTTGCTGCACAGTGGCCCAGGTCGATTCCTGTAAGAATGGTTTGGATGCTTTTAATAAAATTGGTGTGAAACTATGGTCAGAGGCGCACCACCAAAAATGATGGATGGATGGATGCACCGTTGCAGGGAGGCACAAATGCAAGGATGCATGGAAGAACAGATACATAGGTGCACGGATGCAAGGATGCATGGATGGAAGGAAGGATGGACCATCCCATAAGGCACCACTTGGCTGCAAAAATGCACCATCTTCCACCGCTACAGTGCTTTACACAGCATCCCATAAAAGTCTAATTGAGTGCTTTAAGTCCTTGCGCAAAAGCAAGGAGCAAACCTTCTTCTTTGCCCCAGAAACATTTTAAGCAGGTTGTGCTTACCCACTGCTGGTGTACTTTGGGGTTTATTTCCAGATTTAGGCTTTTGTTCTTCACCTGCATTAAAAAAAAAAAGGGGGGGGTGCACCTGAGAAAATAGATGGCAGGTATCCAAAACGATGCCGAGAAAAGGCTTAGAGGATGGAACCAGAGCGGTGTTTCGTGGCATTGCAAAAGGGGCTCATCAAATAAACTAGGCATTATTTTAGGATTCATTATTTCTTCATCAAGAAGAAATATTCAGGGAGGGATGTGGTGGTGACAGCACTCTTCGTGATGAATTCATCCCAGTGACGGACGCCAGGCACTTGATATCTAGTTGGGTCTAGAGACCCAGCTGGCTCCTGCTTTAAGCATCACTCAGCATTCAGCGCGGACTTTGGGGGATCAGCTCCCCACTATTCACATCATTCCCCACCACACCTGCCTGGATCTCAAAAGAAAGCCAAACTGGAGTTATCCATCGGATTTTGCAGATGCCGGGGTTCTCCATCCCAAAGAGGCTCTTTTCCCTGGGACCGCCTCCATATGCTTCGCCTTGGTTTTAAACAGCGCGTTAATTGTTCTGAATTAACAGCTCCAGCTGGAGAAGCAAACAAGCAATTTGCAACCTTAAGATAACGCCCAACTTATCTCAAGTGATTTAAGTTGGGTTGGTTGGTTGTTTTTTTGTTGGGTTTTTTTTTTTTTGAGGGGAAATCTCGCCTTTCTGGTGGTGAAGACACTGCTCAGAGCTTGGCTAAAATCGCATCACCCAGGCGATGCACGCACCCCCTTAAGCAGCAGCAGCTATCACCAGCCAAGCACACAGCCACAGGAGGAGGTGGGGTGGTGAAACAAAAAAAAAAAAAAAAAAAAAAAAGTAGTAAGAACTACCCACATTTGGCTTTACTTTAGAGACAGGAGAAAAATCATTTGTCCTCTTCACTGCTGGACAGCCCAATAGCTCATGACACGGACAGCTCATGAATAGCTTCTCCCCAACACACTTTTTTTCATATCACATTTACATTTTGTTTGAAAATATTCACGCTCTCAAAAAAAAATATCTTTCAAGCTTTACCTCTTTGCCTCCTCTGACCTCTTTCTGTTTTCTTTTTTCATTTGCTGCTAGATAGAGGAAGCGAGAAAGAAAGACCACAATTTTTTGTTTACAAGTCTGGATCTTCAACGTGGAAAGATATTTTTTTTAAATTGGCATTTTCACCGCTTTAAATCCTTTCTAATGTCACCCAGGGTGCAGGATTCAGGAAGGCAAGTCCACCTCTGCCTCCCCACCCTTACATGCCTGGTTACAAGAGGAACCAACGGTGCTGGCAGTGGAAAGGGCTCTACAGAAATGCTATTTCTCCTGGGGGGATGCAGAACTGCTTTGGAAATGCAAGAAAAGCTGTCTATGGTTACAGCCACGTGTCTTCTCTCGACTCGAGTCGAAACTCCTCTTGCTACCCCTGCCACGGTTGAGTTGGGGGTCAATGTCCATCAACTCCCAACAGTTTTCCAAGGACATCAAGGTTGGATCCCATCAGATGACCAGCATTGTGGACAGAGTCACGGTCCTCCAATAAGGTCTTCTGCCAGGACAGCTGGTCACCGTTTCACAGGGAAAAAGGGGTTTAACTGTGCCCTGAAGACACTACAAAGGGACACTGAAATGCAACGTTGGATCCTTCTCCAATGACCAGAGGCACCTCCAAAACAGACCCAATGTCAGAGGCCACGGGCCGTGGTGCTGGTGGGGCAGCCTGGCTCCCCAGGACTTGGCCACGCGACCAGGTGACCTCCTGGCTCACGTATAAAGTACCAGGAGAAGCCATAAATCACGTTGGCACCTTCCCCGAGCACGGCAGCCCTTGATAAAAGCCCCAAACTCAAAGGAGACAGCCTGACACCGCACTATTCCCAGCACACCGTTAGGCAGATTAATCCTCCTTGATGGAGAATTACAATTAGGGCTCCATCTTAAGGAGGTATCAGCAATCAGATATCTTATCAAATGCCACCTCAATTATTCAAATAATCCCTGGCTCTTAGATTTGGGTGCTGTTTAGGGAACGCGGTCCGATTAATGTGCTGACACTTCCCCATCACGTCCGACACCCTCAACTTCATGTCTGATTACGGAATTTGCATTCAATTTAATTTTTTTTTTTTTTCCATCTGGAGTAAATGAATAATCCGAGTACCTACCCCAGCCTTAATTACATTTGTTAAATTAAAAACCCGGGATGTGAGAAATTTAAATGCATGTAGCTCCACGGCCAGACAAACCTGCACATCCAACCTGCCGCAGCCCTGCCAGCTCCTGCTCCAATTTCTCTTCCTTCCCCACAGCCAGGCATCAAAGAAATTACAACTAGAAAACAAAAATTCTTTCTAAACGATGAAACAATAGATGATCTTTTGACATTTCCAGCGCTGTTTGCAGGGGAATGAGATAAAATGTAATAAATTCATATACTTCTGTGTGTTTCTTGGCTCCAGCAGCTAAAATTTCCATCTCTTTATGCAGGAGTCCTGGGGAGCAGAAATCCTTGATAATGCCAAACAATTCGACACTTTATTTTCTCTTTACTCCGCACCATGCAAAACACAGGCTTCAAGCTGCCAGCTGCTGGGAGTGAAACCAGATGCCACATCCCTTTTCCATATGGAAACAGAAATCCCCCCCCCCCCCCAACGTCTGGGGGTGCACGCGTGCTCCCCTTGGTTACAGCCCCCCCGTGACCCCAGGGCTCCCACCAGCACATGGCAAAGCCTCTCCTCAATAGGAAAAAAAGAAAAAATTCAGGGGTGCGTTGTCATTTTTTGCACATGACCTGGTTCAGGCCAGATCCTGGTACCATCACTCCCAGAGAACAGCAGAGAAGATTTGCCCCAAGCCACCAAATTTCCTAATTTTAGAATAAAAAGGTGGAAACAACATCGCTGAACTTGACCTTTTGGTGTTTTTTTTTTTTTTTAAATAGCTTTGCAGAAGCTTGATAAATTCCCCTTCTTTTGAAGAAGATGAAACTTAAAAGGTTGGAATTCATAGGGGGACTCAAGGTGGTGGTGAGAAAAGTCCCCAAATAATTAAAATCTAATTAAACAGAAACGGAAGATATTGCCAGCTCCAGCCATTTCAGGAGCAAGACTCCACATACCACATGATGTGAAATGTTAAATAAATATATTTGGGTGTCGACCCAGATGTCAGAACGATGAAGACATTGAGAAAAGTCTGTTCTTAGCACTCCCAAAGACTGAATTAAATAATCTATATGCGAGTGCAAGGGTAATAATCCCTCCAGTTTGAGGCTTGTAAGACCAGTAATAAAACACAGCTAAAAATATTCAGGAAAGCCACGCTCGGGTCAGCGAGACAGGTGAGAGCAGAGCCCAGAATAGCTTTTCCCTTTGCTCCCAGCTCAGGCAACATTTCTGCACACCAGGGAAGCTGGATTTGATTCCCCACCCCCCAAAAAAAAATTTCCCCTTGGAGGGGTGTAACAGAGCATCCCCCTCCAGGCACAGCAGCAGGATTTGGCCATCAGAAATCCCAAGCAGGCGGCTCGGGTGCAGTCTGATGGACGTTGCGGTTCCTCATCCTTCCCGGCTTTCTTCTGCTTTGTTTTGAGTTAACAGTTATGGTGCCAGAGGAGAAAACATCATGTTTTAGCAATGAGGTCCCCAGTGAGGCTGTTTAAAAATTAATTAGTGTCATGCAACATATTAGCGATGAATAGTAATTTTAGCTTTTGTACCTATTTCATCGCCTTCTACACCATCATTATTCCAGCTCTTCCGTGGTCCTCCCAGCCAGCCAGGACCTAATACCAAAAAAATTGTTGCCTGCATCTCCTGGAAATGCCCCATCCAAAAGCAAACACACACCCCGGTGTGTTTTCTGTGGAGGTTGCAAATAAATGAAGGTCAAGTTTGCCGAGCTGGCTGGGAACCTGTCACAGCACTATCCAAACCAGCCGGCTGCAACGAGGCTTTTCCCATCCCATCCCCGGATAACTTCCATAAGGAGTTCCCACACCTTGCCCTGGCACAGCCACCCATCCCCCACAAGGTTTTGACAGTCCATCTGCTGCCTGTGCTGCTTCTTCATCCTCTTCAGGCCAGTCCACCCTGCTCCTTGCCTCTGCTGCATCTGGATTCTTCCTTCTCCAGGCTCCATTTCCAGCCAGCCTCTCCTCATCTGGCCCCCTGCTTCTCCTGGGGCATCTCCTTGACTCTCCTACATCCAAGGTGCTCTCTGCCTCTTTCCCCCTGCTTCCTCTGGGTCTCTCTCCATCTGGTCCCAGTCCTCACCCAGTGCTCCTCTTCCATCCCCCTCAGAGCTATTTAACTACTTAGCAGGAACCAGCCACAGCTGCACCTTATCCACGTCAGCCAACCCACCGCCCCTGAAGCCAGCCCACAGCTGTATGTTATCAATGTTAATTAACCCAGCTTCATTCCTCTGTCATTCCTCCACAGGAACCTGCTCACAGAGATGCCCACCATCCCAAAACTGCTGTTGTCCAAGGGTATGAGCCTGGCTAGAGCCACCCGTGGCTCCTACACAAGTTTGGTGGTGTGGTATGGACAAGGCTGTGGGTTCTGGTTTCATCCAGGATGAAGGATGGAGATCCTCCAACCCTGAGGATGGACAACCTTCAAGGATGGAGATCCCCCATGCCCAAGGGTGGAGATCTGTCAGCCCCAAGGATGAAGATTCCTCCCCAGACCCAAGGAAGAAGATCCCTATAACCTAAAGATGGAGAACCCCCCAACTCCGAAGGTGAAGACGGGTAAGCCTCAAGGACTGAGCTCCACAAAACACAAGGATGGAGATCCACCTAACCCTGAGAATGGGAATCCCCCAATCACGTATATGGGGATCCCCCAAGCCCACAGGTGGAGATCTCCAAAACCCAAGCATGGAAACCCACAAATCTCGAGGATGGAGATCCTCAAAACCCAAGGACCCTCACAACCTGAGGATGCAGATTCCCCAAAATGCAAAAATGGAGATCTCCCAAGGAGACAGATCCCCTCCGGCCACAAGGATGAAGATCCCCCCCAAACCCCAAGTAAGGAGACCCCACCTTCCCCAATCCCAAGGACAGCCATCACCCCCTGGAACCTCAACGGCTGGATTCCTCACCCCACGCTGCACTGGGCAGGACCTGGGGACATCACCCTGCTCCAGCGGTGGCCACCACCCAAACCTACATCCCTACAGGAGCCACCACCCCGCTCCTTTGGGCAGCAAGCGAGGCGGCAGCGACTGAGGAGCCGCGCTGGCCGCCTTCAGGTGGATGGCGAAGCTGAGGGGAATTGCAGGGACATCTGGAATATATTCATTTTACGGCATGTTTCATATCACAGACAGGTACTTTGAAGCAGTTAAGTAGTAGCAGGGCAGCACGTCCCCATGGGTGGGCTGCGGTTTGTGCTTTCAGCCCGAGCTGCCCCGGCATGACAAAGGGGCTGGGGAGACGGAGCTGACATTTTCCAAACACAGCTTTGTGCCTCTGGGGGCAAATCCAGAAAGAAATTAAAACCCAAAAGGAAAAAAAAAAAAAAAAAAAAAAAAAGGAAAAAACAACCCCCACATCTAAGTGATGTTGATCCCTGCATCAGGCTATTAACAGTCCCATCACAAATTGTAAATGACTCAGATAAATTAAATGGCTTAGCAGCTGTGAGGAAAGGCCCTTCTGAAGATTCATTTGTTTCGTGGAAAAGAAATTAGTTAGGAATTTAAAATCTTTTCCAGCAGCTTGACGCAGACGCCCTGCCAAAGCCCACATGTTGCTGTGTACGCAGCCCCGGGATGCAGCCAGCCCCCGCAAGGGAAAGTCCTCTGCCAGCATCCCAAAGCCGGGGGATGCGGGCGTGCTCCCATTAGCACCAGCATCCCAAGGTGGGGAGATGCGGGTGTGCTCCCATTAGCACCAGCATCCCAAAGCAGAGGAACGCGGGCATGCTCCTATTAGTGCCAGCATCCCAAGGTGGAGGGATGCAGACGTGTTCCCATTAGCACCAGCATCCCAAGGTGGAGGGATGCAGACATGCTCCCATTAGCACCAGCATCCCAAGGTGGAGGGATGCAGACGTGCTCCCATTAGTGCCAGCATCCCAAGGTGGAGGGATGCAGATGTGCTCCCATGAGCACCAGCATCCCAAGGTGGAGGGATGCAGACGTGCCCCCATGAGCACCAGCACCCCAAGGTGGAGGGATGCAGACGTGCCCCCATGAGCACCAGCATCCCAAGGTGGAGGGATGCAGACGTGCTCCCATTAGCACCAGCATCCCAAGGTGGAGGGATGCAAACGTGCCCCCATGAGCACCAGCACCCCAAGGTGGAGGGATGCAGACGTGCCCCCATGAGCACCAGCACCCCAAGGTGGAGGGATGCAGACGTGCCCCCATGAGCACCAGCATCCCAAGGTGGAGGGATGCAGATGTGCTCCCATGAGCACCAGCATCCCAAGGTGGGGGGATGCAGGCGTGCTCCAAAGCTAACAAGGCTGTGCCTCCTCCCAGCAAACCTCTTACAAGCCTCAAGCAACGAAGCGGTCTGAAAATGGGAAGATTTGACCCAGAACATCCCCACAGCAAGGGAAAGCTGGTGAGTGAGCTGCAGTTTAAAAAAAAAAAAAAAGGGGGGGGGGGAGGGGGACAGTAACGTGGGGATGGCTCAGGGTAGGGCAAGAAGTTGGGGTTGCACCCCTGGGTGCAGTGAGGTGCAGTGATTCACTCCAAATAAATACAGTGAGCTGCAGAGATTTGCCCCAAGTGCAGTGACCCTGCAGCATCCCCTCCAGAAGCAGTGAGCCACCGGGATTCCCCCCGCCAGAACCAGTGGGATGCAAGGATTTACCGCCTGGATGCAGTGAGCCGCAGGGATTTCCCTTGGGGTGCAGTGAGCCGCTGAGGTTGACCTGATGGCTACCCACCAAGGCTGCCAATCCCCCCCACTTTCCTACGGCTTCCAGGCAGGGAAACACCAGCACCAAGCTGCGCCCGCTGCAGGCGCCCCCTCCCCAGCGTCAACACGTGAGATTCATGGATCAAACCTCCCCACACCCAGAGGCTTCCCTGGCACAGACCCCCTCCCCACCCACGTCCCCTTTAGCTCATGTCAAATTGAGGGGGTTTCACCTTCAGACACTGTTTCGCGGGCGACAGCATCTCCAAACCCTTTCCAGGGGGAGTTCAGGGGTATAAAAGATGCAAAACGCCCCTAAATTATTCACGCAGCATTTCAATTGAAGCCCTGCTATGGGATGAAGGGAAGGATCCAGTGACAGAGCCACCACCCTGGGATGTCTCCTCATCCCTGTTTGGGTGGAAAAACCCTTTTTGTATTTGCTGGGGAGAAGGGAATGGGGGAGAGGATAAAAGAAAAGGGTTTTCCCCATCCAGAAAGCTCTGGAGAGCAAGGACCCCCAAGGAGCAGCACCCGTTTTCCAGGAGCATCCAACCGGAGCAACCCCATTGCATTTGCCCTTTGGCAAAAAAAAAAAAAAAAAAAAAAAAGTTTTCCAAAACTTTTACGGGGCCCGAGGAGGAAAACTCAAGTGGGGCACGGGCAGAGAAACTGCAAACCATGAAACCCCACCCCAGCAAGAAGAAACAACCAAAAAAAGCCTGGTGAAAAATTAATAAGAAATGCGGATGCGATTTTGCATTCAAATACTGGAGGTTTTCCAAAAGGAAAAAACCTGGAATATCCTTTTCTTTCCGTTTTTCCTCTCTGCTTTGCTTTTTTCTGTTTCCTTGAGCATCCTGGCATTCCTGAGCTGGGATTTCCATTTCTCCGGCTGCTACTCGGGGCAAAACCCCAACAACCCAGTGCAAAACAACAACCCCAACCTCAGAAGTAGGACACCAAGCACCGCTGAATCCAAACTCAGCTTGATGCTCACTAATTACCCGGTAATAGTATTTATATGCTGCTGGCACGCTCGGAAACGCAGCTCCTAATAACCGAGGTCCGCATCAATATTAATGTCCCGGCTTGACTCTCAATACCCGGGGACCGGCGAGAGACAAAGAAACATCACAGCAAAGTGAAAAGAGGGGCAGAAAATGAATTTTAAAATTATTTTCCTGTGTTTGGCAGGAAAGGAGGGCTTGAGATCAAATAACGGGATTCCCACCCACCCGCCTTGGCGCGTACCAGCAATAAAAGCAACTATAAAATGGAAGTTCCCATCTCTGGGGCACAAAATCTTAGAGCAGCAGCAAGTTTTTCCCCGTCCATAAGCCCTGCTCCAAACTTAGGGTGTCCCATAGGCTGGAAAACCTCTTCTTTGCTTGTTATGGCAATAAAATTCTAAAATTCGGGGCTTTCCCCTTAACCGAGTGACTCCGAGACAACTGGCTTCAGCCACCCCTGCAAACTTCACCCTGCTCTTGGTTGCTCACGCCAAACCAAGGTTGGCTTAGCCAGAGATGCTGCTTGAAACAACCCCCCCAGAAGCATTTTTTTTTCCAGTGATGCTTCAACCTTTACACCCAGAGGCATCACCCCGCCCAAAAAAACCCACCGATATTGTATTTCACACCAAGACACGCATGAATGCTCGCAGAATTGTGGCTACGCAGGGCACGGCGCAGCTTGAAACGCTCCCCGGCACCGTGCCGTAATTCGATTAAAAACCTCTTTTCTTAATAATTTCTATGCAGAGACACTTGGCACACCGGGACCATTTAGGCAGAGTTTAAATGGAGTTAATAAACTATTAATAGCCTGCAGGAAAGCTGTGATAGATTTTTGCTCCCTGTGATCGCCACGCCTCGGTACAAGGTGTTCTTACCCGTGTCCGCGCTCAGTGCGCAGCCAAAAAATTCATGGAGGTCTTCCATGACAATGCACTTCCAGGAAATCTGGTGTTTTTCAAGGAAAGATGCATAGTTCTAGGATTTTATCCATCAAAATGAAATCTGGCAATTTGAGAGTAAGCGTGGATGTGACATTTACCCTGTGGAGCATTGGGTGTGATGTTAACCCGCACCGTTGACCCGTTAATTCCTGTTGATTAATGTTCAAATAAAATGAATGGAAGCCATAAAGTTCACATCCAGAAACTCAACATTAGGATGATCCCAGCTCATCATTCTTTCAGTAATTTCATTTCCATGGAAGTTGTGAATTTCCCTATTTTTAACCAAATTCCAAGCGAGAAAAAGGCAAATTCTGGAAAGATGTTGAACACCAGTGTCCTGCTTCCCCAACCAACCACAGATATGGAGCATTGACTTGACACGGATTTATTTAAGCAGTTATTAAACAATGGCAATGAACTACATGTTGACCCTTCGGAGAAAAGCCAAGTTTGCGTTGACGACTATAACGAGTAACGCATTAACCCTCAAAGACCCAACCCTGCCGTGATGCCCACCAACAGCAACGAGTAACGTGTTGATCCTTCAGAGACAAGCCAACCCTGCGTTGATGACTACCATGACGAGGAACTCATTAACCCTTCAAAGACCCAACCCTGCCGTGATGCCTACAGCAATGAGTAATGCCTTGACCCTTCAGAGACAAGCCAACCCTGCGTTGATGACTACCATGACGAGGAACTCATTAACCCTTCAAAGACCCAACCCTGCCGTGATGCCTACGGCAATGAGTAATGCCTTGACCCTTCAGAGACAAGCCAACCCTGCGTTGATGACTACCATGACGAGGAACTCATTAACCCTTCAAAGACCCAACCCTGCTGTGATGCCTACAGCAATGAGTAATGCCTTGACCCTTCAGAGACAAGCCAAGTTTGCGTTGATGACTACAATGACGAGGAACTCATTAACCCTTCAAAGACCCAACCCTGCCGTGATGCCCACCATAGCAACGAGTAATGCGTTGACCCTTCAGAGACAAGCCAACCCTGCGTTGATGATCACGCTACGCAGAAGCAGGACTCAAGCCAACTGCTTGCCAGAAAAATCAGATGCCGCTGTAAAGTGACTTCAGATATTGCAAGAAATCCTCAGAAAGTAGTTATTTATAACCTCGTTCGGCAATTTGGGCTAAAAAGAGCAAGCTGCAGTTGTAGCCTTGGCCATCAGTTCTGGTCAGACTCAAGAAGATCTTTCTAAAAAGCTGTTGAGTGACCCAGTAGAAATGGCAATTTTTCATATGGAAATTTTCCCAAAGATTAAATCATCTCTGTATTAAGTATTTCTTTGTTGTAACTTGTGGAAATGGGCTGCAAGGTCTATTCCAAGAGGAGCCGTCTGTGAGAAGGAGTCAGAGGGTAGAAATGCGCCTTTCTCAGGGAAAAGAGTGGGAATTTCCACTCAAGAGATGCTGACCGGCACCCCTGGAGGACCTGACACCGAAGCCTAAGGAAGGAATTTTCTGTCTTTGTTGCAGCAGTGGAAGGAGAATCATTAGAAGAAGCAAAACCTTCTCCCAACATCTCCAACTGCAGGTGCTCAACAGCTTTTGGGCATTCCGAAATGCCGTTTCTCCAGCCAAACCCACGTCAACCCACGAGAAGACCCTTCCCCACCACTTCCAACTGTGAGTGAAAAGGGTGCACCGTGTCCCAACCCCACCATCAGCAACAAACATCCAAATCACTGCGACCTGCAAATCCCTCCCTGCTGTTCCCCCTCCCAACAGCTGCTCTCCCCCCAGGCAACCTTCATGATGCCCAAAACTTGCCCAAAATCATGACCCACCAAAAACATCACCAAAATCAGATGAGAAACAGAGTTAATTAATTAATTGGGAACTGGCAGAAGCCAACACGCCGCACGATCAACTTGCCATACAGGCACCTGCGTTGGTCATGGCCGTTGACGTTGTCCCCTGTTGTATTTACCATGAAACGGGAGCTACAAGGACTCCAATGAAGTCTGCAAGGACTCTGATTAGAGTCCTTGAGCTGCAAGAACTCTAATTTTACTCTAATAACGAGTAAAAGCAATTGTGAGGGTCGCTGTAGCTGTTCAGCTTGCCATTGAGATGTTGTTGGCTGATCTCCTACGCAGCTGCTCTTCGCTGAATAGGCACGTCCCACCTCCAGCGCCGTTGGCCATCAACCAACGTGGGAACAAATGCAAGTTTTGGGGGTGGTTTTTTTTCAGCTGATGTGACTTATTTGGAGATTTTTATATTTGGGGGGGGAGGAATACAGAGCGATTTATCCAATATTGCAATTAGATGGACAAAAAACCCACCCTCCTTTGCCGTCATCTCCATGGGTCTAGCGTGGTGACCGCCATCCCATGGTAAAGTGGGTCAGGGCTATTTAATACCAAAACTGGATGGAAATCTTTGATTTCTCCAGCAATAAACGCTCCTTTTTCGACAGCACTAGTTCAGAATGGAGGAAAACATTCAGTTTTGAAATTTTGGTTTGAATCAACAGCTTCCCTCCGTGCCATTTTAATGCTGTTTTATGTTGAAATGTCAATTGGAAACTAACATTTAAAAATGTCAAAACATTTCACGTCTGCAGACAGAGCCGATAGGTTTTTTGATTCCATGTGCCCAAACAGAAAACATTTTTGGAATTTTACTGTGAAAAAAATATATAATTATATATATATATATATATATATATATATATATATATATATATATATATATATTTAAAAAAAAAATCAATATTTTGACTTCTTGGAATGAAAACAAAGTTAAAATATAATATTTCCTCCAGGATACAAACAATATTTTCTGACAAGCTGTAATCACCAAAAAGTAATCTGAACCAAATGTTTGCTACCACGGTCTGTTATAGCGACATGGGAGAAAAAAAGAAACAGGGATATTTGTTATTGTAGGCTCTCTGAGCCCTTTTTCCCCCCAGTTATTTTTATATTTCCACAGCTTTTCTCTCTTATTATATCCAAGGGGATACAAATCTGGGTGCGGGAAAATCCTCCCACCATCCAGAACCATTCCCAACGCACGGAATTTCCCTAAGAGTGGGGTAAAAGCCCAGAAAAAAGATGTTTTTTCTCCTCCAGAAGAGGTAACATTTGATTTGCGAGGGGATTTTCACTGTATTTTTAATTAATGACACCTCCTCACTCCCACCAGTTTGGGGGGATTTGGGTGGGGAAACGACACTGGGAGCTTTTTCCTGCTCTCGTGCCGGCTGCGAGGAGCACATGCACGGGGGGGTGGGTTTTTTTATCCAATATAAACGTAATTTTCCAGTGATCTCACCTTTTAAATTCCTGCCTTGGCCATGCATTGCCAAAAAAAAAAAAAAAAAAAAGAAAAGCAATCCAGGCTGCTTGCAGTAATAAAAAAAAAAAAAAAAAGTTTTACTGATTTTTCTGGTTCCAGAAGCAAGGTGTAAAAAATGGGATGAAAACTGGTGGTTTTGGGGCCGTCGCTGGGCTCTAAAGCATGTTTTTCATCCCGAAGCTTGAAGCTCCATCAGCCTCAACGGAGCGGCTTGGCCACCCCCCATCACCTTTGCCTCTCCCCCCCAAATTTCTCTTTTTCTCTTTTTTTTTTCCCCGAGCCCGGGCTACAGCCCCACGCGGGGAATAAGTGCAATTATCTCGTCTCGCCACATTTTTCCAGCCCTGCCTGAGGTTTAATTAAAGCCAAGAGAAAAACACAGAGGAGAAGCGCTCAGTTCCGATATCGCCCCACCACATGCGGCGGCGAGAGGGGGGGGGATGGTGAAAAAAAAAAAATGAAAAAAAAAAATAAAACCTTTCTCGTAGACTTTTTACTTTAGCAAACCTTCCCGGATATTGCTCCTTTATCATATTTCCTTTAAAAATACATATAAATATACACAGGTATGCATGCGCCAAGTATATAAGCATATATACGGGTGCGTTAGGATACACATGCACCCGCTCTCTATAAAAATATATATATATAAATGCGCCCTAATCCCCTGTAATCTCCTTGAATTACACCTAAACCACCCTCCTTGCAGGTGACCTTTCCACAAAAGGCTGTTTCTATGCCAACAGCATTGTTTGAGTCAGGTGAGAGGAAAAAATAAAGCGGAATAATCTTTAATTTTTGCTTATTTGGCACCAACGGCCAGGAGCCAGTCAATGCCAGAACCCCCCCTGTCACAGGCAAAAATTAGTATTAAAAATTAATTATTATATATAGGGTTTGACTGTTAGGGGGAGAGCGCAGTCACCTCGACCCAGTTTAGATTTGCCTAAATTCCTGGCATTGGTTTTGGGTGAAATTCCTCTCGTTTTGGGATTTAGGAGCAAAATCCTATGGGTTTAAAGTCCTTTTCACCTTAAAATCTGCATTTCTACCTCCTGCCCCATCCTGTCCTGCAAAACATGACTTGCGGCCATCAGCTCCTACCGAAAGGTCCAAGTATGTAAAATTCTGAAAATCCCCATTTTTTTGCATTTTCACTGATTTTTACAGAATTCCAGCAAGGAGTTTGTTTCCAATGAAAAAAAAAAAAAATAATCACAGTAAATAGCAGACCTGAACTCTGACAAATTCAGAGAAACTGTTAAAAAAATAATATGCATCACACCGGCAAGTAACACTGGGTAATAAGGTGGTGATGAGATTTAGCGGACAAAAAGCAGCTCACTCTAAATAATTTTCCATGGATAAAGGCTGGTTTGGGTCTGGATAATCTTATTCCATTGAAAATTTGGGATATTTTTCCTTGCTTTCTGGAGTTCCTTCCATTCCAACTCAGCCCATAAAGCCGCATCCCCAAGTGGAGAATTAGAGAAGGAAAAATGAGATTTTTCCACCCCAAATTGTCTGTTTTCATTTGTCCCAGGGGTGGTTTATTGAGCAGCACAAGGACCCGTGGCCGCCTGGATGGCAGCATCCCTCAAATTCCTGGTTTTTTTGCTTGTTGCAAGAGGAACATCATCCAAATTCCTCCACAATTTATTTTTTTTTATTGGCGGGCAGGGTTGTATTTTTATTTTTCTTCCGACCCGACCCCAACACCTTCGCAGGTCTTGGGAGGGAAGATATTTCCCAACGGCTCCATCTCACAAGGTGCCAAACCAAGAGGATAAAAATACTGGTTGCCATGGGAACATAAACTACAGAGTTTGAAAATACCAGAATTAAACCTCGCACTAATTTCAGTCCTTAAACCCCTGGTTTTTGCATCCATGTTTGGGTGGGATGAGGGTTCTGGAGCAAAAAATCTAATTTTCAAGCAACACAACCAGAGTTTGACATCCTTACAGATGTTCTCCCATAGCTAGATGCATCTTAAAACTAGGAATAAATTTATGAAGAATTTTTTAAAATTGAAAATAAGGATTTATCCCAGCTTGTGGAATTGCTTCTCACCACCTGGGCTGGGAGCCATCATGCTGCACCGGCCCCACAGATGCATCCCAGCGCCAGGGTGAGGAGCTGAGCATCCACGGCTAATAGATATCACACGGCTTTTTGCATCTCATCCAGCAAAACTGCTCATGAGACTTAATTTTATTTGCTCAAAATACACTGTGATCACTTAACAAATATTAAATTAAAATAATAAGGCCCTGGCACTAACGATGCTCGGCCAGAGAATCTCCTTTTCCAGCGGCATCAATAGCTTTGAACAGGCTTAAAGCAACTTTTGGAGCTGGCGTCTGCAAAAGCGCTCAGTCCAAGCAAGGAAAACCCACGCAAAATCATTTTTTACTTCGGAATGAGCAACAAATTTGGGATTGCAAGCGAGAGGACAGGCAGCAGGTCGCATAGAAAAACGACACAGTAATAAAAGGATTATGAATTAAGAGGGAGCCCGGGTAATCCTCTGCGCAAAGGAAGATTCCCATCATTAAACTCGAGTTTCCAAAAGCGAAACAGAAGAGGGAATTCATTCCTCCTGTCACAAGAACACGGAGTTACTGGAACTAATTTGCTGGCGACGGCAATAAATTGGCTCTGCACTGACACCTGAGGAACTGTGCAAGTCTGAAGGTTCCGCGCTGCAATGCAATGCCACGCAACGTGCCGGCAGGCTCAGCAGCGCAATGCTTACTTCAGGTTTTTGCAATGCCGGCAGCAGTCTGAGCAACGCAAGGCATTGCAACGCGTTTGTAGGTTTTGCAGCATGATGCACGCGCAGGGCTTGCAGTTTGCAATACAATCCCTCTGCAGCCTTCGCGGTGCTGTGCCACGTGGTGCGTTCGCAGGTTTGCCAAGTGCAACGCGCTGGCAGGTTTTGCAATGCAGCGTGCTTGCAGCTTGTGGCAACTCTGGCGCACACGGCACGCTTGCACTTTTGCAGCTTTCCAGCACAATGTGCATGCTCATTTTGTTGCAACTTCGCAATGCAACGCCCATTTGCGTTCTTCTTCCGCTTCGCAATGCAATGCCTGTTTGCATTTATTTTTTTTAAGCAACTTTGCCTGGATCTTTGCAACTTTGCATTGCTCCAGACACTTGTGCTGGAAGCACTGAATCACTTCAACCATCTCCACAACACGGGTTAACTTTCTTGCAAAATTCAGACCCATGCTTTTGAACCTCCCCCCCTCCCAATCCCAGCTGCAAAACTCCAGGTGACAGACAACACGGCACCCTGTTGTTTCCACAAATAACGACTTCCACTGTCTTTTTTCCCAAAATAGGGGGATTCTGCGTAATCAAATTTCTCTAGAGCAACCAGGCCACAATCCTGCTGCATTTTGAGGGAGAAAATTTGTTTTGGGGCATTTATGGATGCTCCACTGGGCACAGAAGCAACCATGGGAATTTACTTACCCAGGCGAAGCTTTCCTTTTGCAGCAATATTCCCAAAAAAACACGATTTGGGGCAAAACAAGACTCTGTGCCCCAACGGGCATTTTTCACGCCAAATTCCTAGCTGGGAGAGGAGGCCTGGCTGCTTGCATGCCTTTGCAAAATAAAAAAAGCTGAGGAAAGGCAAGCAAAGAAAGGGAGGAAAAGCTAAAAATGGGAAGGAAAAGCTAAAAATGGGGAGGAAGGGCAAAAAGAGTGAAGGAAAAGAAAAAAAGCAAGGAAAAGGAATGAAAAGCAAAAGAAAAAAAAGCAAGGAAAAGGAATGAAAAGCAAAAGAAAAAAAAGCAAGGAAAAGGAATGAAAAGCAAAAGAAAAAAAGCAAGGAAAAGCAAAAAAATCACGCAAAAGCAAAAAAAAACCAAAAAGGGCAAGGAAAAAGCAAGCTTGTTGGAGCAGTTTGGGGAAAAAAAAGGTTGAAATGAGCTTCGCCGAGCTGCTTTCCCAGCAACCCATAATACCCCAGTGTCCCCCAGTGGGCTTGTGCAAACAGCAGCCAGCAGCCAGGCTCCCGCCACGCGCCGAGCATCAATGGAGCCGTGGATGCCGGGGGGGGGGGGGGGGGGCGGGGGGCGGGGGGCTGCCCCTGGGGTCCCACCCTGGCCACCATCGTCATTGGGGTGCCGAGAGCTGGAGTGGGGGGATCTCCGGCTCCCCCACGGCTGAAAAACGTGATTTTCCAGGTAGCACAAGCAATCCTTGGCAATGGATTGGGTACGGGATCCGAAATATTCCAAATTAAATTGGCTTGTCGGAATAAATTTAAAAATTCCAGGTCTCATTTTAGCCAAGAGAGAGAGGGGAAGGGCCACAAGGTCACCTCACTCCATTACATGTTGTATGTTATATGTTGTATATTATATGTCATAATATATGGGAATAATATATACTAGTTATTATTCCACTAATATATTATGTATTAATCCCATATATCATTGTGTATCATATCCCACACATACTGGATACCATATACAGTCGTATCATATATGCTATAATTTATGGGAATGAGGAATTATTTATTCTCTATCACTCCCATATATAGCGATATATATGACATGGGAATAATATGTATTATGCCAATATATATTATCTATTACTCTCATATATTATTTGAGAAATGAGAGATGAGATATAAGAGATGAGATTAGATTAGACGAGGTTACATATATGGGAGCAATAAATAGTTTATTATTCCTATATATGAAAATATATAGGGCTAATAGAGAATGTATATTACACATTATATTTTTAATGCATGTATCATGTGTATGTACTTATAAATATGTGAGCTTCATTATTTTTCTTGGGTATCTGGGGGGAAAAGGGTTTTTTGACCACGGTACCTGATGAGAGGCAGAGGCAGCACACTGGGACCCCGAGGTTATTCCAGGATGCAGGAAAAACCTGCAGGAAGAGGCTCTGGGGGGAATACGGGCCTTGCACAACAGGGGAAGGACGATGCCAAAAGCTGTTTGTAACCCCTGGCGCCAAACCCACTATTTTTCCCCCCCAAAAAATCCCCACTGCATCATTCCAGGGATGCTTTCGGCACTCCGAAATCAGAAACCCACTTTTCTCCCCCCAAAAAACCCCACCGCATCTTTCCAGGGATGCTTTCGGCACTCCAGAATCAGTCAGATGCTCCTGATGGCAAAAAAAATAATAAATATTTCCCTTACTAACCACCATCCTTGTGAAAAGGAGCCGGAATTCGGTGCCTTTTCCCACCCCGAGTCTTCACCTGGCCCTGTTTTCCAGCCCTTCCCTAATAAAAACAAGCCGATAAAGTGAAGATGAAAATACATTCATTAGGATTGATAACGCTCATTAAAACTGGCTGTGTAGGAAAGCATGACTCCGCTTCGGCGAAGGAAGGGGGAAAAATGCAAATTCTTCTGCATGAAAAGAGGATATTTCCCTAATCGCCCCAATCAAATGCCAGCGCAATTATCTGTGGCCAACCCAACGGGTTAAAATTATCCTCTTCATCTCCGGACACAGTAAGGAGCCGAAAAATGTTTCATTTTAATAAAAATGAAATCTGGACCCTGCAGAAACCAGCTTCACTAATGACGTGTTTACACAGAAAAAGACAATTTCTATTTAATGGTGATTACCAGCGAGAAGAAATTAAACTTCCTGGAGTATATGGGTTAGAGATAATGGGAAGAAAAGAAAGTTATTGAGGGTGTGTAAATCAGGAGAGCTGCATATGGGGGGCTATATCCACACGTGCCACTTGCTGGGAGCGCATATCCCTGCCTCACCAGGCTCATGCATGGCTCTTTGCATGCAAAAACCGTCTCTATTTTGCTACGAGGCCTTTTATGCCTATGGATGAGCTTGAACACATGCAAATACACATGTGCATGCACGTGCAAACATGCAAATGCACATGCAAACTCGTAAACGTATGGGCGCATGCAAACGTAAGCACACTGAAACATGCACGTGCAAACGGGCAAACAGGCAAATGTGCAAACATGCACAAGCAGAAATGCACACACAAACATGCATATGCACATGCAAACATGCAAATGCATGCATATCCACAGGAGTCCTCGTAGCAAAATACAGACGGCTTTCGCACACTGAACCTGCCCAGGCCCACCGATGCTCCCAGATGTTGGGGTGATTTTTTTTGCTCCTGCATCAGGAGGAAAAAAAGTGCAAAATAGGGTTTGATGGTGGAACGGCACCGAAATTCAGGTTTTTGGCTCATCGGGTTACCGATGCTCATCCTTCCTATTAATTTTTTTGTTAATTATTCTTTTTTTCCAGGGCAAATCCTTTTTTTTTTTTTTTTCCTTTCCCAAAAAAAGCTGAGCTGAGCCAAGGTCTTTTCTCAACCAGTTCCTGCATAGGATGAAATAAATTTCAGGACTCCTCTTTGCGCCAAGGCCATTCCCATCCCACACTGACCTGTGCAAACCCATTCTGGGGCAAAATCATTTCGCCATCGGGCTTGACTGTCTGCTCCTTTATAAAGCGGAGCAAACATCTGCAGAACAAGCCCAGATGTGAACCATTCCCCCTCCTCCCCAATCCCCAATTCAGGAATTTCAGCTCCAAGGCACATAATAAGACAGCGTCTGGGATGCTTTAATAATTGCAAAATTAAAATTGTTACTGAAGCATAATGAAGAATGCGCTTGCAAGGAGGTTTAAAAAAAAATGAAAAAACAAAACAAAACAAAACAAAAACCTTGCGCTGAAGTCTCTGGGGAACTGTTGATTCAGAGCAACGCGCACAAATGCAACTTAATTATCTTTACAACCAGAGTCTGCAACCGGCTGCTGCAGCTTTCCAGGGATGCAGGCGCGGAGAGGTGCATCATCCCCGCCCTGAAGCCTAAGCATCCCCCAGCTAGCCCCCAAAAGACTTTTTCTGGAAGCATTTTGCTTCAATTCGAAGCGAAATGAAGCGTGGCAGCTCTGTTGGGGGTGTTCCTGCTGATTTCTTACTCACCTGGGCAAAACTCGGCTTGGCGGTAATTTTTTTGCTCTGTTTTTTATCTCTTGAGGGCAAGAAAGATGCAGGCTTGGCTGGAGCTTGGGCAGGTCCCACCGCACACGTGACTACCACTGCTCCCCCAGCATTAACACCTGCCGGGGATTCGCCACCCATCGCTCACCGGGATGATCTACTGCGAAAAATTGCTGGAAAAACTGGAAATGGGCAGGAAAAATGCCCGAATTCAGCTCTTTACTCGATGTTCCAGGAACTCCGGATACAGACTGATTTTCTTACAAAGCAGAAGCCCCTGCACACCGTTTTTGCATCAGCTAAAGCTAAAATATCCAGGCAAAACCAGACCAAAAGCAGGAAGATACCTCACCATGGCGGATTTGGGAAGGAACATTTGGCTTTTGCAAGGGCTCGGTTTGTGCAAGAGCTGCTCAGAGGCTGCCGCAGCAGTCAGGACCATATATTTATGTGTATATTTCTATTTTTACTTATATAAGCTGGGAATCATGTTAATTTAAACCGAGGATGCTGGCGGGGCTGCTGGCTAGGAGCAAAGCAAGGTGTTAAAACCAAAGCATGGGGATAGCTGGGATGAAACCAGGGATGCCAGCTGAAGTCAAACCAGGGATGCGGGATTGAAGCAAGGATGGGTGATAAACCCAAACCAAAGACAAGATGCTCCACAGAACTGGCCCAAAGGTGCTGGCTCAAATCAAACCAGGGATGCTAGGACCAAAGCAAGGACAGTGGGCAGGATTAAGCCAAGGATGCTAGAAGGAACCCATGGGTACCGGCTCTTAGGAAACCAAGGCTGCTAGCTAAATACAAACCCAGGACGCTCACGAGGTCAGAGCGAGGATGCTGGCTAAGATCCCACCGAGGATGCTACCTAAGAGCAAGCTGAAAATGATGGCTAGGACTGATGTAAGCTAGGATCAACCCCCCGATGCCGGCTAAGGATTCAACTAGGGATGCTAGGTAAAATCAAAGGGCAGATGCTGCCTAACATCAAACCAAGGATGCTGGCTGGGACTGAACCAAGGACCCTAGCTAAAATCAAACCGAAGATGCTTTACTATTTTTTATATGGTATTATCATTATATGATATTTATTATTATATGATACTAGGAAAAAATTCTTCAGTGGTCAAGCACTGGACCAGGCTGCCCAGGGAAGTGGTGGAGTCAGCATCCCTGGAGGGATTTGAAGGATGTGTAGGTGTGGCACTTGGGGACACGGCTCAGTGAGGGACTTGGCAGTCCTGGGTTGACAGTTGGACTTGATGACCTCAAAGGTCCTTTCCAACCCAAAATATTCAATGATTCTATGCTGGCTAGGACCGAAACACGAATGCTAGCTGAACTCAAAGCAGGGATGCTGGCTAGGCTCGAACCAAGGCCACTAGCTAGAAGCAAACTGGAGATGTGGGCAACGACCAACGCAAAGATGCTGCCCAGAAGCAAAGCTCAGCAACTCTCCGTTTTGATCCAACTTTTTTAAAAATGCAAATTTTTACACCTCCCCAGGCTTCCAGCAGCCCGGTGAGGCTCAGCGCTGCTCTACAGCCCCTCCAGCAAGGCGGGGATGGTTTTTTTATTAACCCGACTGAACTAGTTGGGAAAACCAGAGATGCTTTCTGGCACAGTTTGGATCCCAAAAGATCTGTCCCGCCCCTGGCTTGGGAGCTAAGGGCAGCCTCGGGCTGTCTGCATCCCGCCACCCGTGTGGTACAGGCATGCCTGTAAATAGGTTCAACTCCCCAAAACCCCACAGGCTATTCCTTACTGTGGCATGTTTTTTCTACAAAAATCATTCGCTGCTGCCTTTTAACTCCTTACACAGCTTCAGCACACAAATTCAGCGAGATTTCGGTGAAAAGGTCCTTTTTATCCCAAATTTCTTGCAAAACACACTTCTAATAATTTCTACTCCAAGCGCAGTGATGCTCCTTTTCAAGGGATAATTCAGCTTTTATCAAAGGCTTCCAGCAACACCAAATCAACCAAATCCCCCTCAAAAATCTGTATTTAGTTCCCAAGCTCAGAAGAAAACCTTAAGATTTGGGGGTCTGGGGTTTTTTTGACACCTGTTTGCACATGTAAATCAGCTGTTTCAAGTGCAGAATAATTCAGTCCAGCCATATCCTTTACCAACCCTCAAACCCAAAAAAACCTTATGCTTTGAAATGCAATCAACTGCTTTTTTTTTCTTCCATATTAAAAAAAAGGTGATGTCCCCCCCCCAAATAGGATTTTTCGTCACTCCCTCAGCACACCCAAGCTAGATTTAACCCCCAGAAGTGACTCCACGACAGCGAAAGCTGCCAAAAATGGTGTTTTCCCTGCAAATCTAATAGCGATGCAACAGCTGGAGGAATAAAACAGTCCCTGACCATACACCCAAATTACACCCAGTTTCCAAACAGGACAGAAAATATTTCCTCTGCTGAGTTTTGAAGGCAACAAAGCCACTTTACAACATTTTTCTGCCCCAGGATGAAGATAAATGAAGCCCCCAGTGTCACTAAAGCCCCGTTCAATGCTGTATCCTAAAAAAATACTAATTGCAAAATGGTTTTATAATTATTTTAATAAGGATGTGGCTCTGGTACAACGAGATGCGATGCTTTGCAAATATACCAAGCTTTTTTTTTTTTTTTTTTTTTTTTTTTTTTCTTTTAATGCATCTGAGTGCCATAACATCACAATCTGGGGCTGGGGAGGTTTTGACACGTGGTTATACAAGCTCTGTGTTTAATGAGGGGCGCCTAATTAAGGTTGGGGAGCACTGGCTTCGTCAGGAGACCCTGCATCAAGTCTGCCCTGGGTTTTTTTGGAGGTGAGCATCCCTGGCCGTCTGGTCGCTCATTCCAGCAAGGTCACGTCTGCAATAACAAAGTATTTCAGCTCATCGGGTTGCACCATCCTTGCACTATCAGGGCTGCTTTTTGCTCTGCACCAGAAAAATCCCAAATAATATCCCAAATTCTGCTGATCAAGCTGGTGTTTGCATTCCCAGAGAAGGAAAAACACACGGAAAAACACGGACGCTCTTAAATTCCTTGGAAATAAGGAGGGCAGAAAGCTTGGAGGGATGCAAACCCAAGCCCAGATGCTAAATAGGATGAGGATGAGGGTGCTTGCAAAATAAGGACGAAGGCAACGGTGTGCATCCGTCCTGGCCGGCTGCCGGGTGGCGAGAAGCCCCGAAAGGACAGGGCAAAAATTAGCAAGAGCCATCAAGTTAACGAAATGAAGGTCTGGTGTCATCCCAGCGCTGGGTTAATGGAGCTCTGCAGCAGCAGCTGGCGGCCGCCTTCGCAGAAAATGCAGGATTTTGCCCCAAATCAGACGCTAAAAGACAGTTTTGGCGCAAAGCAAGGATGCAAACGGTTGCACAGGAAGGCAGCCAGGTGCTGGCCATTGCTTGTCCCCCCTCCGTGTGCACAAACCCCTGCAAAACCTATTTAAGGGACACCTTTTTGCAGAGGGTGGCTGGATTTGCACCACGTCTCGGATGCTTCAGCATCATCTGGTGCAGACTGCCACCACTGCCGTTGCCTGACATTTTGCCATTCCAATTTTAGGTGCTTTTCTGTTTTCAACACTCAAAATTGCAACTCCAGCCAGTTAAAGCAAATCTAAGGTTCCCCCCCATCACGAGTCACCCCGATTTTGCAAAGCCGTTCGGCACCGATACGCATTTTGAAAAGGTTGTGCGCCTTAAAAAATGCCATTTTTCCAGGAAAAATCCCACTGCACACACCTTGCTGGGAGGCAAGACTTGAAGGTCTGTTAGTTTATGAAAAAAGATAAATTTTGCAGAGTTTTTTGAAATGTATTTTACCTCTTGAAGGGACTAAGGGTGAGCGGCTCTGGGCTGGGGATAGCACGTGGGAATGTCTCACAGCTCCCTGCAGGATGCACGGCTCAGTATTTCCACTATTATGCCAAAAGATAAATATCTTTACAACGAGAAACCCTTGTTCCTATGGCCAAATTTTTATTTTTTTTCATGGGGCACAGGCAGTTTTGGGGGGAGACACCTGATGTGTGCCAGACAGCGCTGAAGGGAACCATGGGATGCAATGATCGGCGGAGGATGCGGTGCCGGCCAAGCGGTGTGCAGAGGCATTTTAAATAAAAAAAAGGGATTTTCCAGAGATACCGTAAGACTCGCTCCCCCGGTTTGGTGGGTAAATCTATATTCCAGTGGTTTAACACCCAGAAGAGTTGAAGCTCTCCAGCACCATGAATAGGAGAAAAGCAGCATCCCTGTCTGTATGGACCGGGGGGGGGGGGGGCCCTGCGATGCCCCTCCCACTGGGACACTGACCCCCCCATGAATCTGCAACCGCCTCTTTTTATCTATATAAAATACATATGTGCTTTCATCCACGTCATCCAATTATATCCCCCCAATTGATAGATCATTTATTATACATATAGTAGAGATACATATTAGATGTCTTCATCCTCATTATCCAACTAAATTTATCCTATATATATTATTGGATTATTATATATATCATATGAATGTAATTGGATGTGGATGAAGACATATATGTAATGTCTATATACATAACGTCTATATACATATCTATATATAACTGTCCTATAGAGAAAGAAAGGAGGTATGGCGGGGAGAGGATATAGAGGATAAATATAAAAAATAGATGTATAATATCTATTGGATATATTATACTACATATATCCAATAAATACATTATATGGATATAGTATTATATGGGTATAATATATCCAATGGATGAATATAATATATCCAGTGATGAATATAATGTGATATATATCATAGATCAAATACATATCTAATATATATGTGTATATATATATCCCAACCTGTATAAGCATTAACCCTTTTTGCTGCTCTTTTTCATCTCCTTCATCAAACTTCTGCACTCTTCCCCCCAAAAAACAACTTTTCTCAAGTTGTTGGCTTTTTCCCCTCCACCACAAGGGTGATAATTTGCATTTTTCTGGGATGAGCAATCGCCACACTAAAGCATCCCCCCCGCCCCCTCCCCGGGGTGCCCCTTGCCCCCCCCATGAGCTGTGCTTTGCAGATGCAGCAGGCGTGATGCTGAGGACAGCGACACGGCCGTTTCAGCCCAGATTTTCCCCATTTTCAGAAATCCACCCAAGCACCTGATAATCCTAGTGGTGGGTCTGGCTCAGAGTATTTTGGAATTTTACATTTTTGAAGGACATTCCAGGAGCTTCCAGCTGCTTTCTGCTTTGCTCTGAAGCCCCATTCTTGCGCCAGCAAGATCCGTGTCAGGGTGCTTTGGCCCCAAGCATCGCGCTATGACCAAGGGTTTGCTTTTGCTTTCCCCCCCCCCCCCAAAAAAATAAAACTCCTGGTGGGAATTTGACTGTTTTTTCTGCCATTAAAAAAAAAAAAAACCATCCCCAAGGCAAGGCACTTGACTCTGTGCAATACCAGTAGGAAGCCCCATCCCAGCATCTTGACCACATCCACGGAAAGCAGGGAAAACGCAGAGGAAGGATGGGGAAAACAGGAGAAATTTAAAAAGAAAAAAGGTTTTTAGAAATAAAAGTAACAGTGAAATAATATCTGCTTGAGGAGCAAAAATTATACCCAGCGAGACTCCAAATTTCAACCAAAACCAAAAAAAACTTTGGCTCTACCCCTGGCAGCTGGGCCAACACATTTTGTAGCCAAAATGGGTCTTTTATAGTAATAAATAGATTATATTGCTATATATATGCTTATTGCTATTATAGATGATATATATAATCTATCACATATTCTGTGATAATTATATTATTGCTATTAGAATCTATGCTATATAATAGACAGAAATACAATCATTCTTAGCAATATTTCACTGTATGTCAAGCATTATGTATCAATATATTGCTTCTATCAATCAATATCTTACATATTTCTACAACATAGAATTATGTCGTGTAGTTGTTACGATTTCTAAATAGATGCATGTAGTATAAGTTATTATTTACATTATATCATATAGCCATGTTATATTGCTACGTATCCTCTATTTCTATAATATAAAAGTATATGCATTATATTGATAGCGATAACTACACTATATCACTATATACATAGCAATAAGTAAGGGGGAAAAGCCAGATTTTACAAGCCAGCAAGAATTTAGAGGAAAATAATTTTTCCAATCTCCCAAAACCCAAAAAGGTTCAAGACTGGGTATGGGAAAAACCCACGCACACCTTGACGATGCTGCAAATATTATGGTCCCCAACACCAAAACCACCCAAAATTCCCTTTACACTGGGGAAAGTTATCCCGATAAAATAAAAGAAGTTGTTTAAATATATTTTTTTTTTTCCCTCCCTTTTTTCCCCTTTTTTTTTTTTTTTTTTTGCCCACAGAGCTGGAGCTGGGAATCCATTAGCCTTTAATGAAGTGAAACCCTCATCTTGCTGGAGCCACCTCATTTAGCGCAATTGTTTCGCAGCCATTACGGAAAGACAATTACAAGGAAGCGGCGAGAGTAATTGGAAATGCTGGCGGGAGTTGGGCGAAATGATAATAAATAAAAATATTCCCCCTAATAAGCTTGCCAGGAGGGGGGTGGGCTGGAGAAAATCAACATAATTAGAACTGAACCTCGGTGAGGAAAAACAGACAGCAGGGTGGCGAGCGCTCGGCAGTAAGAAGAGGGGGAAAAGTGGAGAAAACTTCATTTTCTGCCCCAAAACCAGCAGGAAAAAAATATTTTCCCACCTGTACGAAGCTATCAGGAGCAAAAAATGGTCTGAAAGGGGGATGCTGCCCACAGGGATGCAGGTGATGCTCCTCTGCTACCCGCCCGAGGATGGGTTTGCTCCTCTATCACCTGCTCCAAGCTGAAACTAAAGCCAAAAAAAAGCTTAAAAATGAGATGGTTTTGCTCGCGGGACGGCACCGAGGAGCATCACTGGGTAACATGAATTTCTCTGAAACAGAAGTGGGGGTTTTTGCATGCAAAATGCAATTCTTTTTGCAAAACCTGTATTATTTTAATTATCCTTAAGAATAAAAAAGCATTACGGATGGGGATTTGGGGGGGATTTTGCTTGGCAAAGGAAGGAAAAAATAGTTGAATCGCATTCTAAACCCCACTCGGGAGGCTGTTGGCGGGTTCCTTCCTTACTCCTAGAATCCCAGCTTCTTACCCCAAAATAAGCCCCGTGTCCTGCGCAGGCTCCATCCTCATCCTCACCCTGCCCTGACGTCGCCCTAGCAGCTCCTCCAAAGTGGTTTGCAGCAAAAAAAGTCCTTTAAATTGGGGGGTTGCAGCCAAAAAAGCCATTCAAGCAGGGGCTTGCACCCAAAAAAAATCTTAAAATGGGGGTTTGCACCCAGAAAAGTCCTTCAAGCAGGGGCTTGCAGCAAAAAAAAAGTCCTTTACACAGGGGTTGGTAGCAAAAAAAGGTCTTCAAAACAGGGGTTTGCACCAAAAAATGCCCTTCAAATAGGGGTTTGCACCAAAAAAGGCACTTTAAGCAGGGGTCGGCAGAAACAATGTCCTTCGAGAAAGGGTCTGCAGCAAAAAAAAAGTCCTTTCAACAGGGTTTTGCACCCAAAAAAAAGTGTTTTAAATAGGGTTTTGCAGCAAAAAAAAAAGTCCTTACCAAAGGGGGTTGCATGCAAAAAGCCCCCCAGCACCTTCCCTCTCCGCTCCCACTCCCTGTACATGCAATACTTGCCCCAAAATTCAACTCCCGCAGCTGCTGGCAGCGTTTCGGCTTAAATTTGGCAGCCGGGTTAAATCCCTGCCCCATCACAGCCACCGCACTGTCCCGAATACAGGTGGAAAACCACTACAGGAATTCTGTTCCTTATCATTTCTTTCCTACTTGGAATCTCTGCAGTCCCACTGGGGGGGTGGGATAAGCCAAAGATGCTGGGAGCATCCCAAGCCCTGACCAGGATGCTCCCCAACATAAAATACCCCCTAACATAATAGAATACCCCACCACATTTATGAAATAATAGCTAAAATAATAAAGTAGCCGCCCAAATTAATAAAATACCCCCAAAATTAATGAAATGCATCCACAATAATAAATACACCAAATACGTAATAAAGTATCCCAAATAAATAATATCCACAAAAAATACTAAAATACCCCAAATAAATAACAAAACACACACCCCAAATAATAAAATCCCCCCCCCAATAATAAAATCCCCCCCCAAATAATAAATTATCCCAAATAAATAATAAAACGCCTCCAAAAAACAGTGAAATACCCCACATCCCAGCTCCAGCCCTCTGGAGCGAAGGCGACTTTCATTTAAAAACCACACACGTTTTTTTCCTTGCCATTTCCGATCTCCGTTAAGATCATTATCACAGAACGAGATCAGAGATAAAACATTTTTATTTTCTTTTCTTTTCCTTACGGTGGGATTTTTTAGCGGCGCATCCCCCCTCCCAGCTCCCATGGAAGTCAACTCATGTTGAGAGTTAATGTTTCGTTAATTTTTTTTGTTGTTGTTAATATAAATATATTTTTTATTTTAATTTTCCATATATTTCTCCTTGGTCACCAATTATTGTGCTCTCAAAGGGGTTATCACAATTCTCCCAGTAACTTTTTTAGACTTACTGCCTCCTGTAACCCACAGGTGATGCTCACGCCACAATACCGCCGGTTTAAATAATACTAAATATTATTAAATGCAATTAAGTGGTATTAAATCTTATTAAATCTTATTAATTAATATTAAATATTATTAGTTAGGACTGAATATTCTTAACTACCCTACAAAGCTGCATGCACATATATTTAGGAGCTTCAAAATGCTTCCGCCACCAGGCTGGGATGCTGCATTGGGTACCAGCCAGCAGGGTCCTGTGGGGAAGATGCTGGGCAAAGCTCTTGCAAACTGGGGGAAACTGGGCTGTGCTGGAGCTTCTTAGTTCCCTGGTGGTGGAGAAGGGAAGAGGGAGGCAGCGGTGGTGCCTGCTGGGAGCATGTGTGGGAATATGTGTGTGGGAGCATGCAGGCAGTGTGCAGGGAGTGTGCATGGAGTGTGCAGGGGAACATGCAGGGAGTGTGCATGGGAGTGTGCATGGAGTGTGCATGGAGCGTGCAGGGGAACATGCAGGGAGTGTGCAGGGGAATGTGCATGGGAGTGTGCAGGGAGCGTGCATGGAGCGTGCAGGGGAACATGCAGGGAGTGTGCATGGGAGTGTGCATGGAGCGTGCATGGAGCGTGCAGGGGAACATGCAGGGAGTGTGCAGGGGAATGTGCATGGGAGTGTGCAGGGAGCATGCAGTGGAACATGCATGGAAGCGTGCAGGGGGCATGCAGGGGAATGTGCATGGGAATGTGCATGGGAGTGTGCAGGGAGCGTGCATGGAGCGTGCATGGAGCGTGCATGGGGCGTGCAGGGGAATGTGCGTAGGAGGATGAGTGGGAGCTTGAGGTGTGCATGGCAGCGTGCATGCGAGCATGCAGGGAGGCGCAGACAGCATGCATGGGAGCGCGCAGGGACCACGCACGGGAGCGTGCAGGGGAATGTGCACGGGAGAACTCAGTGTGTCACTGCACCACCAACCAGCCAGGGATGCTCTGCGGAGGACTTAGCATCACTTCTGCATCTGTGGCAATGCTGTGGCAGCGAGCAGCTCCCCCTAATATTTATTATTATTATTATTATTATTATTGTTGTTGTTATTTCCATGATGTGGGAGAAATGGGGGTGTGAAAATGTGGGGCAGATCAACACCGCTGCTGTCAGCACACTGGGCTATCTGCTGCAGGCAAGGTGCGTGTCAGCCTGTGTAACGTGAAAAGGCTATACAATAATATATATATAAAATATATATATACTGAGTTCTACATGGTTTATATATATAATGCATAACTGTATATTTATTATATATACTACCTATATGACATGTGTTAATTATATTATGTAAGAGTTAATAGTTTATTTTATACATATACACACCATCTAATTATCTATTATCTCTATTACGTTACCTATGTTATCTACTATACATAATAAATACACAGGGTTAATATAGTTCATTCTATATAATATATACACTATGTTACATATTATATAGAGACATAGATCATATAGATTATATGGTATCCATATACCTATATTATCTATATATTATATATTACATATGAATAGAGTTAATATAGTTTATTCCACATATACACACTATATAATATAGACTATGTAGATAATTTATTATATGTCTAATTATACAATCTATATAATAAATATACAGCAATAATATAGTTTATTGTTTTCCACCCGAGCTCCAACTACAGGGGTAGTGATTTTCTTGAGCTGTTTCTCCAGAAGATGATTTACCGTAACGACTGGTGCTTAATTGGGTCCCTGTTAGCATAGCTGCAGCCCACGCCAGCGAGGGAGCGGTGATTAACCGGGGGCTAAATGGGTGTCAGCACTAGGGCTGCCGGGGGGGTCCTGCCAGGTATCCACCGGGATGCCGAGGGGCTCCCAAAATTGGTACCCAGGGGGATGCCCAGCCACGGGAAGTGATGGGAGGGGAGGGTGCTCGGGGGGGAGGCCACGGCGGGGCGGGATGATCCCCCTCCGGATTATTCTCCCCATGGAAAAAACCCAACTCATGGACAAAATCCTCCCTGCAACGCGCCACCAACTCCACTTCGCCACCAAGGCTGCGAGCGGTCTTATTTCATGCAACCTCCATAAATACATTTTTACGTATTTCTATGCGCACACATACTGAAATGTATATTAAAATATGTCTTATATACAGGCAGAACTGCAGGTATGATATATATTCTATATATGCAAATGTATATTAAAGTATGTCTTATATACAGGCAGAACTGCAGGTATTGTATATATTCTATATATTAATTATTATATATATGATACATTACCTAGCATCTAATGTCGAATATATTATCTATTATGTAATGAGATATTAATAATTATACCGATAATTATATATTGTAATTCTAAAAATCTATTATAAGTATCCCATGTTATATATTATCTATGATACACTATATCCATGATACGTATTTCATGCAAAAACAGGGTTCAGCACAAATATTTTATATAAACCATATAAATTTTATGTCAAAACCTATGGCTCAGCTCCTGAAGATGCCCACAAAGCTGCAAAAAGACCCCAAATCTCTGCTACCTGCAGCCGGACACCCACGAGCGGCAGCGCATTCCCCACCCCACCCCAAATTTGCATTATTTAGACTCATTTTATGATAGGGCTGAGATTTATTTCCAGGGTCGGGATCAGGCATGTGACCCATTTATAGGGATAGTTTCTTATTTGATTGAAATACGTTACTGTAATATTTGAGATATTTGAGAAAGAATAATCTCGATTCCATACCTCAATTGAGATATATGGAGAAATAATAATATTTGAGATATTTAAGAATATCTCATTCATACGGATCTATTCTATTCCAGTCTATTCTATTTAATCCAAAGCGAATTTGCTCGGAGATTCCCGTGGGGGCTGGCAGAAATAGGGATTTTTAGGAGAAAAAACAGCGCTGTGATAAGAGATGCGCAACTTCGGATGGAATGAGACTTTCCTGAATTTTCAAGAACTTCCCTCCTGGATTTCCCAAATTCGTTCTCCCGAATTCACTGAATTCATTTTCCTGAATTTCACAATTTTGCAGGACTTTGCTATCCTGGAGCTTTGGAGAAAATCCAATTTATTCTTAAATAAATCCACCTTTTGCTCCAACACCCCTACATCCCAATGGCAAATTTGATCCTATTTTAGAGCCTCAAAACCCCGCTGGGATTTTTCCCAACCCATCCAGCCCGGAGAAGCCAAAGTCTTCCTAAATTTGGTACTTGGCAACCAAAAATACATCTGTTTTTTGACGCACGTGCATCCTGATGCGCAGACGCACCGGAGTGAAAAGCGGGATGCAGGGAGCAACCCCCTGGTATTTTGGGGGGATGGAAAAGCCTTTTTAGGGTTGGAAAAATTAATTAATTTGCCAAGGCGCTGTTTGCATCCCACAATCCCCCTGGGGGTTTTTTCGGTAGCCAAGTGGAAAGGTTTATTTAGCCGGCAGCCGCGATGGTTTCACAAACATTTCGCCCTATCCTGCAGGGAGAACCACACCGACCAAAAGGAGATTTAATTAGCGAAAATCTCGTTAGGCAAACGAAATTATCCGTAAGACAATACTCCTCTGGACAGGGGGTATGATTAAACAAAGCCATTAATTGAGAAAGGCGCTCCAACAGTCATCTTGGCTCGAGGATGGGGGGGGGGGGAGGTATTTGGGGAGGGGGGGGGGGGCGCTGTTAATTGTAAGACCCCTCCACGCTGGCAAAAAGCCCTTGAGCGTCTCATCAGCGCACCTTGATTGCATCATGCAAATTGCAAGCCAGCGCATGCTGACCCGCTCTTATTTTTTACTTTCCTCTCCCCCCAAAGTAAGGAAAAAAAATGCAGATTTTGGAGGCACGGGCACAACAAACCCTAAATTTCGGGGTGGGAGGGTCAGACCGGTACCCACCGGGACCACGCGCCCCCGTCATACCACTAAGCACTAAATGATGCAAAAGTTGTTTTTTTATTTAAGTTCTTTTAAGATATTTTGGCATTGTTTCTAGCTTTTACGCGAGGTTTTTTTTACCCTAAGGCTGCAGGCGTGTTCACACTGGTCCCTAATGACGCCTGGGAGCGCCCTGGCATCCACGTGTGTCGTAACGCTAACAGCGTCCGTTTAGACAGCACAGCACTACAGGGAAAGCTAAAATAGCTGATAGCATAAGCTGCTGTACTTAATAATTCCCCGTGATTTAAAAGCGGAGGTTATAACAACCGGCTGGAGAAGAGAAGAGAAAACGCCACTCTTCTTTTAACCTTTCGCTTTATTAGTGTATTACGGAGCGACCTATAAAAAGCATGAATCCAGGGCAAGAGAAGCTTTCCCACTTCCAGGACGAGGTAAAAAATTGGGGGGGGGGGCGGGGAGGGGAAGGAAAAACCTCAGAAAATCGGTACCCAGCCAACTCTCGGGGTTTATATTTTATATACATACATATCAGTATTTATTTACATATATATGTATTATTTAAGAGGAATCGCTGGGCACCTCACCCCTGCCACCGCCCCAGCTGCATCCTCCGTCTCCAAGTTTGAGCACCCCTGAAACGACGCTTCCCCCGCCCTGCCATCAGTTTGCAGCCTGCGAGAAAGCGACAGTATGGCTGTTGCCAGCCCAAAAATTTGGGAAATTTGGGAGGTTTCAGGCACGATGTGAAGACACGCGCGCTGAAAGCAACCCAGGGCTGTGTCAGGTACCAGGGGGCACGAGGCGATGGAGCGGGCTGATGACGGGTGACCCACCTGATGCCGGCAGGAGCAGCAGGTAGTTGAGAAATCCCAATGAAATCCCAGTTAAATCCAGGTTGGCAGAGCCCTGTAACCGGAGGAAAGGGTTTGCAAACAACCTCGTCAATAGCATCCTCTAATTTGGGGCAAATCTGAGCCCATTTTGGCCAAAATCCTTGCAAGCCCTTGCAGGGGGTGGCACGCATCAGCTCCTCCACAAACCGCTGCTGACAGCTTTTCCTGGTCCAGATTAAAAAGGCAAAGAGGAAAAATCCCAGTTTTCCACCGGCGAGGGAGGTGGGATTTTTTTTCCCCTCCCACATTGTGTTTTGGGGGGAAAACCCATGCAGTGCACCCCCCCGGGGACTGCAGGATTGCACCTCCCGCTGCTGCAGGTGGCAGCATCCCTGACAGGATGCCCAGCACGGCATCTCATCCCCCACAGCATCCCCGAAAATCCCAGCGAGATCCCTCTCTGCCCCCAGGGTCAGGATAAAATACCCTGCCGAGATATTGCAGAATAGATGGAATTATAGGGAATGGCTGAGCCCCGAAGCGCGGAACAAATTATCATTATATACAGGGAATATATGTGACATTCCCCTATATTTCTCTCAGGGAATATATATTCCCCAATATTACATACCTATACACATATATACATACACATATATATAAAAAAATATTCCCCAACATATATGTATTATTATATATTATTATATTTTTCACATTATTATATATTATTCAAAATATATATGACCTGATACGATATATAATATATCCCCCAATATACTATAATCCTTAATAGATTCCCTCAATATATTCCCCAATATTAAATATATTAAAAATACATATTATATTCCCATATATATACATACACACATATATATAGGGGTAATGGGATATAATATTATACAATATTCCACATTATAGATATAGGGGAATATATAATATCACCCAATATATTCCCCAATATTATACATTATTTGGGGGTTTGTATCTATATAATATATTTCATATTGCCCAATATATACAGGGAATATATATTCCCTTTTTTTTTTTTGCTTTATTTATTTTTTTATATTTTAAATTGAGTTTTAAACTTTTATTTTAAATTTCATTTTCGTTTTTAACCCTCGCTGATTCACAGCCTTGGGCAGACCCATCGTGACTCCCCATTCCCCCACTGCAAAAAAAAATAACCTGACCAGAGGAATTCCAGCAGTTTTGCTCCTCAATAGGTGCATCCCCAGTAGGTATATATATATTTAATTTTTTTTACAGCAGCACTGGGGATGATGGAGAGGGAGCAATAATCCAGGTGGTACCCAGAACGAGACGTGATGCTCCAGCTCCGCATCCCACCATGGAGCAAGATGCTCCCAGTGGTGCTCAGAGCATCCTTTCCCTTCTGGTTTGGTTTGGTTCCCACGCTTCATCACCCACCCACAGCCTCCATCGTTCCCAACCCCCCGGCTAAACCCCCCCATCCCCACTAAATGGCACCCAACCACCCCAGTTTGCCCTGCCCTTAACCTACAAGCAGCTCAGCGGCTGCAATTAATGCAATTATTTGATTATTTTTGCAATACCCATTCATTTTCCACTTCTTGGTGGAAACCGCAAGTAATTGCAATTAATGCAATTATTTTGATTTTTTTTTTTTCAGTATCCATTCATTTTCCACCTCTTGGGTTCAACTTGCTATTGTCCAATTTCTGCCCCAAATTTGCTATTTGATTTTCCAGCAAAATTTTTTGCAGGCAAAAGGGTTTTACCCTTTAACAACGCTCGCAAGGTCCCACCCTTGACACACCAAAAAACATTGGGAAACGTGGTTTTATTTAAAACCCGGGTTCATCAGAAAATCAGATTTTGCAGGAAAACTCTGGTTTTAATTAACACCATTGATGGGCATCAGGCGTGGGTGGGAATTATGGATCTTGGGCATCCAACGTGCCAAGAAATTCGTTATGGGATGAAGCTGGGAGGGACCAGTTCGGCAGCACAGGATGTTTTTCGCTTGCAGAGAGGAGCCTTTTGGATGGCTCGTGGGAATTTTAACGCTAGAAGTGAGACTGCAGCTGCTCGGGTCTTGAATTTGGGTGCCCTGCAAGCATCTTTGCTAATTAGGGTGCTCCATCAGGATCTTTTGCCGATTTAGGGACCATCCCACAGCCTGCTAATTAAGGCGCCGTGCCAGATTCTTTGCTAATTTGGGTGCCCTGCAAGCATCTTTGGTGATGTGGGTAGCATCCCATGGTCTTTGCTAATTAGGGTGTTCCGCAAGGATCTTTGTTAATTTGGGTGCCCTACAAGCACCTTTGCTAATTAGGGTGCCCGGCTGGGGTCTTTAATTTGGGTGCCCTGTGAGCAGCTTTGCTAGTCTGGGTACCATCCCCTGGTCTTTGCCAGCTGAGATGCCACGCCAGGATCTTTGCTATATCAGGTGCCCTGCGAGCATCTTCACTGATCTGGGTACCACCCCGCCATCCTTGCTAATTTGGGCATCATGCTAGGGTCTTTGCTAATTAGGATGCCCTGCAAGGGTCTTTCATGATTTGGATGCCTTGCCAGGGTCTTTATTTTGGGTGCCCTGCAAGCATCTTTGCTAATCAGGGTGCCCTGCAAGGGGATTTTTGCTAATTTGGGTACCACCCTGCGGTCTTTGCTAATTTGGGCGCCCTGCTGAGGTCCTTCATTTGGGTGCCCTGCAGGGCTCTTTGCTAATGAGGGTGCCCCGCCAGCATCGTTGCTCATCTGGGTCGCGAGCAGTGCTGCAAACCTTCGGCAGCGGGTGACACAAAAAGATGCTACGGAGGCAACATCCACTCCTGCCTTGGTCCTAAACCCTCCGCGGGTGAGCTCAACACAGGTCAGGATGCATCCATCTCTTGACCACAGGCATTTTGGGGTGCCAGTGGCTTTGCATCCCAAAATCCTGCGAGGAGTGCACAATGTGCATCCTCGCGGGGGTACCCAGGCAGCTCCCGGGATGCCTCGCTGGCATCGGAGCATCCCCAAATCCCCCACACAGCCCCCGCGCCACTGTAACAGCTCGTATTTTGCTAATTGTACAAACCTAATGGGGGAAGGCATTGGCGGGGGGGAAAAAAAAAAAGGGTAATGGTCATCAGGCCAGCAATAAACCAAAATTAATGGTCCGTGGGAAGAAATCATGTCCACTTAATACCGGCTTTGAAACTAATAGAATAATGTAATAACGGGGGGGGGAGGTGGGGGTGCTCTATCCAGGGGTCGCTTACAGCGCCGTCCATCACCCACAGAGCACGGCACGCTCTGCCCAAGCCCCCACCACCCTCCAGAGCAGGAATATTTTGGGAGGGGAGTGAAGAGCGCAGGAGCATCCTCCCACCGCCTGGGAAGGGTGGGCAAGCAGGAGGAGGTGAGGGGGGAAGAGCTACCAGCGCCTGCAGGAGCTGGGCACCTTCCTGGAATCCCAGCTGGAGGAGGCTGGAGGGGAGCACCTGGAAAACACCTGCCTGGGGCTGTGCCCAACACTGGTGGTATTGTCTTTTTATTTTCTTTTTTCCTTTCTTTTTTCCATTTTTTTAAATTTTATTTGGTTTTTTAATTATTTTTATTTTCTTCTTTTTCCCAGTTTTTTTTTTATTCGTTACCATTTTTCCCTTTTTTTCCCGAATTTTCTTTTTATTTTCCCTTTGAGAAAGGAAAACAATTCCCCTGCCACACTGGTGGGGAAAAAACCCACCCAACCCTCTACCACACCAGCATCCCCCACAAGACAGCAGCACTGCGGCCACACCACCTAGGAATTCCCAATCCCTGTTTCCAGTATATCCCATCCAATCCTTTCCCCAGCCTTGTTCCATCCCAGTAAAAATGTAATTATTTCAGCATTTTTGCTCACTCTGGGATGAAAAACCAAGTGTACAGCTATCCCTGTTCCTGGCAGAGAGGGATGGGGAGGGGGCACATCCCGAATTTTCCCTTTGGATTAAAAAAAACAACAACCCAATGTGAAAAACTTTTGCCCGGGAAAGTTTGAGTGTGAGCAAAGCCCTTAATTCCAGGAAAACCAAGATTAAAAGCGGCTGTGGAATATTTATATGAAGTTGTATAAATACAGACGCGACAACCCAGCGGACGTCACCGGCACTTTCAAAAATCTAAAATATGCGACAGGAAAAATCTGTGTTTTCCAATCAAGCTACACCACCCCAGAGCCAAAGAAACAGAAAAAAACCAGTGGGTTTTGTTAATGCCCCGAATCATACTGGTAACACAAACACGACGTCTCTGACAGCATCCCCAACCCAGGCTGTGATCCCCATCGCCAGCTATGGGATGGCTCCCCTCCCATGATGCCAAAAAAAACCCACAGAGGCTCGAAAGCTTTTTCCCATGGGAAAATCCCATTTTTTTCCCCTAAAAATGCCAGGGAGAGATAATTATTAACAAATGCTCCTGCTGTTGAGAAGCCACTTGGGGCTGGAAGAGGATAGGGATGATGGATCATCCTGGGCTGGACCAATGATGCTCCGGGATGCTCCAGCTCCCTGTGTACAGGGCACCAAGCAAGGATATAGGGATCATCCTGGGCTGGACCAAGGATGCTCCAGCTCCCTGTGCACAGGGCACCAAGCAAGGATCATGCCAGGCTGGACCAAGGATGCTCAGGGATGCTCCAGCTCCCTGTGCACAGGGCACCAAGCAAGGATCATGCCAGGCTGGACCAAGGATGCTCAGGGATGCTCCAGCTCCCTGTGCACAGGGCACCAAGCAAGGATCATGTCAGGCTGGACCAAGGATGCTCAGGGATGCTCCAGCTCCCTGTGCACAGGGCACCAAGCAAGGATCATGTCAGGCTGGACCAAGGATGCTCAGGGATGCTCCAGCTCCCTGTGCACTGAAGGAAAAATAAGCACCAAGCGCAGATATACTCAATCCCCAGATTTTTCCCACAAGGACTCAGGCTATTCATAAGGAAAACCAACCCAGTATCGCAAGCACAAGCCATTTTCATCCCCCAGCAAAGCAAAACTATGAAAAAGCAACCACTCATCTAAATAATCCCAGGATATCACCAAGGGACGCACTGGACCGGCCGTGCGACACGACTGCTGAGGCTCGTGTTGCAGGATCCGGCCTCACTGAGAGATTGCAGGGCCTTGTTGTAAAGCAGCTATTTTAAGATGGGGCTATCATTTTCCCAACAATTTCCCTTGGTTTCATGTGACATCAACCCAGCATCCCTAAAATAAACAGGTGACCACTCCCCCGTCTTAAAGAGAATACAAACAAATGTCAAATGTGATAATGCAGACCCCCAAATAATTGATATTAATAGTTTTTCTTATTCTAGGTTACTTATAGGAAGGAGAATAAAAGCATGCCAAGGGTGAAAAGTGCTTTGGATTTTGGCAAATATTTGGAAATCCCGTCACTTAAAGGAACAGCGGACTCAAAGATGCTGCTGAGATATAGAGTCTGGGATCATGGAGGGATATTGGAAATTTTTACCCCCTATTTGGGGGAGTTTTCCCATGGAAATAAAAAAAAAATAAATGAATGGCATCACTCTCCAGGCAGGATTGGTCCCCATCAGCCACATGCTCAGGGTTTTCTTACCCAAAACAGTGGTGAAGACATGATGCTCCTTGTGCTAAAATAGCAAAAACCTTTGGGAAAATTATTGTTCCACCGATTCTTTTTTTTTTTCCCCTTATTACCACCTGTAACAAGCCCAATGGGGATTTTTGCTGTTTGGGGCCAAAAAACTCCGATTTCAGATTATCCCCATCCTTGCAGCTGTATCACTGCTTATTATTGTACATTAAAATAATATGTTATTATAAATTTAAAGAAATACACTAAAACAGCCCAATCTCTCAATTGAAAACTATCACTGATCAGCTGGAAAAATCATTTACATCTCTTGAGGAAGATAAATATCTCTTCTTGCAGCTAAAACTTGCTTGGCAGCAAGTCTCAAGAGTTCTTTTCCCCCCTATTTCTGCAGCTTTAGGCAACTCACCTCCGTGTTCTTTACCTTCCTCGCTTTGCAAATGGGACGTAAAGTTTGAAATCCATGTTGTAACCAAAAGATGCAGCACCCGGGCAAGGATTTTTCCAGGAATCCCAGCATCCACGAAGCTCGCGTGCTTGAACGCTCATGGGAAGTGCGCGGGGAGCACGCGTGCATCCAAGCGGTGCTTTTCCCTGGAAATCACCATCGTTTGGGGGAGGCAACAACAATTTTCCTCCCCAAAAGCCGCGATGGGGGAGACGACGCACGCCCAGCGCTCACCCCACTTCCCTGCTCGATAATTTCCTATTCTCAATCAATCAATCAATCAATCATTTCCTCCTATAAATCAATCAACCCATGGTTTTCCATCCTACATCAATCAATCAATAGGGTTTTTTTCTTATAACTCAATTCGAATTAAATCGGATTTAATTAGATTTAGGTTTAATCGCCACCAGGCTGAACACCATCATGCACACCCCCCCCCAAAAAAAAAAAGCAGGTATTTATAGCCAGTGCATCTCATCCCCGCTGCCCTCAGCCCCAGCGATTAATTAAATTAGCACAAAGAGGGGCTTGTTGAGGGCTCCGGCCTCCCGAAGTCGAGCCGGCAAACAGGAAACAAAGGGTTGAATTCTGTCTGGTTGGCTGAAGGGTGCTGTGTGTCCCGGCCGGGCGCTGGAGCGGGGCCAGGGGTCCCCCCTTGGCACGGCCACAGCGATGCCATCAGATGGGAGAAGAGCCCCCACCCCCACCCCCGGTGCCATGGTGGGATGTGGGGTAGATGGGGCAAGCCGGGCACTGGGCTGATGTGGTTGGGCAAAGGGGGCTTTGATAAGGGGGTTTTACTAGGGGGGCTTTGCTAAGGGGGTTTTAATAACGGGGTTTTGCTAAGGGGGCTTTGCAAAGCGTTTTTTGCAAAGGGGACTTTGCAAAGAAGGTTTTTCTAAGGGGGCTTTGCCAAGGGGGCTTTGCTAAGGGGATTTTAATAATGGGGTTTTGCTAAGGGGGCTTTGCCAAGGGGGCTTTGCTAAGGGGCTTTGCCAAGGGGGCTCTGCTAAGGGGGTTTTGCCAAGGGGGCTTTGCTAAAGGGGCTTTGCCAAGGGGGCTCTGCTAAGGGGGTTTTAATAATGGGGTTTTGCTAAGGGGGTTCTGCCAAGGGGGCTTTGCAAAGGGGGTTTTTATAATGGGGTTTTGCTAAGGGGGCTCTGCTAATGGGGCTTTGCTAAGGGGCCTGGCTAAGGGGTCTCTGCTAAGGGGGTCTTTGCTAAGGGGTCTCTGCTAAGGGGGCTTTGCAAAGCAGGCTTTGCTAAGGGGGTTTTTCCAAAGGGGACTGACTAAGAGGGTCTTTCTAAAGGGGTTTTGCACAGCAGGTTTTGCAAGGTGGGTTTTGCCAAGGGGGTCTTGCTAAGGGGGCTTTTGCCAAGGGGTCTGTGCAGGTCCCACCTGGGGGCAGATCCCCACCGCTCCCCAGATTTAGGCTCAGCGTGTCCGACCCGGGGACCAGGCTGCTGGTCCGGGTGCGTTTCAGCTACTTTCACTGCTGCCCTCCATCGTCACCGGGCAATTAATCGTTAAAAGAAGCCGGGGGCTGGGGGGGGGGGGGGCAGGGAACAGACGACACTAAACCCCCTGAGCTCTCCCCAGCTCATCACAGGAGTGCGAGAGCACTTACACACCGAGCCCCTCTCTGAGCGCAATTAATTCAGGGTAAAAAAGCTCCCGGAAATTCCTGCAGGGATAACAGCACTGGGAATTTCTCTGGCTTCCCCCTGTCGAGCCAAATCCCAACGTCAACGGTTGCAGGGAAAATAACACACACACACACCCCCACACCCCGATGTCTACGCCTCGAGATAACCTTGGCCACTTTCCAGGTGCTCTGCTATTAAAGATGCTACTAAATCACTTTATTTGGTGTTTTTAGCGTAAATACTCTCGCCGGGTCCTTCAGCTACCCTGTTTGGTATGTGAATTTTAAAAGGGGAGGAAGAAGGAGAAAAAAACCCACCAAAACCCGACGCTTTTGGAGGTTGTTTAAGTAAGGAGGAATGATTTAGCGCAGCGTAGGGTGGGATTAAAATGGAAAAGGTTACGTTCAAGAGAAGGAAAAGCTCCCCGATGGCAAGACGTGGCTCCCAGGATGAAGAGAAAATGCTCAACCGCTCAAAAAGAGCGAAAGGCCACTCAATAAAAAGCAACAGGTGCAACAGCGGGATTTGGGGGGTCAGGTTTGCATGGGGGAAAGTAACAGGAATGGGGAATATGCCTGTGATGGGGACTGGTCCAGGGTGAGGAGAAGCGCCGCTGAAAATATGTAAGAAAAAATGTACAAGCACCGTTCAAACTGCACGAGCATCACGAGAACTGCAGGAGCCTCCAGTGGTATTGCATGAACATCCCTAAAACTGCACCAGCAGCATCCCTAAAATCACACCAGCATCCCTTAAGTTGCACCAGCATCCCCAAAATTGCACGAGCAACACTAGAAGTGGATAAGCATCCCTAGACCTGCACCAGCACCCCTAAAAGTACACCGGCATCCCTCAAGTCACACCAGCATCCATAAAATTGAATGAACACCCCCAAAAACTCCCCCAGCATCCCTAAAATTGGATGAGCATTGCTACAATCACACCAGCATCACTAACATGGACCAGCATCACTATAAGCTGATAAGCATCCCTAAAATCGCACCAGCATCCCTAAATTTGCATGAGTGTCCCTAAAATTGGATCAGCATCCCTAAAGTTGCACCAGCATCCACAAAACTCCATCAGCACCCCTAAAACTGCACCAGCATCCCTAAAAATGGCACCAGCATCCCTAAAAACTCCACCAGCATCCCTAAAACAGCACCAGCATCCCTAAAACTGGACCAGCATCCCTAAAAATTGCACCAGCATCCCTAAAACCACAACAGTATCCCTAAACTCTGCACCAGCATCCCTAAAAACTCCACCAGCATCCCTAAAACTGCACCAGCATCCCTAAAAATGGCACCAGCATCCCTAAAAACTCCACCAGCATCCCTAAAACAGCACCAGCATCCCTAAAACAGCACCAGCATCCCTAAAAATTGCACCAGCATCCCTAAAACTGCACCAGCATCTCTGCTGCAAGGCGGAAAGCTGAGGGGGGCCGCAGTGGGGCCGGCTTGCCTGCGCTGATAGGGGTTTTAATTATTGGCTCATTACGAGCATCACAGTTATCAGATGAAGCTTCATCCAGCCAAGCATCCCTCCTGCGCCCCGGGGAGCAAGCAGAACCCCAAATCCAGTGGGACCAGGCTGCAAACAACCCCACTATCAGAAGGGAGAAGGGAAGGCATCCACGATCCAAGGATTTTCTAGCCCCTATTCCAGGAAAAGCGATGGATCGGGAAGGAAGTCCCACATTTTCTGGAATATTAAATTAAAAAAAAAAAAAAAAAGTACTTTCCTTAAAATTAAGGCAAATAAAGCAGTCTCCTTGTCCCGTTATTCACCATCAGCTTTTAAAAACCACCCACAGCACTCAAACCCAGCAAGGGGGGATGCTCCAGCCTGACCCCGGGAAATAAATTCAGCACTAAAATTTGAGCCAAATTAAATTCAATTAGGACTTTTGACAAGAAGTCTGTCTCTTCACCCCGGCTTCTTTTCACCCATCTTATTATGTGCCAGAGCCTTAGAGGAAAAATAACCCACTGATACCATTTATTACTTATTTTGTCTTACTCCCTTTTGTGTACTTAATTATTATTATCTGGTTTTTATTATTATTTACACTTTATTATTAAGAAGAACGTTTGTTCTTTGCTGTCACGCTGACAAACTACCCCAATTTATAGAGTGATTTGCTTCAAGCCAAGCAGTGTCCGAGGGCTAAATATTTGCCAAAAGGACCATTTCCATTTAGTGAACGACTTCAAGATGCATTTAAAATGCTATTTTTAAAGGTTAAAATGTACTCCAGAAACAAAGGGGTGGCTGCGGTGTATCAACGCCTGACAAAATACCCCACTTAATTTTTTTTTATGGCAATTAATTAATTGCCAGAGTTAAGAGATGTTGGATCTGGCACCGAGATATAAAGAAACCAATTTCTACATGTAAATGCATTAAAAGACCTTTCCGGGCACTTTGTATAAATGGGATTTTCTTGAGATTGAGATAATAAATAATAATAATTTATTTTTTTTTTAAACTCCACCAGCGACGTTAATGTACTCAGAACCCAGATTTGGGTTTTCTTTAAGAAAAAATAATTTTATCTAAATTGGGTGAGTCATACAGAGGAGCAAGGTCAGGGAGAGGATGCAAGATGTGAGAGGTGGGATGCGGGATGCTCCAGAGGGGAGCCCCACCCGCCACCTCTGAGCCAATTATTTATAATTATTTATTACAAGCTGATCATGGAGCCAAAAAAATGTAAGACTTGGAGAGGGTTCGGCTCATCGACCTCACTCACCTGGGGTCTTCCCATTGGAAAGAGGCAGCGGAAAGATGGAGGGAAACAGAAAATAGGGGGGGAATCAGAAAAATCAAGCAGGTAAAAAGTCATTTTTTCTGGGATAGGCACCAAAACCCCCAAACCGCATCCCGGCCATCCCCAGCATTGTCACTGGCAACAGGCAGCGGCATTTGGATGGAGAAATTAGCAGCTTGGAACAATAAATTCCCTTTTAAATTTATTGCTCAGGAGCATTAAAAATGTCTAAAGTGGTTTACATCCACCATCGCAGTGGGAATTTGCTCAGGGATAAGGGAGCTGGTAATTGCGATTCTAAAACTTGCCTTAGAAGCTTCAAGTGGTGTTTAGAAAAACATTTTAAGGGCTTTATAAAGCTATAAAGTGCCTTCCGACATACCTAGAAGTGATATATCTGTACCAGACTGGTCCTGCCTCCCACAAATAATCCGAGGAATAACACGCCGCTGAGCAGCTCATGCGAAATGAAACCACTACAATTAAATATTCTAATTTTTTGGTGAATTATTCGGAAAAGTTTTGACTCGCTGCTGGATCAGTGGTGGTATTCTGGCATTGCTTGCGGCACAGGAGGGGGACGAGCATCGGGAATAATCCCCAGGGACACGGAGGAGCCTGGTCTGGTGGGCATGCTGGCTTTGCTGCCTGGTCCAGGCTGCTGGAAGGAGGGCAAGAAAGGAATAAAAAGGAAAAAGCTAAAAAATAGAAGAAAAAAAGAAAATCAAAAGAATGGAAACGAAAAAAGAAAAAAAAATCAAAAAAGGAAAAAGAAAAAAAAGAATGAAAACAAAAAGAAAGGTAAAAAAGCAAAAACAAGCGGGAAAGAGAAAAAGGAGAAAAAGGGGGGAAGGGGAAATAAGGAAAAAGGAAAACTGGAAAGGGGAAAAAGGAAAAGAAAAGGAAAAGGAAAAGAAAGGGAAAAAGGAAAAGAAAGGGAAAAAGGAAAAGAAAGGGAAAAAGGGGGCAAAGGGGAATAGGAAGAAGAAAAGGAAGGAAAAAAGGAAAAGGGGAAAAAAAAAACAGAAAAAGAAGGAAAGAAGGGGGGAAAGGTGGGTAAAAGGAAAATAAAAAGCAGCTTTTCCCATCAAGGAGAAATGCCGGGGGGGTTCAAGCTCTGAGCCCAGCCCGGGGTGCGAGGGCAGCGTCCAGCATCCCCCCGGTGCCGCCGCAATCGGCTTCCTGATGGGGGGCGAGGGGATTTCCACGGCCCCCATCCTGCGTGCAAACACATCCTTGACAAAAAATAAAATCGGGGCGAAATAAAATAGGAACCTCTCCAAACAGTCCAAAATCGGGATTATTTTTAATTGGCTTTAAGGGATTTATGGACAGGAGCAAGCCAGCCGTCGCGGCCGGGGAAAGGGAGAATCAAGCAAAAAAATAAATGTGGTTTTGGTTATAACTTTTTTTTTTTGCAACACCTTATTAAAGTTGAAAGCTCCATATAGAACATTATTGGGGCTTTTTTGGTTGTTTTTTTTTTTTTCCCCCATCCACCCAAGCAGGATTTCATGGCAGCTTGCAAAAGTCTCCTCCACCTGCACCTACATAATCTGGTTTTTCAGGGTGGAGCATCAGCAGTACTGCATCCCTAACTTGAATTTTTATGGCCTTGTGCTGGTTATTTGGGATTTTCCTGCCTGGATTGTATTGGGTGTGTGTGGGACGGGACAGGTAGCATGGCACAGGATGCTGAAAGATGGCTGAAGCATGGAACGGAAAAAGAAACTTGAGATAAAAAAAATAAAAAGAGAGTAAAAAATCATAAAAAATGATAAATGACATAAAAAATGAAAAACAGAATGAAAAATAACATAAAAAATTAATGGAAGTAAACATGCAGCTGTGGTGCTCGGACACATGGTTTAGTGGTTGACTTGGCAGCTGAACTCAGTCCTAAAGGTCCTTCCAACCTACATGATTCTACATTATATAAAAATAAAAAAAATGATTTAAAAAAGGTCTGAAAAAAAACCCCAATAATAATAATAATAAAATAAATTAAAAATAAATAGATTAAATAAAAAATAAATAAATTAAATAAAACTTCAAGGGTCACGGAAGATTATTTCTCATTGAAATTAAGAGTTTTAAATACAGTTTAAACCTGAGTTTTAGCTAAACCTCACCCCCTCCCCAAGCCCTCCTTCCCGGTCTCACCCCTTGCTCCTCCACCATCGGTCCCTTGGAGCATCTGCATCTCGTTAGTCACAACAAGCATCCCACCAGGGCAGTGCTGCCCAGGGGGAAAAAAACCCCAAACAACAACAACCAAAAAAAGCCCTTTTTGGCCTCTCAAAAAGAGTCAAATCCCCGAAAACAAACCAGCAGAAGCTCACAAATATTTAACAAAAGCTAATTTCAACTGAGGTGTTGACTAACGAGGGTTTATTTTCCCTTTCAGAAGAGGGAAGGCCAAAAAAATACGATATAATCAGGCGGGGGGAAGAGCCGAGGCCAAATTCTCATCTTATTTATACAGCTGCAAATCACAGCTGGGCAAAGGCGACCTCATCTCGCTGGGATCATGGCTCCATCCCGCCGGGATCGTGGCTCCATCCCGCCCCGGAGGGGTTGGCTTTCCCATAGGGATTACCTGGAGCATCACCTCGGTCCATGCAAGGCTGGAGGGGGGGACAAACCCAGGTCTAAATTTAATCGAGGATTAATTCCCATCCCTCCGGATTATTATTTTGAGCCGGCATCTTAATGATCTGACTAATGACGCCAGGAAATAATTTATTTTTTTGCTAATTAGAGGGCATTTGTTAACACCCTCTTTGGTGGCGGCGAAAATTATTTGGGAATTGAGTTATTCAGCAGTGCGTGGGATATTAAATTCGACCGAGAATTGTCTGGGTCCAGCAAATTATCCTGCTAAGACCCCAAAAAAGCGGATTTCCACAGCTCGGAGTAAAATAAGGATGAAGGATAACTGGGGCCGGGATGCTGAGATGTGCTAGGGGTACCCGCGACCTCAAAGAAAGAAGATAGTGGTGCTCGGTCCGGGTTTCCCACCGGACTCAGGGATGCCAAACCTCCCCTAATTTATCCTTAATCATGGCAAAAGTTTCCTCTTGACTTTGGGAAACCACGGCTCGCTGTTCAAATTTGGTATTTCTCCAAGGAAAAAGGAAAGACAGTGAAAAGGAGTTTTGTCCAGAGCCAGGGGAAAGGGAGCTCAGCATCATGAAATGCTTATTTTAGTATTTTAAATTAATATTTCCTATTTCATCAGGGGTTTAAAATCCTCTCATTTTATCCCTGCCTGCTTTCGTGCCATGCTTGTGATGGGCATCCCCGCCCATCAACTCTCAGCTGCCCCATCCCATTGCTGGGACTAATTTTACTAATTATTTTAAGCTGAAGCAGCTCCCAGGAAAATTAATTAGGCAAAACTAGGGGTGTACCAGCACCCCAGCTTATTTTTCTCCATGTCCTCAGGAAACATCCCTGGGTATCCATCACACATCCCAAACCCAACAGTGTGCTGGGACTTGGATAAGGACGGTACCTGGAGGCACGGTCCAGCCCCCGCATCCCTGGGGATGAGGATGGATGGGTGAAGGATGCTCCTCCCGGACGGACCATGCCACTATTTTAACTTTCCTGGGAGATAAAAGAAAAAAACCCTATTATCACTCAGAGACTTGCGGATGCTGTCAGTCAACTTGAAAAAAAACACCCATGAAGTCATTCAAAAGTTCCCTGGAAAAGCAAAAATCACCCAAAATTCAAAGCTGCCCCAGCACAGGAACATGTTTTATCCACAAATCGGGGAAAAAAGGTTATTGCCTGACGCTCCAGTGGGATAAAACCTTCTCCTCCCAACACAACTTTTGCCGTTTACTTACAAAAAGGCAATTTCCTTTAAAAAAGGGGGCAACTTTCTTAAGAAAAAGTGAATTCTTCAAGAAAATATTCCCTTTTAAAAAAAAAGAAAATTTATCTTTAAAAAAGTTATTTCCTGTAAAAAAATGAGATTTCAGGGAAAAAAAAGGATATTTCCTTGGAAAAAAAAAAAGGGTATTTCCTTGGGGGAAAAAAAGGAGATTTCCTTGAAAAAAAAAAAAAAGATTTCCTTTCCCTCCTCCTCCCAAAAACGATGGTGGGAGAAGGGAAAATGTTCCTGCAAGCCTGGCGGGGATGCGGAGCATCACTCTTCTCTCCTTTTTTTCCCCCCACCCCATGATATCAGGGCAGTGTTTAATGTTATATATATATATGTAACATGTTCTATATATATATATGGGGGTTACAGGACAGCCACGATGCTGGTTTTGGGGGGCCGGGACTGCAATGTGCCCTTGGAATCCCAGTTTGGGGATGATGGGGAGCGCAGCATCTCCGTTGCTTCCTGATGCCGCCAGCTCCCCCATTAACCTCTCCCATAATTAGCCTCCAGCAATTAACTTCTGCCCCTAATAAAGGAATCTCAGCACGAAGAGTTAAATAAAATAGGAAGGAGGGGGGAAAAAATAAGGGGAATCCCAATCCCATCATGCATCTGCGCCATCCGGCTTGAACCTCCCCAAAAGTGTTGTTTTTTAACCCAAATCACCCAAAACCCAATTAATTGACTGAAATCCTTCTCCCCGTCTGCCTGAGGCTGAAAGCAGCCCTCCAAACATCAGCCCCCAAAGGTTTTGGGGTGGGTTTTTTCAGGGAGCACCCCCTTTTTCCACGAGGGGAAGATGCCAAATACGCGGAGTCAGCACTTTTGGAGGCGCGACGCCCAAAAGTTTGGCCAAAGCCGGGTCCGCTGAGCCGCGCGCCAGTTTTTTCCCCCCACTCCGCTTCCAAAACCTTGTCGGATTTCAAGGTAAAATAAGTCTAAAAAAGCGAAATTAAGCCGTTTCCCCTCCTCTCTTCTCCTGCTCCCCAGCAGACAGCTGCCCCCGCATCCCGGCCAAAAATAATCCCCCCCCCCCCCGCCTTTCCCTTAATCTAATCTCCCCGGCTGGGAGTTTGAAAATATCCTGCCGGGTTTAGGGTTTCCCGTTACCCGGCGGGCAGCGAGATAGTGGGAAAAAAGATCCTTGGGAGCCAGAAAAACCGGGAAGAGCCCAAACAAAGAGCCGGAGCCAGAGCCCAAGTTGAGCTTCGACGCCCGGTGAGGACCGGGATGACGTGGGGGGGGGATACACACACCCCCACCCTGCCCCGATCCTTTAGGAAAACTTCCCGAGCCGCATGATGCCGCCGGCAGAGCCACCCCTCCAGCGGATGTAAATGCACTAAAAAATTCAAAAATAAATTAAAAATAATAATTATTATTGAAACAGCCCCCCCCCCCGTCCATGGCTTCAAAGCTGCTAAAATGGATTTTTTTAGTATTTCTCCAGTGCATGGACGGGAGGGATGTTGGGGGGGGGGGCTCCTGTGGAGCTGCCCTGGGGGGAATGGGGTGCACCGAGGGGAGTGGGGTGCACTGGGGTGAAGGGGTGCACTGGGGGGTTTGCCCCCAGGAGACGCAGCACGCCGCTGAGCGCCGTTCCAGCACTGGCGTCAAGCCCGCGTGGGGCCCTGCAAGGCGGCACAGTGCCCTCCCCCCCCCGGGGGGTGCCCTCTGGGTGCTGGCAGGGGGCACCCCAAGGTACAGGGATGCCTTACACAGCTGGGGGGCTGTGGACAAAGTGTCCCCCCTGCTGCAAGTGTCCCCCCCCCCCAGCCCCGTTTGCATAGGGGCAACTTTCCAGCTGTAAAATGCAATGACCTGGGGGCGGGGGCTACAAGCCCCCCGGGGGTGGGGGGGGCCATTGCAACTGGCTGGGGGGGCCATTGCAACTGGCTGGGGGGCTGCAACACCACCCCCACCCCCCATAAGCCACTGCAATGAGTTGGAGCGGGGAGGCGGGGGGGGGTGTGTGCAACTGCCCAGGGAGCACTGCAACTGGTCAGGGGTCTGCAAAGGGTATTGCAACCAGCTGGGGGGGCTGCAACCCCTGGGGGGCATTGCAGCCGGCTGGGGGGGCGGGGGGGGGAGGGGGCTGCAAACAACCGGGGGGCACTGCAACTGCTCGGGGGTCTGCAAAGCATCTTGCAACCGGTTAAGCGGGGGGGGGGTTGCAACACTCCGGGGGGCACTGCAACCGGTTGGGGGGTCTGCAGCAAGTCTAAAGGGATTGCAAATTGCCGGGGGGGCTGCAACCCCCCGGGGGGGGAGCACTGCAACCGGTCGAAGGGTCTGTAGAGGTTATTGCAACCGGCCGGGGGGGGTGTCTGCAACCGGCTGGGGGGGTTGCAGCCGGTCCGAGGGCACTGCAGCCGGCCGAGGGGGCTGCAACCCCTCCGGGGGGCATTGCAACCGGTAGAGGGGGGAGGGGGTCTGCAACCGGTCGGTGTGGGGGGGCAGCCCCCCGGGGGGTACTGCAACCGGCCGGCGGGGGCTGCAACCCGCCGGGATCCCCGCAACTGGCCGGGGGTTGCGGGGGGGCTGCAACCCCCGGGACTATTGCAACCGGCCCGGGGTGGGGGGGTGGGAGGTCACCGCAGAGAACCGCAACGGCGGGGGCAACCCGCAGCCGGCTGGAGGTCAGCCCGGGGGGGGCGGGGGCGGGAACCGGACACCGGGGACGGACACACGCTGCAGCCGCGGCCCGCGCTGCCCCCGACCCCGCACCGGGCGGGCAGGCGGTGCGGAACGGCAAGTTACTTCCCGCACCGGAGGGGATGGGGTTGGGGGGGGGGGGGGATAGGGGAGGGGGGTGTCCCCACCGCCGCCGCCGCCACACGTGCCCCGCCGCCCGGGCCGCTTTGTCCGCGGCGCTCGGCACGGCTCCGCCCGCCCCCGCGCGGCAGCCCGCCGGTGAGTGACAGCCTACCTGCCCGCCAATCTTCATCACACCGACACCGGCCTGACAGCGCGGCCGCCGCTCGCCGCCCGCCCGCCCGGCCCCGCCGCGCCGCCGCCGCCCCCGCCCCGCCCCGCCCCGCCCCGCCGCCGCGACACGCCCCCCCGCCCCCCCGCGCCGCCGCCGCCGGGCCCCGAGGACACGCCCCCGGACACGCCCCCCCGCACCGCCTGGCACAGCGCCCCCTGCGGGCCGGACCCCGCGGGCGGGCGCGCCCCGCTCCTGCCCCGCTCCCCCCTCAACGCCGCGCTGCGCCCCCCCCCCCCAGCAAACGGACCCCCCCCGCCTCCGGGTCTCCCCACGGCATCGCTGCGCCCCCCAGCATCTGTCCCCCAAACACCTGCCCCCCCCCCAGCATCTGCCCCCCCAAACACCTTTCCCCCCACCATCTCGGTCTCCCCGTGGCATTGCTATGCCCCACTGCAGCATCTACCCCCCAAACACCTTTCCCCCCAGCAGCATCTGCCCCCCCAACCATATTTCTCCCCCAACAACACACTTGCCCCCCCCTGCCCCTTCCCTGCTGCATTTGCCCCCCTGGCCACACTCAGAGCCAACGCTGCCGGCCTATGACCCCCCCAACCCCAGGCTCCCCCCAGGGTGCCACCCCCATCATGGTCACCAACCCCCTGGGAGGGGTCCCCAACCCCCCTCCTCCTGTATGACTTTTATATTCAGGGTCCCCCCCAAAACCCGTCCCAGGGCCCTTTCCACATGAGGCCCTTCCTGTGGGATTATCCCCAAGGCAAAATGCCCCAATTTTGGAAGTATCTAATAATTATTATTAATTAGGGGGGGTGTCCATCAGACACCCAATTTTGGGGTGCATGAGCTATTACCCCCCCTCCCCCCAGGGACCTGGGCAGGGGGATTCCCTGGAGTCGTTCCCCCAGGACTACCACCACATTTTCCCCACATTTTACTGGAAAAGCCAGAGGGACGGATTGTTCTAGATCCACTCGATCACAATTTGATTTCTCCTGATTTTCCATCCACTTCCCCAATTAAAAAAAAAAGCCATCAGAAGCAGGATTGGTTAAAAAATGCTGAAATTTCTGCCAGTATCCTAAGGAATATTGGATATCTGAGGGAATCACTTGAAACAGCCCCGGAATTCTTTCAGGATGGGTTAAAATCAGCTCTGAAGAGTGGGATGAGCCAGTGGCAATGAGGACTGAGGGATGGCCGTGGGGTCAGTGGTGGGAAAATCAGCTTAAATTCAAGGCTACGAACCCAAATCATCCTGGTTTTCCCTTTTGAGTATCCCAGGACAAGCAACCGCTTGCAAACCCCCATTTCCAGCCCCTCCTTCCCACTTATCCCAAAAAATACCCTCTGGAAAATACATGCTCCGACGTTTGCACCTCCTACTTGAGAGCAGCCTCTTAAAACACATTGTGATCTCCTTTGGGTTGGCCCAAAACATCCAAAAATAAATGGATCATGCTTGGGCTCCACTGGGAATGTAACAGAGGATGCAGCGGGTGGTTGGGATGCACATCCCACCCTCCTGAAAAAAACAAAACAAAACAAAAAAACCAACCCACTGCATGGTCATTGGGATAACCAGAGGGAATCCGGAGCATCCCCTTGATCCTTTGGAGATGGCGGGGCAAAGATTTGCAGGAATTTCTTGCCTTGTAAATCAGCCGGTGGGATGGTCTGTGCATGTCGCCCCCCCCTCCCCATCATTGCTATTCCACTTGAGCGAGGGAAGATGAGGAGCCACAAAGCTGCCGCCGATTGTTTCAGCCAGCCGGGAAGCCGGGTGAAAAATATTTGGGGTTTTTCAGAAGCTGGAGAATTTGAATGGGAGAGACGAGGGGAGGCGGATGGGAACCCCATCGCTTTGGTGTCAAGGGACAGAGGGATCGGCCACGCTCGTCATCACATCTTGAAAACCAAAGATGGAAAGAGGGCGGGCACGCTCCGGGCATGTGTTAAACCCCATCATTGCCGAAAATATGAGTACTCAATATTTTAGGGTTCTCCTGATGCAGGGCTGTTTCATCTGGCACCAGCACCAGCGAGCATCCCACACCCGCTCCTCCAGCATCCCAAGTTCATTCCTCCAGCATTCCACATCTGCTCCTCCAGCATCCCACGTTCACTCCTCCAGCATCCCATGTCCACTCCTCGAGCATCCCGAGTTCACACCTCGAGCATCCCATGTCTGCTCCTTGAGCATTCCAAGTTGACTCCTCCAGAATCCTACATCTGCATCTCCAGCATCCCAGGTTCACTCCTTGAGCATCCCAAGTCCATTCCTCCAGCATCCCACACCCGCTCCTTCAGCATCCCGAGTTCACTCCTCCAGCATCCCACGTCTGCTCCTTGACCATCCCACATCCAGCCCTTGAGCATCCCTCATTCCTCTTCCCAGTTTCTGTTGCCAAATGCCAAAGCGATTCCTCTGCTGGTTTCAGAAACTCATGCTCATCCTTCTGGAAAAGGCCTGGATTTGCAAATGCAAAAGGCGCTTCTTCCCTGGAGAGTTTTTCCAGAGGTTAATTATCACCACTGGTTAAAAAAAAACGGTGCTGGATTTCCCAGCTGAATCAGCTCCACTCCTACATCTAGCCATGGGCTCTTGCTTGATCTTTTTTCCGGTGATAAATTAAAAGTCTCCTGCACTCAAATCCTGGGTTGTTTTTTTCCCCCTAGAAAAGCATCTTTCTGCTGTAACAGCTCACCCCTGGATGATCACTTTTTGGTCCGATGTCATCCCACTAGTCCTGAGCTCCCAGATCTGCAGGACCGGGGATGTTCAGGCAGCATCCTTACTAGGATGCAGAGCCCAGTTCCCACGGGAGCTCCAGCAGGTACCAACCCGCTCCTCCCCACCCTGGACCACCTGGTGACCGCAGCCAGGGATACGGGATGCAGGTGGCACCCAGCTGGAAGAGATGTCCAAACCCACAAACGCACAAAACCCTCTCCCTGTTCCACATCCCTATCCCGAGCCAGAGCACAGACTGCTGGAAAACCTCCTAGATATTAAACCCCCTTCACCCGGGAGTGCCCCAGATTTTGAGGGCTGGACCCCAAAGCTGGGGCGCGGGCACCTCAGAGGGATGGTTTGTTGTGCACTTGAAATCAGTGTCATAAATATATAATTACCTCAAACTAATCGGCGCTTATTCAAGAGCACACGGACGGTTCCTTCTCAAAAGTGACGAGTACTCAGAGCGAGTTTGCTAAAATATTAAACATTTGGCAAGAGCGGCGACATATATAACTAGGAATATTTACATTTTTACATAACGGGCTTCAGAGGAAAACAAATTACATAAAATATAGCGGTTTAGTCTCTGTCGTTTGACTGCTCCTCCATAAATAATTCAATTCTCTTTCCAAGATTGCATTATTGCTCGTGTCAGATTTCTCTAAGAAAACTGTGACGGGATACTCTGAAAAATACATAAAAGTGAAGCCGAGTGAATTATTAAATGATGGATGGTAGGAATGAGAAGGGGGTTTAGGACACAGCCAGGGCTGAGCCTGGCTTAAGTGCTGGGATGGGTTGGAGGGGTAAGATATCCCGTCCAGACCGCCAGCTGGCTCCCTGGGAGGATGTCCGACCCCATCGGGAGTTAAAGGATGCTAAAAAGGGATCCTAAAAGAAAATTTAGGATTTGTTTCACATCAGGTGCTGCCCCAAACTGCCCCAGCTCAGATGTTAGTGGTGCCCAACCAGCCCTTCATCCCTCCAGCTTGGGCACCGTGCTGGAATCGGGGGGACGATGGTTAATACAAATCACCCATTAAAATTTTTGTTGTTTTTTTATAAGACATTTAGGATACAGCTATTCTCCCACATCTTTCAGAACCTCTCCAGTTAGGAGTTTTCAAGAAAAGAGGGGAAAAAATCAGTGCCATCCAACACAACCTTAAAGGCAACACAATTAAGCTGGGACTGGACACACGGACCGTTGTCCATCTGAATGATGCTTGTACCAAATCCAGGCTGAATTTAAGGGATTCCCCAAATCTTAACTATTTATCTCACAGAGGATTTCTATTAAAGCCAGTTTCCCTCGGTTTGTGGTACTTCACATACCCACAGGACACCTCCTCTTCTTAAATATGTTTATTTTTTACCTCTGCACGTGATTTTCCTGGGAATAATAAGAGAGCAAACCCCAAAAGATTTACGGCACGGAGACAACAGCGTTATTTGTGAAGCCACCGTGCATTTTAAATTGTCTCAGACACACAAATAAAAGCAAGTAACGCTACACCAGTCTGACAACTCCTAATAGATAAATACACAGGAGAATACAATTAAAGGCTTATCGATAATCCATAGTCATAAGGAGGATGTATTAAGAATAAGTGATAGATGCCAGGATAACTCAATATTCCTGGAGGTTTCCCCACACGAGATTAAATAAGATTAGAGTTTATTTCTCGTGTGGGATTGATGGATCGATAATCAAGAAAGCTAAAACCAAAAGAAAGGAGTTTTTCCATTGTTGCCTCTCCCAAGCAGCCGGGATCAAGTGGGAAAATATGTGAAAAAAATGGGATTTCTCCCCTCCCCGCACCAGCGGAGCAGGGGTTAATGATGGCTCATTGGGGTGGGAAAGCACTTTGGGGTCCTCGCAGAGGAAAAATGCTGGATAAACGGCAGGTTTATATATATTTTGTTTAGAAAATTCCTGCTGTCAGCTTACTCCTTTTAAATGTTTAATTTCAAAGCATACAAAGCATAGGTAAGTCCGCGGAGGGTTCTTGCTGCTCCTTCAGGTTCTCCCATACAAAGTTACTGTGAGCATCCGATCCACTGATCCTTTCCCAAGCATTTCCAGGGACACCAAAAAAAGGAAAAAAAAAAAAAAAAGGAGGATCTGGATGTTTAAAGCAACTTACCTCCAGCACTTGGACAAGCTTTGGAATCTGTTTTCCAGAGGCGGTATCTGCCGGTTGAGATAGGGATGGGCTGGAGGGGTATGCATGGGGGGGGTGGGTGTATAAAAAATCTACGTAATCATAAAAGTACAGCTTGTATAAATACTGTAAAAAAAAAAAAGGGGGGGGTATTAATGGGATAAGCCAGGTAAAGCAATAAAACCCCCCAAGTTATTTTTCACTTGGATATCTGCAGTAGTTGGGTACCAGACAGCCAGCAAAAGCAACGTGGAGATGCTGAATCCTGCCTTTTTAAATTTTGGCTTCACCTGAGATGTTTCTTCACCTTGGCTGGGCTTCAGCATCCCTTCCCCATTCTCGTTTCGGTTCAGCCCACGCTGGGAGTTCAACCTTCACCCGCAGCATCCCTTCACCAAGCGACGGCACCGGCCCGGCTTCAGGGGAGCCAGCAGAGAGGGAAGCGGAGAGATGGTCACAACTCTTTAAAGATGCAAATTGAGAAGCAGCCATCATAACAAGAGAGCTCTGTTAATTCTCTTACGAGTATGCAGATTTCGACGCCGACTTTTCCTGGGCTTATTTGTTTTATTTAGCAATAAATTTAATACCAGCTCCCTGAAGCAAAGAGACAGATGGACTATAAACTTTGAATTTTGAGTAGCTTTACTTCCTTAGGTTGGTGTCATCTTTGATCTCTCCTGAAATTACATCTAGGAAGGTTTGCAGGGATTGATTTCTGCTTTTTTACAGCCTTCAAAGCCATTTGATTAGCCGCCTTTTAATTTATTTTTTTTTCACAGGTTACCCAAAAGGGTCTTAAATACTGTCTAAATTATTCATATCCTTGGCTGCTGGAGTTATCTCAGAGACTTGCTGTTGGACCTGAGAAAACTAAAGCACTACATAATATCTAAAGGAAAACAAAATAAGTGTTGTATATCCTTTAGGATGCAAAGCTGCCCAGGTCCAAGACCAAAACGCCAGGGCTGAAATCAAACGGTGCCCTCAGAGAACACGGGGCAACCAATGCACGGCTTTGGAAGGACCACAAAGTCACACCGCAGCAGAAAGGACTCATCTCTTTTTTTTTTTTTTTGCCATCCATCAGCAGTTAAAAAATTAGGTTGGAGGTGAGGAGAAGCACCTGGCCAGGGAGGTTGGTGCAGCCCAGGGAAGTCCCTGAGGGGTGGTGGATCTCCATCCTGGGATTGTCCACAGGTGGTAGGATGAAGCCATGAGTCGATCGAGTGCTGTGATGGCCAGGTACATGAGAGCATCCCTGTTACCAACGACCCTGAGGCACGTAAAAATCCAGAATTTAATTTCGGGCTATAAAAGCCACAACCCACGTGCTCAGGACTTACGGAGAGGAGAGCTGAAGGGCAACGCTGTGACTTTTGAAGGAAGATCCCAGGAGCCACACAGCGCTTTGACCTTGCATATCCAGGCCCCAGCCAGTTCCCACCACGACTAATTTCCCCACTGCCACACACAAATAAGGAAGGAAATTACATTTAAAAAAAAAACACAAAAAAAAATACAAACCAAGCAAAACCAAAAAACAACAGCCGCATCAACTCCAAGCTGCCGCCAGGGGAACAGGGGGAAGAAAAATCAATATACGTCAAATGAAACAGGGTGAGAGCAAAGGTGTTGCAAGGAGCCAAGGATAAAACCGTAATTAAAACTGCAAACTGGCTTGGCTGCCAAAAAAAACCAACCTCCCTGGAAGTCTTGGGGAACACAGTGACAAATTCAGGCCGTTTCAGCAGACGTTGGTTGCTCATGGTCACCCGACATCCCACCATGGATGGATGTTGCCGTCGCCTCACCCTTTTCAATAAGGAGACATTATCGACCACTCAATTGCGATTGAATTACTACGGATGAACATATTACGCTCACATTAAAGTCTAATGAGCGGCCGGTGATTAATGCCATTACGAGGAATACCAAAAGAACTAATGATGATGAGCCACTTAAAGTGAAGTGTCGCGGCTTTCGTTATTGATGACTCCTTGGTTTCTCACCTAAAAACTCTTGGGTTGGAAGGAGGAAGAGTTGACTGAGGTGAAGGCAAGAGGTTTCCAGAAACACCGACACAAGGAGGTCCCATATTGATACTTCTTCAGAACAAGGTTGATGGGAAATAGCATTTCTTGGAGAAACATATGGGAAAAAGAAGTTTCTTGGAAAAGCATCTCACCGTGGGCTTTAGCACCTTTGGGAATGTCGTTATAAAAGCAAATTTTAATTTTTAGCATCTCCCCAGACCCTGTTCTGGCCTTGCTTTTTCCCCTCAGCCTTCTTATATTAATTTTCCATCTGTTCTTTGCCTCCTTCCTTTAGCTTTGCCTCTGCTCCATCACTTGCAGCACCCAGGGAAGGTTCTACAACCCAATTTTACTCTCTCAAGTGGTTTCTCTCCTCCTTCCTCTCCTTGGCTGGATCCGATTTTGTCACAACATCACCCAGGGGTGTTGACCCATGGGGAAATGTCACTCCATGTGAACCTGATGACATTTAAGCATCTCCAGGAGATGACTATAGGACCCTTTTTTGTAGGATCTTTTAGGGAAATCACTTTGCAGTTGCTTGAACTTCAGAGCGCCAAGTATCAAAAAGCCTTATTTGTACTGATGTACAAATTCATTGGACTGAATTAAAATTGCATTTAGTATAAAAAGTCACCAAAACCAAAAGACGTCCAACTTCCTCCCACTTGGGAGCATTCTGAGCCGTAACATATGATGATGGAGACACCCCGTCTTCCTCCATCCACCTTCTCCAAGTGCTTCTTGGTTGGGGTCGGACTTGTCCCACCATGGGAATTGCTTTTGCTCTCCCAACCACAGCCATTCAGGGCTTTTAGAGGCATCTCCTCGTGCTGAGATGGGATTTTTTTCTTTTTTTTTTTCTTTTTTTTTTTTCATTTTAGAAGTGACTTCATATCCCATTTTATTATTTTTTGAATGTTGCAGGATTTGTTCTGTTTGAAGTCTTACATCCTCATTTCCCGTCAGGACGATTAAAATTGATTTCCGCCATCAGCAAGAGAAAGATAATCTGAAGTGGGTTCCTGCGAGAGAGAGCTGTATCCCCACCGGAGCCATTACAAACGCTCTCCTATTATTTTAACTTTCTTTTCTTAGGGATTTCTCTTTGGAAAAGGGCAACTTAGCACTTCTCAGCCATACACGTCCTCCAAGAAGTCAGGGAGAACTATTTAACCTCCTGCATCTCCACTGCAGAAAGTGGACTGGGGGATTTAAATAGCTCTTGTTTACCACCGCCACCCTCCCAGCAGTATTTTTAGAGGGGTAATCAGATCCCCTTGACGCCTTCGCTTTGCTTTCTCAGGCTCCGCATCCTCCGACCCCATCCCTGCACCTGTTCCAGTTCATATCCAGGCAAACTGAACTGGGATGGGCTTTTCCCATTGCATTAAGCAGGGTAGTTCCTGGTGCACCCGAAGGCTTTGCAGAAGGAGGATGGAGGGATTCAGGCTGCAAAACCATCTCCAAGGGGTAAAACCTCCGGCCAACAAAGACGATGTGGAAATAATGGGCACAGAGGGCAAGCGGCACTGGGGGAGCCAGCTGTGCCCGCCTTTACCCATCTCTTAAATCAATAATATCCTCACTATCCTCAATATTGAATATCCTCAATAAAAAAAAATAAAATCCATTAAATATTTTTTAAAATCAATTCAATACATTTAAAAATTAATCAAATCAACTAAACTCTGGATATCCTCAATAATCTCCAAAATACGCCAGAAAAAAACCTAAAATATAATCTTATATATTTTATATATATAACCCTAAAATAAAGGATCTTTCCAGGCTGGAGAATCCCGGGGCTCCACGACCATCTCACTCCTGTGCTGGTTTGCTGGTTCATAGCAAACCTCCATAAGCAAAATTTATGCAAATGAGGAGAAATTATGCGTTTGCACCAACACCGCAAGAGCTCACCCTTCGTCAGCCACTGTCCCCAGGCTCCCAGCCCACCAGGAGCCACCCCAAAAAAGGGGTCCCCAGCCAGGTCCCCACCATCTAACAGCATCCCCATCATAAGGCTTAAATACCTTTACAAGAGAGTAATTTAACGCCATCCCCAGCTTAAGCTCCATATCTATCGGGCGTGAAATTAGTTCCAGCAAGCTGCAAATTTGCCGCTAATAAAAATATTTAGCAATTCGCTAGTCTTTAAATCAGGAGCAGAATATTTTCTTGCTTGCATCAACGCCTGTTTCTTTTTAATTCTAATATTTGAGCGTCGGGGAGCTCCAGCCATAAAACTGCAAGTTTTACGACTGCGCAAAGAGTTTTAAATCAATTCCCTCAGCACTTTCAACTCCGCCGCCGAGAGTTTGATCATTTAATATCATTTGATATTAGACCATGTTGGTAATTTTGGCCACTGGGATGAGCCGGGCATGGTGAATTTGCAGTTTTTAACCAAAAAAAGGCTATCTTGACCCAAACCTTCCCCGTTTCCAAGGGCTGTTCCTTGAGTGGCTTCTTACAACAAAAGAGCTTTGATCCATGTGATCCTGCCTTGCAGCCCTTGAAGGAAGGTGACCGCTCTGCCCTCCTGGGCCAAGCATTTAATTAGCCTCGGCACTAATTGCATCTCTCTGCCAAGTCCATTTTGTCCAATTCCAACATCAGGATCTTTTTCATGCCTTTGCCAAGAAACACCGCAGTCCCCTGATCTTTTCCTTAGGAAAAACCACCTGCAGTGACAAAGCATCTTTCAAACCATTCCTTGGCAGAATAGCATCTCACATCCTTTGGAGACCAACTGAATTATCAGTATAATCTATCTAATCTAATCTAATCTAAATAAATAAATATAAATATAATATAAAACCTTTGCATTGGGTTTTGCTGGGCTGCGAGCATCCAACAGACCTTTTAGCACGGCTTGTTGCAATAGGACAAGGGCAATGGTTTTAAACTGAAAGAGGGTAGATTTAGCCTAGATATAAATAAGAATTTTTTTACAAGAATGGTGAAACAATGGAACATGTTGCCCAGAGATGTGGTAGGATGCCCCATCCCTGGAAACAGCCCAGGTCAGATTGGATGGGGCTCTGAGCAACCTGATCTGCTGAAAGATGTCCCTGCAGGAGGGCTGGACTAGGGGACCTTTAAAGGTCCCTTCCAACCCAAACTATCCTAAGATTCTATAACAGCATCCCGACGACTCTGCTTCTCCTTATTTAAAGCATGGTAATGCTCGAGAGCCTTGCCAGTAAAGGTTTTATGATACCTAGGTTATTGACATCAAATACATTGGACCTGGAATTAATCCTTACCACATTGTCACCGGTTTGATGTGTCCTGTCCCCAGCACAAGGGTTTGGATGCAGATGCCACGTGGTGCAAATCAAAATTCTTGGAGAAACCTGGCTCTGCAATACCAGCAGACATCCCCGCACCAGCTGTTATCCTGGAAAAAAACAGCACAAATATTAAGTTTCTTGCAGGGTCATGCAATCATGGCAAACAATGCAAGAATCCTCTGATTTCTACTCCTTTCCTACTTTTTTAAATTCACATTTTATATTCAGCATTGCTTTTTTTCCCTCCCTTTCTGTTTTTTTTTTTTTTTACAGGTGCAATGCAACTCTGACACAAGCAGTAAATGATATCAAATCCTTGGAGGTAAAAGCTGGAAAACAAACTCATTTTAGGACAGCAATAAATTATTCTTTGGCCATAAAAATCCAATCTTTGCATTCAACTGACCAGCTGCCAGAGCAGTCCCGTAAGGCAAATCCCCACCAAGGCATTCCTGATGCTGGGGGGAGGCTGAGATAAAGAAGAGGTTGTTTAGGACGATGTGTTTTATTGCAGATGAGTTGAAGACATTTCTAAGGAAGATTGTGCTTGGAAATATCACCCCGATGAGGCTGGTTTTCCCAGGTCCCTTCTCCCAATTCCTTAGCTGCAGATTTACAGTTTACCTCCATTGTGCTCAAAGAAACCCATAGCCCTGCTGCAATACCCTATGTGACGTATAAATAAATATTACAGGGATATTTGGGGCTGCTGGGCATCATTTCAACTCCAAATCTTAGCGCTTGAGTTACCATCAGCCCAACTGTGATGGATACAACAGATAGGATTAAAACCAACAAGCAGCATGACTAAAACCTGGCCGCTGGATGTACTTGTCGGGGCACAGGTCAGATTTATTCTTTGTCCTCTGGCCAAATATCTGGGATGCATGATGGTCCAGCAGTGGGTTCAATAGCTGGATGATTCAAGCCCTCTGCTGCAACCTCTCAAACTTGCTTAATGTTGTCATTGCTGGCATCAAACCACCAGGCAGCACTGAGATGAAGGAGATAATAAATAGTGAAAAGACCCGGTCGATAACAGGAGAGGGTTAAAGATGCCACTGTAAAAGCTGCGGATAAAAGGGAGAAGGGGAAATTCACTAAAAGAAAAGCCTCGTTTGCCGGTGAACAAAAATCAGCGCTTTTAGATGGAAAGCCAAAGGGTGGAAGAGGAAGTGCAGAAAAGAGAAGGGTCCCTGTGAAAATGAGGCTGTGAAGAAGAAATTTGGGGTTTGATAAATTACTGGGGTCGAAAAATGCAAAGAAGCGGGAAAACAGAGAAAAGCAAAGAGAGAGTCTCAAACAACAGGAGCAAATTTATAATTTCCGATTGCCAACAGGAGTAGGAAGTGTGGGCAGTAACAGAAGACAAGGGCTGGGAAAATGATGCCTAAGACGGACATTGCCAATGTGGGGTTTGCAGAAGGAAAAAAAACCAACCACCCTCTCTGGTGGGATTAACAGCATGAGACAGTGCGGGAAGGAGTTTGCTGTCAAACATACGTTTTTAATATGTTGGCAGCTGGTTCCTACTAGATGCCAAGTAAAGGCAGGTGTCGGAGACAGTTTGCGCTCTGCTTGCCGAACTGGTTGATGTCACGCTGGCAACTTTGATTTCATCGCAGGAAAAGGCAAGTCGATGCCGCGCAGCATAATTAATCACTAGTTTATTCCTCCCATTGAAAGAAATGACAGAAAGAAAACAGCAGCTAAGTGACATTTTATGCAGTGAAAGTATCATCAGACTTCAAGTCATTGAGAGGAAAAACTGAATATATCAACATAATTTTTTTTTTCAGGTTAACTGGTAGATAAGCCCTGAGTACTGGCATCAAGTCATCCATCAAACCACACTGGCCAGTCTGATGGGCAAGGAAGAGGATTTGAAAATGGGTTTAAAATGGAAGCCCCTCTTGTCTTGGTATTCAAATACGCTCGGTGCATTGACAAACCTGCTCGACTTGGTGTGGCAGCCCCCCGACCCCCACCATGGCTGTCCCACAGCCACGTAAGACCCTGCCATGGCCAGCTGTGTCTGTGTGCCTGTGTTAACCAAAGGGGCCTGATGTCGGCCCTAAATATTTTGGGAACACGGGCAGATACCTTTCCAGGGTTTGGGGGCTGAGGCTTTGCTCGAGCAAGGTGCTCCCTGCAGTGGGGTCGGCAGGATCTTGCTGGCAGCTAGGCCCGGTGGTACAGCCTATACAACGAGCAACGCTGGGTTAATTAAGCACCGATCCGTCTGCAGCAGGAGCAGGGATAAGGGAAATCCCCGTTGCACCGGGACCAACTGCCAGAACCGGGATGGTGGACTCAGCCACGGGAAGGGCAGCGGCTGGAGGAGCGTTCGTGGAGTTACCGGCCGTCAGGGGGGCCAGGGCCGGGGCCCGTGTACAGAGCCCTGTGGCGCGACCCTGCCTCTCGCGGCGCGGGAAAAGCCCTGCCCCGCCCCCGCGCCCTGCCCCCGCCCCCGCGCCCTGCCCCGCAGCCAATGGGAAGCGACGACCGAGAGGCGGGCGGCGCTGATTGGCTCGGCCACGGAGGCGCGGCGCGGTTGCTAGGCGGAAGCGGCCGTGGCGGGCAGCATGGCGGGCATGGAGCTGGGCGTTGGGCCGGGGGTGCTGGTGCTGCAGCTGCTCTGGGGGCTGGTGCTGTTGCTCTGCCTGGCGCTTTCCCGGGCGGCCAAGCGGGCCCGGTGAGCAGCGGGAAAGGGGGTGTGGAAGGTGCAGACCAGGCCGGCTTTGGTGCTGAGGCCGCTCCGCCCGCCTCTCCCCGCAGGCTCGCCGTGGTGCTGGTGACGATTGGAGCCGCCGTTCTCAGCGCCGCGCTACTGCTCTTCCCCCGGGAGGACAAGGGTCCGCCCGCAGCCGTCGCCGATGAGGTAAGCCCACACCGCGGCTTTGCGTAGCCAAGCGGGCCCGGGGATAGCGGGGCGTTACCTCAGCGATGGGCCTTTATGTCAGAGGCGGCCCCCGTGGGCGCCCCCAGGCCCTGGGGATGGGCCTTTACCTCAGGAATGCCCCAAGGTCGCCCCCAGGGCATGGCCCTTTACCTCAGGGATGGCCCCCCATGGGCACCCCAAGGCCTTGGGGATGGGCCTTTACCTCAGGGGTGGCCCTAAGGGTGCCCCTGGGCCCTGGGGATAGGTCTTTTCCTCAGGGGTGGCCCCCAAGGGCACCCCCAGGCCCAGGGGATGGGCCTTTACCTCAGGGTAGGCCTTGGGGATGGGCCTTTACCTCAGGGGTGGCCCCCAAGGGCACCCCCAAGCCCTGGGGATGGCACTTTACCTCAGGGTGGGCCCTGGGGATGGGTCTTTTCCTCCGGGTGGGCCCCAGCAGCTGCCCTAGGTCCCAGGGATGGGCCTTTGCCTCGGGGATGGGCCTGTGCTGCCTTTTGAGTCTCCTGCGGCTCCATCTCTGGTGCAGGCTCCTGTTGGTGCAGGCTGTGTCGCTCGTGGAACAAGTATCTATTTATCTCTTTAACCAAATCCCTTATTTACATGCTGTTGTACATGACCCGTGGGTTTTAGCTCCCATTCTCCCAGGCCCAGGCCCAAGGGGCTCTGTGCAGGAATCCCACTCCTATTTTTTTCCTGCCCTATTTTTTCAGCCCTGAGCTCCAGCAGCTGCTGCTCCCCCTTTGCCACCCCCTTGCGCAGTTTAGTCCACAGCTCTCCATCTTCCATCGCACCCCGGGGCGTGCCGATAGCCGTGTGGCAGGGAGCTTTGATAATTTCCCCTCTAATTCTGCAGCCTTTCGCTTTGCCCCAGCTCTGTTTTCTGTTTTGAAGCCTAGTAACTGCTCTTCAGCTCTCTTGTAGGTTACTACGGTGCTCAAGCGTGGAGCCATCTGCATTTTTAGACAGCGGCTTGTCTATGTTGACAGGCACAGGGATCTACCCCAGTTCTGGGTCACATCAGGCTGCCTGAGCTGCCATCTTGAGCTTTCCCACAGCTCGTTGGGCTTTGAATACACAAAGTTTTGTGGCGTTTTAGGTGCCATTTCCTCTGTTCTATTATTAATGCACATTAATTATTGCTTTTCTAGATCTTGATCTGTGTAAATCCTTACTAAAGATACTTGTAAGTTTTTTTCTTTTCTCTGCCTTGCGTGGGACCTGCTCGTGTAAAGGTTAGAAGCAAGATGAAGGGCAGCCGAGCGCGTGTTTGTGCCCGGGAGGCCGATGGAATGGGAAAGCGCTTGGTTTTTTTTTTTTTTTTTTGGATCTTCAATTGGACTGGACCTGCCCTGACTATCAATAATACATGACTTGGGTTTTCTGCACTGAAACTCTGCTAATTGGCTAATTAAAAAGTGAAACGTGCAGAAGGAGCCAACGCTTTGCTCACAAGAGACTCTTTCTGCAGCAACACCAAGGCTGAGCGTGTGCTAATGCAATTTATAAAACTGAGCTGGGGGTGAGCCAGGCTTTGGGGTAGTCTCAGGAGCAGAGGATGATTTCGTAACCAACCTTCTTGCAGCTGGCTTCTCATTGTGTCTTGTCTTGCCACTGTATCCTCTTTTTTAAAATCTTTTTTTTTCTTTTTCTCCCCATTTCCCCTCTAAAAGGGAAGAATCGTTTGCAGTTCCTTGCAGCACTGGTAGGTTTGTGACTGGGGCGTGCTGCTGCAGGATCTGACTGGCGTTTCTTCCCTGTGTTCAGTACTGTGCTGCTCCTTTCCTCCACAGTAGCTTTCCCATGAGTGACTTTTTTCAGAGGAAAGAGATTCTTTCAATCATTTGTCACACACCCCACTTCCAACAGGGAGCTCCTATGTCAGGAATGAAAAGCAAGTGGAGAAATCTGGGGGAACCCCAAAGCTTTTCCTCCTGGGGTGATCTTCTCTGACAGTACTCTTTTCCAGGACATTGGCATGCTCCTTCCAGGCTCCTGGAGCAGACCAAGGTGGTAACATGTTTTGTGGTCTTTTGGGGTTTTTTTTCCATTCTCTGCAGATCGTGGACACCTTCTTTATTGGCCGCTTTGTCCTCCTGGCCGTGATGAGCCTGGTCCTACTTGGGTGCCTGTTCCTGTTCCTGATTTACCACCTCATGGAGCCAGTGCATGCCAAGCCACTCCACAGCAGCTAGCGACAGCTGGAGACAGCAGTCCCTGAAAGAGGAAATCCCAATTTCATGGAAAATAAACCAGGAAGGGAGACCAGGAGACTGTTCTGGAGGTGAATGTATTGTTTTTTCTGAGCTCAGAAAGAACCGGCAAAGCAAGTGAAGTGTGTCACTTGCATCCAGTGCTGTGTGTTTCATCTTGAAAAGCAGAATTTGAACTGAGCGTGAGCACTCGCCTGACTCTCCAGGGGGGTTCAAGCCTCTGTAGACTGCAAAGGTGTTTTAACCTCTCTCTTCTCTTTTACAGGAGAGTTGAAATCCATGCACTTTGTACTACACTTCAGTGTAATGAACTGAACCGAGATGGTTTGTTATCGTTATCCACAAGAGATGGTTTGTTACCATGCCTTTTTCACCTTATTTTAATAAAACTCTCTGAGAAACCCCGACTCAGGCTTCATTTATTCTCCAGGAATGTCACCTTTTGCCACCCTTTGGTGCCAGTGTCTCTGAAAACTGCCTTTTGCTGTGGCAGACGTGGGGTTTTTTTGGGAAATTCAGCCTGTGGTTGTGGATTGTTGGAAACGATCCTTTTGACTGGAAACCCGATGCTTTGGAGTGGGGAAAGAACAACATGCAAAATAACGCCCAAACAGGCAAATTAAAATCTCCCTTCTGCAAGAATGCAGAGGAAAGCCAGGTCTCATCTCTCCCTGCGCTAAACAATCCTGCCAGCCCACAAAAACCCTTCCTGCTTTTCAAAGCTCAAGCGTCTCCAGTGTGTGTTGCCACCTCGAGTTGTCATCCTGGGTGGGGAGTTGAAGGCTTATGGTTTCTGCTACCCTAAAACATTGAAGTGTTGCTCACGCTAGTGCAGATGTTTGGAGTTTGTAATAGACTCCAGTACCTTTCCTTTTGTGGGGGAAAAACGCTTTTTATGTTTTCCAGCAGCAGCGATGGGGTCAAATCCCATTTCCCTCCCAATTTTGGCATTGAAACTGGGGGGAACAGCCCTGCTGAAGTGTAGCAGGGAGACTGAGCCAAGCTGTTGGCTGTCAGATACCTCCGTCTCGAGCCTGTGCTGCAAATCAATCTGTTGATAGCAGCTTGTGCCGTACTTAACTAGCAATAATTACTGCTTTGGCTGTCTTAGCCATCCCTCAGTAGAGATGATTTCTTGCGTGAAGTCTCACAAGGCTTTTAGATTTCTTGCAGGAGAAAAGCGTTTTGGTGGCCCGGAGTATTGTGTGACTGGTTTTGGAGCAGGGAAGGAGCCGTCACCATCTATGCTGTGCTGGGGAGAGGTTCCCACAGGTGCCTCGCAGTAGCTGGGTGAGGTGAGTTATGCTAGAGCTCGTGTTTTCCAACCCTGGAGGGATGGAGCTGCTCAGCATTTCACGGCTGAGTGGCCAGTGGGTATTGCTGTGAGGATAAAGCCGAGTGCGAGACAGTGCCGCAGCCCTGAGTTGTGTTTGGAGGCAATATAGCCAAAAACCTGACGGCAAGAAACACAGCTCTCATACAGATATTTCCCCCCCACCCCCACCCGTTTTTAGAGATTTTTTTTTCCTTTGGCTTTTTTTTTTTTTTTTTTCATTTTGAACTGAAGATGGTGGATGGTAAATAAAAGAACCGGCCAGCTTCTCCCAGCCCTGTCCTGACAGTTGTCAGTCACAAAATATTAACATCAGGACATGCAAGATTAATAAGGCAGAGCGAGCGGGCTCGGAGATGACACTTCCCCTGCAGAAAATGCCCCAGGACACAGGAGCCCTAACTCAACCAGCTAAAAATGTGTAAGTACATTTCAAAAAAAGGGCAGAGGAGAGGTGTCTACTTCTGAGCTGCGTAAATGCTCCATCCCTTCCCATCCTGGAGCCTATGTCCAAGGGAGTTGAACTATCGTGTTAAGGAACACGCCGAGCATTTATGCAACACAAGCGCATCGGGTCTCTTGGTGATTTCGAAGTTATGCCTGAAACAAAATTCATATTTAATTCATCATCTTAATAACATTTATGAACACGAAGCTAGTCTCGCAGCTCGCTCCGGCTCCACGGCTGCCGTGTCTTTATTCCCCGTGCTTGGTGTGCCGCGGTGGCAAACGGTGCCAGCCGGAGATGGCAGCGCCTTGCCAGGCTTCCAGTCCGACAAATGGGGAAACCGCAGCAAAAGCGGCTGGCGCACTAAAAAAAAAAAAATCAACCCTAAAAGCAGGAATGTGAAGCTTTTTCCAGTTTCGCACCATAAATACACCCAAGATATTTGCTGTTTCTGTTGGCTTAATCTGGTTGTAACTGAAATGAGTCAAAAGGCTCGTGGTGCCGGGGATGTTTTGGGGAGAGCGGAACGCGACGCTGCAGGAGGGACGCGGCGGCTCCTGCAGGAGGAGGCCATTTCAGCGCTCTCCCAGAAACCCTGTTAACTGGGAAAAGAGCCCCCTCCGAGACACTCTGAGCTCCATCCTCATCCCTCGCCACCCTCGGCAGCGGGGAACGACCGGCTGGATGAACTCAACATGAGCTCTCTCTGTGTATTTATTTATTCTGGGCAATCCTGCTCCTCCCCGTGCAGGGGCTTTCCAGACAGTTCCTGTTTATTTTTGGGAAAGGAAAGACCGCATCAATGAATCGGTATGAGCTGTAGCTGCTTTCCAACCAGCCCCAAATGGTGACTTTTTGCTGCCATCCCCCACCCAAACCTTCAGCTCCTGGAGGATAACCTTTCGCCAGCACATCCACCTCCATCTAGCACCCTGATTATTTTCTTTTGCAATTAATGTGCAGCAGGAGGGCGGGTTTGGCTTAAATCCCAATCTCTCAGTTGCTGGCAAAGGTGTTGGGAGCTCGGGAGGTGTTATAGCCAAGGAGCCCTGCTCCACCCTAGCTTTCTCCCAAAACTGCGAGCAAATGATCCTCCATTTCCTCTTGCAGGGTGGGAGCGCCTGGTGCTCCGTGTCCTGAGGTGCCAGCCCCATGCAGGCGAAAAATCCTGCTAAATCCCAGCGAGACAAACCTGTCAGGCCAGAAGGGATGTTTACACAAGATTCTGCCTGCATCAGGAGGAGGGCGGCCAAGCTGCTTTCAGGTCAGGTGGGAGAACAGCCCTTGTCCCTGCTAAATTCCCTGCCTGGCTCGTTAGAAACGTGCAGGGATGCTCCCGCACTGGGATGCTGGTACCCAGCTCGCCAGAGGCTCGAGCGACCTGAGGGCAGGCGGTCCCTCCTGCCCGAGGCCGGGTGGCGAGCGGTGCCGGAGCAGGGATGGAGGGAGTGCAGGCGTCTGCAGGAGAAACTCCTCTCCTTGATTTAAGGTCCTTCAATGACTGCAATTCCTCACGCCTCATGCTGCGTTCTGCCGGCACTTAATTACCCTCACTGGTAAAAGCTGGCCTCTTATTTCCACCTTGACTTTGCTGACTTCAGCTTCCCTGCTGTTGAATCCCACTTTGCCTTTGGCTGCTAATTAAAAAGCCCTTCAGCGTTTGCCGGCTGCTCCTTGCATAGGTAATTACGGACCGTGACCCAGCCACCTCTTCACCTTCCCAGCAGCCCGGTGGACCGATAGCATTCCTCCAAAAAGACGTGCGACCCCTCCCCAGGCCAGCTCCTGGCAAAGCTGGGCTGAAACGGTATCGCTGCAGTGGGGGCCGTGGTGTCACCTATAGATCTGGGTTCACCAAACGGCTCCTAATGAGCCACAACGTGGTTTTTTCCCCATCCGTAGGACAGCAGCGGCCACGCGTTCGTGCTCTCCTGTGATGCTGTGGGGCGGGGGCTCGTGGCGGGGGGAAAAGCAGCAGCCCCCGCTCCTGCAGAGGAGGAACGAGACGAGGTGAGTCTTACAGACTTCTACCAAAAAAAACTCAGCTCAGTTTAAACAGTCCTTTGGCTGGGGCAAACCCAGGGGATGCCCCCCCCCCCGCTTTCCCGCCCACCCCTCAGTCTCGAAAATCTCGCGGATTTCTGGGGTTTTCTTTGGCATTTGGCTCTTTTTTTTTTTTTTTTTTTTTTTTTTTTTTTTAAAGTTTAAAACTGCTGCGGGCTGTCTGCCCTTTCTCCTCGCTCCCAGCAGTGCAGCCAAGGCTGCTCAGACTTTCCAAACACGAGTGGGACACAGCCCAGACCTAAATTTGTCCCGGAAAAACTATGAGCAGCTTCAGCAGGAGGTGGTGGGGGGCGCAAGGAAGAAAAGGGGGAAAAAAAAACACCAAAAAGCCCCCAACCAACTTGCTTTTGCAACACCCCTGTGTGTGTGTCAGGGCTTGTGGGATCTTTTGCTTGAAAATGTGTTCTGCTGGCATCGTGGAGCCTTGTGCTGTCTGTCAGAGGCCCCGTGTGCCAGGAGCCACGCAGCCTGCGGACGCAGCATCACAGACCCCGTCCCGACACCTCTTCCTACGGCTCCATCGCCGTTAGCCCCAGGGAGAGTGTTATTTTCCTGGGAGAAAGGGTGACTGGGGATTTTGCTTTTCTCTGCCTGCCCCATCATTTTCCTGCTTTCTCCCCCAGGGACCTGCAGGCAACTGGCAAGTTTCCAAGCCCCGTCGAGCATCCCTCCTGTCAGCGTGGAGGGGACCGAAGGCTGTCATCATCCAGCCACCAGCCACCTCCAACATGCAGCTGCCACTCTCCAGCTTCCCTGTCCCCTTGTCCCGCTCCATCGCCTTCCAGGGAGCTGATCCAACTGGCCAGCAAGTTTTCTTCTTTTTTTTTTTTCTTTTTTTCTTTTTTTCCTCTTTGCTGATGAAATCAGCACTTAATAAAACCACATCAGGCCCAGATGTTTTCTCCTCGGGTTAAGATCCAAGGAGGTGAAGTCAATTAGAGTTCAGATTTATACTGGGCATAAACACAGCCCCTGGCCCCTGGTACTGCTGTCCCCGGGGCGGAGAGCCGGAGCCGGCCCGGGTGCAATCCCTGGATGGCGAGCAGGCTGGGAAACACACCCCGCAGCTCGTCAACGCCCCGTGCGCCCCAGCTCCTCGCACATCAAAGTCGGGGGCCCTGCCGTCAGCACACAGCTGGCTGCACAGCTGGCCCCAGCCTTAATCAAGTGATGCTGCCGGGGCCTCCGAGACCCAACTCTTCCCCGGGGAGCCTGCGTGGCTGACAGGCCAGCGGCGCCAGTTGAACCTCCTGGGGGCTCCTAATTACGCGGCATCTAACGAAGACCATCAGCTGGACCCGGAGCGGCCACAGTGTGTGAGCAGCTGGTTGCTGTGGGGGCTGATACACGGCTGCGGGTTCTCCTTTTGCAGCTAAATGGTATGAATTAGGAAATATAATAATTGGGAAGAATGCTGTTTGGGTTTGGTTTTTTGCAGCGGGATGAGACGAGGAGTAAAACCAGCCTAATTTGGGCTCAGTGGAAAGCCTGGGGATGCTCATTACTTAAAAGAATTGGTGCTTTGGTGGTGAGGCAGTGCTTTCAGTGCTTCGGCACCCTCCTCCTGACCAATATTGTGAAATACCAAGTGCCAGGATGGGGCAGGCTCAGGAACAAGAGGCTGCCCGTGGACAAAAGCAAGGAGAGGGGTGCGATCACCACCCCTGGCCGAGCCCCACCAGGAAGTGGCATGGAGTAGCAACACCGGTTTTGCATGTTTTTATTAATAAAATGGCCAAGGGCAAAGAATCAGCCCAGAAAACCGGTCAGTGGGGGCCCTTGGACTGCTCCTGGCCGCTGCCTCCCTCCGAAGCAAACCCACGCTGGCAGTGCGAGCCCGTGGGGCCGAGCCTGAGCCGTGCCTTGGCTCTGCCCAGGCGAACCCATTCCCGGCGTGCCCCGGCCCCTCTCCTCCCTCCGGGCCTCTCGGCTCGGGGCAGCTCGCGGGGGGCACCTCAAAACTCCTTAAACCTGCAAAGGAGAGAAGCGAGGGGCTGAGCGCGGCAGGCGGCGGCCAGAGGTGTCGGGATGGGTGATGGTGCTGTGATGGGTGATGGTGCCGCAGCGCTGCCGGAGCGATGGAAAGGGAAGCGTCTCTGCTGGAAAAGCTCAGCCCCATCTGCACCACAAGCCCAGAGGGGAAGCAGACGCCAAGAGGAGAACTGGCCACCGGTTTTGGTCTGGTCAAAGCTGAAATATCACCCAAGAAACCCCCAGCCTTTGCGCCTCCTCTTTGCAAGCTGCTGAGGAGACAACGCATTCCCAAAGCTCCATTCCCCAAACCAGCTGCTTCCCCAGCACAAAACAGCCAGATTTTTGGTGTATACGGCGGCAGGATGGTGCCAACCCAGCCAGGACAGTCCTTGCCCCAACCAGCCCCGGCACAAGAGAGCGGAGCCCCACAGCCCTCCGCGGGCGGCCGGGGAAGGAGGTTTGGGCTGCACTTACCGCAGCGCAAGGCCCAGACTATTGTTCTTTCACCTGCAAACACAAGACATAAAGGACCAAACGTTCGCGGGAGGTCTGGCACCCCCACCACCGGGACTGCCTGTGGCCCCTCACCCCTCAGCGCTCGCAGGGGAGGGGACTTCGGTGCGATGGGAGTCGGGCCAGTGCTGATTTGGAGATTATTTATACCCTCACTGCAGTGATTTGGCCGTGGATTTGATTAGTGAGCCCAGACTCTGTGTTAATCAAGCTCATTAGCACAGTGGGCAAGTCAGCCTATAAATCTGGCCGTTTTAGGTGCATTAATCAATGCCAATCGATTGGGTATCTGGGCTAGCATCTCGTGAGTCAGCTGAAGGCAAGGATGCGCCGCCCACCCGCCCGTCCACACTCTTCCTCGGCCGTTGCAATTTCATCCTTTGATTCCCAAGCTTGATCTCAGCCTTTAAATTTTCACTGGAGAGGCTGTGTCTAGGCTGAGCCTGCCAAGCGAAACTCGAAATCAGGGCGAATCAGGCTTGCATTTGCATTTAATCCTTGGGGCTCAAGCGGAGATACTCACACTGAGCTACTTCCCATCCAGCACTGACTCTGTGAGCTGCACGCTAGAGCTACAAAGATACAAGGATGGCGTCTTTAGCACCGAGGGAGTTTCTCGAGGCTCAGGTGGCTAAAATCCCCTGGGTGCTGCCCTGGCTCGAGGTGGAAATGTCTCTCTGTGCCCACAGGAGTGAGACGTCAGGCAGCCGGCCTCGCGACGCCTGACGTGATGCCCGTGCAGTGATGCAGCAGTGACAGCAAGGGATAACACACGTCTTTCCAGAGCAGCATGGATGCCGTGTTTTGGCACTGTGGGACCAGAGGCCACCCTGGGGTGGTACGTACGTACCCTCTCTTCCTCACCATGTAGCCACACCACCCACGGACTTCTTTGACCACCACACGAGTGAGGAGCTGCAGAGGGAAAGAGGGGGGGGTACCCTTGTGGGGCTGACGGGTCTGCAGCCACCGGAGACTGCAAAGCCATCAGCCCCAGCGTGAGCATTTCCACCACCAGGAGGGAAATTTTAAGGCTTTTGCAAGGGAAGAGCGCGCGAGCTACAGCCATGAACAGAGGAGGTCATTGGAAAAAGCCAAATGAATGGAGGCAAAGGTCTGGAGAGCATACGGGGCTTTGCAATATGCCCAGTACCTGGCTGTTCCCAGGGACCATCCCTGCCCTCCACGGGCAAGCGGGCAGCTAAAAGGGAGCCCTTGAATATCCAGGGGAGCAAAACGAGTCCCAGTGAGGAGCAACCTACCAGGCAAGCCAAGACATCGGCTGCTATCAGCATGTAGAAGACGTTATTCCAGCCCGTGGGGGAGATGATCCCTGCGAGCAGCGGCCCCAGCGCAGCACCTGTGAGGGGACATGAGCCACATTAGGCGATGCCCTGTGCGGGGGGGGGGAGAGGGGACCAGGACCCCCCCACCCCAGCACAGGGGGAAATCAGCACTCTGCATCCCCCAGGCATACATACCTATGGATCCTGTGCCATCAATGATGGCCGTGACAGTGGAAAGGGCTTTGGCATTGCCTTTGAGAGACTCGTGGGTTCCCTGCAGGGATGGAGGAGTAAAATATCAAAAAGAAAAACAACCTCGGGGGCCACAGCTGGCAAGTCCTAGTGTGAGGCCGTTCACACCCCGGGTGGCAATTCCCATGTATCAGACCCAGCTGTGGGCAAAAAGATCCGAACTCGGACGCTGCCCGCAGCCAAACCCCGGAAAAACCTGGATCGCCAACAGCGAGCAGCCGTCCCAGGTTTCCCAGCACATTTTCCCACCCTGTGCTCCGAAGGAGGTGCGGCAGGGCTGAAGTAGAGTCACACAGCCAAGGTAATGGGACAAAAGGCTGTGTTTAAAGGAGGGTGTGAACCGCAGCACGAGGTGTGGGAGCCCTGCCCTTCTCCGCTGGGCTCCAGAGGCATTGGGAAACAGCTAAAACGCAGAAATGGAAGCAAACATCCCTCTGGGAGGAAAGGGAGCCACTTGTGGGTGTGCAAGAGCGGCGTGCCAGGCTCTGAGGTGTGCCTCTTACCAAATCTGCCGAAACTGCTGTCGTGATGAGAGCATAGGGTCCGTTCACCAGGGCACCGCAGACTATCAGCATCGCTGGGAGGAACACGCCAGCCGCCGAGATACCCAGGAAGAGATTAAAGCTTTTAAGTGCAAGGAACAGCAGGACGTTGGGGCCATCATCCCCGGCCCATGTGTGGCCATTGCTGTTCCACACATCCACCTCCCGTCCATCTCTGTTTTCCCCCAGACATCCCACCCCGCGGGCAGCAAAGACTCATCCAGCGCCGCCCTCTCCCAGATCCTGGACCGGGAGCTCAGCTCCAGAGGAGAAATAAAGGCGAGTGAGTCCACAGCGTGTCCCACCGCCCCTTCAGCGGCAGGCGCTGGGGAGCTCCTTACCTATCGACGTGCCGATGCCGTTCTGGCCGATGTGGTTATACAGGAACAGCTGGAAAAGAGACACGAGATTAACCAGTCATGGTTATTCCAGCTGTTTTCCCAAGCGTTTTCCTTGCAGCAGCACCCTGGGGGCAGGATGGAGAAGGTGGGGGCTTGAATTATCACGGGCGCCAAGCTTGGCAGGCTCCTGCCGCTACGCAGCGTCGGGACAGGAGAGCCCCAGCCGGGATGGGGAGCTGAGCGTGCCCTTGGCTCTGCGTCCCGCCGTCTGCCTGCCAGATGAAATACCTGGCAGCCGGCGAACAGAGGTGCTGCCGCGATTTATGGCCCAGCGAGGCTCACACGCCTCCTCGCCGGCTGAAGGCAGACGGGAACTCGCCTGCCGGCACTGCAGGGGGACGGGGAGGTGACGCAGCCCCTCTGCTTTTCAGCATGCGCCAGCCTCTTCGGAGGGGAGAGGCTCACAAGCCAGCGCCAGCCAGGCTTGGATTACAGCTAATTAGCCGCCTTTTTGTGGCGGCAAAGCCAAACGAGCTCCTTGCAGGTGCTGGGGAAGGACGGCCCAGCCAAGCGCCGGTGGAGCATGAGGCCATCGGCACGGGGGCTTTTGGGATGCAAAGCAAAGGGACCAAGCTGGACCAGCTCAGTGGAACCCCCAAGGCTTTAAGACACAGCAGGGCTATGGCAGGATGGAGGGAAAAAAACCATAATGGGGTTTCTTTTTAGCTGTCAAAGACTCTACAATCCCCTCCCAGCCCCCCGATCTGCACATCCACCCTGGGAACATCTGGGCACGTGGATCGATCCCCCAGCTCTCATCTCGGCCGAGCGCGTGACCAGCTTATCCCGGGTGCTTGGGAAGAAGAAGGCAGCCGTGACTCAAAGGAGCTGGAGGAGAGGAAACCCTCGTGACTGAGGTTTTTCCCTATGTGACAACGCACCATGGGAGCAGCGATGACGAGCATCACGCAGCACGTGGTGGCTCTGCCGCCGGTGTAGTCAGAGATGAGGCCAGCAAAGATCCCCCCTGAAAGAAGAAGTCGCAGGTGTCAGTCATGCCACCACGCAGCAGCAAAGCTTTGCCCTAGCTGAGCCCAAAATCCAATGGGAAGCTGCACCGTGGTGCTCTTTCATCCCCCAACTTTTGAGCAAAATGCCCCCAAGGCTAAATATAATAATATCAGAGTGAAGAGCTTTGATTTATCCCTACCACTTTCTCACTGCAGATGGTTTCCCTACACTTGCATGCAGCTCTGCTCTCCTCCACGCTTGTAAAATGTATTATTAATCTAAGAAAAAGGAGAGCCTGAGCAAGCGAGACCCGAGGAAAGGTGTTGTGACGGTCACGTGGATGGCAAAATAAAAGCAAGGGGGTTTTGCTGCCTACTGAGTGCTATGAATGCCAAGTAAACCTCACCATGGTGCTCCAGGGAAAAGGATTGTGCTACCTACCTGTGGAGGGGATTTTCAGTCAAGGCCAGGATTGTCCCCAAATCAATCCCGATCCTCCCCCTCTGCCCAGGTATGTGACAAACCTAAAATGCCCCCAGCGTCGAAGAGGGTGGACAGGTCCCCAGCTTCCTTGGCACCAAAATGAGCTGCGAGGGAGAGAAGAGGGGTGAGGAGATGCTCCCCTGGGCGGGCTTGCTCCTGCCTCACCACCCCCAAAAACTCACCCACGTTCACGATGTAGAGGGGCAGCCAGTACAGGAAGGTGTAGCTCACCAGCTTGGCAAAGAGCAGGCAAAGGGAGAACTCCACCACACCCTGGGAGGAAAGGAGAAGACATCAGAGCCTCCTCCTCCTCCCAGCTTCCTCCAGAGGGTGGGTTTTCCCCCCAGTTTTCTGCCCTGTGGGCACCCCACTGATGGGGTGAGCTGCCCTGGTTTTGCTCTTTCCTCCATCCCCATCACGATGCCAGAGGCATCCTGCGACTCACGGGTATCCGGAGCGCCCCGAGGAAGCTGATGGCTTCGGGCTCCTCAGCTGGCTCCTTGGGGCTGTCGGAGCACTCCGCAGTGCTCTGGCCGGAGATGCTCAGCGGCCCCTCATTGGACATGACCGCTTCGGGATCCTTCGCATTGGTGGTCACTCCTCCAGCATCCTCCTCGTTGGAGGCCATCTAAAAGCAAGCCAAGAGCAGGAGACGTGGCTCTCGTTGCTGGAAGGAGCTGAAACATCCAATTTGCTGCCAGAATGTGACCCGGAGGATGCTTACACCAGAATAGCAACGAGCATCCTCTGTGACAACTGAACATCGCTCTGATTTCTGATGTTATGACCTGATGCCCTGGTTGTTTCACTGTAAAGAGCGACCACCCCACCCAGGACAAGCCCACTGGAAATCGATTCAACTCACATGATGCAGAGGTGGACTGCAGCCAACGTCCTCGGGATCTGCAGGGAGAAAGGAGATCCCGTGAGAGCCTGGACCAGCCCTGGTCCACCTGCTTTCCCTCCAGCATCTGACACTGCAGAGGAGAAACGTGGGGCTGGGAACCCCCGGAGCTGGGCAGCATCTCCAGGTACTCGCTTCCCAGCAGTGAAAACCCCCGGTAAAATCCCAAAGGGCTTCCCAAATGTTTCTAAGAAAGACAGGCTGAGAGGAGCAACCAGCACAGGGGCTGAGCCTGCCTGGATGACCCCAAAGGATGCTGAGCATCCCCGTGGTGGTCATGGTCCGCATCCCTGCTTGCCACAAGCTGGCAGTAAGTATTTGGGGTTGCCAAAGACACTTGGAGACGAGTAAGGTGAAAAATTGTGGCCCTGCTGATACCAGTGTGACACCAGTCACCTGCAGTGCCCCAGATGATGCCACTCACACTCCACCAGGAAGAAGAAGCAGACGATGCCCACGGCGGCGATGATGATGCCGGGCACGATGAAGGACAGGCCCCAGGCAGACGAAACCCAAACGCCAGCGATGAGTGACCCTAAGATGTTGCCGACGGACGTGTGGGAGTTCCAGATGCCCATGATCAAACCTCTCCTGGAGGGGACAGAGCCAGGGTCAGTATCGCCAGGGCGGCTGCCGGGGCTGGCAGGGACCAGGACCGGGGTGGGACATGCTGGAGAAACACTCACTTTCCTTTCCCAAACCAGTTTCCGACGCATGCCACGACGGAGGGCCAGCCCGTCGTCTGCACCAGCCCGTTGCAGACCTGGCAAGAGACAGGCAGCACCACGCGGTGCCATCGGGCACCTGGCACGGCATGGACTCGATCCACACAGCCCCCCATGCCATTCTGGGCTCAAAAATAGCCGCCCCCATCCCAAAACTGTCAAGAAAACACCCAGTTTGGGTTGGTTTTTTTTCTTGCTGGGGCAATCTGGAGCCATTCGGATCCTTCCCGTGGCTAGATTGGGAGCGGCTGGTGTTGCCAAACCGCCTGCCTGCCCTGCTTATCAGGACAGGCACACCCGGTGGTTTCGGCACCCACGCCACGTGCAACCAGGTTTTGCAGGGAGTGGAAATGCCTCGCATTCCCCTGCTCGGGAACTGGGCCACTCTTGTCCCCAAAAGCCACCAAAAAAACCCCTGGATGAGGCCACGGTGGTAAAATCCAGAGCCGGAGCATCCTCCAGCGCGGACGCACCTGCACGAGGATGAAGTACCAGAGGACGTGGATGTCCCAGAAGTAGCCGAGACCAAAGAGTGCGGTGAAGAGCCCACTCAGCACCATCCCCCCCCGACAGGTAGTAGCGCAGGGGGAGGCGCTCCCCGAAAATGCCACTGGGGAGAGAGGGAAGAGCGCAGCCAGGAGCTGTCACGGGTGATGCCACCAACGTGTGTTACCGCACTGAGCTAGTGCCTGAATCCCAAGTGGATCCCAGTGCCCAGCTCCTTTCCCATTAGCATTCCTGGTAAACTGGTGCATACTGGTGTGTGGAGGGAAAGGGTTGCAAAGGACTTGGGTACCTGATAAACATCCCGATGGCATAGGCCACCAGGAAGGCATTATCCAGCGCCCCAAAAAGCTCCTTGTAGTTGTCCCCATCTGGAAAAGAAATATGGGGGCCGCGTCAGCCTGACCCCCGTCTTCGTCCCCTGTCCCCAAAACCCTCCTTCCCGGGGGGCGGCTCTCGGAGCATGGCCGGGTGCCGTCGGCATTGGGACCCGCTCCCATCCCGGCCCCCGTTTCACCACCCGCTGCTGCCCTTCGGCCCGGGAGCACCGGGCAGAGGCGTGCCGCTTAATTACCTCCGGCTGCCTAACGAGCAGCCGGCCCCCTGCCAAAATCTCTGGCCACGACCTGGCTAAGGGCATGGGGGGGAGCCCATCTCTGCTGCCATGGGGGTCGGTTTTGGGGTGATGGGGGGGGGGGGCTTAGCCTTACCGAAGGGTGCCCAGCTGCACCACGTGGTGCTGTTGGAGTCATTGCGGGGGTTCGGACCCAAGGCTGAGCAATTGGGGTGCAGCTGGCTCTGCGGGGGGAGGGAAGGGGTGAAAGCGGGATGCTCAAGGACCCCCCGTGTCCTCTCTCCCCGCAGGTGTGGGGGGTGCGAGGCTGGAGCTAACCTTGACGATGCTGATGGGTTTTCGGGAGAGGTGGTAGCTGGTGTAGCAGAGGAAGGTCAGCACCAGCGTCAGTCCCCGATAGCTGCAGGATAAAGCCAGTAGAGAGGTCAGGGGTAGGGGGGCAAGGGTGGGGACGGGGTGGGGGGGCCTGTCACCATCCCAGCTAGCAAAGCCCAGCCTGGCAGGGATGTCTCGGCTATCTCCAGCCTCAGCGATAGCCGTGCTCTTCTTTCCCCAGCCCCAAAATTCATGCTTCTTGAAGAAAACTATCAGGTAAACGCGGCGAGAGCCACCGCCGTGCCAGGTTGAATCCACTCCGGATGCAGATGTGACTTTAGGATGCACACATGCAGCTCCGGTGCCATTTAACCTGTGGGGGTCTGAGAAACACATGGGAAAAGGGGGAAAATGGGGTCGTTTCTGCTTGTTTCCCCAACAAAATATTCCCTCAGCACCAAACGGGGACTCTGCTGCCGGACCGGTGAGCTGAACCGGCTCAGGCAAGCCTGTAGGGAGGCAACCACGCACATTCCTCGCCAAAAATTGCTAAGGATGTGGCTTAAAAAGATCAGCTGAGCTTTGGGGAGAGTGCTCATCAGCATTTCCCCTTCCCCAAGCAGCTGTCCCAGCAAACCGGGGGGTGAGCAAGCGCCTTCCCGGCGTCACAGTGGAAACAGGGCACCAGATCGCAGCCGATTCATCATCATTCCCAGTGCTGATTATTAAGACAAACTGGGAAAAAAAAACACCAAACTGGGGTGGGTGGGGTGGAAAAGGGTCTGGGCTCAGGGATGGGCATGCTGCTGCCAGGAAAGCTGATGTATAAAGCCTGGAGAATCCAAAATAAGATGCAGCGTCCTCCAGAGCGGGATGAACATCTCCAAGGGGTCTCATCCTGCATTTAGGGAGGGTTTTGCAGAGGGTTTTACGATAGTGCAGTGGATTTGAGTGGTCAGGGGCAGCTGCGGCACCGAGAAGTGTCACGGGTTACTGAAGTTTAGAAGAAAAAAAAAAAGTTGTGGTTGTTTGGTTTTTTTTTCAGTTTTAACCCAGCCTACCCCTCTTCTCCTCTTCACAGTTTCGATTTACTAAACAGCAGCAAGTACAGGCACCCTGCAAATCCAGGGCAGCTTCGAGACTGCACAGCAGCTGAAAAATTGATGGTTCCCACTCCCAAAAAATAAACAAACCCCACCAAAATCACCGCTGCTGGCTGCAGGGCTGACCCGAGGGGAGCAGAGAGGCCACAGCGAGGAAGGGGAAGAGAAACTCCATGTACGGTACCCGACTGGGCCGGATGCTTGGGGTTGTTGGTTTTTTTTTTACCCCATGTGTTCTGGCAGGGAAAATTACTGCTGATGGAAAAGCACGGGGGTTGTTTGGCAACAGGCTTTCAAAAAATAAATACATTAAATAAAATCAAACCAGCAGCGAGCTTGTCACCTCGCCGAAAAGGAGGGGAACCAGCGTTATCTCCGTGTTGGCCACATCCCACCGAAATTTGAAGGCAAGGGCCTGGCACGTGCGGGAGGGACAGCTTGAGGCTCAGCGTGTGCTGCTGCCCATCTCGGGGTCCCCGCGCATCCCCCTGCCCAGCCCCGCAGCGGCTGCGTGGGGCTCGGTGCCCTCCGGCCCTGCGAGGGGGGCTCCAGCTCCGGGCCATGCCCAGCCCCCGGGATCGCTGCCCGTGCTGCACCGGGTCCCATCTCAGGGAGGACCCAGAGCCCAAGGGGCGATGCTTGTCCCCGGGCGAGTGGCCACTGGTCCAGGGCCAGTTCCCATTCTGGTGCTGGTCCCTGGGCAAGTGACCCCCCGCCCAGTGTTGGTTCCTTGGGGCAAGGGAACCCTGCTCCAGTGCTGGTCCCCACCCCAGTGCCAGTCCGCGGGTCCGGGGCACATCCCAGTGTCAGTCCCGGGGCAAGTGACCCCAGTGCTGAGCCAGTCCCCAGCCGGTGCCTGTCCCTGGGTCTAGGGCACATCCTGGTGCCGGTCCCCGGGTGAGTGACCCCAGTGCAGAGCCGGTCCCCACCCCAGGGCTGGTCCCCATCCCGCTGCTGGTCTAGTCCAGGGCTGGTTCCCGGGCAAGTGACCCTGGGGCAGAGCTTGTCCCCATCCCCGTGCCGGTCCCCAGGCGAGTGACCCGGTGCACAGCCGGTCCCCATCCCCGTGCCGGTTCCCGGGCGACTAACCCCGGGGCAGAGCTTGCCCCCATCCCTGTGCCGGTCCCCTGGTCCAGAGCCAGTTCCTATCCCGGTGCCCGTCCCCATCCCGGTGCCGCTGCCCGCACCCCGGTGCCTGCCCCCCATCGCCGTGTCCCGGTGCCCCCAGTCCGGTACCCCGGTGCCCCCAGCCCGGTGCCAGCCCCGAGTCCGGTGCCCCCAGCCCGGTGCCTGTCCCCAGGCGCGGCGCCCCGGTACCTCAAGTCCGGTGCCGGCCCCCTCCCGGTGCCCTGGTACCCCCATCCCAGTGCCTGCCCCCATCCCGGTGCTCCGCCGCCCCCCCCCCCCCCCCCCCCGCTCACCGGCTGTCCCGGGGGAGGGCGCGGAGCAGGCGGACGCCGGGGGCGAGCGCTGCCCTCATGACGGGCGGCGGAGCTGCCGCTGCCCCCGCGGCTCCTTTTCACCGCCCCGCGGGGCCGCCGCTCCCCGCCCCGGCCCGGTCCCGCCCCGGCCCGGCCCTGCCCGCCTCCCCCTGCCCCGGGGGGCGACACCGGGGCGGCCCCCAGCCCCTGACCGCGGGGAGCGGCTCCCGATCCGCCTGGAAAGAGGGAAACGTGAAGCCTGGGACACACACACACACAGGGGCCGCGGGGCTCTGGGATGTTCCCCAGATGCTGCTTATCCAGCGGAAAACGCTGGGATTCATTTTTCCACTCACTTCCCCATCACCCCCCAAAAAGGCTGTGGTGCCCCGATTTCAGCTAAGCCCCCCCCCCCCCCGACATGCTTTTGGGGTTATTCGTGGGGATTTGGGGAGCCACGCGCTCCTCTCCCGTGGGTTTTGCAGCAGAACCCCCCAGCATCCAGGGATCCCATTTACACCCGGAGCAAGGGACAGACCGTGAGGCCAGGGAGCACCAGTAGCTTTATTTAACCACCACTGCTCCAACCTGAGCCCCAAACCAGCCCACGGCCCTTCGGGGGGTGCTCCAGCCCCTCCGAAGAGGTGGGAACAGGGGTCCCCACGCTGCGAGCAAGGGCTTGGGGACCAGCCAAGGGAACACTTGTCCTCAGCTACCCCGGCACAAATCCCTGCCCTGAAATCAGCTTTTAAAAAAATATAACGCAACCCGCAGTTGCAGCTTGAGCCCTTTGCTTCCCCAGTTCCACCACGTGGAAAAAAACTCAGGGGCCAGATCCTGCCCTTTACAAATGCACTCAGCACCCCTTATCAGGTCCGCAGCACCTTCCCCTGACGCAAACGGCAGTTAATAAATAGCACCAGCCGCCACGGATAGGTGGGTGAATGATTCTCCAGTGGGAACAGAGGAGCATCCCCCGGCTCAGCACCTCCCCGCTACCTCTGGACCGGGGTCGTGGGTTTGCTTCGCACCCAGCGGGATGGTAACAGGGAAAAGAAATCACCCGGCACGCTCGGCCACCCATTCTTCCTGCCGCAGTTAATATTGGAGAGGCAGCAGGAAAGGGGCCAGCAAGCAGTAAATATTAATGACAGGTTATGGTGCAACCTCCGTCCAGGAACGCCCTACCCCACCGCCATCATTTTTGGTAGAAAATATCCTGCTCCAGCAAGCCCTGCTGCAGCACAGCAAGGAGGAATGCTCTCCTGGAGATTAAATAGGGATTATTTTTTTTGTCCCCTTGGAAAAAGCCCTTTCTGGAACAAAATTGAGGCCGTGGGCGCATGGGTGGATGGTACTGGAGCAGAGGTCCTCACCCGGAAAAAAGCAGAGGAGCAATAAACACCTGGCTCTGGACCGTGACCCAAGAGGCAGGAACTGCAGGAGTGGGAAGGAAAAGGAAAAGCAGGAGTGTTTCTAACCATAAGAGATATTGACCCCAGGCGCCTTGTTTCTCATCATTTCACACTCCAACTGAGACAAACAACCCTTGAAAACAGTTTATTCTGCAGCTGAACGCCAAAATGCCAAGTGCCTGCCTGTAAACCAGCAATCTGCTCCGGCACCAGCCGGGAGAGGTGCAGCCGGAGCAGAGGGACAGGCAGGAGCAGGCGGCACAGGGCACAGCCCTGCTCTCCACTTACAATGGTCACCGAAACACAGGGAGCAGGGACACGATGGGGACACGACACACGCGGCTGCCCTCGTCACAGATGCTTCCCCGAGCGAGCGTAGAGGGTGGCCAAGTCTCGGAGCGACAGCCTGGCCGAGGGCCGGCCGGGCGCCGGGTCGCAGGAGGCGATGACGGACTGCAGGGCACGGCTGTAGGCTGAGGGATGGGACACAGGAGCAGCGTTAGGAGGCGAGAGTTTCGCTTACAGCCTGGAACAGGGCTTGGCTTCAGCCTCTCACCGTAAAGCAGAGAGAGAAGAACTGGTTTCTAAGATAAATCAACATGGCTCTAGTTTTCCGCATGCTTGTTCGCGTGCTCCCGAGTACAAGCAGTATGCAAGCCGAAGCAGGAAAGACAAGGATTTTTTTTTTTATAAAGCCCCAATTTCTTTTTTTTTTTTTTTTCTCTCCCATAGAAGATGACTCCCGGTTACTCAGCCAGGCATTTTTCCAAGCTGTCCTCAAGATCACAGCAGTCTGTCACCCCACGAAGGCAATTTCCACCTTCGTGCATCCTCCCAGCAGAGGATTTGGTGTTTTAAGGCAATCAGGTTTTCTGTGCCCCCCTACCAACACACACACGTACCACAGCAGCGTTATTTAATGCACTCTGGAGGCTGGTACTCTGCTGGGGATGCCACTGATTGGGAGAGCAACAGTTCAGCTTCGAAATGAGCAGCAAAGCCCCTGACTTGCGCTCTCCAGAGTACGTTCCTAAGAGCATCTCTACACAGCGGTCCAGGACCTTGGAAACATCTAGCCAGGTTTGATTTCTCCCTGTGTAATCAGGGATCCAGGTCTAGGCGCTCCCCCTCCCGAAGCAGGAGCTCCTACCTTTGTGGTTTTTGTAGAAGACACAGTTGTTGGCGCAGGTATCCGGGTGGGAGTCCCAGAAATCAGACCCGCAGGAGCACAGCGGCGGCAAGTCAATGTTATATAGTTTTATCTTCTCCCTCATCTGGGCTCTTAGAGCTTCGATGTACCTGCAAGGGATAAAACATTCACCTTTGCCAGTAACACCCGGCTCTGCGCGGGGATCTGGCCATACCTCATGTACTCTTTTTTCCGCTGCTGGTTTTCCTGAAGCTTCTTCAGCCTCCTCTCCTCCAGTTTAAGCTGGGACAGGGTCTCACAGGCTCCCTCTCGGGGGGAGGGTTCGAGCTGCTCAGCCATCTCCTGCATCCTCTGCTCTTCCACCCGGCGCTGGCGCTCCTTCTTGCTCTTAATCCTGTAGGCACACAGACGCTTAGAGAAGGAGCTTCCCCATCCCAGCCTCCATCCCCTGGCGGTAGGACTGGAGCAAGGGCATCTCTATGCCGCTGCTGCTGCTTTTGCCCAAACTACCCACGGCAGGCAAAAGTAACTCTGCATTAATTACAGCATTGGCTTTTGAACAGCTTTAAACATAAAATGGTCAAAAGTGCTTTCTGAGCCTCCTGTCTTTCCCCCATACGGAAATACCAGCCTATGAATGCTCTCCTGCCCTTGACCTCCTCCTGCCTGCATGTTTTCTCACCGCCATGGACTTCTCCTTCCAGCTCCCTTCCCACAGCACATTCACACGTGCTCCTGGTAAGTGCCACCTGCAGTTCCCCAAAAGAGCTGCTCTTCTGCCCTTCCAAAACCAAGAGCTGCGTCTGGGCTCTTTAATATCTACCAGAAAGGACCAGAAGTTCAGCTTCGCCGTTTCTGATTTCTTCTGACCACGGGGCAGCTTGCATCCTACCATAAGCTGTTCTTGCAGCTTCCAGGATAAGGGAGAAGCCCAGGGCTGTAGAAGAGTGCAGAGTACAGCAGAGAAGCTCCAGGCATCCCACATTTAGTCCAAAATAGGCTTTAAGAGGCATTTTTTAACCAAATCTTCCTCTGTTCCCTCAGTCTCCCTTGCACCTACACGGCACTCCAGCCCTTTCAGTGGAATCTGGGTTGTGTAAGTTGCACCAAGCGCAAAGCACATTCCCTTGACAAGCAGCAATTACAAAGCACGGAGATTTTAAACTGAAGCATCTGCCATTTTATTCCCTCTGATGAGTACCAAATGCAATAACATGTTACAGGCTGATCACTGCCAAAAGGCATTTTAAAAAAAATAAAATAAATCAAGGCTGGGTAGAAGCCAGGGGAAGAAAGCATAACCGAACGAGACATTTTGGATGTTACTCCATTTGGGGGGTCAAATCTTTACATCCAGAAGGAAAGTGCTGAAGCCAAGCTTCTCTAGTCAAGTTATAAACTCCGAAATGTTTTTTAAATGAAGTGGTAATAGAGCCTTAACTACAGCACCATAAATCTTCTGCTATAGAAACTAAGGCCAAGGCCAACTTAAGGCTTTACACTAAGTAATTACAAAACCAGCTCTTTTCTGCATACACTCCAAGCAGCTTGCAGCTCCTCTACAACTGGGGGGGGGGGGGGAGGGGAAATAAAAAGATATCATGCTAACTAGGAAGTCCCTGATGTCTCACCGGCTCTAGCAGGGCAAGAAAAGGTCTCTGAAGCTCCCAAGTGCCAATTTAAACACCAGGAATGCGGCTGGAGGAGCATTTCTTCAGACTGGTCATTTGTCTCTGAAAAGCGATCGTCAAAATCCTGCCCTCGTGCCTGTCCTGCTCCCAACAAGGGCTGCCTGCTGCAGAGCCAGCATTAGAGACCAAGATGGTCAAGGCTACATTATTTTAGTTCAGAGCAGCCAGAGGAGAAAAAAAAAAAAAAAAAAAAAAAAGAGAGAAAATTAGAGCATCTTTCCTCTTTGGGTGTGAATCTGCAGAGCGCCTCCTTAACAAACCCCTTCCAAGGAAAAAGATGACTAAACCACTAAACCAAGTCCTGCAAATCTTATTTATTACACTATATGTTTATAGCTGTGAGGGTGAAGGTCCGATATTAAAACCCCCTGAGATAAGTCTGTTTAACAACAATGACATGACCTCATCCCGCGGTTTCTATACAGGGACTGCGGCACAGGGCCTGGGGATCGCCTCCCAGGAGCCACGGTTTGCGAGCTGTGACTCTCCCAGTCCGATGTTTCGGCTCCCAACTCCTATCCAAGCTGCACGGGGCCTCACAAAGCAGACAGAGAAGGGCCAAGGACCTCTGAAGGACTCAACACAGCCCAAGGGTCTTGATCAGGAGGCTGGTTGAATGAACCCCGCTCCAAGGTCAACAGATTGGGCACGAAAATAAAACCAGGAGGTAAGTCCGGCTTTACAACTGGCGTTCATATCGCAGAGCTTCTTTCAACACACTCCCTGATTTTTAAACAGTTGTCAGGTGGCCTTTTTAATCCATTAAACCCATTAAAATGGGGGGTGGGTGGGGTTTTTTCATACCAAGCTGGACAGTCTTCTCAAGGCATCTGCATTTGGGCTGCAGACGCGCTTTCCGAAATACCGTTGCCTGGTTCACACCAGACCTTTCCAGCCTTCAGAAGGGTCCTGCCTGCAATGAAGGAGGTGATACCAAAAGGTTGGCATGTACTCACCTGGCGATTCTCTTCTGCCTCTCTTTCTGCCTCTGCTGTTCCTTCACTTGCTCTCGCTCGATATTCATGAAGAGGCGCCTGTACCTCAGGTACTCGTTCTGACGCTGTGGGGAAGAAGAGGCACCTTTGAGAAGGTCGTCTGGGATCAGCAATCGAGTGGGATCAGCACTCGGCTTGATTTCTGGAGCGCACATCTGTCAGAATAGAAACCTTGCTTCTTCCCCAGTTGATCCTCAAACATCTCCTAATGCACATGGCCACTGAACAGAGAAGCTGGAGAGACAGCAGTTAGCTAGGAGAGGAGGACCAAGAGCACCGAAAAGCGTTGTACTGGCATCCCTTGACTGAACCTTCCTGTGGATGGAAGCTCTGCCACCCGACAAATCCCTAAACTCTCCCTTTCCTGGGGGTAAAGGAGCTGGTTCCCACTTCAACCCACTTCAGAGCACTACAAGCTACAGTCCAAGAATTCTGATCCACCTGGGGGCTGGTGGTCCCTCCGCAGTTCACTGGAAGCCTGTATCTCCAAAAAAAGTAAATGTACAGCACCGAGCTGGACCCACGACACGCAGGACAACCACAGAGGCAGCAAACTCACTGCTGAGACAAACCCAAGAGCCCTGCAGGGAACAACTCCTGCAGGGTACTGACCACATGAAGAGGTTTGATATCTGGGCTTTGGCTTAACCCCATGGATGCAGCAAGGAGAGGGAAACCTCCTGGCTAAAGCCCACACCAGAAGTCCTCCCACCTGCAGTTGGTACACACAGCTAGCTTGAGTTCCGCGATGCCAGAAAGTCTGAGGGGTTTGGGGTTTTTTCCTCATCAACATCAGGAGTTTTGGGCTGAGTTTGTCCAGCTCACCCAGCAGTGAGATCCCCATATAGCTGGAGATAAAGGAGCATAAGAGACCGCCAGGCTGAAAGTGGAGAAAGCTGGATGGAAAAAAACCCACGTGGAAGACAGTGCTGCAAAACCAGTTATCTCAGGGTGGATCAGAGCCAAGGAGATAAAAAGGGGCAGAGGGAACCACTGGGGGAAGGAGCAGCCTGATGAGCCCCAGCTGCTGTCATGCCATCTAGAAACCACAACCCAATTTTGGATCAGCTCGTTGGAAAATGCATGTAAGGAACAACAAAAAAAAAGCAAAAAAAGCAGTTTGTTCAAAGTCTTTTTGAGTTTTATGCTTGCTGCAAGAAAGGTGACAAGAGGGAAGTGTTCCTCTTCATATCAGAACAAAGCAGGAAAATAAATCACTTCCTTTAGGCATCCAAGACAAACATCACCTTTGCATCACCTAGATTAGCAGGAACGAAAACTCTCCTGGACGCAGGCTGGGAAGGTCTCACTGTTAAATCAGATGCTCAGCACCAGGCCTGCAGTCTGTGCTTGAATGCTGCCATCCTGATGCCTGTTAGGTGCTGATATGGTAGAAATCTTTATATTCCCAGTCTTATACCCACACCAGATAAAGTGGGTTTTGTTCTTTTTATTTTTTTCCCCCAAGCATTTTTGGCAGCTTCTCGCTCCCCATGCAACTACAGAAAGCGACACCTTTGTTTTGCCAGGCAGAATGAATGAAGCCTGTTTCTCCCTCAACCCTTCAGCGTTATTCGGATCCCACATTTTGCAGGAGGAGCGCGTTACAGTTGCACTTACAGTCACAATGGACCTTAAAAAAAGAACCTGGTAGGTCTGCCCACGACCTGAGACACACCACCACCGCTGACGAGCTTGCAAACCTAGCAGATGCTTCGTACAGCGAGGCTGCCCTCGAGGCTTCTTATCCGAGCTAGCAGCATCCCCCAAGCTCAATACCCTTCAGTCCTGAAACGGAGATCAAACAAAGAGGACTTGGCCCCAGCGGACAAACCTGCTTCTTTGTTTCCTCTTGGTCTACACCAGTCCAGAGCACGAGGGGAGCTTGGTACTGGGTGTGCAGCCTCTGGGGAGGCTCAGGCGAGCTCGACTCCTTCACCGATCCATCACAGAACTAGAAGATAATGTAAGAGAGCAGCATCAGCATCTTCACAGTCAAGTGTTTCATCTTCCCTCAGCAAAACACTCCTCGCTGGAGGAGAGTCCTCTATGTATGACCCCTACATCCACCTGTGAGCTGCGCTTTTTTCAGGGTGTAGAGTGGCTATAGACAGGAGAAACACAATGCAACATCTCCATGCAGGAGCCTGAGCACCAAAGCTTTGTCAAAACAATTCTAAGAAGGTGCCCTTACAGGAGACTTCTGGTTTAGTTTAAACACGATTCACATCTGCCCTCCCCAGACTTCCATTATGAACTCCACGAAGTGCCAGGAAAACAACAATAATAAAAACAACAACAGCAGCTGGGGAATTCAACAGCCATCTCCCAAAACCTCAGCATCAACCTCAGCATCAATCTCCGCCTTCTTCCCTCCACTCAATATTTGTCAAGCCAGTATTTCTGCTCCTCGGTGGAGACTGGGCACAGGCTGCTATAGCCAACTACTCCAGGTAATCAGGGCGAAACATTTCCACACCTCAGACTATTAACCAAAGTCTGCCTGAAGACAAAAGGGGAATTGATAAATACATTAGCTCAGGCTGCGCAAGCAGAGGGATTCACACTGCCTCTCAGGGAAGTGTTTCACCAGCCTGAGGCACAGGAATTGTCACAGCCAGCTCCTTCCGCCGATGCAAAGCTTTCCCCCCACCTCTCGCCTGGCTCTTTTGTAAGTGGTTTCCAGCTGATATGATGCCCCATCCACAGCTCTTCCACCCTGCTGCTGTCTCCAAGCAGGGCAGCTGGACCAGAGGCAGCTGCAGGTCCTGCTGGCCGCAGCCTGGAGTTCAGTTGACCATACGATGCGATTGCACACGCTCAGTTTCAGATTTCTGCTGAGCCCTGGCCAACTGGCATCACGAGGCAGGCACAAGTAAAAAAAAACCTTTTGAAACCACAGCTGTAAGATGAAAAGCAGTGAAACAGAAGCTGCCAGTCTCGCTTAGCTTTGCTGCTGCTCTTGAGTCTGTTTTGACGGCAGTAGGCTTAAGAGTTAACCAGGCCTGAGGGAGCAACTGCTCTACTACAACAGCAGCCTCACTGTCTCCGCTGAAATAAATACAAACCCCAACGATTCAAACCTCTTAAGACCAACTGGCCCAGCCCCGCTGGAGTCGTACATTTTCAAATTGGATTTTGATGTAGAAGTCATCGTCTTGCTCAGCCTGGTGGGGGGCTGTCCCCTGGTCTTGCAGTTCAGCTGGAAGATCGTGATGTCCTGCCAGAAGCAGTTCCTCACTCTCATCTCCTGCGGGCACCGTGGCTGTCTTGCAAGGCTCCGATTTCTGGAGGAGAAAGAAGGAGATTTAAATAGTGTAAAAAAAGAAAAAAAAAAGAAAAAAAAAGGTGTAAATAGGGAATTCAAATGGGGCTGCTTTGGTGCCCAGGGCAAATTCAACACCCTTGCACACGGGTAAGAAGCAGCTTTAACCCGAGGGCGCTTGTTCTTTGTTCTGGAGAGTGAGTTGAGATCTGGCAAGCAGCAGCACGATGTGTTCAAGCATCACCACAGGGCACGAGAGCCAGAAAATCTCCATTTAGCAGGGCAGCTCGTGATTACGTTCTCACCAACTGCAGAAACAGAGGGACAGACGTGCGTGGGGTGGAGGGAAGACAAGGAAAAGACCTCTCCAGGCGCTGTTTCGCAACTGCAAGGCGTTGGGGGATGGTGGGATCTCTGGAGTGACACTCGAGTATGTAGCATACTCCTTCAGATGGTAAGTGGGCAGGCTCCCCAGTGGCAATTAACAATATTTTGAGAGGCAGCAGATTGTTTCCTACAAACTAAAAAATTAAAATGCCAGAAGCAAGCTTGGAGCCAGGAATTTTTTTTTTTTTTTTTCCTGCCTTGCCGTCCCTTCAGCACGCTAGGAAAGGAAAAGCAGGACTGTTGACAAAGGGAGAGGATGGATCAACAGGAGAGCAGGTCACACCAGGGATCCCTTGAGATGGCTCTGCTGCAATACAGGAAGGATCGAGGATAGCCCAGAGTCAGCCTGAACATGAAGTTACCGGATAAGCACAGGAATGACTCTATCAACCCTGTTACGACAAACACAACGCAGAAAAGCTGCTTTGGTGAGGACAAGGGAATAGAGAGGAACAATTACTGCTTTGTAAGGATGCTCTGAAGCCCTGAAGGTAGAAGGAAGCGAAACTGTGGAAAAAACCCACCACCTTTGGGGAATGTCAGCTAGGGAAAAGAATTTGGGTGCCGTCATGCTGGGGACCTACAGCAGTCTACCAAACCCTAAAGGCAAAGCAACTGAAGACTTGAACAGGATTATCTGAAACACCGGACAGATCATTTCCACGTGATTACCATCTAGGTCTCTCCTTAGGAAAGCAGGGAAGAGACTCTTTGGATGTTTTTGACCTGAAAAAAAATCTCTAGGAGAGAGGAAGAGCAATAATTTTGGGAACATGGACTGTTTTGATGGCAGTGAAGGCAACTCTTTAGAGGGAAGAAGATGGAAAAAACAAACAAACAACCAAACAAAAACAAACCACAAAACAGGACTGAAGGAGAAGCAACAGTTCCTTTAAAGAGAACAAATGCAAACTACCTGGCTAGAGTGGAAAGACAAGCAGCACAGTACGAGACAGCCCTGGCTAAGCCCCAAGCTCTTCTCGCACCCGCGATCCATGCAAGCAGAAGGAAGCAGAGCATGGGTCAGATGACTGAAAGAATCACAGAGACAACACAAGCACGGGGGGGGGGGGGGGGGGGGGGGGGGGGGGACAAAAAAACAAGACAAATGCCAGAAAGGCCAAAGCTCTAAGTAAAACAAGAGAGATCAAGATAACAAATCAGCCTTTAGTAAGAGAGACTAAAGGACTTGCTACTCAAGAAGGACAGCTATCAGAGGACACCAAGAACAAGCGTTTTATGCTGCTGGGCATTGGTGTTCAGCCAAAGGCTTGCTCTGAGCTAGTAACAGCAGCAAGAAAAATCTTGGATTATTACTGGGAAGAAAAAGTCAGCTGAAGTTTTTAAGCAGGCAGGAAATACTAAAGAGATTTTAGCCTCCAGAGTTTTACTGCCCGACTTCTGGAAAAAACAAGAGGAAACCACCTTGCAAACTGCCTGTAAGCAGCTAGAAAACAAGATAAGCAGCAATCAGCATAAATTTGTCAAGTGCAAGTCGTGGCTAGCTGGTTTGATTTTCTCCTGCAATAGAAGACAGAGGCCTCAGGCAAAGTGCAGCAGACAACATCTCGATTTTAGCTTAGCTTGTGCCATGGCCTCATCCGACACTTGTATAAAGAAATATCTGTTATCTAAAACTACTATACAGGAGGTACAACACTGATTAAAAACATTACCTAGATTCAGTCTCAGGAGTTCATTGCACAAAACCAGAGTAAGAAGTACTCCGCTAATTTCATTATCAGCCTGGACAATGGAAGAAAGCAGCATCTTGATCACATTTAGCCACCCCACCAAGCCATTTGAAGTTGCAGAAGTGCTTGAGTTTGGGTTCAAACCAAAGGAATCAGCTGAAATAGGCAGCACAAGGAAATTCAGGGAGGATGAAAGCAAAGGGCAGGGCAGGGCGCTAGGGCAGCAACTGCCAGGCGGTTAAGTACACAGCATCCTTCTATACCTGAAGAGAAGGGAAGAAGTTGCCATCCTGCCTAGCTGTGAACGTGGCAAACCTTCGTACAGAGAGAAAATTTCTGATTAATATTAGAGCTGCTTTTTTTTCCCCCCCCTTCTACTATCTTGGAGTAATAAAACAGACTAAGGCAATAAATCAATATATTCCTCCCGGAATAAATTGCCAAGGGAAGCTGTTAAATCCTCCTTGCCAGAGATTTGAAGAGAGTGTAGATGAACTGTAGCTGCAGTAAGGTTCAGCTGGGAGGGTGGCCCCGGATCCCTCCCAGCCTTCTTCCTCGCTGCTGTGGATGACTCGCCACGGGACTCCCACGCATCAGGCTTGCTGTCTTCTGTAACCCTCTGGCTTGCACGGGCAGCAGCTGTATTATTCATGTGAGGCTTTAGTGCTGCTAATAGTGAAGTAATGACTCACTCCATCTTGCTGAGCAGTCCGAACGCATTGAGGACTTAAACAGAAGGTTACGTTTGGTGTCGGAAATAGTTAATGAGGTTTTCGAGCCCATAATTACAGTGTTTCTGCAACTCTTGTTCGCAAAGCTGACTTCCTTGAACAGAAATCCAACAGTAAGCAGAGGAGGAAGAGCCAGACCAGCCCTTATATAAAAGTATTTTCTAGATAACAGCCAGCCAAGATCTACTTCAACCTTTGATGAACCCGAGAAAGGGATGGGAATGAAGAATTGCAAGACGGGCAGGAAAGTGGCTCCGGAGGAGGCAATAAGACAAAATACCAGGCTGGGTTGCTGCTGGTGTTCTCCAGGGTGGACAAGTACATCAGTTTAAGAAAGGTCTTGGCGTAGAAAGCAAGATAATAGCTGCGACACAAAGCTGCTCTTGAGAACTGGAGTGACAAAAGCAGGATGAAATTCAACAGAACAAAAGGTGAGGCACTTGGGCCTGACCTCCTTACATGGCTCCTATGCGCTGCTTCGAGGAAAGCAGATGCATGCCAACAATTCTCTACCAGAAGCCAGCCCTGGGTGAGGAAAACCCTCCAGATCTTTGCCACCCACACAAAACAAGGGACTGATGTAAGGGAAAGAGTTGTTGAGGTTTGTTGAAGAAAAAGGCACCTAAGGGGAGGGCTGATCATCACATTCCTCCTAGATACCAAGATCACAATCTCAGCCTTCAAAAAAATCTTTTTTGAATTCTTGTTTCCTAGTTTCTCTCTCCTTAGTCTTTGCAAACAGAGACATTTTCACCCACTTTATCCTGCTGCCTTCTCTGAAAGGCAGCAAGAACAGAGGGACAGAACCCCTGGGCCACCAAAATCTGTGGGTGATCAGGTGGGTCACAAAAGCCCAGTTTGTTTCACTCCTGCTGGAGAAACTCACAGAACTATGCTTTGGATTTGCTGATTAGAACCAGATCTTCAACAGTTTGCAAGATCATTCCTTTCACCCTACCCCAGACACCCCACCACTCACCTCTCGCCTCCAGACACCACCGGGGAGTTCGGGAGGACCCGCTCCTTGGGGCATGGTTTTGCAGGATGCCAGCCTGTGTCGGACTTGCTTCACGGTTTTGCTAAGCTGCCGGCAAAGACAAAACAAAAGCAGCAGTCACTAGCTGCTCTCCGTGAGGGCAACACCAAGAAGTTTAGCTGCACAGAAGAGATCTCCTAACGTACCCTGCTTCAACCAAGGTGCTTTATCAAGGGAACGCAACTCAACACACAATTACCTTCACAAAGAGGTATAAGGTAACCTACAACCCAAAGTGCCTTTCAAAGCTGCCCCAACACACTGAATTCCTGATTCAGTCGAGGTAGAGGGCTTGGGTACAGCTCATCAGTTCCCACAACACTTTGTTGAGATACCAGAAGTCCCAGATTTCCAATCCTCCTGCCTGGTGTCCAGCCAGAAGTGATTCTCCACCCCAAGGGAATTCAGCTGGAATAACTCCAGCTCCTAGGCAGCTGCACGTGCTTTATAAAATGCCAAACGCAGCATAAGCATCACTATTAAAAAAAAGCAAAGCTTAAAACAGTCCTTACAGGCAGGTTTTTCCAAGATTTTGCAGTGCCATCCTCCCGGTCTGCAGGAGACAAGCCGCAATGAGGTGGCACCACCTAGCGCCACCTCTTCGACACAACGTGCCGGCACAGCAACAAGTCCCTGCACACGGAGGGAAAATTCGCTCTGCCTACAGGCAGCGAGGCAAGTTCAACGGCAGCATCCCCCAAGACAACATCTACTACCCGTTTTGATGCTCTGATGAGTGCTATGGAGGAGTACAACAATATTCAGTAAACCAGAGTGAAATTGTCAGCAATGTTCACTCAGTATTAAAAAAAAAAAAAATCTTTAGGGATGCATTGCAAAAGAAAAAAATATCGCTTGTCCTCCACTTCAAATCACGAGCATCCAGAATGACAAAGGATGAAAAATGCACGAGGGGACCCACTCACCTTGGCAGCTTGCTGCTGGAAGGGCTCGCTTTGCACCCCTTGCCCCTGCGTTGGCATGGTGGGAGCACCGGGACCGCCGATGGCAGGCGTGGGGTGCCGCCGGAACAGGCAGGTGTTCTTCCTGGGGATGGAGCGCAGCGCGGAGTCCGAGTACTGCATGGCAACACACCTCTCCCTCTCCGCCTGCCGGGACACACACCTCACAGTTAAAAACCACGTGCAAATCTCTACCCATCATCTAGCACGGCACCACCAGTGCCACACAGGAGTCGCTGGTGCAGTTTGGTGGCATTTCTTGAGACAAACATTTTTGATCTCTGTGCTGAGAAGGGCACAAAGCCATCAGGCTCTCAGGAGCCGAAGGCATCCACAGGCTTTCAGTTTGGGCAGTGCTAGCAGTTACAGGAGGACATCCCCACTCATGTCTCCCAAGCCCTGGAAACAGCCCAAACACCCCAAGGGGGGCCAGAACAGTTGACATTTCAGTGCGTTCCCTTCTTGCTCCACAGTCACCTTCTGGCGAGTCTCCCTGGCAGTTGTTTAAAAGCAGAGAGGTTTAAATATATTCACAGGATAATCTAAAACAAGCCCATGGGGGAAACAGGAACGTGGAGGCAGCGTGCAGGTGTTGCTTGTGAACTATCTGACTGCCCTGGAAAAGCGACAGGAGAAATAAGCTGCTTCGCTTCAAACAGAAGCAGGAGACTTCCACACCATTCACAGCTCTGGCCTGGCTATTTTTTAACTCCAATTCAGCACAGGGCACCAGGACTCTGTTCTGCTGCTGCCCAAGAGAGCCAGCGACCTTTCTGCAGGGAGGCAAAGGGCTTAAAGCACCTTCAGCATCAGAGCGAGCCAAGGTGTCACACTGACCTCGGCTGAGGGGACACCATTTGCGGCCATGGAGTCTGCTGTGACCGTGAGATTCCTCATTTTTTCTTATTAACACCTTGACTTGAGGTCTAGTGATTTTTTTTATTTTCCAATTTATGTTGGTTTCAGAAGAGTTTCTCCTCCAAGTCTCCTGGCAAGGCAGGGACAGAGATCTACTCACCGCTTCGTAGGACTCCTGCAGCTGCTGCTTTCTTCTCATCCTGACCTGCTGGTTCACCCGCTGCTTCACCTCCCCCTGGAAACGTCTCAGGCTGGCTGCCTTCTCCCGTTGCTGCTCCTTCAGCTCCTCCTCTACCTGAAATGCTGAAGCCTGCAAGAGGTGAAAGCAGATTTCCATGATTTTTGCTACATGGCAGCATTATAACAGCTTGTATTCCATCTTCCCTTCCCACACCTGTGTCTACAAGCCAGGCAAAGAGCACCCAGAGCAAACCTAACAATGTTTTGTTTCCAAATCTGTGCAACAACAGCTTGGATGATGTCTACTGAATTACTACAAGCTTGGATTGAATTTGGACGACGTCTACTGAATTACTCCGAGCTCGGATGGAATCTCGCTAGCCAGACACGGAGCGTGCACACCTCTTCCTTTAAGCCTCTGCAACGCACGCAGAAAGAAAAAAGAAGGCAGCCTCATACAGCAACTCCCAGCTCCTGCACCCGTGAAAGGATGCTCAAATATTCAGTGCCTGGATCCAAAAGGAACAGACCAGCCTCTGATCCCATTAACAGTCTGCAAGGCTGGAGGAATGTCAAAGAAGCTGTTTACAGAGCACAGCATGGGAAGGGCTAACCGTTCCTAAACTATTTTTACCATCTAAAGTAAAAGATTAAAAGCAAAAAATCAGGTGGTTGGAGTTTTTGTGGGGTGTGCTTTTTTTTTTTTTAAAGGTTCCCACTTAAAGCCATGCCGAGCTGTTCTGCTGATACTACCACAGTTTAAAGAAAACCGGTATCGCTCTCAGGGCTGTCACTGCAGCACAGCCTAAAGAAAAATCAGAGTCTGAAGAGATGGAGGAAGAGGGCGAGTCTGAAAAGCAACTTGGTAAATGCCAGGTTGGATGCTCCCTACATCCCGCTGACTGCCAGGAATGTTACCAGCAGCAAAGCAAGGTCAGCGCAGCCAAAGCAAGCAGGGAGACGGGGAGAGATCTGCCCCGTTAACGGTGACACCAAGCCAGAGCGACACCAAACAGCACCATTGACAGACATCCACTCCCTGCTGGCAACCTCATTAGTAATTCTGATACAGGAGACATTAATAGATATATTTTCTTAGTATGATCTGCTGGCATATAGAAGCATATCAAATAAACTCCGATAACCCTCCGCACCTTCACCCACACCCAAAGGCACGTGAAAGCCCCCCCACTGGGGGAGGCCCCCGAAGCAGTCAGCAAGAGTTCAGCTCCCCTAGAAGTTTCACGGTGCCGAGATGGAAGTTACGCGGAATATGGCGATCATTCATTTCCATATATTGTCTCAACCTTTCAGGATTTAAATTACAATATAGAAATAAATCATCTCAGAAGGGCAGGAGCTTCTGTAACGTTTAGACATTAATTACAGGGGACTGAACTCATCATCCTATATTTAATGCACTTTTAGTCCTCTTATAATAACCCTCTAAGCAGAAATCCCCGAGATAAGCATCCATAAAGATTTTCTTAAGTGTTTCTAATGGGGTACAGCAGAGATTGGCTCCAGACCCTGAAACATTCAACTTTTTTTTTTTTTTTCTCCTAAATCAGCAACATGGAATAAAATCTTGGTTGACTGACATCCTTTACGGATGAACAGGAAAGCAAAGAACAGCATTGATACAGTGGGGACGGGTCGGTTGGGTACGGCACAGACACCTCAAATGCAAAGCTACGGTGTGGAGCTCCAAACCTGGCACTGAGAAACCAAGGAGCAGCCAGAAACAGTGAGAAAAACTTACGCAGCGGGGCACAAACCCGCTAAATTTCAGCTGTGCTACCTACGCCAGAAGGCAGCTTCTAGTGACATGTTGAAAATCTATAGGTCCAGCTAAAATTAACAAGCGCAGAGCACACATTACAACTAATTAAGCAACAAACAGCAGCTGATTAGAGCACTGGCTGGATTTCCCACCCAACTGATGTTTACAACCGATGCATTTCTCCCCCTAAAAATGCAATTTATCTGAGGGGAATCAACTTGGAGAGGTGCTGTGGGCTTGTGTCACTAGGACACCAGGCTATGTGGGGATCAGGGGGACTTCTGACCCTACTAAAAATAATTCCTTTTAGAAGCAGTGTTCCTAGCACCCTCAAAGGGAGAGAAAGCTCATTTTTGGCTCAGATTGCCCCCATGGGGTTTACTGGCATAACTGGGGGGGGGGGCTGGAGACACCCGTGAGCCCGGACGGTGCCCAGGACCCCTGCAGCAGCACTCACGAAGGCCAGGCTCTGCTCCGGCTGGGGGGCACTCTCCACCCAGATCCCCACGGGGGCCACACACTGGTTCCTCTCCGCCAGCACCTGCCAGCTCTGCCGTGGGGCTCTCGCCCGACGCCCCCCCAGCTGCTCCCCAGCCCCCCGGGGCCGATCCTTCGGGGGTGGCAACATCCCAGCACCGTGGTGGAGTCAGTCCTGGGGAAGGGGCAGAGGAGGTAAGCATGTCCCCCCGGGCACCCTGCCCTGCACCCATAGCCCCCCACCCTGCCCCAGGCCCCATTTCCTGCCCTCCCTGCCCACCTCCCCTCAGCCACAGGGCACCCCCCCACTCCACTGCACCCCCTGGTTACCCAACCGCAGGGCAGCCCATGGTAACTCTGCAGCTCCCCCCCCCCCCCGACTGGGGGCCCCCAACCCTTCATGGACAAGTACCCCCACTATCCCCCACCCCACTGCACCCTTATTTCCCCATCCCTACCAGCACCATAACCCCTCATCCCCCCCCGTAACCCCCCCTCTTCGGCTCCCCTCACTCCCCAGGCCCCCCCCTACGCTCCCAAAGGCCCCCCCAAGGCCTCCCTCACCCCCCCAGGCCCCCTCGAGGCCTCCTTCATCCCCCAGGCCCCTCCCCGAGGCCTCCCTCACCCCCCAGCCCCCCCCCCCCCTACACTCCCCTAAGGCTCCCCCCGAGGCCTCCCTCACCCCCCAGGCCCCCCCCTACACTTCCCTGATGCCCCCCCCGAGGCCTCCCTCAACCCTCAGGCCCCCCCCCGAGGCCTCCCTCAACCCTCAGGCCCCCCCCGAGGCCTCCCTCATCCCCCAGGCCCTCCCTGAGGCCTCCCTCATCCCCCAGGCCTCCCCTGAGGCTCCACTCACCCCTCAGACCCCCCCTTACCCCTTGGGCATCCTAGAGCACCCCCTGAGCACCCCCAGACCCTGAGGCCCCGCCATCCCTCCCCCGCCTGGCACCCACCAACCGCCACTTCCGCCTCAACCGCCGCTTTGAATCCCCGCGCCACTTCCGCCCGCCCGGCCCCTCCCTGGCCCCCGCCCCCCCGTGCCCCCGCCTCCTGCCCTAGCCCCGCCCACCGCGCTGCCCCGGTCTTAGCCCCGCCTTCTTGCCTTGGCCCCGCCCCCGCGCAGCCGCCCGTCCGTCCCCCGCCCGCCAGGGTGCCAGAGGCCAGGGTTCGCGTCCCGCTGCCGGAGAGTCAAGGGGGGGGGACACAGCCCTGTGTCCCCCTGCAGAGTATCCCTGAAACAACCCCCAGAGCATCCCTGAAGCCCCCCAAAACAGCCTTGTAGAGTCCACCACAGCGTCTCTGACCCCCCCAAAATAGCCCTATAGTGTCCACCACAGCATCCCTAAACCCCCCTAAAATATCCACCACAGCACCCCTGAACCCCCCAAAATATCCCTATAGCGTCTACCACAGCACCCCTGAACCCCCCCAAAATATCCCTATAGCGTCCACCACAGCACCCCTGAACCCCCCAAAATACCTTCTCATAACATCTGCCCACAGTGTCCCCCCCAAAAGCCCCCCCATAGCATCTCTCTATATCATCACCCCAAAGCATCTCCCCCACCCCCTGTAGCACCCCCTTAATGCCCCCCAAACAGTCCCTCAAAGCTCCTCCGTACAGCCCCCCCCCCAAACCTTACAGCAACCCCCCCACTGCCCTCCCAAACACCTCCCCACCGCGCCCCCCCCCATACCGTGTCCCCCCCAAGCCTCCCCCAGAGCATCTCCATCCCGGTGGGGCAGGATACTCGGATCAGCCCCTTTCCAGGGCTGGGGAGCCCCCTGGGGGGTGGGCGATGGCTCACTGGGGTGATGAGCTTGGCAGGTCTCAGAGGGGGGGGGTTGGGGGGGGGGGAAGCGGCTCTGGGCATCCTGCCCTGCATCCCTGCTGCCCTATTCAGCGATGCCCAGGGAACCGGTGCTAATTGGCACCCGAGCTGGAACAGAGCCTGGTTGTGACCGCAGCTTCATTTTAAAGCCTGGGAAGAGAAAAAAAAAAAGGGGGGGACATATTGGGGCAGGTATCCAATTTTTAAAAATCCCCCCGCCCTCAAAAAAAAAAAAAAAAAAAAAAAAAACCAAAAACAACTTAAGGGGATGCTTAGAGCCCTAAATCCCATGGGATTGCCCGCAGAGGGGATGGCGAACTTCAGCTGGGCTCAATGGGGAGACAGCCCCGACCTCGAGCATCTCCCCAAGACCAGAAATAGTGGGAGGGGGGGGGTGTAACGGGAGGAAAATTGCAAATCTGAGTGTTTTTTCCCCAAATAAATGCCAGTTCGAGGCCGCCGGGCAGGCGAAAGCTACCAGGACACAGGGCTCTATTGAGAAAGGAAAGAACAAAAAAAAAGAAGGGGAAAAAAAAAAAATTAGCCGGGCGAGGTGCCAAGCTGGGAGCTCCGAGGGACGTGCCCGGAGTGGGGAAGCGGAGCGATTCGGGGGGCGAGCCTACCCGAAATGTGGGGAGCGCCGGCCGCCCCGCGGGGTCCCCCCGCTCCCCCCTGCTTGCTGCCGGTGACCTGGCTCCTGGCGCTGCACGCAGGTAGGGCCTTTGCGCGTTTTTCCATGGGTTTTCCCATTTTTCCATGGTTTCTCGATCTATCCAGATGGAGGATGGCGGGTGGGTGGGCGATGAGGGTGGTGGTACTCGACGAAGGGGGGGGCTGGGGGGGGTTGCTGCGCCACAGAGCATCCCCTCCACTTGGGAGAGGGAAAAAAGGGGGGAAAATTGGGAATAAAAACTGGGAAAACACTTTTCCGGAGCCAAGCAGGTCCTGCTGGGGGGTGGATCTGGCACCGCCTCCCCCCCCCCAGTATCTCCCCAGCTTTTCATCTTCCCCCCAAACCCCTTTTCCTCCTTTCCCAGCATCCCCAAAATTATTTTCTTACCCATCCTTCAGCTTTCCCCAAAAGGCCATTTTTTCACCCCATTTCTAGGTTTGATCCTCTTCGTCCCATTCTGCTTCAGCCCTGGTCGCCTCCATCATTTATCCCCTAATTACCCACATTTTGGGTCTCGGTGAGCCCCAAACTGCCCCATCACGGATTGGCCAATGCAAAAAAAAATCCTCTGCAATATTTTTGCACCATTTTCCCAAAGTTTGGCCCCGAAGCCAGCCCCAGGGAGGCCCCATTTCCCCGGGATGAGCCGAGGATGCAAAGCCAAGCCAGCTGGTTTTGCACGCCACTGGTTTTGATTTATACCCTAAAAAAGCACCAGAGCTGCAGCCACAGCACCCCAAAAGTGCTGCTGTGCTTTTTCCAAAGAAATAGGGAATTATTCCACAAAATACTGAAGGGAATGAGGATTTTTGGAGCATTTTTTTTTTTCTATTTGTAGCAAAAAAACAGCCAGAAAAGCTGGGAGGTCTCCATCCCTAAACCAGGAATGCTGTAGGAAATGGGAATATTTTCTGACTTCTTAATTAACTCCTGAATTTATTACCCAAAGTGGAGCAAAAATGAGCCATTGGGTTAAAAAAGTCAAGAAAAGGTTAAAAAACAACGATATGGGGGTGCATGGGCTGCAAGGATGCATTAAACGCCACATCCCTATCCCATGCTGGGGTTTTTCCTATGGGGCTTCCCTGAATTTTTCAGGCTGGGGCATGTTTTCAGGGCTGAGCTCTGCGCTGCCAGGGAGGACGGACGGACGGATGCTGCATACCAATAGGTCCCATGACTTTTCGGGCTTGTTTAAAGCCTTTCTTGCTCCCGCTTTGCCCTCCCCAGCTGGTTTTCCCACTCTCCCCCCGCTTCAATATGGGGTTTGTTCGCTGTCGCATGACGGCATCCGGATGGGAGTCTGAGGATGGGACCCCCAAGCTGACAAATGGGGAGAAGAGGCTACGATATTTGGGGGACAGAGGCTGTTTTGGGGAGTCCTCCCCCCAAAAAAAATTTTTTTCCCATTTTTTCACTGCCTTTTTTGGCTGAAAACCTGTGATGAAGAGCAATGGAAGTGCACTGACCCCCGTGATGCAGAGGAGGGGGCTTTAACTAAAACGGGGGCTGGGGGTGGGATGCAAAATTCCCCCTGCCTCTGCAATTTTGGGGGCAATGCATGCATCTTTGCAAAGCATTGCAATGACCCAGGCACAGAAGGCGTCCCACCCCCCCATGCAATTTTTGGGGGCGATGCATGCATCTTTGCAGAGTCACACCAGCCTGGCTTGCAGGAGCACTCCCGCCTCCCATTTAGGTTTTTTTGGGGTGATGCGTGCATTTTTGCACAGCATTGCATCAGCCTAGCAACAGGAGGTCTCCCACCCCCCACGCATTTTTGGGAGTGACGGCATTTTGGGAGAGTGATGCATTTTTGCAGAGAGTTGGTTGCATCCACCTGGATGCAGGAGTGCTCCCACCCTTCATGCACTTTTTGGGGGTGATGCATGCATCTTTGCAAAGGGTTGCATTGACCCACCTCCTATGCACAATGCACTTTTTGGGGTGATGCATGCATCTTCCAAAGGTTTGCATCAACCTGGATGCAGGAGCACTCCCACCCACCCCTGATGCAATTTTTTGGAGAAATACATTCATTTTTGCAAAGCATTGCATCAACCTGGGTAAAGAATCGCTCCCACCCCATGCAGTTTTGGGGGCAGTGCCTGCATTTTTGCAAAGTGTTGCATTGACCTGTGGGCAGGAGGCCTCCCACCCCCATGCACTTTTCGGGGCCATACGTGCATCTTTGCAAAGAGTTGTGCAAACAGCCCGCTTGCACCATGGCTTGGCATCCCAGCACTGGTGATGCATTTTGAGGGTGCTCAGCACAGCTCCGGGAGGGGGTTCCCCATTTTTCTCCAGGCTCAGAGGATCAGGAAGCCCGCTTGGACTTGGCACCCCACTTTCTCTCCCCATCCCAAGGTCTGCTTGCAGGGGTGAACATCACCAGCCCCACACCGCTGGTCCGCGGCACGGCGGGCAAAGCAGCGCTGCTGTCGGTGCGCTACGCCAGTGCCAGTGCTGACAAGCCAGTGGTCAAGTGGCAGCTGAAGCGTGACAAACCTGTCACCGTCGTCCAGTCCATCGGCACCGAGATCATCGGCAACCTACGACCCGATTACCGTGACCGCATCCGGGTGCTGGAGAACGGCTCGTTGCTCATCAGTCCCTTGCAGTTGGCTGATGAAGGCGCTTACGAAGTGGAGGTGTCCATCACTGATGACACCTTCACCGGCGAGAAGACCATCAACCTCACTGTGGACAGTAAGCACAAGAAGGACGCCCAGTGGAGACTGGGTTCCCCATGGGTTGTCTTCCCCAACCTCTTTTTGGGAGGCCTTTCTCCAACTGGGAGGTGGTTCTAGGGGTTCAGCCACCTCATACAGCCAAGCTACGTCCCCCTTCCCATCCCCTGAGCCCATCTGTCCCCCAAGACACAGTGTCACTGTGGTTCCCCTGCTTGCCCACAGTCCCCATCTCCAAGCCACAAGTGCTGGTGGCCTCCTCCACGGTGCTGGAGCTCAGTGAGTTCTTCACCCTCAACTGCTCACACGAGAACGGCACCAAGCCTACCTATACCTGGCTGAAGGATGGGCGGCCGCTGAGCAACGACTCCCGCCTGCTCCTCTCCCCCGACCAGAAGATCCTGACCATCACCCGTGTCCTCATGGCTGATGACGATGTCTACAGCTGCCTAGTGGAGAACCCCATCAGCCATGGCCGCAGCGTCCCCGTGAAGCTCACCGTCTACCGTAAGCCACCTGTTTCCCACTCCCACACCCCCAGGGGCTGGCCAGCCCTTGCAGATGCTTCTAGCTAAAATTCTGGGGGGATTGTGCCCCCTCATTCCTCTCCCCAAGGCCGGAGCTCCCTCTACATCATCCTCTCCACGGGCGGCATCTTCCTCCTCGTCACCCTGGTGACTGTTTGTGCCTGCTGGAAACCCTCCAAGAAGTACGGCTGGGGTAACGCGGGAGCCAAAGGGGGTTTGTCTTATCCTGTCCTGTCTTGCCCCATCCTGTCGCGTCCCATCTCATCTCTTCCCATCGTACCTCATTGTGTCCCATCACACCCCATCACATCCTGTCCCTGTCTTGAACTATCCCATCCCATCTTATCTTGTCCCATCTTGCCTCATCTCGTTTAGTCTCATCTCATCCCATGCCATCCTGCCTTGACCCATCTGTCCCCTCCCATCCCATCTCGACCCATCTGAAACCAGGACATTGACCCATCCCATCCCATTGCACCCTGTCTTGATCCAAACCATCCCATCCCATCCCATCCCATTGCACCCTGTCTTGATCCAAACCATCCCATCCCATCCCATCCCATTGCACCCTGTCTTGACCCATCCATCCCATCCCATCCCATCCCATCCCATCCCATCCCATCCCATCCCATCCCATCCCATCCCATCCCATCCCATCCCATCCCATTGCACCCTGTCTTGATCCAAACCATCCCATCCCATCCCATCCCATTGCACCCTGTCTTGACCCATCCATCCCATCCATCCCATCCCATCCCATCCCATCCCATCCCATCCCATCCCATCCCATCCCATCCCACCCCATCCCATCCCAACCTGCCTTAGTCCATCCTTCCTGTCCAATCCCATCCCATCTCACCCCATCCCACTGCATCACATCTCTCCCTCACGGCAACACTGGGTCCCCTCCCCAGCCGAGCCGCAGGCAGTCCCCCCGCTGCCCCACCACGGTGCTGGTGCTGCCCCATCCCCTGTCCCTTCCCCAGGGAGAAGCGGCAAGCGGAGACACAACCAGCCTCAGAATATGCAGAGCAGGATGAGGAGCGCCTGAAACATGAGGGTGAGTGCCAGCCCTGGCGCGGCGGTGGCAGGTTGGGCATGCCAGCGCTGCCGGCGTGGTAAGCCATGCCTTGCCTCCACGCAGCCGAGGGCATCACGCGGAGCAGTGAGCATGAGCGCAAAAACCCAGTGGCCTTGTACATCCTCAAGGACAAGGTGAGTGGCCGGGAGCGTGCTGGTAGCACGCTGGCTCTGTGCAGCATGCTGCGCATGCTCGGCTACCCTTGGCTTTTGGCAGGACTCGCCGGAGGCGGAGGAGGATTCGCCGCCCGAACCCCGCGGCACGGTTGAACCGAGCTACACCAGTTCACCAGTGCCAGCAGCGGGGCGCTCGCCGGGGCCCGTGGGGCGCTCGACTCGTCGTTACCATCGCTCGCCAGCTCGCTCCCCCGCCTCGACGCGGACGCACAGGTCACCGCCGGGTTCACCGGCACGCTCCCGCGGCGCCCCACGGCTGCTGCGGACTGCCGGCGTCCACGTCATCCGGGAGCAGGAGGAGGCCAACGCCGTGGAGATCAGCGCCTGAGCAGGGGGGACATGTGCGCTTCGGTGGCGGTGAGCAAGTGGGGACACCAGCACGGCCCCGCTCCCGCCACTGGGCATCGTTCAGCTCGACGTAAAGTCACTAATTTGCTATTGATCCCACCCGGAGCTCCCCTCTTCCGTCCCCCCATCTTCCTGGGGCGCCGCTTTAATGGCTTTCTCGCCGGGACGAGCGTGCAGAAAGCGCACGGGCGTGCTGGGAGCGTGCAGGAGAGAGCGTGCATGCAGTGCATAAGAAGAGCGTGCAAGAGGGTGTGTACAGGGCGTGCAGAGAAAGCATGCACACTGCACAGAGCGAGCATGCAGATGGCGTATGAGAGGACATGTACAGAACATGCAGAGAGAGTGTGCACAGAGGGTGCAGGGTTAGCATGCGGGGAGCGTGCAGAGAGCCTGTGCACGGAGCATGCAAGAGGGCGTGCGTGCAATGTGCAGAGAGAGTGTATGCAGCACGGGCAGGGATGTCATACACAAAGCATGCGGAGAGAGCATGCACAGGGTGTTCAGACAGATCGAGCGTGCAAGAGGACTTGCCCAGAGCATGGGGACAGAGCACGTCTGGAACATGTAGAGAGAGTGCAAGGGAGCATGCACAAGGGTGTGCGGAGAGACCATGCTTGCAGTGCACAAACAGGGCATGCACAGAGCTTGCAGCTAACGCTGCATGGATTGTGTGGAAAGCATGCACATGGAGGATGTGGAGTAAGTCTGCATGCATGCAGAGAGCGTGCATGGAACGTGCAGGGCTGTGCCTGGCATTTGCAAGTGCGTGTGCCAGCATCGGGAGTGCCGTCCGAACATGCATGGAGTATGCAGAGGATCTGTGCAGAGTGTGCACAGGGTATGTGGAGAGAGCAGACTGTGCATGCGTTGTTTGCAAAGAACGTGCACAGGCCACGCAGGGAAAGTGAGAGAAGAGCACACGTGAAGCTTGCAAGAGGGTATGCACAGCGCCTGCGCAGAGCACCTGCACGCAGCACTTGCACAAGGCATGCCCGGAGCACACAGCGAGCATGCAAAGAGTGTTGCGAGTGAGCGCATAGGTGGTGCTTGCAGAAAGCATGCACGGAGCACGCAGAAGGGATATGCACTGAGCGTGTGAGAAGAGCACGCGTGAAGCGTGCGGCTACAGTTGTGCACGAGCGTGCCAGGCGAGCACACACGAGCGCCGTGCCCACCCGCCGCGGCGCACAGACCCAGGCACGCAGCCCCCGGCGCTGCACAGAGCTGGGAGCATGCTAGCACGCAAGCTCGCCCAAGCGCGCACACGTGCCGGTGGCCTCAATGGGGGAGCTGCCCCCTCCCCCCGGCTGCACTGTCCCCTCAACGTGGGCTCGACCCCCTGGCCTGAGCGCTGCCCCTCCGCCGCGCCTGGATTTTCTGTGAAAATCCCCCGTTTTGGGGGCGCGCACCATTGCCTCTCCCCCAGGCCTTCCCGGGAAATAGGTTTAGGATGAAAACCGGAGAGCGGCCGGCCAAACGAGCCAGGCCCCGGGGCACCCGGGGTGGGTGCTGGGGCACCCCGGGGTGCTCAGGGTGCGCTACTAACCAATAAACTAAACGTACTACCCGGCCGGTGACAGCACCCTTGGGTGTCTTTGTGGGACAGGGTGGCCCCTCCCGGGGTAGGGCGACACGAGAGGTGGGTGACAGCTGAGACTGGACGAGCTCAACGCACCTGGCTGGCACCCAAATTTGAGCTCGCAGAGCCTGGGAGACCCTGGGCCGTTCACTCTGGTCCCTACTGACGGTGTTCCCAGCTGAGAGCTTGTGTCTTCTTAATTCATCTTGAATTGAAGACGCTGGGGGTGGGGGGTGGGGGGGAGGAATTTCTTCTGACTAATTAAGCTCATTAACCACTGGCATCCCCAGCCCCACTGCCTCCAGGTGCTGCCAGTGCCATCATGCCTGGGCGTTCCCTCCACCATGGCTTGGCTGAGCTCTTTGCATCCACTCCCCCCCCCTCCGGCACTTCCCAGCCCCCGCGTCCGGCTATTGTCCCCCCCCATCCGGAGCTGGATCCGGCCCCTGTGCTGGCGGGGAGGGACTGGGATTTCTGGAGGAAGCGGGAAGGCTGGCTGGGGCCGGCATGGCGGGCAGCTGGACACTGGCGCTGGGCTTGGGGCTCTGCCTCGCCGCGCTGCGCCGGGGAGGTGAGTGTGCCCCCCAGGGTGGGTGGGGGGCAACACCCTTAATTCTGCCGACCTCACCCGTGGGAGCTGAGACCGTGCCCACTCGGTGCACCCACCGGCACCCCCACCGCCTCCTTGTCACCCCACAGGCTGCCACCCCCCCGGCGTGGCCACAGCACCCCAAACCACAGCTGGTAAGGACACCCTGTGGGGATGATATGGGTGGGGGGACCCCAAAGAATCCTGTGTATTCCCCCCCCCCTGCCATGGTGTGTCCCCCCCACCCATGGTGTCCCCTCCCCACCACAGCGCTGCGGGACAATTTCCGCCTGCAGCCGGGTGATTTGGTGGCCACAGTGGGCCAATCATTGGAGCTGGATTGTGTCCCCCCGTCGGGGCACCCTGAACCCCACGTCACCTGGAAGAAGGATGGGGTGACCTTGGACTTGGCGGGTGACAGGTATGTGGTCACCAACGGGAAGCTGCGGGTGGCACCTGCGCGACGGAGTGACTCCGGGGTCTACATCTGTGTGGCGTCCAACGCGGCGGGCAAGAGGGAGAGCCGGGGTGCCCGTGTCTCCGTCCTGGGTAAGCCAAGGGTCTCCCATGGGTGGTGGACATGTCATGGCCAACCTTGGTGCCACATCCTCGATGTCGCCCTGCAGAGAAGCCAACCATCGTGCGGCACCCGAGCGATGCCATGGCGGTGGCCGGCAGCACCGTGGAGCTGGGCTGCAGTGCCCAAGGTGACCCAGTGCCGCGGGTGCAGTGGCACAAGGAACATGGGGACCTGCCTTGGGGCAGGTAGGTGGTGGCAGGGTGGATGTGTCCCATCCCCAGGGTGGGGATGGGGCTGATGGAGAGCTGGTGACCCACAGGCACGAGGTGGATGTGGAACACACTTTGCGCCTCTACGCCGTGACACCCGCCGATGCCGGCACCTACGTGTGTACAGCACAGAGCCAGCTGGGCACTGCCGCCGCCACCACCCTCCTCCGCGTGGAGGGTCAGTGGTGGGACCTCTGTGACCTCTACCATCATGGGCACCCAGGGCCATCTGGGGGTCCATGCAAGGGCATCCATCTAATGGGGTTCATCCAAGGGGAGTCTGTCCAAGAGGGGTCCATCCAAGGGGAGTCCATCCATGGGGGTTCATCCAAGGGCATCGAGAAGGTCTGTTCAAGGGGGTTCACCAAAAAAGGGTCCATCCAACTGAGTCATCTAACGGGGTCTACTCAAGGAGGGTCCATCAAAGTACTTCTGAAGGGGAGGCCATCTCAGGAGGTCCATCTTAAAGCATCCATCCAAGCATGTCCATGTAAGGGGATCCACCTAAAGGGGTGCATCCAGTTGGGGTCCAGCCAAGAGGATCCATTTAAGAAAGTCCATTTAAAGGGGATCCACCCAAGCGGGTTCCTCCAGCAGGATCCATTTAAGGGGGTCTGTCCAGGGTGAGGGGTCCATTAAAGGGGGATTGAAGAAGAAGTATCCATGAAAAAGGTGAATCTAAGAGGGATGCATCAGTAGGGGTCTATCACGGGGTCCATCAAAGAGAGTCCATCCAAGACAGACCCATCAAAAGGTGTCTGTCCAAGGGGGTTCCATCCATAAGGGGTCCATCCAAGGAGTCCATTTGAGTGGGTCCATCCAGGGAGACATCAGGGTCTCCAGGCATGGGTGTCTGAAGTGAGCGCGTGGGCAGGCACCAGAGGACCCCGCTCCTGCCCGGCACTGCTGTTAGCATCCCTCTGCCCCACAGACCGGCTGCCGACGGGCCGGCGGGAGGCTGCACCGTGGGACCTGCTGGCCGTGCGGCTGCACCTGGACAACGGCACCGCGCTGCTCACCGCCGCTGTCCGGCTCCGCTGGCGGGTTGGTCTGATGCCAGGATGGCCCCACTGAAGGGGTGGGATGGGACACAGCGGTGAGGCTGGAGCCACGTCCCCAGGTCCCACCATGACTCATAATCTTTCCCATCCTCTTCAGATGCTGGTGCCAGCGCCGGTGCCGGTGGGCTACATGGTGCTGTACCGCTGCCTGCTCCCTGCCAGCTCCTCCTGGATCCAACATGACGCAGGCAGGGAGCTCAGCGCCATCATCCCTGCGCTCCGCAGGGGCTACAAGTATGAGTTCAAGGTCCGACCCTACATCGGAGGGACCCAGGGCTTGGACAGCAACAGCAGGCACCTCTGGATACCCGAGGAAGGTGCGTTGGGCATTGGGTGTCTCCAGGGATGTCCAGGTGGAGGATGGGGGGTTGGCTGGGTGTCCCAGGTGTCTCAGCACCCCTGTTTTTGGCAGTGCCAAGCGCGGCACCCCAGCACGTCACCCTGGGCCAGGCTGAGACGGGGAACGGCACCGTGGTTGTGAGCTGGGAGCCACCTCCTCCTGAGGCCCACAATGGCATCATCCGGGGCTACAAGGTTTGGGGTGACGGGGCGGGGCTGGGGGGCTCTGAGGTCCCATCCCAGGGGTCTGTCTAAGGGGGATCCATCCAAGAAGAGAGTCTGTCAAAGGTGGGGATCTATCCAAGGGTGGCCATCCAAGGGGGGATCCATCCAAGGGGTCAATCCAAGGGGGGATCTCAACAGGGGTTCATCCAAAGGGGCCAGCCAAGGTGGAGGTCGATCCCAGGGCATCCATTCTGGCAGCATTCATCCAAGGGAGCTCACCCAAAGGGGTCCATCAAGGGGATTCATCCAAGAGGGTCCATCCAAGAGGGACACATCAATGGGGGCCCATCAAGGGGGTTAATCTAAGGGAGCCCATCCTCTCGGTGCCTGCCAGGTCTGGTCCATGGGTGAGGGCTGGCAACACCCCATGAACAGGACAGTGGACGGAGGCACCCGCTACCTGGAAACCCTCCTCCCAAGCCCTGGGGCCGAATTCTGTGTCCAGGTGGCGGCTTTCAACAGCGCGGGACTGGGGGTCCCCAGCAATGCCACCTGCAGCATCCTGGGTAGGGGACGGGGCGTGAGGTGGGGTGCAGGTGGAGGTCAGAGGGATGGCACAGGGGTGACACTGGTGGGACCCTTGCAGGGCTGACAGCGGGGAGCACCAGGGTGGCCCGGGTGATGCGGCAGCCCGTCGTCATCGCAGCTGCCGGCTCATTGCTCTGGTTGGCCTTGCTCGCCCTCCTCCTCCTCCTCTGCCAGCGCCGTGCCAGGCAGGACGCTGCGGCTCGCCGCAGGTGAGTGGCCGTGGAGTGGGGTACACGGCGGGGGGGTCCCCAGAATGGTGGGGACGGGATGCCCTGACGGGATGCCTCACCCCACAGGCTGGTGGCTGGTGACTCACCGTGGCTCAGTGGTCCCTGGAAACCTGGCTGTGCACCCCAAAACCTCAGCAGCAGCAGCAGCCTCAGCAGCCGGCTCCTGGGCAGCGATGGCAGGGACCCCCACCCCTCCAGTGAGCCCCAGGGCTGGGACCCCCACCCGGTGCCATGGAACCCCCACCCATGTCAATGAGACCCTCACATGATGCTGTGGGACCCCCACCCAGTGCCAAGGGACCGCTGATCCCTCCAGAGAGCCCCAGGGCTGGGACCCCCACCCGGTGCCATGGGACCCCTACCCATCCCAATGAGACTCTCACATGATGCCATGGGACCCTACCCAGTGCCATGGGACCCCCACCCATCCCAATGAGACCCACATATGACGCCATGGGACCCCCATCCAGTGCGTAAGACCCTCACAGAGTGCTGTGGGATCAGCAAAAGGTACCCCATACTCCCACCCTATGCCTGGGATGCCCTGGTGCCATGGGACCCCCACCCTGGGTGCCCCCCATTGCCTCTTTGCAGGTAGCAGGGACCTGGGGACCGAGAGAAGAATAGAGGGGACAAGGGACACCCAGCTTAGCACCCATGGGTGCCTTGACCTCTCTCACCCTTCCAGCCCTGTCCTTGGAGCCACCAAGCCTCAGCCCCCCCACGCCCCCCACCCGCAGCACCCTCCGTGGGGGGCACCCACTGCCCCCTGGGGACACGGGATGCTGTGGGGGGGGGCACCCCGGAGTGTGCACCTCGCCCAGCACCCCGAACCCAGCACCCTGGGAGCACATCTGCAAGAGAGGTGGGTATGGGGGAGACATGGGGACACACAGGGGACACCAGGGAGGTGGCTCATGGTGCTGTGTCCACCCTCCCCTGCGCAGAGCTGCATCAAGTGCACAGCACCCCGCTGCTCACGGGTGGCCCTGGCCACATCCCTGTCACTGGAAGTGGAGGCGAGTGGGGGACGGATTTTGGGCTGGCAGCTGGGTGGCCTCAGCAAAGGGGACATGATGGTGACACTGCCACTGTCATGGTGGCTGGAGGGGACCGGCAGCAGCTGCCAGTCTTCAGCTCCCCAAAGCCGCGACGGGGCAGTGCCTCTCTGGCCTCCAGTGTCACCAGGTCACCAGCGACACCCCCAAGACCACCCCATGCCTGGCACCCACCAGTGACCCGGTGAGTCTGGGTGTCCCCACTCTGGGGACACGGATGTGTGCCCTGCACCCCAACCCTGTGATGCAAAAGCCACCGTGTCCCTTGCACCTGCAGGTCCCCGGCCACTGTGTGCCCCAGGGACATATCCCCGGTCACCAGGCGCCCCAAGGACATGTTCCCAGTCACTGGGATCCCCAGGGACATGTCTCCAGCCTCTCAGCACCCCAGGGACACGTCCCCGGTCACTGAGAGCCCCAGGGATGCGTCACCAGTCACCAGGCATCCCAGGGACATGTCGCAGGCCACCAGGCACCCCAAGGACCCATCACCAGCCACCAGGCACCAAAGGGACACAGCCTTGGCCACCAAGCACCCTGAGGACACATCCCTGGTCACCAGCTGCCCCAGGGACATGTCTGTGGTCACCAGGCAATCTAGGGATGCATCACCAGTGACCAAGTGCCAGAGGGACATGTCACCAGCTGCCAGGCACCCTGATGACACGTCCCCAGCCAGTGGGAACACCTCTCCAGTCACCAGGCTCCCTAGGGAGAAGTCCCCAGCCACTGGGCACCAGAGGGACAAGTTCCTGGCCACCAGGTACTGCAAGGATGTGTCTCTGGCCACCAGGCACCCCAGGGACCTCTCACTGGTGACCAGGCACCCAAGGGATGTGTTCCTGTCCAGCAGGTACCCCGGAGACATGTCACCAGTCACCAGGCATCCCATGGATAAATTTCCAGCCACTGCCCCCCCCAGGGACACATCACCAGGCACCAGGCACCCTGAGGAGATGTCCCCAGTCCCCGGGCACTGCAGGAACAAGTTCTTGGGCACCAGATACCCCAAGGACATGTCCCCATCCACCAGGTACTCCAGGGACGCATCACCAGTGACCAGGCACCCAAGGGACACATTTCTGGCCACCAGACACCCAAAGGACATGTCACCAGTCACCAGGCATCCCAAGGACACATCCCCAGCCACCAGGCACCCAAGGGACACAACTCCTGGCACCAGGAACCCTGAGGAGATGTCTCCAATCCCTGGTCACCGCAAGGACACATTCTTGGGCAGCAGGTACCCCAGGGACACGTCCCTGGTCAGCAGGTACCACAAGGATGTGTCCCAGGCCACCAGGTGCCCCAGGGACCAATCACCAGTGACCAGGCACCCAAGAGATATGTTTCTTATCACCAGGTATCCTGAGGACACATCACCGGACATGAGGCATCCCAAGGACACACCTCCAGCCACCAGGCACCCAAGGGACACATCTCCAGGCACCAGGCACCCTGAAGATATGTCCCCAGTCACTGGTCACCAGAGGGACATGTTCTTGGGCAACAGGTACCCCAAGGACATGCCCCTGGTCACCCAGAAGGACATGTTCCTAGACACCAGGCACCTCAGGGACCCATCATTGGTGACCAGGCACCTAAGGAACATGTTTCTGGCCACCAGGTACCTCAAGGACATGTCCCCAGCCACCAAGCACCCAAGGGACACATCCCCAGTTCCCGGGCGCCTCTCGCCAGCATTCAGTGATGGGTTCCTCACGCAGCAGCGGGTGGCTGAGGATCTGGAGATGGACCAGAACACCACCTGCCCCAGGTATGCCCTGTTCCCCTGGGACACCTCCATGGTGGTAGCATCCCCCGGTGCCAGCAGTGTCCTTGCCGTGTCCCCCACAGCCCCCCAGCACCAACCACATCACGGTCCTTCTCGCCACTGCACACATATGGATATATCTATGGGCCACCAGCCTCTGAGCTGGGTGAGGAGGAGGAGGAGGAGGAGGAAGAGCAGCCAGCAACGCGGGGCTCGCCAGAGGGGTCCTTGCTGAACGGCTGGGGGTCTGTCTCAGAGGACAACTTCGCCAGCGCCCGCTGCAGCTTGGTGAGCTCCTGCGATGGCTCCTTCCTCCTGGACGCCAGCTTCGCCCGGGCGCTGGCTGTGGCCGTTGATGGCCTCTGCTTTGGCCTCGAGGACACCGATGGAGCCTACGGGGGTGAGCGAAGGGTCCCCAGACCCCCCCTCTGACCCCGAGTATCATCACCTCCTTGGGGAAGGTGGCCCCATCATGACACCACAGTGATGCCACCACCTCCTGCCTTCTCCCCAGCAGGTCCCTCACCACCACCATCACCCTTGGAGGGGGTCTTCTCACCTGGGGTCCCCATCCCTCCCTGGGACTGGGGGACAGTGCTAGGGGTCCCACGGAGAGTGAGGACAGAGGCGGCCATGGGCATCCCACAGCATGGTGAGAGGTGCCCTGACGCTGGGGGTGATGGGCACCGGGGGCGGTGCAGGGTGTCATCTGTTGTGTGATGCTGAAAAATGTGCTTTTCTTTCCAGGTGGCCACAGGTCTGAGAGTGGCAGCCCCTGGGCCAGGGCAGGTGGCGAGCCAGGGACAGGAGGGACAGAAGCGTGGCGGTCCCCAGGGTGTAGGACACAGCAAAGCCAGAGTCCCCTTGGCTCGGCTAAAATCCAGCTTTATTAAGCGGTTCCCCAAAAAGGGGCTCTTTGCTAGCAAAAGCCACCCACAAAGGGTAGGTGGCACCAAGATGGGCGGGTGTCCCTCCTTCTCCAGCTTCCTTGTCCTCCCCAAGTCTCCCCATCCCTTCCCAGCGTCCTTCTTCCCCAGCATCCTCGTCCCCCCAGCCATCCTTGTCCAACCCAAACACCGTTGTCCATTCCAAGTGTCCCTGTCCTTCCCCAGGGTCATTGTCCCCTTGACCGTCCTCATCCCCGCTGACTGTTCTCATCCTCCTGACTGTCCTCATCCTTCCTCAGCATCCCTGTCCCACCTCAACCACCCCTGGCCCTCCCAGCTGTCCTCATCCCTCCTAAGCCACCTTGTCCCTCCTGAACAACCTTGTGCCCTTTCTGAGTGTCCTTATTCCTTCTAATCATTCTCATCCCTCCTGAGTATCCTTACCCTTCCTCAACTGTCCTCACCCCCCCAGTCTCCTCGTCCCTCCCTACCATCCTCATCCCCCTGTGACCATCCTCCTCATCCCTCCTTACTGTCCTTGTCCCTCCCAAGTAACCTTGTCCTTCCCAAGTGTCCTCTTCCCTGCAGTGATCCTCAGCCCCTGGGCATCCTCATCCTTCTGCAGTGTCCTCACCCCCCCCAACCTTCCTTGTCCCTCCCCCACATCCTCATCCCTCTGCAGTGTCCTTGTCCCTCCCATGTATGCTTGTCCCCACAAATGTCATCCCTTCCAAGCATCCTCATCCCTCCAGGCCACCCTTGGTCCTCCCCAGTGTCCTTGGCCCTCCCAATTGTCCTTGTCCCAGGGTCCTTGTCCTGCCTAAGCACCCTCCTCATGCCTCCCCAGCATCCTTCCCCCTCCCCAGTGACTGTCCTTGTCCCTCCCCAGCATCCTCATCCCTCCCAAATGTCCTTGTCCCCAGGATCCTTGTCCTTCCCTGAGCATCCTCCTCATCCCTCCCCAGCATCCTCATCTGTCGCGACTGTCCCTGGTCTCCACAAGCATCCTCATCCTCCTTCAAGCATCCTCGTCTCTCCCAATTGTCCTTGTCTCCAGGCTCCTCACCCCTCCTGAGCATCTTTGTCCCCCCCAAGGTGACTGTCCTTGTCCCACCCCGAGCATCCTTGTTCCCCCCTCACGCTGCTGCCCACGGGCTGCTGGCTCTGTGCAACCCTATTTGGTGCCACTCAGAAATTAAAAAGCATCCCTCCCATCCCCCCCCATGTCCCCATCCCCGTGTCCCCAACCCTGCCACCAGCTCGTCCTCTGCTTTATCGTTTCTCCTGCAACGGGCAGGGAAATGGGGGACCCGGGCGGCGGCGATGGCCGGTCCCTTCACCGCGGTCCCCTGGTGTCCGGCTGCGCCCTGAGCCGTGGCCGCGCGAGCTGGTGGAGCCGCGGGACGAGACGCTGCCCGTTGTGGAGCAGCTGCCGGACACCTGCCCGCGGGGCAGGCAGGAGGGTTTGCCATAGGGGACAACCTCATCTGCAAGGGAGGGGACAAGGGTGGGGTTCAGCAGTGACAACCCCCCAACCCCTCTGGCACGGGGTCAGCAGCTCTGGCTTACCACTGCGGGGTGGGCGATGGGTGACCTTGCGCTCGGCCCCGCTTGGATCCCGCTCTGGTGAGGGGCCGGGGGTCTCACCCGGTGGTGGCAGCGGTGGTGGCGGCAGGTCTGTGGCAGAGAAGAAGGAGAGGGCTAAGCCCACCATGGACACCCCACCCCGGACCCCCACATTTTCCCCCCACACTCACCTCCCAGCTGCTTTTCCCGGCGGTAGCGGCTGCATTTGGGCTTCAGGTGACTTTTTGGGGTCTCCCCACGGGTTTTCCCTGGAGGTGATGGCAGTGTCAGCACCCCCCCAGCTGATGAAGCCCCCACCTACCCAAAATGGCCCACCAGGGCTCACCTCTGCTGGGGGGGGCAGCGGGCTCGGGGCAGGTGGTCCTCGCCAGCATCCGGACTCAGTGGGGGACTGGGTGCCCGCGGAGGGGTGCCGGCACCATGGGGGGGTCTCCTGGCAAAGAGGGGGTGTAGGGTGAAACCAGGCTGGGGGCAGTGTGGTGGGGGACTTGGTGGCCACCACAGTGCCGGCACAACCCCCCCAGTGCCGTGCTGTGCTGGAGTGGGGGGTAACCATGTGGTGCTGGCACAGCTGGGTTGCACCTGAACAGCTGGACTTGCACAGGGCAGCTGGATGAGTGCAGTGGCATGGCTGGGTGAGAGTACCACAGCTGGATGGTAGGGCCACAGCTGGATCACAGCTGCATGGCAGGGTTGGCCACGACACGGCTGGCTCACAATGGCACAGCTGGCACACAGCTGGATAACGACTGCTCAACTCGATCACAGCTTCACAGCTGGATCACAGCACAGCTAGGCTGTGACTGCACAGCTGTATTGCAATGGTACAGCTGGCCCCTGATGCCACAGCTGGATTGCAGTGGCATGCCAGCATTGCAACAGCATAGCTGGATTGCAATAGCACTGCTGGACGGTGGCAGAGCTGAGCCGTGACAGAACAGCTGGATGTCAATGTCCCGGCTAGCTGGTGACAGCACAGCTGCATCACAACGGCACAGCTGGATTGCTATGCCATGACCAGCCCACAGCATCACAGGTGGATCATGACAGCATGGCCAGAGCAGAGCTGGACAACAGGGGTGGATGGTAACAACATGGATGGACCACAAAGGGACATCTGGAGCATGGTGGGACATCCGGACCCCAGTGGAACATCCAGACCCCAACGGCACGGCTGGACCTGACAGCAGAGTAGGGCTGGATCATGACAGCATGGCTGGATTGTGATGGGACATCCAGACCCCAATGGAACATCTGGACCCAAATGAGACATCTGGAACCCTATAAGACATCTGGACCCCAATGACACAGTCAGACCATGATGGCACAGCCGGACTGGATAGTGACAACACAGTGGGATCACAATGGGGACCCCCAGACCATGGTGGGACATCCAGACCCCAATGGGACATCCGGACCCTGATGGCACAGCCAGACCCTGATGGCACAGCCAGACCCTGATGGCACAGCCAGACCCTGATGGCACAGCCGGGCCCAGCAAGGCCCATCTCCTACCGGGGCAGGCGGGGGCTATCAAAGTTGCGGAGGCGGGGGATGTCCTCGGTGGCACAGGGTGATGGTGTCAGGGTGGCGGTGGACCGGCAGCCAGAGGAGGCAGTGGGCGAGGATGCAGCGGTGACACAGGGGACATCCTCACCAAGGTACCACTCCTCCGTCCCCAGCCTGCGGGGTGGGGGCCGTAGGGTGGATGCTGGGGGCCAGCATGCCCCAGCCCCCCCACACCCCCACACTCACCCTCTGGCTGCCTCTTCCTCTTCCTCCTCCTCTTCCTCCTCATCCTCCTGGGCGCACTGGCTGAGCTCGCTGGCTGAGGGTGGTGGGGGCAGCAGCTCTGTCCAGCTCACAGCCGGCGGTTTCACCGCTTGCCCCAGCTTCTTCCCTTTGGCCCCTGCAGTGAGGAGGGATGCTGGAGGGGGGGGGGGGGCTGCGGGGAGGGGACCGCACCACTGGCACCCATGTGTGTCCCCTACCCATCCCACCGCCCTACCGTGCTCGGCCCAGCCACGGGGTGCCTGAAGGGCTGGGGCATCCATCAGCTGGGGACCCCCCCCAGGGTAGGGGGTCCCATGCTGTGAGAAGGGACGGGGGAAGGTGCGGAGCTCCTCGCCGCCCGCCTCGATGGTGCTGTAAACCGGACCCTCGCTGGCCCCCGCCCCAAATTGCTCCGTCTGGGCGATGTAACGGGTGATGCCGGCATCTGCAGAGGGTGCCAGCGCCATCAGGGCTGACCGTGACCCCCCCAGTCCAAGCCACCCATTCCCGTGATGATCCCTCACCATTGTAGTATCTCTCAGTGTTCCCCAAGCCAGTGGTGGCACCGGCTGCCCCGCCACCGCGCCACGCGTCTGCCAGCCATGGGTAACCCCCAGCAGCGGCTGCCCTGCAAGGAGACAGGGTGAGGGGTGCTGCCGGTTGGCGCTGGGGGTCCCGGGGAGCGGTGGGGATACCGGGGGGTTACCTGGGGCTGCCGCGCACTGGAGCTGGGAAGGTGACTGCGGAAAGAGGTGGGGGTGAGGGCGGTGAGGGGCCGTGCCGGGTCCCCGCAGCACCTATAGGCTTACCAGTGGGTGTATAGGCAAAGGATGCTGGAAAGAGAGAGGTGGTGGGTGGCTGGTGGGTAATGGGTGCCAGGGTGAGGGGGGTCCCAGGGAGAGCACCCCGCGCCATACCGGCAAAGTGGCTGAGCTCCTTCTTCCTGCGGCGGCGGCTGTAGAGCCAAGCGGCGGCGGCAGCGAGGATGACCCAGCAGGCACCGCCGACACCGGCGATGAAGGCCGGCCGCCTGGCCACCTCGGCCAAACGCTCGGCCACGCTGCTCCCGCCCGCCGGCCCCACATCCTGCTCTGCCGGGGGGGCTGCAAGCAACATGGGGAAGGGGGACACACCGGCAGGGGTGCCGAGGAGCCGTCCCCAGCACTGAGGTGACCCCTGCCACCCCCACCCATGGGTGCAGCAGTGGTGACAAGGGACTCACCGATGTGGATGGGGACAGGGGCACTGCGGGCACCCACACCGGCACCGGTGGCAGCGGCGACTTCGGCATGGTAAGGGACACCGGGGACCAGTCCCTGCAGCACCGTCGCCAGCACGGTCCCCTCCACGCTCTGGTTGATGTGGAAACGGCTTTCGTTGCCCAGGCACCAAATCTGGGGGGGGGGGGGGGGGGGGGGGGAGAGTGTGGGAAACAACGTGGGACACCCATAGGAACACAATGACATGGTGTCATGGGGGGACAGAGGGGACCCGCCACGTCCCCGCCACCACCTGCCATTACCCGGTAATCGCGGATGATGCCGTTCTGCTCAGCTGGTGGCGGTGGCTGCCACGAGATGCGGACACTGGTGCCATTACCAACCACGCTGACAGCTCGCGGCGGGGCGCTGGGGGCTGTGGGGAGGGACAGGTGGGATTTCACCTCCAGGGTGTCCCCAGGGACCTCTGCCACCCCCTTCATCCCCACACTCACCTGCCTCGGGGGTGCGCAAGGCTCGCACGGCACTGTCAGGACCATGGAGGTGATGGAAGTAGGGTCGGACCTTGACCTCGTAGTCCTGGCCCCGGCGCAGGTCAGTGAGCAGGGCCCCCCGCTCCCCTGGCGCCCACACTGCCCGCGCCTCCTCCCAGCGCCCGCCACGCCGCCGGTACAGCACCCGGTAGCCCTGGAGGAAGGGTGCTTGGCGCTCCACCTGGGGACCCAAGGGGAGGGTGGGATGGGGGGGATGCTCGGCGCTGGGAGCCCTGTACCGGCAGCGCAGCACAGCACTCACAGTCCAGGAGAGGCGGACGGCACCCGGTGGCAGCACCACAGGTTCCTGGAGGTGCACGGCCACTTGTGCCAGCTCCCGCTGCACCTGCTCGGGGTCCAGCCCTGGCTGCGTGGGGCTGGCGTCTGGCAAAAACATGAGAGAGTGGAGGGCCATGGGCACCCCCACTGGTGTCACCAAGTGGGGATGCCATGGTGGTGCTACATTCCCATGGTGGGTCCATGGGAACCTCCGCTGGCATCACTGGGCGGGGATACACCCGAAGGTTCTGGGTGTGTGGACACCTCCATCAGCATCACCAAGCAGGGATGCACCCAAGAGTGGTGGGTGCATGGGCACCTCCATTGGTGTCACCAAGCGGAGATGGTCCCAAGGGTGGTGGGTGCATGGGCACCTCCCATCAACATCACCAAGAGGAGCTGCACCCAAGGGTGATGGGTTCATGGACACCTCCACTGGTGTCACTGCCAGGTCTCACCTTGGGTGCGCACGGGCTCCGAGATGCCGCTGGGGTCGCTGAGCCCGTAGGAGTTGACTGCCCGCACCAAGAAGAGGTAGACAGTGTCAGGGATGAGGCCGGTCACCGTGTGGGTCTCACCCTCCACGTCAGCTGCCACTGTCTGCCATGGGCCACCCACCGCCTGGCTGCCAGGGAACAGGGGTGACCCGTGGCGGGGTGGCACCAGGCCACCACGTCACCCCTGCAGCCAGAGAGGACACCGGTGTGATACCTGAAAGCCTCCACTATGTAGGAGGTGACATCGGTGGCACTGCTGTCCTTGTTCCCTTTCCAGCTCAGGGTGACACTGCTTTTGGTGATGTTGGTGACCACAGGGGTGGAGGGTGGCCCAGGGAGAACACCGGGCTCGGGGGAAGGTGGGGAGAGGTTGGATCCATCGCCTGCAGGGAGGTGCATGGAGATCTGGGGTGGGGTGGTCCGCGATGCCACGTCATCTCCAGCGCAGTGATGTCCCCGTGACCCACCTTGCACCTCCAGGGAGCTGCCCCAGCGTGTCTCGCCCACCGAGCTGGTGGCCACACACTCGTAGTGCCCAGAGTCCGTCACCTGCGAGGGGAAGAGCTCCTGCCCCATCACCCTGAGCACCCGTCACCTTGGCACCCGCCACCCTATGCACCCACCACCCTGAAGACCCCCCACCCTGAGCACCCATCTCCTTTGCACCCATTACCCCCAGTACTTACCACCCTGAGCACCCACCATCCCGAGCACCCACCTGCCCTGGGCACCCACCACCCTGAGCACCCACCACCCTGAGCACCCACCACCCCGAGCACCCACCACCCCGAGCACCCAATTTCCTTTGCACCCATCTGCCCTGGGCACCCACCTCCCTTTGCACCCACCACCCTGAGCACCCACACCCCCCCCCCCCCACCCCAGGAGCCCCCCCACCCCTGCAGTGCCCCGCCATGGGTGGTCCCAGGGTGGGTGCCCTGAGCCCCAGCTCCAGGCCGGCTCACCCGGAGGCCGGTGATTTGCAGGGTGCCATTCTCCAGCAGGCTGGCGCGGGGCTGGGCACCCACCAGGGTGCTCCCGTCCTTCAGCCACCCGACGCTGACCGGGGGGCCACCGCCCCCCACCCAGCAAGGAAGCCACGCCGTGGCCCCCACCGGCAGCACCGTCTGGTTAGCAGGACCCCGGCGGATCACCGGCGGCCGGTGCTCAGCCAGAGCTACCGCAGATGGGGGGAAAACCAGGAATTCCTCAGCGATGGGATGGATGCCACTCATGCACTGAATGCGCCCGTTCTCTGCCGGCATGGGACTTACCCTCTTCCACGTCCAGCCGCGCCTTGGCCAACACGCTGCCGGCCACGCTGATGGCCTGGCACAGGTAGTAGCCGGCATCGGCGGGCTGCACGGCGGCGATGGTCATGGCACCGCCGGGGCTGACCGAGAAACGGCCAGCGGGGTGTGGGGGCTGGCCAGGGAACAGCAGGGTCTGCGGGGGAGGGAGGGGCGAGAGGGCTGCTGAGTAGGGGGGAGGGCAGGGGATGGGGTGGGAATTGAGATGGGATGGGGATGGGGACTGGGGTGGGATGGGGATGGGAATATGGACACAAGGATGGGATGGGGACAGGGATGGGAATTGGGACAGGGATGAGACTGGAATGAGGACAGCGATGGGATGGGGACAGGGATGGGAACTGGGACTGGGATGGGATGGACACAAGGATAGGAATTGGGACAGGAATGGGAGTGGGATGGAAATCGGAACAGAGATGGGAATGGGATGGGGATAGGGATGGGAATTAGGACAGGAATGGGAATGGGATGGAAACAGGGATGGGAACTGAGACTGGGATGGGATGCAGGCAAGGATGGGGACTGAAGATAAGGATGAGAATTGGGACAGAGATGGCAGTTGGGACAGGGATGGAATGGGGACAAGGATGGGAACTGGGATGAGATGAGATGAGATGGGAATAAGGATGGGGAAGGAATGGGGATGGGGACAAGGGCAAGGATGAGGACAGGGACAGACCTGGCTACCCTCCTTCTGCCAAAACACGGCGGGCGGCGGGTTGCCCTTGCTCTGGCACTGGAAGGTCACGCTCTGGCCGGGGGCAACAGTCTGGTCACGGGGCCCGGTGACGAGCTGGGGGGGCACTGCCACACCGCAGGGAAAGAGGAGGGCTTGCCTGGCTGCTTTGCCAGCACCCATGGGTGCTCCCTCAGGGACCACCCCCCTTACCGTGCACAGTGAGGGTGCCTGACGCCTCCGACCTGCCCACGCTGTTGTCGGCCACGCAGGTGTAGGTGCCCTCGTCCTCCGCCCGCAGCCGGCTGATCCGCAGGGTGTTGTTGGGCAGCACCTCCCACCTGGGGGGGAACCCCACGAGGCCGCGGCGCCGGCAGGGTGCCGGGGCACCACGAGAGCGCAGGGTGCCGCAGGGAGGCGGGATGCGATGGGGATGTGGGATACGTTGGGGGTGGGGGTACGACAGGGGTCTGGGATGCAAGGGAATTGGGGGCTGCAATGGGGCTGCAGGATGCAGCGAGGATGTGGGATGCAGTGGGGATGTGGGATGCAGTGGGGATGTGGGCTGCGTTGGGGGTGGTGGATGCAAGGGAAATGGGGCTGCAATGGGAAGGCGGGATGCAACGAGGATGCGGGGTGCGATGAGGATGTGGGATGCATTGGGAGTGTGGGTACGATGGGGGTGTGGGTACAGCGGGGGTCTGGGATGCAAGGGAAATGGGGGCTGCAATGGGGAGGCAGGATGCAACGAGGATGCGGGATGCAGTGGGGATGTGGGATGGAGGATGCAACAGGGATATGGGATGTGATGGGGGTGCTTGCAGCCATGGGGATGCGGGATGCGACGAGCACACCAGACCAGCAGGCAGCGACGCCACCCAGCCGCCCCCCAGCCAGCCCCCTCACCCAGCGCTTACCTTCCCGGTGGCATCTCGCCCTCCTCCTTGCGCCAGCGAGCCACTGGCCGGGGGTCCCCCACCACCTCGCAGGGAAACTCCACCGTCCCCTCCACCAGCACCGCTTGGTTGAGAGGCCTCTTGCCGAACGCCGGGCGCTCTGTGGAGCAGCCATCAGTCCTGCCGGGATGGCAGCCACCCACAACACCCCAAAAAGGACATCCCTGTCCCCACGCACCGAAGACCACCAGCTCTGCCGGCTCGCTGTCCCTCTCCCCCACCACGTTGGTGGCCACGCAGACGTAGATGCCGGCGTCGCTCTTGCGGGTGCTGGCCAGCATCAGCTTCCCACCGCGGATCTGCCGAGCAGTCCCACTCAACCGGGGTGGGGGGCTCAGACCCCCCAACCCAGATTTTGGGACCACCACCCCCTATGTATCCCTCACCGTCAGGCGCTCGTCCTTGTCGCTGAGCCGGGCACCATTCTTCTTCCAGGAGACACTGGGTTCAGGGTGGCCGCGGGGGGGGACGCACTCCAGGACAGCTGGTTCACCTGCCGCCACCACCACGTCCCCGGGGGGCTGCCGAAAATCATCCCGCAGCACTGCGGGGGGGGGGGTGTGGGGGGTGTGTGCATGATGTCAGCTCTGCCTCAGTTTCCCCACCCCTGCACCCCTTGTGCTGGGGATCCCCCCCCTTTCCCCCCATGGAGATAATAAAGCTTAGCAATGCAGGACCTGGGTCTGACCCCCAAAGCAGGATGTGACCCCCCCCAAACCTACCCCGTCCCCCCCGAATAACCCCTGGTGACCGAGCTGAGCGCTCATGCTGGTCTAAGCCTGGTCTGGATTTAACCCCGGCATCATCCCGGTCCTGGGTCTGACCCTGAGCCGCGGCTCAACCCGGAGCCATCCAGCAGCCAAAGCTGGGGGGGGGGGGGGCTGGGGGGAGCACCAGGGACAGTGTTTTCATTGATTTTAATTTGTTTTGATTAATTTTCAAGTATTTCTGATTAATTTCATTAGTTTTCACTTATTTTCATTTCTTTGCATTGATTTTCAATTATTTTCACTTCTTTGTGCTTCTTTCCTTTTCACTTTCATTCACACACATTTATACTGATTTTCACTACTTTTCATTTCTTTTCACTTATTTTCAATTATTTTCATTTCTTTTCACTCCTTTTCTTCTATTTTCACTTCCTTTCACCTCTTTTCACCCAGCAGCCTGGGGGGTTTGCAGCCCCTCACCCCCACAGCTGCCTACGTGGTAGGCTCAGCGGTGACACCAGACTCCCCCAGCCCCCCCAAATCCCCGCCCCCCAACCCAAAACGCCCCCCCCAGCCCCAGCACCTCCCCATTGTCCCCCCTCCAGGGACTCACCGGCCACCTCCAGGGAGGCATTCCTGCTGGTGGCCTCCCCCAGGTAATTCCTGGCCACGCAGACATAGACCCCCTCGTCGGGCTTCCCCCGGCGGCCGTGGAGGATGCGGAGGAAGAAGAGGGACCCCCCCGGCAGGAGGGTGCGGTGAGAGCGGGGGTCCTCCCGGTCCGTCTCCACCCGCTCCCCATCTTTGTACCACTCCACTGCCGGGGATGGGCGCCCCTCAGCTTTGCAGCTCAAAGTGGCCGGTTCCCCCTTGGAGACCAGGAGATCCGTGGGATGCTCCACAATACGGGGTGCTGTGTCCTCCAGCTGAGGGTGGGACCCTGCAGGAAAAGTAAGGAGGGGGGGGTGTCCCCACTATCCGCCCCTTGCTCCCAGGGAGGTGGGGAGGGGGGCCTTGTGGGGGGTGAGCATCCTCCATCAGCTGGGGTTTTTGGGGCACCATCCCCTGCTTTGCTTGGTGGGCAGGAGGTGAGATGAAGTGTGGCCAGGTCTCAGCTGTGTGCACCCCCCCAGTGCAGGGTGGGAGCGGGACTGGTGGGCGTCAGGCCTCAGACACACCAGGGGATGGGGACAGGGGGCCAAAGCAGCTCTGCTCCCAGTAGCGCCACTTTTCTACCCATTTTCCAACTGGGCATTCCTGGGGAAATGGGACTGGCGCTAAATTCACCCAAAAAGGGGATTTTTCCATCAGCTGCAAGTGACAATTTTCTGTAGTGGAGCTGGTGACTCCGTGTTACAGAAAACACTTAATTTTAAGTTTAAAAAAATATGTTGTGTCTGTGGGGTTGTTTCAGGAAAATCCCCACCGTTAAGGCACAGGAATTAATGAATGCTCATTAATGCTGGGATAATTAATACTCATTAACGCTGGGGTCTAACTGGCTGGGTCCGGATGGCATGGCCCACCCGTGTCCCCAGTGCCACCCACGGCTGGCACTGCAGTTCAGGCTGTGGTCACTGAGTGTCACTGCTGTCCCAGACACCAGCTGCATGCACACGCACATGTAAACGCACACCCAGGCATGCATGTGCATTCACACGCGTGCAGCTTGCACCCACACGTGTGTGCATGCACATGCACCCACGTGCATGAACCAGCATGCTGCCAGGCAGAGGCAGGTGTGTATGCACCACCGCGCATTTGCACATGTGCATGCACTTACACACGTGCACATGCAGGTGCACATGTGTATGCATGCATTTGTGCAGGGGCATGCCTGCATGCACATGGACATGCAGATGCATGCACACGTGTGCATTCACACAGGGGTGTGCATGCACGCACCTATGCACACACAGAGGTGCACACACACGTGTATTCCCACAGGGGCACGTATGCACACACAGACATGCACTTGCACACACATTTGCACATGCACACGGGTGTGTACATCCATGAACATCCACACACGCATTCATGTGGGTTGCACAAGCCTGTGCTCACCCACATCCCTGCATATCCACACATGCACACACATGCACATGCATGCCCACTGCACACACGTGTTCCCCCATTTGCACACGCACACACGCATGCACACACGCCCTTTGCCTGCTCCTGGCCCAGCTCCTGAGCATCACAGGGTGGCAGGGGGATGGCTGCGACTTGGGGCACCCTGGGCAGGCGGGATGGGTTGCCATGGGGATGGGATGCAGCTGCCATGGGGACGAGGAGGGATGCTGCGGGGTACTGGGTACCCCGTGGGGCAGCAGCGGGATGGGGTGGGCGCAGCGGGGAGCAAAGGGGCCGCAGCTGGGCCCAGTGGCTAATTGGGATGACCAGGGGGTCAGACCAGGCCCCCTCCTGTGCCTGGGTGGTTGTGCTGGGGCGGGGGGTCCCAGGGCGGGGTTGGGGGCACCCCCCCTCTCATCAGACACCCTGAGACAGCTGGAGAGGGAAGTTCAGACTAAAAAGAGAGAAAAAGCTCAAAAAGCCTTAAAATTCAGGCAGACACCCCCTCCCTCACCCAGAGTACCCATAGCTGGCCCGGGCTGTCCCCCTGTGCCCTCCCACTCCATCCCAGCTCGGGGATATAGGGATGGTTTGGGGACACCAGGCTGGTTTAGGGACACTGGGGTCCTCCCAGCTCAGGGTCTGGGGGTTGGTTTGGAGACACAGGGAGTTTGGGGGTAGTCCTGGTTCCGAGTCTGGGAATTGGTGTGGGAACAAGGGGACAATCTGGGGACACAGGGTCAGTCCTGGTTCATGGTCTGGGGGCCAGTGTAGGGACATGGGCCAGTTTGGGAACAGGGGTTAGCTCCTGGTTCAGGATCTGGGGACACAGAGCTGGCTTGGGGACACCGGGATGGTCCTGGTTTGGGGTCTAGGGGCCGGTTTGGAGACACGGGGTTGTTCCCAATTTGGGGACGGTCCCGGTTTGGGGTCGTGGGGACTATCTGGGGACACGGAATCACTCCCAGTTTGCGGTCTGGGAACCCGGCGCTGGTCCCGGTGGGGTCTCGGCTGGGGCTGAGGGACTGCGGCTATTGCCAGCATCACCAGTACACCGGGACCAGGGGCACCAGGACAGTGGGACACGGGGATGGTGGGACACCCGGACAACAGCAGCCCGAGACCACGGGATAGCGGGACACGGGGACAGTGGACCCGGGGACGGGACAGAGGGATCCCGGGACAGCGGGGACACAGGGACACGGGGATAGCGGGACCCCAGGACAGCGGGACACGGGGACAGCGGGACCCGTGGGCACGTACCGTTGCCGGGGCCGAGGCCGGGGTGGTGCAGCGCGGCGATGCTGCGGTTGATGCCCAGCAGCAGCTGGGAGGAGTTGGAGCCCTCGGCCCCCAGCGAGTCGGCGAACAGGTTCATCTGCAGCAGCGTCTTCAGCAGGTACCGCAGCATCCTGGCTCGGCTCGGCTCGGCTCGGCTCTGCTGAGCTCGGCTTTGCCCAACTTGGCTGGGCTCAGCGCGGTCCGACCCAGCACGGCTCAGCTCGGCTCAGCGCGGTCCGACCCAGCGCGGTCCGACCCAGCACGGTCCGACCCAACACGACTCAGCTCGGCTCAGCACGGTCCGACCCAGCACGGTCCGACCCAGCACGGCTCAGCTCGGCTCGGCTCAGGTCAGTCTGACCCAGCGCGGTCCGACCCAGCACGGCTCAGCACGGTCCGACCCAGCACAGTCCGACCCAGCACGGCTCAGCACGGTCCGACCCAGCACGGCTCAGCTCGGCTCGGCTCAGGTCAGTCTGACCCAGCGCGGGTCCGACCCAGCACGGCTCAGCACGGTCCGACCCAGCACGGTCCGACCCAGCACGGCTCAGCTCGGCTCAGCACGGTCCGACCCAGCACGGCTCAGCTCGGCTCGGCTCAGGTCAGTCTGACCCAGCACGGCTCAGCTCGGCTCGGCTCAGCACGGTCCGACCCAGCGCGGCTCGGTTCGGTCCGGCTCAGCGCGGTCCGACCCAGCGCGGCTCAGCTCGTCTCAGCTCGGTCCGGCCCCGCACGGCTCAGTTCGGCTCGGTTTGGTTGGGCTCTGCACGACCCGACCCAGCGCGGCTGAGCTCGGCTGAGCCCGGCTCAGCCCCGCACGGCTCAGCTCGGCTCGGCTCAGCCCGCGGCGCCGCCCCCCGGGTCCGGCGGGGAGCGGGGGCGCGGTCAGCGCCGTGAGAGGGGGGTGGGGGGGGTTCCTGCCCCCCCCTTTTGAGAAGGGGGATGGGGGTGAAGGGGGGGATATGTGATGGGGGCGCCGTGGTAGGGAGCGGAGGGGGGTTGGGGTGACCTTTGCGGGGGGCAGAGGAAAATGAGGTGGGGGGGTCGGGTTGGAGGAGGGAGGAGGAGGAAGAGGGGCAGAGAGGCAGCAGCTGCCCAGCCTCACCCCAACAACACGGCTCCTCCCGGGGCTGCCCCCACCCCAGCCGCAGTCCCCGTCCCCCCCCCCCGGCAGTGAACCCCAAAAGACAGTTCACCCCCCCCGGGGAATGTGGCTGTGCATCCCCACCCCGGCACCGGGGGGCCCTGGCAGAGGCAGGTGCCACTTCTGGGGGTGCTGGGACCACCCGTGGCCTTGAACTTGGGGGGGCGGGGGGACATGACGACAAGCAGCAGTGAATGATGCTGCTGAATTCATAATTAGCAATTAGCTACTTAATTAATGCACTGGGGCTGAGGTGTGAAGCAATGCGCCTCTTCCAGTAAGACCCCCAGCTTGTTATTGGGGGGCTTGTTATGGGGGGGCTTTGTTACGGTGGCACTAACGATCACCTTGGCGTAGGGCAAAGGTGGGTGTGATGAGGGGGGATGGCAGGGGGAAAGGGGGGTGTCAGAAGCAGGGAGACCCCGGGGGGGGGGGCACTGGATTAGGCAGCCTGGGGCGGAGAGAGGAGGTGGGGTAGGGAGGGGAAGGGGCGATGGGGGGGGGACCGGGAGGGACATACACATCTGGGGCACGATGGGCAGGGTGAGCAGGAGAAGGGGTCTCACATCTGGATGCGCAGCAGTAGGTGAAGTGGGCCCGTGCGCTTTTGCTCATCTGGAGGGGGTACGGACGTGACCCAAAGGGGGTTCACATCTGGAGGGCTCTTGGGGTACAGCTGGGGGAGGGGGGGGCTTTTCCATGCACATCTGGGGCACTGAGGGCCTCAGTGATGTTCACATCTGGGAGGGTTGGGTGGTCTGGGGGATGCGTGCGCATTCAGGCAAACAGCTGGAGGGCTCAGGCCACAGCTGGAGGGGTCCCTGAGTCACAGCTGTGCACACATCTGAAGGCACAGGAGTGCCCAAGCACATCTGGCGAGCCGGGTGCTTTGCATTCATGCACATCTGGAGGCGCAGGTAGGAGATGGGCAAGCACACATCTGGGCACACATCTGGAGAGCTCACATAAGCACGGTCACCTCCACTCAGAGCTGTGCTGGGGCTGCAGACAGGTGCACATCTGGACCTCTGCACACATCTGGGACTGCTCAGCCTCCCCGGCAGTCTCCAGGCTCTCTGTATCCCACCAAACCTGCCTGGTCCCGGCAGTGCCAGCGGCAGCAAAGCTCCGACCTGGGCGTCTTGGGGGCGATGCATTATTCATCCCTCCCTCTCATAGCCAGGCCTGGAGAAAGTAAATAAATATTAATTTAATAGGACCACAAAGCTTTTCCGTTTCTCCTGCCGGGGATGCGGCAGCCCGAGGATTTCCCGATAGGATTAAAACAAAAAAAAACCAAAAAAAAAAAAAAAGAAGAAGGAAAAATAAATTAGCCATAGAAGAGCAGGTTTGTCCAACTATTATCCAAATAATTCTCTGGAATGGGAATTTCAGGTGATGCTGGAATATTAAATGTGGTGGCATTTTGTCCCTCCACGTCTCCTTTTGGGTGTCCCTGAAAAGCTGAGCCATGGGGATGGGACATCTCCGACCCGAGAATCGGGGATGGAAAGGGATGTTAATCCCCGGAGAGCTTTTGGGCCTCATTTCATGGAGTGTTTTCAAGAGAGGAGAGTTTGTAATGGGAATCCCGGAGCTTTTGGGGAACCCCAGGAATGGAAGCACCTCTGTGTTAATCCCACTCCAAGGCCCGAGGCTGCGGTGAGGGTCTCCCGGGGGTGGCACATCGCTGATACCTCCTCCAGAACGGCTTGGGATGGGGAACGGAGACAAAGGAGCAGCCTCATCCCGATGGATAATCCTCCCCCCCCCATTCATCCCCGTTAATCAGCTGGGCAAACAGCGAGCGCGGGGGGCATTGCCTCCTTGTTAGCAGATTTATTACCGCTACCAAGGCGTTTAATTGCCCTTTTATTCGGCGATTAGCAGCTGTTTGCGCAGGCTTTGCCCAAACCTCTCGCTGCCACAGCCCAAAATCACCTCCCAAAATTTTTTTTTTTGGGGGGGGAAGCTTCCCCTGGACTTCAATATCCTCGTTATTCCTCCTTATTTTTGCTCCATCATTATTTATCCTTATCTTTCCCAACCCTCCACAGCATCGCCAGGCAGCATCAGGGTGGGGAAACTGAGGCACAAAGGAGCTGGCAGCAATGACGAGCGACAAGATATTTGTATGGGCAAATGAACGGCTGGGACCCCCCTGTGCCGATGGGGGGGTGTGTGTAAATCCCTCACAGCTCCGTTATTACCATCCCCCCTGAGAGCCCCCCACCCCGAGCTGGGCAGTTTGCCAGAAAATGCGGCTTTTTGAATATTTATAGAGGTTGTGGCACGGCACATGGGCTGGGGGGGGACACACACATACACAGAGAGGGGCTGTGGGGGGGGCCAGCCTGGAGAGGAGCAGTGCTGGGGTGCTGGGGGAGGGTGCTTGAGTGGGTTGGGGGGTGACACTGAGGCAATTGGGGGTGATGTTGCGAGGGTTTTGGGGAGCCTACTGGGATGCTGTAGGGGGTGACACTGGGATGCTGTAGGGGATTCTACTGAGATGCTTTAGGGGGTGATGCCAGGACGCGCTAAGGGATGATGGTGGGATGTTTGGGGGGAACATACTGGGATAAATTAGGGGATAATAGTGGGAAGCGCTAAGGAATGATGCTGGGTGTTTTAGGGGAGCATACAGGAATGATACTGGGATGCTGTGGGGGATGACACTGGGATACTTTAGGGGATGATGGTGGAATGCTTTAGGGGATGATGGTGGGATGTTTTTGGTGAGCGTACTGGGATGCTTTACAGAACGACACTGGGATGCTTTAGGGGATGATGGTGGGATGCTTTAGGGGGTGCTGCTGCCATGCCCTAAGGAATGATGCTGGGATGTTTTCAGGGAGCTTACTGGGGTGCTTTAGGAGATGATGGTGGGATGCTTTAAGGAAGGAAGCTGGCATGTTTTAGGGGAGCATATGGGAATGATTTGGAGGATAATGCTGGGATGCTGTAGGGGATGTCACTGAAATGCCTTAGGGGGTGATGCTGGCATGCATGGAGGGATGCTGGGAGGTATTGGGGAGTGACAGTGAGATACACTGGGATGTTTTAGGTGAGCGTATTGGGATACTTCAGATGATGGTGGGATGTTTTAGAGGCTGATGTCTGGATGTGTTAGAGAATGATCCTGGGAAGCTTTAGGGGATGACAGTAGGATCCTTTAGGGTTGCTGTAGAAGTTGATGCCAGGATCTTTTAGGGGATGGTGCAGGGATGCTTTAGGGGAGCCTGTTGGGGTGCTTGAGGGGATGACACTGGGAAGCTTTAGGGGAGCACACTGGGATGCTTTAGGGGAGTGCACTGGGATGCTTTAGGGGATGATGCTGGGATGCTTTAGGGAATGGTGCTGGGATGCGTTAGGGGATGGTGCCAGCATGCGCTAAGGGATGGATAACACTGAGATGGTTTAGGGGAGCACATTGACATGCTTTAGGGGATGATGCTGGGATGCTTTAGGTGAGCAGATTGAGATGCTTTAGGCCATGACCTGGGGATGCTCCGTGGGATGGTGTGGGATGCCTTGGAGGACGGGTGTCAGGCTGTCTTTCCTCCACACCTGGCAGACGCAGGAGGCCGGTGGGTTGAGGTCTCCTTGTGGGGCATCCCAGCCTGCCTCATTACTGCCGTCTTCGGGAAGCCAGAGCCCATGTGTTCTCAAGACAAGCGACTCGGGGTATATTAACATCCCATTTCCACCTCTTTAATATAGAGTTTGTCGAGATCATTTATCAGCCAAGGCTCCCTTCAGGGCCAGGGGAAGCCAGGCAGAGCTCGGCAGCTGGGTCACGGTGAGAGGCGAGGGATGCTCATCCCCGAAGGAAGCCGACTCCGGGTTTAACAGGTAGTGGCTCATGTGCGAATCGCTAGTTTGGGACCGGCACATCATTGGGAAAGGCTCTATCAAAGCTGGGCTTAATTGGGTGGAAGGCTTGTTTGCATGGCCGCTAATGGGGGATCAGAGGGCCGGGGACCCAGCGCTGACGGCCCTACAAAGGCAAGCAATTACTTGCTTGTCTGCATTATGTATTAACCCATCTGGGGCCGGGATATTGGCTTTGAAAGGGAGACAAAGGCGGAGGCGTGGCGCTGGCCCCCACGCCGAATTAGCCCGCCTGGGTCCCCTTTGTGCAGCGGGCAGGGCAGCTGGATGTAGGATGCAGCCCCTGAGGATGCTGATGGGTACCAACACATGGCAGCAGGGCGCTGCCTCGCTCAGCATCCCCGCATCATCCTAAATATTGCATCCAGCATCGTTGCTCGCCTTTCATCGGTCACCACGGTTTCCTGCCTGCGGCCATGTCTCAGGATAATTAGAGCTTTGGCTTTAATTAGCCACCATCGCCATTAATAAGTTTATACTTCTTTTTGGCAGCGTATTTGGGAGACGGGAGGTTAATTATGAACTGGTCAGAAAATTGCAGTAAACACTAAGCTGTGTCTAATGACTTGTCCGCTTGGCTTTTTGGCTAATTGTTAATTATCCTTACTGAATTGGAAGGTTGGCTTGAACAAGGCAGCAGGGGAGCGTTGGGGAGCAGGGGTTGCTTCCCCACCGCTGCCCCAAGCTGCTTGTCCTGCCATTCCCCTGTTCCTGGGGAGCTGAGGATGGCCACAACTCATTGCACAGGTGATTCCCACTGAGAACAACCACAACTCATTGCACGGGTGAGCCCCACTGAGAACAGCTACAACTCGGTGCACGGGTGAGCCCCACTGAGAACAGCTACAACTCGGTGCATGGGTGAGCCCCACTGAGAACAGCCACAGCTCGTTGCTCACGGTGCCCCACTGCAGGGAGGCTGAGAACAGGCACAACTCGCTACAGGAATGAGTCTCTGAGGCATTTAGTGGGTTGGGGGACACCCACGAGCCCCCTGCTGCTGTGTCATTAGCAAGCGGTCAAATGGCCCTAATGGGGACGCGGGGCTGCATCGCAATCAGCTGCTCTAGAGGAATAATGAATTTTTCAATCCCTAATTAACCGTTAACCTCATTTGCATTCCTCCCCCAGCTTACAGCGAGCCCCTCTAATTGGGGCCTGATTAGCTCCTGAGCAGGGGTGTTTCCATACGGCTCAGCGCTGGTGGGCTCAGGGATGGGGGGAAGGGGCTGGTGGCCCCCTAGGCTCGGGGACACGCTGGCAGTGGGTGTGTCCCCGTGGACAGCTGGCTCTGGGGACACCGGCAGCAGTGGGGACATCCCTTTGGGGACCCTGCTTTGTGGACACATGGCAAGGCTGATGGTGGGTACAGCTCTCTGGAGACACGATGTGGGGCTGGCAGTGGGGACATCCCTTTGGGGACACAGGGGTGGCAGCGGGTGCAGCCCTTTGGGAACACAGTTGCAGTGGGCACATCTTTTTGGGGACACTCCACAGGGGTGGCAGTGGGTACATCCCTTTGGGGACATGACACAGGGGTGGCAGTGGGGATATCCCTTTGGAGACATGGTGGCAATGGGCACATCTCTTTGGGTTTATGGTGGTGGCAGGGACATCCCTTTGGGGACACAGGGGTGGCAGTAGGGACATCCCTTTGGGGACATGACACAGGGCTGGCAGTGGATACCTCCCTTTGGGGACACGGGGTGGCAGTGGATACATCCCTTTGGGGACACTCCACAGGGCTGGCAGTGGGTACAACCCTTTGGGGACATTCCACAAGGGTGGCAGCAGGTACATCCTTTTGGGGACACTCCACAGGGGTGGCAGTGAGTACAACCCTTTGGGGACACTCCACAAGGGTGGCGGCGGGTACATCCCTTTGGGGACACAGGGGTGGCACTGGGGACATCCCTTTGGGGACATGACACAGGGCTGGCAGTGGGGATATCCCTTTAGGGACATGGTGGCAATGGTGGCGGCGGGTACATCCCTTTGGGGACACAGGGGTGGCACTGGGGACATCCCTTTGGGGACACTCCACAGGGGTGGCAGTGAGTACAACCCTTTGGGGACACTCCACAAGGGTGGCGGCGGGTACATCCCTTTGGGGACATGACACAGGGGTGGCAGTGGGGACATCCCTTTGGGGACACAGGGCTGCCACCCCTTTGGGGAGGGTCCCAGGGCTGGCACTGGGGACATCCCCCTGGGGATACGCAGCCGGCGACAAAGAGCCTGCCGGCCCCTGCCCGGTAAGGCGGGGGTTAATGTCGTCCGCCCCCCTCCCCGCCGCAGCCCCGCACCTCCGCCAGCCCCTAATCCCCGTAATTAGAAGGGGATAATTACGGCCCCTGATTGCTCCCGGCCGCTCTCCTGCCAGATGTGCTGCAGCAGGCAGGAGCGGGCAGCCCCCCCTAATCCTGCCCTTTCTCCGCACCCCCCCCCCCCCATTTTGTTTAACCAACATGGCCCTAATTAAAGCGTTTAATTAAGGAGCCCGGACCGCGATGCCAAGCCGGGGGGGGGGCCCATAGGACCCCCAAACCCATCCCCGCTGCTTGGGGGGGGGCGGGGGGGAGCTTGGGGGGATCAGATCTCATCGGCGCTTGTCAGTGTCGGCTTAAAGCAGAGCTGGGGGCGCAGCTGGGGGCCGGGACCCCCCGCCGAGCTGCCCCACCTCGCCCCGCAGCCCCGGTAACGGGGAGCTCGGCGGGCGGGGGGGCTCCCTCCGGGCCGGCACCGGGGCTGGGAAGCAGCTGCGGGCGTGGCCCCCCCCGGGCCCCGAGGGCGAGGGGAGCCCTGCTGTTTGGGGGGCTCAGTGCCTGGGGAGGGGCAGCCCTATTATACGTGAGGGGTGCGCAGCCCCGCATCCGGGGGTGCTCAGCGCCAGGGCTGGGGGATGCTCAGCCCCACATTCGGGGGGTGCTCAGGCCCAGGGCTAGAGGATGCTCAGCCCCACATTCGGGGGGTGCTCAGCCCCCAGGCACATGCTGCCCGGAGGGTTATGAGGGGTTTGGGGCGCCGCCGTCCCTGGTGGGGTTCCTTGCCCCTACGGGGTCCGTGGGCTCTAAGCGCGCAGGGCCTATGGGGACTCCGCGGGACGGAGCCCCGGGCCCACGCCCACTCCCGGAACCACGCCCACTCCCCCTTGGCCTCACCCTATGAGCCCCGCCCCGCTCTGGCCACGCCCCCTCCATCCAAACCACGCCCCTCCCCCGTTGGCCACGCCTCTTCCCTCACGACCACACCCCCGGCAGCACGCCCCGCCCCCTGGCCCCGCGGGACACGCCCCCTGGCACCAAGCCACGCCCCTTGTCTCCCTCCCCGTCCCGGGCCCCGCCCCCGTTGGCCCCGCCCCGCCCGCCGCGGCGGCCGTGCCGGAAGTCCCGCCCGCCGGGGGAGCCCCGCGTCACTTCCGCCCGCTCGGTCCGGCATCTCCAATATGGCGGCGTCCTGCGGCTCCTCGCAGCTCCCGGCCGCCGAGCCGCCGCTGAAGATCCCCAAGATGGAGGTGCTGTCGCCGGGCTCGCCGGGAGCGCTGAGCGACGGCAACCCCAGCCTCTCCGACCCCTCCACCCCCAGCGGCGCCTCCCCTCTCGGCCCGGGGCCGGGGCCAGCGGCCGGCGGGGCCGGGCTGGGGGGCGGCGGCGGCGGGGCGGGGGGCCGCGGCGGGGCCTCGCCCTCCGTCTCCTTCTCGCCGGGCGGCGCCGCCGCCGCCGCCGCTGCCGCCGCTTGCCGCGGGATGTCCTGGACGCCGGCGGAGACCAACGCGCTGATCGCCGTCTGGGGCAACGAGCGGCTGGTGGAGGCGCGGTACCAGCAGCTGGAGGGCGCCGGCACCGTCTTCGGCAGCAAGGCCCCCGGGCCCGCCATGTACGAGCGCGTCTCCCGCGCCCTGGCCGAGCTGGGCTACGAGCGCACCCCCTCCCAGTGCCGGGAGCGCATCAAGGTACCCCGGCGGGGGGCGGGCGGCTCGTCCCCGGGGCGCGGGGCGGGGCTGGCCCGGGTGGCCATCTCCCGGGGCGTCCTGTGGCCCTGGGGTGGGGGGGGGCGCGGCCCGTCCGTGCGATCACCCCGCGGGGTGTCCCCACGCCAGCCGTCTTCCAGAGCATCCTGTGTCACAGCGCTGCTGTGTCCCCAGGGCTCAGCCCGGGTTTTGGCGCGAGGTGCGGGGGTACCGCGTCCCCTGAGCTCCATCCTTTCAGGATCTTCCCTGAAGCCTCCTTTGGCCGTGGCTGTGGGCGTCCCCCGAGCTCAGCCCTTCCTCTGGCCCTGGGTTTGGGGGCACCGTGTCCCCAGGGCGCAGCCTTTCAGGGTCTCTCCACAGTAGCAGTTTTCCCCAGCATCCTTTGGCCTTGGGTGTGGGGCAGCCCATCTCCTGGGCACACCCGGTCAGGGTTTCCCCACACAGGCAGTTTTCTGGAGCATCTTTGCCTTGGCTGCGGATGTCCCCTGGGCTCAGCCCAGCCTTTGTGTCCCTGGGTGCAGGGCACCCTACTTCTGGGCTCAGTGCACTGGCTCCCTGCAACGCCCAGTTGGTATCTCCTGGCCAGGAGTGGGCTGGGGGCTGCGTCCTGTGGGCTCACCCCTAACACCTGCAGCCTCCAGCAGCATCTTTCAGACCCAAGTGCTGCATCCTTTGGGTTCAGCCACTTAGTTGCTCCTCCGTGGATGGGCTGAGGCAGCATCCTTTGGTCCTGAGGGGGGAGGGACACAGCGTCCCAGCCGTCTGTGGACAGCTTGCGTGGACAGCCCCCAGCAGCATCATTTCCCCTGGGTTTTTGGGCGCTGCATCCCCTGGGTTGCCTCCTTCAGCCCCGAGTGTGGTGGGCACTGTGGCCTTGGATGGGTTGATTCAGCCCCCTTACACGTCCTCCAGCATCTTCTGCGTGTGAGAGGGTGGCACTTGCTGCTCCCTGAACCCCCACTGCAAAAGGGGGCTCCCAGTTAATCCAGTGATGATGGGTGGCTTGGCCTCTGGTTGCCCTCTTACACTTGTGGCTCCCTCCATTGCTTTGGAGTTGCTTAACAGGGTACGTCTTCCCCTGGCTTGCACCAGAGCGTGCTGCAGTCTCAGAAACCCCTTTAATAATTGAGCTGCGTTAAACAGCCTGATGGGCTGCGTTTCCTTTGGCGGCAGGTTTTAAAGAGGGATCTTTCCAGTTGCATCGTTCCCTGGGGAAAAGGGAAAGGCTGGGTTTGGTGTCCATCTTGGGAGCAGCCGCTCCATGCATCCTGCTTTTCTGAAGAGGAGATATTTGGAAGGGTCATGGAATGGGGTGGGAATTTCTGTGGGGTTTCAGTTTCTAAATGTGAATGAAGGTTGGAAGGGCAAGTTAAATGTTCCAAGCTTCCTCCGGCTTTTATTTTCCCCTTTTCCCTGCCCATGCAGCTGCTTAAAATACCAATCAGTTAAAAAAGTAGTATCTTGTTATTGCTAGGGGTCAGTGAGGCCGTTTGTTTCTCTGTTCCTCTTCTCATCCATTAGATACAGCTGAGCCAGCCCAACTAGGCTGGGATTCTGCAGGTGTATATGCCCAGGCTGTTTTTGATTTGCAAAACACATGAATTAAGGTATTCTGCAGTATCGAGGATGCCCAGGAATAAGTGAGAGACTCGCCCTCTAGTCCCTGTTCATTAGAACAGCCTTCATCTCTTCAAGTAGTTGGTCAAAACAAATGCCCTTCCTATGGAAATTTTAGTTTCTCAGTGTATTTTCCCTTGTGTCATCTCATTGACTCCACGTATTTGCTGCTCAGGGATTTATTTCTCCTGAATGCATCCAAATATTTTTGAGAGGAATGTTGTTGCACCGTGAAACCTCTTTGAGCCCCTTGTTTTCTCAGAGGCTTTCAAGGTGCTTGTTGCTTAAATTGGTTCTGTAAAACTTCGGGCTTTGCCGGAGGCTGATGCACGATGGAAAAGTTGCTTGAGGCGGTTTGTCTTTGTCTGCAAGACTCTGATGGTTTCGGGTTGTGGTGGGAGTCTGGGCAGCAAATGCAGAGGATCATTACCCCAATTCTGGCTGCAGACTCTGCAACCATCAATGCTTTGGGGGATGCTGAGCAGGTTGTGAGGAGGGGTCTCGCTACTCAAGCAGCCCAGAGCTAGCTTTTCCAGTTCAGATGATGCTTTTGGATGGAGCTGGCTGCAGGTTGTGGCTGCTTTGGGGCCAGAGCAAGCGTTGTGGTGACTGCTGGAAGATCCCGTTCTCCCAGCGGTTTGTGAGCTTGTTGGAGAGGACAATTCCCCCCTTTCCCTTAAGAAGTGATGCTTGAACACATTTTGCCCGTGAAATGTTCAAGCTTGAAAGAACCACACATCACGCACCTGTCAAACAGCACAGAGGGAATAAAAGACCTCAAGGCTTATATTTATCACCTTGCAACAGCTCTGAGAGCAGACCTGTTGGGTGTTTCTAGATCAACACACAGTACATCAGGGCGGATTTTTCTTCAGTACTGTAATGTCCACTTGAAAGGTCTGGCTGGAAGGGAGTTGTCCGCTTTCCATCTGCGTGCTGTCTTGTGCCTGTGGTCACTCGCAGGTTGGCCTGTCCTCGGGCCATCTGCCGGGTGAAGAACAGTTTGACATCAGTTGTGTCCGGTGCCCTACACCTACCTGAGCTTTTGCATATCCTGGATTTCCCTCCATGGGGGTCTTCATCTGGAGGAGCAAAAATGTTTGTCATTTTCAAAGCCTTTGGGCTCCCCGTAGGTTTTTTTGACTGGAATCGCTGTGAAATGAATGCTCATTGAAAGCTGGGGTTTCTTGTGAGAGCCAAGAGTTGACGTTCGTACGGGGATTGTCACGATAGTGGCGGTAGCTTCTCCCAACCCTAAGATTCCAATTTTTGTCGGATTCCAGGTGGAATCGGCTGCTTGGCTCTCAAGCTTGGCCAAGAGTGAAAATCGCTTCTGGGTGTGGAGGGTCAATGCCTGAAGTCATCTCTTAGACAGAGTAGGACGACTTGAACGCACTGTTGGAACAAGGAGGTCACAGGTACTCCGTGGTCCTCCACTGTCAGCTGTCTGAGCTGAAAATAGAACCGGGGAGATGGTGATGAAGGAGCATATAGCTGCATCATCCCATTTATTACCCGTAATGTTCCATATTTCCATGATTTTGTAGGATACTTAATGCCCACCAAGGGACAGTAGTGTGAAGGTTTTGCTGATGTATTATAAATGTAAATCGTGCTTAAACCGTATTGGATTCAACTTCTTTTATAAATGCGTTTTAGATAAGAACTCGATACTGGCTTTCTTCGGGACACCTGCCTTCCCTGGACTCTGCCAGATCTTGAAGAGCGAGTTAGAAATGAGCTGGAAAGGAAAAAGTCAACTCCGAAGAAGAAAGTTTTCCAGTTGTATCGCATAGATGCATTCTCTCCTAATTCAAACAGGATGCAAAGTAAGGTCCCGGTTCAGATTTTCGTCTGTCTCTTTAACATCTGCATGTGCTTTTCTGCACATAAGCAGTGCTGGCCTGCAAGCTGGGAATGAGACTGCTGTTGGGTTTGAGCCGCTCTGGAAGTGTCTGTTTCAAATTTAGGGATTCACATGTAACAGTTCCAGCAGCTTTTGCTGGTTTCTTCCTTTGGAAAGAGACCATGACTCTGACTTGGCTCTGAGGTCAGTGGATTGGTGAGCTCAGTGACTGGGAGCTGCAGGAGGATTGAAACGTCTCGATTTCTGCCTGTTAGGTTCCTGGAAAAGCTGTCTTGTGCTCTGTAGTTTTCCTCATCCTGGCATGTCAAGTTGTATCCTTAATCCTTGCTTGTTTAGCAATGTATTCTGACTGTCCCTTTGATGCAGAGCTCTCGTTAGAGTAATTTACAAAAGCGCACGTGCTTTTCATCCAGCCCTCCTCCTATTTCCTCAGTATGTTCCCGGTGAAGGATTTAGCCTGGTTTGTGTATCCTGAAACTCGTCGCCTCTCTGCAGCAGTGCGTGGAGAGCCTTTTAAGTTTTAAGGTTTGACCTTAGCGCTGGTGTTTTGAGGCAGGCAACGGAATATTTGGCAAAACCCTTCCCAGACTTGTGCGCTGGTTTTTGTGCCCTTCGCCTGGTGGTGGTGGATCAGCCAGGGAGCGGGAGGTTAGCTGTTAACTCGAGCTGCTTTTAACCACAGAAAAATGAGCCGTCGCCTCATGCTGTGAAGTTGCCGTATGAAGGCCAAAAGTCGACATATGCAGTATGTGTTCTTTGAGATCACTTTCCATCGGGTAATACGCCGGGACATCATCGTTTCATCCTCTTCCAGCCTTCACACGTGGCTGCAGTGGCAGGGGGATACTCTGGGAAAGTGCAGGTGAGCTCAGGTTTTACAGTTGCTGCTGAGAGTGCAGAGCTGTGCGAGTCAAGGGGAATTTTCAGGCAACAAAGTCTTGCTTTATTTTAAAGGAGTGTTCTTGAATTTATGTGCTCCAGTTGTGGGTTTGGTTTTTTTTTTCAATACCGGATCTTAGGCATTTTTTTAAATCCGTGGAAGAATTTCTACTTCTGTTGCATGCATCTTTCTTCCTGGAAGAAAGAAATCAAAGACCCGCTCTCCTGACAGCGCTTTGCTTAGCTGAGCTGAGAGAGTGTTTCAGTGCTAGAGATTCCCTGGCTGCGGTTGGGGCCAGCGAGCCTTTCTCAAGCAGAGATAAATCCCTCCTTAAAAGTTGCCATTCAGCGGCAGGAGACTGTAAAAATTAATTCAGGGGCATTTTTAACATGTCAGTTCTTCAGCTACTGCGGAAATGCAGCTTCTGCTTTTATTTGGTGAGAGCGTCACTGAAATTTGTTTGCTTCTCCCCGGAGTTGATGCCAAGGCATTGATTCAAAGAGAAGCAGCTTCAACATCTAACTCCTGGCTGCAGGAATTCGTGAGTCTCACTGCTGATCTCAAACCCGCTCCCCTGGTGTTGGATTTTCTGTATGTAGTGACCTCCTCCTCGCCCTGGATGAGTGACTGGAGGATTCTGCGGGGTTGTGGTTGTCCGCTAAGCATGTCATTCATTTTTCAAAGGAAAAATAAATACCTTGAAGACACTGCTTAAGCACTCATAGACAATGCGGGCACAAAGGGGAGAAGGGAGTGCCACAAACCCACATGAAATGGGAAGGAGTGAAAAATTACACCTGAGTATCAGCTCTTGGTGTTTTCTTGCTTTAAGCCATATGTAAAGCAATGACAACAGGGGCTTATTTGTAATGGGGCTGTGGTTTCAGCTGCTCTACAATGTAAACAATCTAATTTTAAAAACAACTTCACTCAAGATTTAAGGAAGGAAAAGCTGCGCTAACTAGACTGTGTCAGAAGTCATGCCTGCTGTAATCTAGTTTGACCTCCTGTGTGATATGGGAGATGGGATTTCACCCAGAATTTCATCATTGGGTCCAATGGTGTTGAGCAGAGTGGCTCTCTTTTAATTGGAAGACCTCAAATGATGGAGCATCAGTACATTTCGTAGCCAACTGCCCACCTTCAAAACAGCTTTGCTTCCTATTTATTTTTAATGCCTTTTGTCTTTGTCTTGTGTTTGTTATCTCAGGCTCAGGTCCTTGTCCTGGTAGCTCCACCGGCTGCAGTGTGTGCAGGCAGCGTTCAGGTTACCTCCAGATCTTTCTTTGGCTTAAATAGATTAAGATGTGCTGGTTTTTCCAGGCTGGGTGTTTCTTGTCATTTCTTGAATCCTCTCCAGCAGCCCAGCTTCTCACTGGAGGGTATCACGGGCCCTGGTAGTTTGGAGCAACTTTCCGTTGACATGTATAAGCTGGAAAAAACTAAACTTTTCAGTAACAAAGAACAGATTTATTTGTTTTACTCCTTCTTGGACGTACTGTGGGGCTGCAGCAGAGGAGCATCTCTGGGAGATGAGCATCATGTGGAGCAAACCCTCTTGCAGAGCAGCTGTATCCACTCTCTTCAGCCGGGGTATTTGCGGAGCAGTGTTGTGCTGGTAGGAACCTGACTCACGTTGCACATGCAGGATTAGTGTCTTCACTGTCCAGCAGCTTCTCCAGCCACGCTGTGCGTCTCTGATGTTCTCGTCTGGTCATTCTGGTGTACCTGGGTCGGCCAGCGCTCATTGCATGGGTGCAAAATGATTCCCAGAGGGAGTTGGGAGCGAGCTGGCAGGATATGTCATTGAGGCAGAAAGGATTGATGGCCAGGATCTCATTGCAGAAGGACAAACTTGTTAAACTTGAACATTAAATCTCAGTTTGGGAGATTTATGAACATTAAATCTTTGTGTGGGAGCACACAATTTTTCCCTGTCATGCTCTTTGACTTGGGAAGGTGTTAAAAATCCTCCTCCCGATTTTTATCACTTGCCCTTAGCCCAGCACATGCAGGCAGGCAGAAATTTTGGACATCCCATCAGCATCAGTTATTGCAGAGGCTGTTTTGACATCAGGGAAGAGTGCCAACAGCAACAGTGCAGGAGGTGTTGGATGGTTGATCATGGACTTTAATTATTTCAGAAGTGACTGGATGCACCTGAAATGCTCACCGGAATGAAGCTGGTGTGAAAGCACGCAGCTTTGAGCACCAGTGCAGAGGCAGATTCACTTTTATGACTCTCCCTGGTTATGGTCCGTGCTGTTAGGTGTATAAATTTGGGGGCCGAGTAGGTGATGCTCTCCGAACTGTTGTGGTCTCATTAGTCACCAACCCTCAACCACTGGTCCTGGTGAAAATTGGAGTTAAAGCTACCTTTTGGTATTTCACTTCCAGCTTTTCCTGTGGATTTAGGTATTGCTTTCCACTGGTGACATTTTCTCAGCACTGCTGAAGGCAAGTGGCATGGACCTTCCTCTAGAGACCCTCTGCCCCAGGACTGGCAGCGACACGCTACTAGGATGCTGTTGTCTGTAAAGTTTTTAGCTTTCTGAACTGCATGAGAAGCTTGCCCCGTGGTGCCACCCACACTGATGCTTCATGCCACTCGGCTGAAGCTTGTTCTGGAGAGGAGCGTTTTCCCTCCCACTTGTGGGAAGGTTTGTGCTGCTTTTCATCTTCTGGAGGGGCTTCTGGCCTTGCTCCGCTTGTTCATGTGAGAGTGAGAACCAGCAGGAATTGGAGTCTGTGTGGTCTCTTGTGGCTTGCTGATAGCAGAGATGTGACCTCTTGAGGACATCTCGGACCTCTTTGGTCTACACTGCTGCAGTTCGTGTTTTCCTTGAAAGGAAGGTTTTGTGGGTGGCATAAAGATGTCTGTCCTGATCGCAGTGGAGGTGTGAAACTTCAAGTTTGATTTTAGGAATTGGGTGTTTCTGAAAGCAAGACAATCTACTGAAGTGTGGCTTTCATTGCTCTAAAGTAAGTAGCAACGGGTTAGAGCAGGTCATGCCAGGAGTAGGCTGAACCTTACTCATGCATCTCTGGAAGCCAGGCTCCGCCTGTGGGATGCATCCATCCCATGGAAACTCTTCACAGAGCCAAAAGTTGTTGGCTGTGGTGGGTGTGGGCATGGCAGAAGGTTTGCCTGGCCTGCCTTCTCAAGCTCTAACTAGTTACTCTTCTTTTCCTCCAGTGCTGTCTTAAACCAGGAGCTCAGTACGTCGACAGATGGAGGTGCCCAGGTGTGGAAGTACCTTTCCACAGGCAATACTGGAGAGTTTCTTCTCTCTGTCTAGCCTGATTAACATCAAATCCCTGAGAAGGGTATGAATAATTTTATTCTCAGCTCTCTAATAGCAGCAACTCACAGGGCCTCTTTGCAGGCGACTATTTTGAGATGCGAGGTGCAGTCCGCCACTGCTGTGGGGAAGTTCATTGTCTCTCAGCACCACGTATCGCTGTGTGACTTCCTCACCTGGCTGGCCCACAGCTCGTTGTACCCTGGCTTCGTTCTCTCTTGGTCACTGGCAAAGTCCTGCCTCATCTATGTTGACCTCTGCAATTGGCTGTAGTGTTTCTGTAAATCATTCCTGTCCGGGCAAGAGCTTATTTTTTTTAATACGTTTGATTGTGATTTAGAAATCGGCAGTGGTAGAAAATCTGCTGCGTGTGTTTTGTTGGGTTCTAGCTCTCGCTGACTGACCTAACTTGAAAACACACGGCTTACCTGCCTTGACTGACATCCCTTATCTGTGTCTTCTGCGGTGACTTTGCTGCTTCGTGTCATTGTCCAGAGAGATCTCTGATTCCTATCTCAATCAGATGATCAACTTGTCTGTGTTCCCCCTCACCGCCTTTCTCCTCTCGGGACATTCTCATCGCTTCCCTTGTTCCATACCAGAGACCTCTGGGCCAGAGCCAAATCCTGCAGGAAGTCCTGTGGGTTTGGGGCACATCAGGATACAATTGAGGCTTTGCTCTTCGGTGCAAGGCGTGATTTATTTTGACTGCTGGTGTGTCCCTGAGTGCTGTGATCTGGCAGATGTGCAGCCACCTGTGGGGCTGGAGCCTTTGCAGAAAGGTCCAGCAGCTCCTGCAGTGCACACCTGCAAAGTCTGAGGGGGGTGAGGTGGGTTTGTACAGGGCTGCTTGTATTTTGCAGAGGAGTATTACAACTTGGTGTCTTGTGTTGGAGACACATTGAAATCCTCAGCTACCTTTCCGCAGTGATATATGGCTCTCTTGAGAGTTTAAGGTTCTCTTTCTTCTTTTATTCTGAACAGACCACAGAAATATCCTGTGTAGGTCTCACGTTCTCCTTGCACACGCCTTTTAACCTGAAAGTTCGTGAGCTAGCGGATTGAGCAGAGCTGTCCAGCTGCTGTAGCCCTGTTCTCTTGTACTCCCACCATCTAACCTGGGAATGAAGATGGCAAGACCTTCCGCTGTGCCGGTTGTCCCTCCATGCCCTACAGCCACTCCAGGTTTCAGAAGCCGTTTCTTTTGCCCTGCTATAGTTTCATCTCGTGTTGCTTGTGAGTATCCTGGCACGATGAGGGAGGAAGCTATTTGATACTGCTGTTCTTCATTTGGGGACGTGAAGCCAAGAACTTCTCTCTCCCATTAAGTAAAAGAGCATCTTCAGAGCTGAATGTTGTGCTAAGTGGTGCTCTGTGCCATTGGGACCCCTTCTAGGGCAACTGCTATCATTTAATTGACTTAAATAGATTAAAGTGGACACACCTGTAGGCCACCCAGCTGCTCTGCAGAGCTTGTAGCATCTCCCCGCGTAAGAGCACATCTCGGATCAGGGATCTGGATTTTCTTGTGTTGGACCATCTCTGGGGTTATATAGAAAAAGCTTGCTGTGGTGTGGTTCTCCCTCATCTTATTTTTTGCTGGGAGGAGAACTTTGTCTACAGGCTTCCTCGAAGTCGTTTCCTAAGGCTTTTCTGACCAGTGTTTCTGATTGTCGTGCTGTAGTTCCTGCAGAGTGATCAGTTCTCCTGTGGCTTCACTTGTAGAGAAGATGAGGGCTCGTAAGTTAGAAATGGTGAGGAAAAACCACGTTGAGCTTTTGACTGTCTCCTCCTTCGGATTTCATAATTCCAAATTAAGCGGGATAATCTGTCTTCGTATTGCAGGCAGTGCTGCAGAACAATAAGCAAAAGCCTCGGTCTCTTCCAGTCTGTGCAGTCACTGGGCAGTTATCAGGTCTGTTTTCAGTTACTTGTCCTAAATTTACTGGTTTCTTGTCTGTATGTATCAATATATGTATGTGCACTTTAGGAACCACGGAGCAGGAGTTGAGCTGGACACCGGGAGGAATAGAGGAGGTGCGTAAGAAAAACCTAAATCTTAAATCTTGGCAGTCAGAATAACCTGCTGGGAGAAAGGTGTCTGAACCATTGAGTGCTATAAAATGTCCAGGGGAGGTTTGCCGAAGTCAGAGCAATTATTTAGGTCTTACCAAGGTCTCTGAAGAAAACCATCATGGGAGGTGCAAACGACCGCAGAAGAAGAACCATCGATCTGGTCCGTCTCACCCCCTGCCACGTAGAAGCGTGTGGGCATCCATGAAATGGAGCTGACCCGTGTTATGCAGAGGTGAACATCACTTAGAGAAGCGTTGGGGGCTGCCTGTTGGAGAAACTGGAGAGTGCCTCCAAGAAGAAAGAGCTAGTGGGGAATCTCTGTTCTCCAGGAAGCAAGACCAAGGAGCCACCAGCTGCTTGGCCACAGGCCTTGTGGTGCTTTTGAAAGCACCAAATGTGAGATTACCTCACTCAAGCCTTAGGTTATCTGCCGCCAGAAGTGGAGGTAAAAGATAGCTCACGCAGCCAGGTCCAGAAGCATCTAGGCAGGAACCTCAAAGGTACTCTTGATTTGCAAGACTAATGAGCAGTGAGAGTATTGTTCATTTATTTTTGCCCCCTTTCTGCATTGCTCCCTTTAATTCTTGTCCTAGTCTCCATCGACTTGATGCCAAGTTATTTTCATGGTAAAATAAGCCAGTTTGCAGCCTGAATGAAATAATTAATTGCTACTAGACTGCAACCTGGCGTGAGATACTCTAGCTCCATCGGTAGAGAGAGATGTTTGAAGCACACGCTTAAAACGGAGCAAGTGACTGTGGATGTTGAGGGTTCCCGAGAGGGCTTGGGCAAGAGTTTTGATGGTTTTTGGTTAACTGCACTGGAGACGGTTTGCTTAGCTTAAAGGCTGCTAATAATAATTCAGCTAGAGGCTCTAAATCTGCGGTTAACTCCGACGGATAAGCTGAGGCAGATGTAAGAACTGGGGTTTGGGAAATATATTTCAAGAAAATCTGACCTGGGTGGATTAGAGAAAGAGTTTGGGAGCGAAACAAGAGCTCGCCTGTATCGCTCAGTGAGATTTGAGCTGAAAGGAGAGAAATGGGAGTGAAAAAACCAATTTTTAACAACCAAATTTATCTGTACCCCAAGCGCTAGGACACCTAGTTTGCATCCGGTGAATATTGACAGGTTTCTTGGCCAGGTCTTTGGTTTCAAGTTGACATAGGCGGTTGTTTTCTACCCTGCTTGCAGACAGAAACTGAAAATGTGCTGGTGCCCATCCAAAGAGGATCTGCCTGTTTATCCCGAGAGGTAGCGAAGGCAGAACTGGGAAAGGTTCCACCTTAAACCACTGAATAACTCTGCTTATTGCTCCCTGTGTATTTATATGGGTTTTTTTTTTTATTTTGTGTTCTTTCTGTGTGTGTCTTTTTGTGTGTGTGTGTGTGTTTGTTTTTGAAACAGCAGGGTAAAACTGACTTGCTGCTTAGCAGTTTTGCTTCTGCCCCCAGGGCTCTGAATATGACGAGGAAACTGGTTAGAAATGTATTCCTTTCCCGCTGATGCTGTTAAACCAGTATATGAGGAGCATTAGGTAGGTTTGAGCTTGCTGGAGATGTAAAAGTTGCTTTTTGGGGGGAAAAAACAAGCGGTTTTTGCAATTGTATGTGTTTGAAAGTCCGTTACAGTCCTTCTCCAGAAAGCAAGGTGACAGGACTAGCTCTTCCCAGATTAACGCCTCTCTTGAAGTACAGAGGCGGCTTTGTCATTCAAGCTAGAACCTGAACAATCTAATAGATTTAATATGAAAAAAAAAATATTTTCTAGCGCTCTACCAATCTGAAAACCATCAAAGTCCATCAAACCTGGGGCGCATCATTATTTTTCAAAAGTAGAGCGGCGCTAAAATGAAAACCACGTTGAGGGATGCGCATAAAGATGTATTTTTATTTTTTTTACCCCCAAATAGTTGTGTGTTCCTCCGGATTCAGGGGAAAACGGATGGAGATTGTAGGCTTCTATGGCTTTGCCTTGCGATTGTGCAGCGTCAGCCATCGGTGCGGGGTGTTAAAGGGATCCCCAAAAGTAGATGAGGCTTTTGCATCTTGTCTGTGTGGGAGGTTTCGGCCTCGGCGCTGTTTTTAAAGGTTTATTAGACAGAGCCGTCTTAGCATTGTTTCTTAATGCTTGATATCGAAGTCTGGGAATTTGGAGCATTATTGATTTGACCTCTTTTAAATTTCAGCAGCTTCACAAGAGGCAGAGTGAGTTAGTAAGGAATGCAAAATATGTAAGTAATATATATTTTCCTAGCTAAATAGTTTAGGCATATACATTTTGCACCTTTGTGTCTTCTTACCAGAGTGAGGAAGGTTGGACCGTCTTTGCTTTGGGGGACTCTTCTTTCTCTTTTCTTTTCTCTCCCCTCCCTGCTTTACCTTCTCCAAGCTGTGGGCACAACACCAGCTCTGCTTTTCTCCTCCTCGTAGTAGGTGTGCATTTTCTTGGCTGGTTGGTATCTCTGACTGGGGGTTTCTTGGTATTTTTGTTATATAATTTTTTTTTTTTTCTTCCCCCTTCGTTACATAGCAGATCTGGGGATTTTTTTGACGTGGGGAAGAGAATAAATCGCCCAAGTTAAATCTGACGAACCTGTAGCTGCTACACAACTTTGTCCTGTGTCGTAGATGTTAACGCTAAATTGCTGCAGTGGCAATGTCAGATACGTGCAATGCTTCCTGGTGGGTGTAGATTAATTCGGGAGCATTGCATTTAGCTCGTGAGCCTGAGACAAATACTCATCAGCACAAGTAAAAAACCCAAACCCTAAACTCTGCCTAGCAGCTGTGTAACTGTCTGCAAGTGAATGTATGTCCTTCCAACCAGTTGCCCCCTGATTAACGTGCTTTTTTTCTGTCTTAGACCCTTCGCAGGTGCTACAGCCGCGTGAAGGAGCATGGTGTTGGGAAGAGGAAAAGCAGCTACACGTTTGAACAGCTGGAGCAGGTGTTTGGGCAGGGAGGATGGGACTCCCAGCCCTGCCAGCCTGTCCTCATCAACAGCAGCGGCTTGTACCAGGAGCTGGAGTCGGACGGCAGCACGATGGAGGAGTATTCCCAGGAGGACTGGGGAAACCACAGTCAGGATCTTCATTGCTACCAGACCGGTGAACAGGAATTGGGTAAGAAATCCCACCTTGGAGGATCTTCATCCTCTGATTTTACCTGTGCCCTGTGCTCATACCTGTCTGGTGTGTGCATATCTCAGTACCAGCTTCCACATTTTGGACATGATGTGCTCGAGATGCTGGGATGTCCTTGGGGAGAAAAGGGAAGGAAATTCCCCAGATCGTCATCAAAAGCAAACCGTGGTTCCTGAAGTATTTTATCATCAGGACTTGAGTTTAAGGAGCCTAACAGGAGGAAATAAGGGCTGTGTGGCCAGAAACGGTGGAGGGAGAAGGTGATGCATTCCCTGTCTCTCCTTCCCCTCAGTTTTACTTCCCCTCACAGGATTAGGGAGACGCTTTCCCTTTCAGTGCTGCCATGCTTTGGAGGTCCTTGGGTGCCAGTTGAACCTGGACGTTACTGTTCAAACCCCATTGGCTTTAATTATGAACAGAACTTCAAACTGCTGCTATTAATACCAATGACTATAAAAAAAGAATGTTACTCCTTCTTCACTTATACTCTGTATACGTGTTTTCCACATGTAAATATGCTTATATCCAGATGTGTGGCCTTTTTAAATTAAAAAAAAAAAAGGCAAGCTCAAGCTCCAGAATTGAAACCTAAACTGAACTCTTCCGCATGCTTTTCTTGCCTGAATTACTGGTGTCTCTGCAGAAAGATCAATATATTAATTAATTTGGAGACTTGGTTGTTGCTTGTGGCTTACTGAACTGTGTTACATGGAGCAAGGTACCACATTTTGCTTGAAAACGCACACTGATCTGAGCAGTTCTGTGGAGAAGTGGGTTTCTTTAAGCATATTTATCTCTCCTGAGCCACTGATCCTAAGGGTGCATGTTCCTCCATCGTCTGAGCAAGGGGGTTGTTTTCACAGCATCAAATTTTAAGTCTATCAAATTCAACGGGCACCCAAGCGAAGCGGTAGTTAGGAGGTGAATTGGATAAAAAGGCTCATGGTACGATGATGGTTTTTTTCCGTTGTGGTTTGTAGGATGAAACAGGGAGAGGAGATGCAGTCATGTATCTGTACTCACCTGTGTTCGGGGGACCGGTGAATCGGGATGCTTTGAAAGAGGCTTAAATCACAGTTTAACGTTAAAATTTGTGAGTTGGTTGTTAACTGCATTCCAGTTCCCTCCGACTCCTTCCCCAGGGGATTTAGAAGTCAGAAATATATGGGAGAGAAACAGTGGGGAGAAGAGTGTGTTACAAAATGTATGTAAACGATGGGTAATTCAATCTAGTTCGACTCATTCTAGTGAGTCAAACTGTGGTTTCCCGGTTTGTCACCATTTTCCTTCAGTCAAATCGGAGGCATTTGCGTGCACTTGGGCTGACAATATTCGTAATGTTCAGAGAAGTTATGAGAAAAGCACTTAGCACACAGCATCTAAATGGAATACAGATGCATTTGTTCGGGTCCTTGCTCTTCAAACGCACCATTGAAAGCAGACCAGCCTTTTTTCTTTCTTTTTCCTCTTTTTTTTTTTTTTTTTTAAAACAATGTAGTTTGCAATTAAATTGATTTGTGATTTAATAGCAGGAATTGTAGTCTGAAGGTTTTGCACTTGCAGAGATAGATGCAGATCTTAACTGACCATGTCACTTTCAAGGAGAAAAAAAACCAACGCCCCAACACTGTTCAGTTATGCAGGATTTAGGAACTGGGGCTGTCTCGTGCAGAACTCTAGCCTAGCTTAGGAAGTAACTGATTTTTTTTTTTTTGTTTAATTTTGGCCTTTAAAAAAAAAATAATGCCTCGGGAACATTATTTAAAATATAATAATGTGTTGGAATTTTACCTTTCAGATGAAATGCCTACCACAAAAAGAACTTTAAAGATAAAACAGGAATCTTCAGAAGATGCACAGTAAGTAATTTATGAATGTTTTACCCTGAAAAGTATTTCCCTGGGGATGCTGTGCAGGAGGGGAGGATATTTGAGACTTCTGATTATAATTATAAATACATTGTGCAAGACTATTCATACAGTTGAATCTGCTTTATGCATTATTCCAGTTACCTCAGAACATCTGAAAAGCTTCACAACTCTGTTTCTTCTTGGCTTCGTCATTCAGCAAACGAAACAAGAACTTTACTACATGAATGCAAGGACTTAAAATGTGGATAAAATACGTATCAGATTCATCAGGGCTGTGTTTGAGCAGGCTGTGGGTATCGTGACACGAGGCCAAACTCTTGGATTTATTTGTAATCCTGGTTTTGATTGGGTTTTGGTGGGGTTTTGTCCCATTTGCCTGAAGTTTGCTCCTTTGGATGTAAGGAAAAAAGAGAATACAGGAGGAAAGAAAGAGCGAGAAGAGGGACGCATCAACCCAGTAGTGGTGTGTACTGTTGGCTTGGTGTGAGTAATGCTTGCAGGAAAAGTTCATGCATCTCTCCCCCTTGGTGGGAAGGCATGCCAAAGCTTGTTATTTTTTATTATTATTATTTTTATAACTTTCCAGAGCTGACTTGTAACCTTTTGGATCAGTTTAATCAGACATATACTGGAGCATTTCAAATGCTTTGAGCATGCGAACGTCCCTTGCCTCGCCAACAATAACACAGAGCATTGCAAAAAATGAAAGGAATTGTGCCGTGTTTACTTGGACCAGGGTCTGCTTGCTTCTGACCTTTAGGGGGGTTTAAAACGTGCAGGGTGGTTGCAGATCTCTCTGCAGAGGGAGTGACCCGTCACAAATTGGCTCGCAGACCCCTCTGGGTGGGTTCCACGCGTGAGATCCCCGACAGGCATTTGTAGAGTCATCCAAAATCAATCTGGTGTTTCCTTCGCTGGAAGAGGAGCTCCTGCAGGGTAGGAAGCCATCAGCGTGGTATACATTAACGTAGTGTCCCTGGTTAGTAATGCAACAGAGGCTTTTTACTGTAACTAAATGAAAAAAAAAATCCTCCAAAACAAACAAACAAAAAAAAAAGCAGCAGTGGTTTTCATTGTAATGGCCTCACTGCATCAAACTCCTTGCTTCAGATGGATTTTCACAGTCCTGAAGGTGACTCTTTTGCTAATGCGGAGCAAATTCGGTTTAGCAAGTCAGGGATGACATGGAGAAAAATAATTTTTTTCACGATAAATGTTACTATTACCTCTTTGAACAGTTTCTTAGGACTGTTCTGGGATAATTCTACCTTTCAAGGTGTGCTTTAGGGAGCTGCATAGAAAATAGTCCTGAATTTTCTGGGGTGGAGGCTTGAACTGCCTGAATCTTCTCTTCAGGTTTTGATGTGCAGATGGACGGCTGGATTAGATTTGGTAGATTAGACCTTCCAGAGTTTTCTGGTCTTCCCCCCTGCCCTCCCCAAGCTCCCTGCAAAGTGCACAGAAGTCTCTGAACTGTCGGATATTTTGTGAAGCGTGCGGGTGATAAGCACATCTTACGTGCTCAGTGGAAGCACAAAGCATCTTCCAACACAGAGTTTTGCAGAAAACTGCTTTTTCCCCCTCCTTTATGAGAGCAAGGAACTTTTAAACTCTGACTTAGTAGATTAAAAGCAGTCAGGGGAGGCATGGCTGATGTGAAGATAAGCTGAGTATTTATTTATTATCTTCAAAAAGTAAAATTGCGCCCATTCTTAAAAGCCACAGACGATAAATAGATGCCAGACTTTTTCACCTCTTTGGCCAGCGTTCTGAAATACATATAACTTATTTCAAAGAAGGTGGGGGGGCTTCGGTTCATCTGCATTCTTGGTCAAGTGCAGATTCTCGGGAGAAATAATCTCAATAAAATTGGGGGGAGCGGCAGCGCTTTCAAATTCTTTGCTGAACCTTGTGATGTGATTATTGACACAGAGAAATTGCAAAGTGACAATGCTGGACTATAAGCACATGTATTGCTAAAATCTTGCATTTGCTTCCTTCTGTCCCTCCCCTGGGTTTTCTCGAAGGGCTTTTTTGGAGCTAAGCAGCTTGCAGAAAACCACGGGAGCAGATGTGCACCATGACATTATTTTTCTAGCAGAGAGGGTGGGAGAGTGCCACCGAGATGCTCGCTATGGGAAACTTATCCCTGAGCTCTTTGGGTGCTGGAATTTGTTCTGGCCCTTCTTTTCCCAATAAAACACACACGTGTGAGGCTTCTGCCGCTGTCAACTGGCCACAAACCTGCAGAGACGGAGGGAACTCGCTTTGCTGCTGCTGCCTGCGAGGGTTCGGCTGTTCTCGCCGGTGCCGGGACCTGATCACGCGCCAGCAAACCTAACGCGTTGCGTCTCCAAGCAAGCTGCACGGCACGTTAGCACGGGCAGCGCTGCCTCCCTTAGCTTCAGGTAGTAAATAACTGGCCTCCAAGGTGTGTAAGGATTTCCTGGGCCGCCTAATTTTCAGCGGTGTAAGAAGCGAAGAGCAATAGGTAAGCTGCGTCCAGGTCCTGCGCTCCGTCAGCTGGATGCTCCTTCCCCACGTCGGCTCAGCTGCTGCATCCCCTTGGCACGCTGCTGCCTCCAAATAAACTGTTTTGAAAAAGTGAAACGCTACTTAAGACTCTGTTCTGCTATTTTCAATTTATTTGAGGAGTGGTTTGATTCACTTGCGGGCTTTGTGAAGATGAACTAGAAAAAGCTCGGGGAGCTGGGTCCTTCACTGAAACCAGCTGTTTCAGCCTCTTTGAAGTCTGCTTTTGTTTGGAAACAGCCTTAGAACAAATTTGCACCACGTCTTGTCTCGCGTGTTTCCTCATTTGAATTGCAAAAGCTTCCGAGGAGAAAGAAATGCAGATGGCCAGTCTCCAGCAGGGAGGTAGTGGTGTGACGATAGGGTGAAATCCAGCTCTAGGGCACCTTCTGCAGATGAACAATGAGATTGTCCTGTGACACAGGGTAAAAACCCTCTGCTAGCTGAGATTTTTTTTTTCTGTTGAAAAATAAATAATGGTAACAGTTTGACTCTTTGCTGCTTGTAATACCTCTGCCCAGCTGAGTCGTGGAGATGCTGGATAAAGCCTGGGAAAGCAAAGCTCAGCGGGATGCCCCGAGCCATCAAGTCCTGGTGGAAGCAGGAAGAGGAGATGCTAAAACCAAAAAGCAGAGCTTTTTAAAATTCTGTTTTTCCTATTGCTTCCTCTGGGCTCGAAGTGATGGATTCCCCCTGTGGAAAGCCCTTCTCTCCCATACGTGAGGTGCTGCCGGAGATCATCTCTAGCAAAATTATTCCTCTTCCCAGCAGGAGCAGTTTGAGTGACTAATTTTTTTCACCAGAGCTTCAGCTCTATTTTGTGCCGCACTAAACTTAGCGACAGTATTTATAGTGTAATTAATAAAGGTGGGGGCTTTTTTCTTCCCTTTTTTTTTTTTTTTTTTTTCTCTCTCTCGGTTCTTAGCTCTGTTGAATGAAAATCTACCCACGCTGCTTTCTCCTGTCTCTGGGTTTGGATGGGGCTGATTTCTTTAAATTGACTTCAGCTGTCTGTCTCGAGTCGGCTGAGTGTGTAACAGCAGGGGAACGCGGCTGCGTGCCACCAAACAGCCCGATGCTCTGCCAGCGCTGGCCGTGTCCCCCACCCCCCAAAGGTGGCCTTGCACATCTGTTACGCTCCAAGAGATGGAGAAATTTGGCAGAAAGTAAACCCCCTTGCTTTCTAACTCTCCTCACCGGAACGGGAGGTTGGGTGCAGCAAGGTTTAAATTCTGAGCGATATCCAATTTGCCACTACTAGTCATGTTTAATGTGTAAATTAAACCATCACTGTTCTGGATGCACTAAGAGCGGTCTGCACCTTCAGTCCTGTCATACTCCAGGGTTTGGTCGTGTTCAGTGAGAAACTGTGACAACTGGCTACTTGAACAGTGCGGTTTTATTTGTGCAACAGATATAACGGGGTTTTTTTGGATTGCCGGTGATTTCTGCCTGCAAGAAAGCACGTGCAAATATGATGTTATTAAGTATAAAATGCATGAAAAGGTTATAAATAACACAGCCTGGCTATAAATGTTAAGGAGTACTCTCTAGAGAGATATTTTTTTTTAAGATCCCTGAGAAAAGTGCTCAGTGTCAATCTCGCCCAAGGGGGGGAGAAGCAAGGCTCAGCCCGTCGGCCGATCCCGGTAGGCTGAGATGGAGTTTCCCTTGACTTGCTCGCGGTGATACCTTCTCCTCCAAAAATTCCCCATTTCCCTGGCTATTTTACATCCTTTCTACCTTCAAGGTGGAGTTTGAGCGACTGTAGTCCTACGTATGTTTTACCACGATCGGTGTACGTTTCTCTCGCTTCACGTAAAGGTATAGTTGACAAGAAATGGAAGGCGCAGACTCGGAGAGGAGCGGTCGCTTCTTGGAGGCGGGTAGCCTTCGGGGTGGAGGTGCGTTTTGGTATTAAAATGATACTAAAATGGGCAAAGTTCACAAGAGGATAGCACTTTGGCAAGGTCTCAAGAAACCGGTGGCTCAGGGGACCAGATGGGCTGGTTATCAGTGCTAGAGGACCATTTTTTCCCATTTATCACCACGGAGGCTCCGCTCCGCTCCACCCTCTGTGGGGTGTTGCAGGGAGTTGCCATCCCAGTGGATTCCTCGTAGTTGGCTACAGCCGTGTCCCATCCTCGGAGCTCTTCGATTTTATACTTTTCCTTAATGGGTGAACAATGCTACGTTTTTCATATAAACCTTTGGTTTCAGATGCAAACCTTAATTTTACTAATGAATCCACAACATCCAAAAGCCTAAAAAAAAAAAAAAAAGACATTTTCCAAACGTAGCCGTGCTGTGCTGCTCGGCATCTGAAGAAGCTGTAGAGAAGCTTTGAAACGGTTCGGGAGTGCCGCGGTGCTTGTATGTAAACAGAAATGGATTTGGGGTGAATTTGGGTTTCTCTTGTATGGTGTTCCTCTCCTTGCTGCTAGACGGGGGGAAGTGGAAATGACTCCTCAGAAGTATCTTAAAATAAGGAACAGGAGTTTGTTGACAGTGCAACAGGCGTTTTTAAACCCCCCTGGTTCAAACTCGGCTCCGCTTGCCAGGCAGGTCCCCTCCTTGGTGCTCTGGAAACTCGTTTAGGCTCCGATCTGCGATGGTGGCGGAGGTGTGCTTGCCAAAACGCCTCTGAAGGTCTGTCCGGGAATCTTCTGGCATGGATACTGCTGCTAAATAGTTAGGATAGACGGCATGTGGATGGATGTGGTCCCTCCTGTCGCTCCGAGGAGTGAGCGATCCCAGCCTGGACTGCTCGGACCCGCTCCGGGGAGCTTGGAGGTTGGCAGCGCTGGTGTGCTCCGGCCGTCGTGCACGGAACTGCTCGACACGAAGCTCCGCAGTGCTGAGCCTGGTGCCTGCACTCTGCCCCGTGGGTACCGGATCACCTAAAGGACAACCAGCGCTTGGAGAACCTTCCCAAAATCACCTGCGTTGTGTTCACACCTGTAAGAGCGGGTGCTGCGAGGTTGGACCTCTCCAGCACCACAGCCGGGGTCTGCAGCTCCCAACCCTTGTTCTATTTTTTGAAACTCTGCGTTGATTTGATGGAAGAATCTCCAAGTAGAGATTTATTGGGCAGAAATGCAGCTGCCAGAGTGTCAGTCCCAGGGGTTTCCATGTGCGGTTTGAGGGAGGTCATATCTGCTCTTGCTTAAAGCCTTCCGTGTCCCTCACCAGTCTCGTGCTGGACTCCACTGGGAAGCTGCTGGGGAAGGCTGATCTCCGGCCCGTCAGCGACTGCGGCAAAGGAACCGGCGAGAGGAGGGAGGTTTGAGAAGAAGAAAACTGGTGTCACGTGGAACTGATGAAGATGTTCTCCTGGTGGGATGTGGGGGGAGAAAGGGTCTTCGTGGGGGGAGAAAGGGTCCTCGTGGGGGGAGGAAAGGTCCTTGTGGGCACGTGGGGACCCCGGTGTGATTGCAGTTCGGCTTTACAGGTGCGGCACAGCAGCTACAGGCGAGGGCTTGCACGGAGCAAACTTAAATCCCGTTTGTTGGACCGAGAGAGATTTCTCTATTACCAAGCGAGTCGCATTATCTTCCTACAGCTTTGATTATAGGACAATAACTCCTAAAATTAGTAGTTCTCCTTACTAGCTAATTACGCCCTAACTGCCTCATTCATCCTAGAGGAAGCTGTTCCAGCTTGCTTCAGGCGCACGCGAACGCGCTCTCCCGATGGCTTAGCAAAGCGTAAATCCATCCGTGGAAACTTGCTTGGATGCCGGCGTCGTTACTGGAAGCGAAAAGAAACTTTTGGAAACGCGGGGATTTCTTTATTGGCTCTCCAGAGGGATTTCTGCCGTCCGTCCCGCAGCGGGTGGCCGCATCGGTTGTGTCACCTTCACCGGCATCTTCTGCCCTGCGGGGTCGGTCCCTTGAGCCGTGTTTGGGATGCAGCTCCGGGACCGAGCCTTTCGGAGGGGCTTGGCGCACCGCTTTGTGGTTTTTACAATTCCAGCCTCATTCGCTGGACTTAATTTGGGGGTAAATTTGAAATGGAAGCTTTTTGAGTGGCAGCTGCAAATTAGGGCTGCAGCTCCGGTGGTCTGTGACGGACCGCGGGCTGTCATCATTTTTTACAGTTATTCTCCCAGAAACTGAGTTTGTTCAGTGGTGCCGGGCGCGTGTTCGCTTGCGGTTGCTTCGGACCAACGCAGGTGGGAGAAGGACGTTTCCACGCTGTGTCTTTTTTGGGGGTTGGGAAGAGCAGAAATCGTTCTTGGAAGCTGGACTTGGGGGTTTATCGGCGATCGTTTGCTTTCCCGGGTTCTCTCCCGCAGAACTTTTGGCATGCAATTCCATTTCCAGCAGAGATCAGCGTTTGCTTCCGATACTGGAAGGGGGTTGGGTTGGGTTTTTCTGTGATTTTGCTGAGATTAATTAAAAAGCAACCATCGGGGCGGGGTTATAAACCAGAAAGTCACGTAGCAATATAGGAGGTATATAGTAATAAAATACCTATGGCTTAAAAAGCAGCTGAGGAAGCTGAAAGGGATTAATATTTTCTGCAGGTTGCCAGGGTGGTTTCGCAGCGCCAGTTTACTGATGCCTTTATGCTTCTGTCTGTGTTTTTTAATTTCCAGGAAGCGTGACGTCATGCAGAATATTATGCAAATCTTGGAGTCGGTCCAGTTGAAGTGGGAGCTGTTTCAGAGCTGGACGGACTTCTCCCGGCTACATCTTTCTAACAAACTGGCCATTTTCGGCATCGGTTACAACACCCGCTGGAAGGAGGATATTCGTTACCACTACGCGGAGATCAGCTCGCAGGTACCCCTCGGCAAGCGGCTCCGGGAATATTTCAACTCGGAAAAACCGGAGGGTCGGGTTATCATGACCAGAGTGCAGAAAATGAACTGGAAAAACGTTTATTACAAATTCCTGGAGATCACCATCAGCGAAGCCCGATGCCTGGAGCTGCACATGGAGATCGACTGGATACCTATTGCTCACTCCAAACCCACCGGAGGAAACGTCGTCCAGTATTTGTTGCCGGGAGGGATCCCCAAAAGCCCCGGCTTGTACGCCATCGGTTATGAAGAGTGCCACGAGAAGCCCCTCTCCCCGCTAGCCGAGCACAGGGGGACCGATCCTGGCAATGAGACTCAAGGGGAGCTGGAGGTCCCTTCGCCGCAAGCCTCCCTCCGGGTGGACATGGAATCCGCCCGGATTATCTACTGTTACCTCGGCATCGCCGAGGTCCGGACTCTCCAGCAGTGCCTGTTTTTACACTTTCAGGCAAACACCAAAACCTTCAGCAAAGATTGGGTCGGGATCAACGCCTTTTTATCTCAGAACTGCATCGTTGAGCCCGGCGTGTCGCCCAAATCCATCTACATCAAATTTGTGGAAGTGGAGAGGGATTTTCTTTCCGCCGGCTCTTTGGTAGAGTGCCTGGAAAAAGCCATCGGATACCCCTTAAAATTTAACAACTGAGTCTCGTCCTTCATAAGGATTAGGGCTTTCTGCCCCTTTTTTCCATCTCGCTACCAGACGCTTTCGGATCCTGTCCGTTCACAGCCGGGCAAGTCAGACTTTTCCGCCTGGAAACGAGTTTTGGGGTGATAAGAGGCTTGTGGGCGCTTCCCACGAGCTCATCGCCAGCAGGCGAGCGCGTCCTGGCTCTCCTGCCAGCCGGACCGGCCGGTTTTCCTACCGGAGCGGCGCAGCGAGGAGAAGCCCCTGGCCCATGAAATGACTGTAGGTACATTCCACATTGGACAAGCGCGTACACGTGGCGTTTTCATACGAAAAGCTGGTTTTTTTGGTTTTTCTTTATTCCACGGTGTCTCATTTTTACGCATCCGTCTCTCTAAGTGTTATTATGGATCTGAATAAATAAGCAATAGATAACGGCAAGTTAAACCTTGAATCACGTTAAAGGAGACTGTTTTTCAAAGCCACCCTTAGATACTATTGTATATAATTTAGAACTTCACTTTTTTCACCCATCAAGTGTTCTCCTCTCTCCAAACAGTGTTGCCTGCAAAAAGACTTTGGTTTCTGTGATGTATTCCACTTTACTAGTAGTGTTGCCATATCTGCTTTTATTTTATTTTATTTTTTAACATTAAAATAATTCCTGGCCTTTTTATTTTTCTTTTTTTTTTTTTTTTTTGTTTGTTGCGGGGTTTCTTTTGGGGGGGGGGGGTGGGTTTGGGGTTTTTTTTGGTTGGTTTTTTTTTTTGGTTGTTTTTTTTTTTTAAATTCTAGTTAGCCTCTTTGTGAGAATAACCTGGCAGCTGGGAAACATTTTATTTTTTTTTTTTTCCTGTCAAACCATGCTTATGGATACAATCAAAGCTGTGAGAATGGGGAAGTGGGATTTGGGGATGGGGAGGGACATGGGGACGGGGGGGGGGACACGGGGACGGGGAGGACGCATTTAATGCCTTTTTCAGACGTGTTACTATATAAGCCCCATTATCTTGCTGGCTGGCGCTGGCGGTTTCGGTTGTTTTTTATTTTCTAAAGCTCATCGATCGGTGAAGTTGTGACATACGATGAATGTGTCGGTCCTAATAAAATCAAACAAACACGTACGGGCGTCAGCAAATGTCTTTCTCCTCCTCGAGGGGGGAATTCTGGCGGGATGCGGAGGTCTTCTCCTGGGTTATTTCCACCAGGGCTTTGTTCCAGGGGTCGTTATTGTGTGAGATGTTTAATTTTTATTTTTCTTTGGGCGGGGGGAGTGCCGCTGGAGCTGGTTTCCTTCCCCGTGGAGATGCCTAAAATGTTTGAAAACGCGAGGACCGCTGCCCGGCTGGCGTTTGGCGTCATCTTCGGATGCAGTTGAGCCCTGAGATGGCGGAGAGAGGAAGAGGAGAAGGAAGAGGAGGAGGAGGAGGAGGAGGATGGGGTCGATCCCTCACTCCCGGTGCCCGAAATAGGGTGAATGTCCCCAAAAAGGGTGAGTTGCCCCCAGGAGCCTCTGCCAGGACCGAGAGCGAAGCGTCAGGTGGACCAGGAGGTGAGGTGGTAGGCAGGAGGTGCTGGCAGGGGGAAGGTGGGATCCCGGTGGGATCTGGCCAGGTTGATCCCCCCAAAGCTTCCTCGCTCCCCGAGGCGGGATCCTGCAATCCCGGCGGCCGGGCTGGATTTACAGGGGGAGACGAGGGCGAGAAGGGATTAATTCCACACACCCCCCGCCCCTCCTCCTCCTCCTCCTCCTCCACCACCGTCTAATCTCTCCTGCTTTGAGGTCTGACCCCGGTTGGATCGAGGACCGGGATAACCTTGGCCGAGCCGGGCAGGATTGGTCCCGAGGCTCCGTGAAACCAGGGAGCTGGAGCCGGAGAATCCCAAATCTCCTTTTTTGGGGTATTTTTTGATTTGCTTTTAAGGATGAATGTGTTTATCTGAAGGTCCTGGGGGGTGTTGGCAGGAGGAGGGCGAAGGATGGAGCCGGGGAGGGTTTAGGGGTCCCTGTGCCCCCCCCAGCGGGTGCCACATTGTGCCCTTAATATCATAATTAATAATAACCCAAATAATTAATGATTACCACCGATTTGTCGGTGCAGGGCTGGTTTTCATGCCTGGGGCTGGGGGCTGCTTTGGACCCCGGTGTGTGGGGGGGAGGGCAGTGCCTGGGGCTGGGATACCCCCCCTGGGGTGGGAAGAGGCCCCGCCCCTTCCCCATGCCCCTCCCCCTTCGGAGGCTCCGCCCCCACCTGCGGGCGGCTCCCCCCCCCCCCCCCCCCGGGTCCCGGCCCCCCCCCCTCTGGCACCTGCGGGTCCGGCCATGGGCGCGCTGCCGCGGGCTGCGCTGGCGCTGGCTGCGCTGCTGGGTGAGCCCCGCCGCACCGGGGGGACCGGGGGGACCGGGGGGGGGTGCGGGGGGGGGGGGAGCTGGGGGGGACCGGGCAGGATGTGCAGGAGCCAGAGAAGCAGCGGGCAGGACCCGGGGTACTGGGGATGGCACCGGGCAGGACCCGGGGTACTGGGGATGGCACCGAGCAGGACCCGGGGTACCGGGGGGTACCGGGGGAGGGCACCGGGCAGGACCCGCGGTACCGGGGATGGCACCGAGCAGGACATGGGGTGCCGGGGGGGGTACCGGGGGGGTACCGGGGGCGGGCACCGTGCAGGACCTGCGGTACCCGGGGGGTGCCGGGGGGTACCGAGGAGGGCACCGGGCAGGACCCGGGGTACGGGGTGGTACCGGGGGAGGGCACCGGGCAGGACCCAGGGTACCGGGGGGGGTACCGAGGAGGGTACTGGGCAGGACCCGGGGTACCGGGGGGGTACCGGGGGGTACCGAGGAGGGCACCGGGCAGGACCCGGGGTACGGGGTGGTACCGGGGGAGGGCACCGGGCAGGACCCAGGGTACCGGGGGGGGTACCGGGGGGTACCGAGGAAGGCACCGGGCAGGACCCAAGGTAGCGGGGGGGCACCGAGGAGGACCCGGGATACCGGGTGGGTACCGCGCAGGACCCAGGGGTACCGGGGGGGTACTGGGGAGGACCCGGGGTACCGTGGGGGGGGGGGGGGCACCGGGGAGGACCCGGAATACTGGGGGGGGGGGGGGCACCGGGCAGGACGTGGGGTACTGGGGTGGTACTGGTGGGGCACCAGGTAGGACCCGGGATACTGGGGGGCGCACCAGGCAGGACCCAGGGGTACTGGGAGAGCACCGGACAGGACCCATGGGTTCTGGGGGGGCACCGGGCAGGACATGGGGGTACCGGGATGCACCAGGCAGGGCGTGGAGGAGCTGGGGGGCACCGGGCAGGACGCGGGGGTACTGGGGGCTCACTGAGAAGGGTGCGGAGCAGTGGAGGGGCATCCAGCCAGATGCATGGGAGCCCAGGGACCCCCCCGGGGAGCTTTCATGGGGCACCGGGTGGGACACAGGGGTACCGGGGGACTCATGGCACTCCCCAGCCCCTCTCCGTGCTCTCGATCCCCCCACCCCAACAGGAAAGTGGGTGCTGGGGGGGTGGGTGGGGTGGCAATCCACCCCCATCCCCTCTTTGTGGTGCCCCAAGAGGAAGAAATCAGGGTCCCCCGGGAAAAGCCACTTTGTTCCTTGGAGCTGCTGAATGGCACCTTCCAGCACCCCCAAACCAAAAGCCACCCCATGGCGGGGGGACCCCGATGTGCCAGAGCCAGTAATTCACCTCCCTGCATGGCGTCGGGCAGGAAAAAATCAAATTTTTTTCCTCTTTCCCATAAAAACCTGCCCCTTCCCTTGTTGACTGGTGCTTTACAGCCACCCCAGTGGGTTTTGGGGTGACGGGTCTCAACCTCCCTCTGTCTCTGGCATTTTCCCCTCCTTTCCCCCCTAATTTCTGGCCCTATTTGAGTTTTTTTGGAAACGCCATGGTTGCTCCAAAGGCAAACATCCCTTGGCGTTCCCAGCGGAGGAGAGGCCTTTGGGGAAAGGAAATGGCCCCAAAAACAATGGCAGTGGCGTTTCCTCCCTGGCGGGATGCTGGGTGGGGGTCCCTGCACCCGGAGCCACTGATTTTCCCTCCTGGAAGGTTTTTTTTCCTTGATAAAAGTTAATTGAAGGGCGTTGAGCTGAGGCGTGGTGGTCACTTCATCCTTAAATCCCACCGGGATGCTCCTTTGCTGCAGCCCGACAGCGTTAATTTGCATGGGGTCCTCATGGATCCCCCCAGAAAAGTCATGCCGAGCCCTGGGGGGTGAAGCTGTAGAGCCCAAGAGCACAAAACCGCAGCAAAAAGATGCTTTGAAGCCCCAAACGGGTGTTATTCCTTGGAAATTCGCTTTCAAGCAGCCCGTCCCCACCCTGCAGGCTCCGTACGGGATCGTGATGGGGATAAGCGGAATGAGGGGTGATGCTCAGCATCCCTGTCCCCATCCCATCCCCATTCCCATCCCATCGCCGCCTCCTTCTCCCGCATCAGGAATTAAAGCGCGTTTCCATCTGTAGCAAAGTCACGTAGTGTTATTATTATTATTTTATTTAATTCTTTTTCCCCAAATTTGGTCTCTCTGGAGGATACGGCGCTTTCTGCCCCTCACCCCCGCCCAGGGTCATGAGAAAAGCCACCGTGGATTTTCCCAACGGACGCTGCTCCGCAGCCCGGCATCTCCTATCTGCCCGTTTATAAATAGTTGGAGTTAAGGGGAGAAAAAAAAAAAATCCCCCAAAAATAATAATAAAAAAAAAGCTGGGTGGCTGCGTCGCATCGCTGAGATGCTCCTTGACCTTTTTCCAAGTTTTTTTTTTTTTTTAAGGGCTCGTTTTTCCGGCCAGATTCCCGCTGTGTGTTTTAAATCCCAAACTTGGTCTCTCAGGATTTAATTTGGGTCTGGGTTTCACATGACTCCGGCGCCTTAATCCTATCGAATGGGGTCATCAAACCCCAACCGCCTCCAGGCATTAATTCCCCGTACGGTTAATAGCTTATAGGGTCGGGTGGGGTTTGGGGGGGGGGGGAATGCTGATTTGGGGAGGGGGGGATAATTTGGGGGGAGGTTCAGGCTGCACCTTGAGCTGGGAAGCAGCTTTTTTGGGGTGAAACGATGCGATTTTGGATGAGGATGGGGTGTTTAATATAGGTGTGGGGATGAATCCCGAGGTTGCTGCAGGTGCACAAGGATTTAAAGGTATTTTTTTCCTAGGGAATAAATTCAAAGGTACATTTAAAGATTTTTTTTTTTTTTTTCCGCGGGGGGGGGCGGGGAATGTAAAAGTATTTCGGAAGGTAAATTTAAAGGGGTTTTTTTTTCCATATGGAAAAAAATCCAAGCAGATGGCCTGGAGCAGAGGGAAAACTCCTGGGCAGGTGCTTAGCTCAGGGCAGCTGGATAAAAATCCAGATTTTTCAGCCCAAAGAGCAGCCGGGCGGTCCCAGGGTTCCCCCCCACCCCCGCTGATATGCCTATGAGCACTGGGAGCAGCTTAATTTTTTCGATCTGGTTAAAGCATTAGAGGATTTGAAGCGGCGAGGTGGCTAAAGCTGGAGCTGATGCCAAAGGGTTCGGTCCCCTGCCCGCAGCTCGAGCACCAGCTCTCCCAACCCTTTTTTAGGGTCAGATTTGTCCCAGATGAGAAATTTGGGGTGAATTCTGCAAGAAAAAGGGGATTTTGGGGACCGAGCAGCCTCCAGATTTGGATCCATCCACCTCTCCCTGTTGTGCTGGAGGGGGGGATGATGGAGCTGCAATCTCCTGCCACCGCGGTTTGACAGAGCAAAGCTGCAACCACAGAGCGCTATTAACATCGTCATCATTAGGTTTCAGAGTTAACACACCCTGGTGAGGGTGCGGGGGGCCTGGCCCGCAGCAGGCACCGGCAGGTTTGCTGCAGTTGCAGTACATGGGGCTGTTTGGATGCTTTGGGGTACGACAGGCGGTGCCGGAGCATCTTTTCATCTTCCAGAGCCTGGATTTCCCCAGGGACCTGCAGCGCCTGTTGGCCCATCACCTTTTTTGTGCCCAAAAAATGTTGCTGATGGAGGAGCGGGGCTGGAAAACTGGGATTTTCCCAACTGTTGGGGAGGCAGAGAGGTTTAGGAGTTGTGGTGTCATTTAATGATGCCATTTGCATCATTAATGAACCATAATAATAATAACAATAATATAATTAATATAACTATCATTTTCATTGTTATAAAATACAATTATATTCATAATTATTATATAATGTACATGACATTATCTCTTTTATTATAGAAAATACAATATAATTATTATATATATCATATTTTTTTCTAGATTATCTAAATTTAATACAATTATATGTACAGTGATGGAGAAGCTGGGCTGAAAAAACCTGGATTTTCCCAGCTGTTGGGGATGCACAGAAGTTTAGGAGCTCTGGTGTCATTTAATGATGCCATCTGCATCATTAATGAACTATATTATTATTATTATTAGCATTAACATTAACATCATTATTATTAGAATTAACATCGGTTTTATCACTACTACCATTACTATGAGTGTTATGGTAACTAATAGCACTATCACATCCCCACTATTATCACTGTTCTTATAAAAACATATACTTATTTGTGATTATTATACTGTATATGTATATTTATGATTATAGAATGCATATTATCTCTTATCTATTTTACTATATAAATTACAACAGAATTATTAGATATCATATATTTTCTTCTATACTAAATTTAATACAACTATCTTGATCGTGACATAGATTTCCAAGACAATTAACGTTCTTTTTCCATACTGTTGATTTTATTCCATACCATAGCTGTCTATAATTAATAATAGCAGCAATTATTTTGCCCACGCTAGGGTGGCACGCAGGCTCCCCCCTGCCACCTCCCTCGCCCGGCAGCCGTTTTTCTTCCCCCTCGCCGGGACTTAAGGGTTTATGTTCTTAGCCTGGGTGAGCTATTTTTAAGCATCCTCACCAGACTGGGGCTGATTTCTCCCGGTTTTTCACCAGAGAAGGGAAATTTGATTTTTTTTTTTTTTTTTTTTTTTTTTAAATTCCTGGGAAGACTTATCGGCCGAAGCAGAGTTTCCTGCCTGGAGCTGGAAGGCTCCGTCCGGAAACTGTGCCGATGCCTTGTCGGGAGGGGGATGAACGGATGCAGGGAGGAGGCTAAAAATACCCCCTGGGGCCTTGTTTTCCTCTTCCCACCCTGGAAATATCAAATTAAAACCCTTGAGTCTGTAGAGAAGAAGGTGAGGCTGTTGGAGCCTTCCCTAAATCCTTCAAAACCAGGGTTTTTTTCCCCAAATTCCAGGTGGCAGCAAAGTTTTGGGATGATGGGGTAGCATCATCCTTCCCGCCCTGCATCCCAACCCAGAGCATCCCTGGGGCGCTGGCAGGACTGGGGCCAGCTGGGGACATGGATCGATGGGCGGGATGCAGGGATGGAGCTGCCGGGATGCAGGTCCTCGGTGGCATTCCCCCGGGAAAAAAAAAAAAAACAAACCCCAGCGCAAACCCGGCCTCGCCTGAGCCGATTAATTTTCCGGCTGAGCCTTACAGGCAAAGCCGGGGAGTAATCTTCCCCTGGGAGCCGGAGCATCCTTCTCCGGTCCGTGGTACCCACCGGTATCCCATTGCCTCCTCCCAGTGGGGTTTGGGGGGGATGCTGGGACACAGGGAGTGTAAGGATGGGGTATTTGGGACGGGATGGGAGTTGGGATGGGGTGAGATGGGGGTTCAGGGGAGGCCACCCGTGAATAATCCCAGTTTAGCACCAGCAGCAGAAAGGGGGGGTGCTGGGATGACAGGAAGGCCTTGTGGGGTGCATGTGGGCGCCTCCCCTCAAAATAAATCCCATGGGATGGAGGATCTGGTGCAGCATTGGGGTGGTCGGGGGTACCCCAGTGCTGTGCTAAAGGGGGGTGTCCGGCTGCGGGAGCCCCCTGGGGAGAGGCAGCGGTCCCCCAGGAGTTGGGGGGGTTTCCCCACCCCAGGCAGGGGGGAAAGGGGGATGGGAGGGAGCGGCATTGTCCTGCATCCTCCAGAGCGGCCGGAAAGCCCTTCCCATGGCAGGGAAGGAGGAAGAACGTTCTGCTGGCCCAGCTCCCGGCAATAACTTGGGATTGTTGGGGTTTCCCTTGGGAATGGGGAGGATTTGCAACAATTGGTGGGGTTTTGTGGGAAAATGGCATGGGGTTGAGTCACGTCCCCTTTTCTTCTCTCTCCGGCTGTGGGCAGGTGTCTCCTCGGCTGTGCTGGAGGTGCACGTGGGGACAAGCTTGGTCTTCTCGGTGGAGGGGCAGCAAGCGGTGCTGCCCGCCTGGTACACCAGCCACTCCCAGAAGAAGCCCTACATCACCTGGCTGCTGAACAAGGAAGATGCTGGCCCCTTCCAGGTAAGAAGTGGGGAGGGGACGTGGGGGGAAAGGGAGGGGACAAGCCAGGCAGTGCCCATGGTGGGGAGGTGCCCGCGATGGGGAGATGCTTGTGGTGCCTATGATGAGGAGAGGTCCACCATGGGAAGGTGCCCATGGTACTTGTGATGGGGAGATGGCTATGATGGGGCCATGCCAGTAGCGCCTGCAATGGGGAGGTGCCTGTGGTGCCCGCGGTGGGGGAAAGCTCATGGTGCCCGTGATGGACTGGTGCCCATGATGGCGAGATGCTCATGGTGCCCGTGATGGACTGGTGCCCATGGTGCCCATGATGGGGAGATGCTTATGGTGCCCACCATGGAGTGGTGCCCATGATGGGGAGCTGCTCATGGTGCCCACCATGCAGAGGTGCCCACTACATGGAGGTGCCCACGGTGCCCATGACAGGCAAGCTCATGGTGCCTGCAATGGAGAGGTGCCCTTGATGGGGAGGTGCTCATGGTGATGGTGATGTGTAGATGCCCACGATGAGGTCATGTCTGTGGTGCCTGCAATGGGGGGATGCTTGTGGTACCCACAGTGGGGAGGTAGCCAAGATGGGGAGATGCCCTTGGTAGGAAGATGCTCATGGTGCCCACAGTGGGGAGGCGCCCACAGTGGGGGGATGATTGTGGTGCCCATGATGCAGAGGTGCCTGCAATGGGGGGAAGCTCGTGATGATGGGTCGGTGCCCACGATGGGAGCATGTCCGTGGTGCTTGCAACAGGGAGATACCCATGAAGGGAAGATGCCCAGGACTGGGGGATGCTCATGGTGCCCGTGATGCAGAGATGCCCACAGTGGGGGCATGATCATAGTGCCTGTGGTGGGGAGGTGCTCATGGTACCTGTGATAGGGAGATGCCCGTGATGGGAGGATGCGTGTGGTGCCCGTGATGGGGAGATGCTCATGACAGGGCAGCTGCTCATGGTGCCCGTGGCAGGGGGGTACTTGTGCTGCCCACGGTGGGGAGATGCCCACGGTTCCCGTGCCATGGGTGCTCAGGACACCTGAGGATGCGGGGAGCTCCTGCAGCAGCGGCTACTCCACAAAATTTAGGATTTGTCGGAGGGGTTCCTCTCCTGCAACACCATCCAGAGGTGACCAAGCAGGTGTTTTCCCCCATGCAGATCCTGACCTACCTGGACGGGGTGGCAAAGGTGGAGGAGACAGAGCTGAAGCCCCGCGTGGGGTTCCTGTACCCCATCCTCACCCACAACATCTCGGTGTTCATCAACGCCACCCGGGAGCGTGACTCGGGCCAGTACATGTGCACCGTCAACGTGGTGGATGACGACACCAGCACAGGCAAGAACATCGGTGTCATCAACCTCACCGTCCTGGGTAAGGCTCCGCTGGTCACCCCGGCTCCTTTGGACAATCCCCCTCCCCCACCCCCGCCCCGGTGTCTCTGGGGATTAATGTGGGTGCCTGCAGTGCCACCAGCCACCCCCACCTGCCAGCTGCACGGCAGCCCCGCCGTGGGAGCCAACGTGACGCTGAGCTGCGCCTCCGAGAAGGGGAAGCCCTCGCCCGGGTACCAGTGGCAGCGCACGGCCCCCACCCTGCAGGTCTTCTTCCCCCCCGCCCAGGGTAAGGTGGCACAGCGGGGGGCTGGCGGGGCGGGGGGGGGGTGGAAAATCCTGGGAAGCTTCAGCTGGGGGATGCTTTTAGCTTTGTCCCCCTAACCCTGCCCCAGGGGGGTGTCCCCTTAACCCTGCCCCAGGGGGGTGTCCCCCTAACCCTGCCCCAGGGCACTGTCCCCCCTAACCCTGCCCCAGGGGAGTGTCCCCCCAACCCTGCCCCAGGGGAGTGTCCCCCCAACCCTGCCCCAGGGCACTGTCCCCCCCAACCCTGCCCCAGGGGAGTGTCCCCCCAACCCTGCCCCAGGGCACTGTCCCCCTAACCCTGCCCCAGGGGAATGTCCCCCCTAACCCTGCCCCAGGGCAATGTCCCCCCAACCCTGCCCCAGGGGAGTGTCCCCCCCTAACCCTGCCCCAGGGCACTGTCCCCCCTAACCCTGCCCCAGGGGAGTGTCCCCCCAACCCTGCCCCAGGGGAGTGTCCCCCTAACCCTGCCCCAGGGCAATGTCCCCCTAACCCTGCCCCAGGGGAGTGTCCCCTTAACCCTGCCCCAGGGCACTGTCCCCCCTAACCCTGCCCCAGGGGAGTGTCCCCCCTAACCCGGCCCCAGGGCAATGTCCCCCCAACCCTGCCCCAGGGGAGTGGCCCCCCTAACCCTGCCCCAGGGCAATGTCCCCCCAACCCTGCCCCAGGGGAGTGTCCCCCCTAACCCTGCCCCAGGGCAATGTCCCCCCAACCCTGCCCCAGGGGAGTGTCCCCCCTAACCCTGCCCGCTCCCTGCCCAAGGAGGTTTGGGGGGCACAGGCCGGTGGTCCCAGGGCAGCACCTGAATTTCTCGCCCGCAGACCGGGCCAGGGGCACCCTCAAGCTGACCAACCTCTCCCTGGACATGTCGGGTCTCTACGTCTGCGTGGCTGAGAACCAAGCGGGTTCAGCCGAGTGCAGCATCCTCCTGGAGGTGCACTCAAGTGAGTACTGAGTACGTGTCCACAGGGCTGGGGAGGGTGGGAGCACGGTCCCCACGAGGTCCCTGTGGGGTCCACGTGGAAATAAGGGGGGAGGCGACCTCCCCCCGTCCCCGCCACCTCCCTGCCTCTCTCCGGCAGCTAGCACCAAAGCAGTCATCGCCGGCGCCGTGCTGGGCTCCCTGGGTGCCCTTGCCACTGTCATCTTCTTCGCCCAGCGAGTCGTTGGCTACCGGAGGAAGAAACGTGACTGCCAGGAGGAGGCAGCCAACGAGATCAAGTGAGGCGCCCGTCCTGCGGAGGCAGTTCAAGTTGTCATCGCTGGCTTTCAGGGTTAATGAGGGAGGAGGAGGTTTCCATCTCTGGCCAGTCATCATTAGGTTTCAGAGTTAATGAGGGGTGGGGAGGAAGGTTTCCATCTCTGGCCAGTCATCATTAGGTTTCAGAGTTAACGGGAGTGGGGAGGAGGTTCCCATTTCTGGCCAGTCATTGCTAGTTTTCAGAGCTAATGGGGGAGGAGGTTTCCATCTCCAGCCAGCCGTCATTAGGTTTCAGAATTAACAAGGGCACTTTCCACTTCTGTTCCCCCCCCCCCTTTCCCTCTTGCTGCCCTCTTTTGGGGTCCAGGAGCTGTGGCACAACCTTGGGGGCCCCATTGCTTTGGTGGGGGGCTGCTGGGGAGGGGGATATTGGGCTTGCTCAGTGCTGATCTCTCCGACGTTGTCCCCTCTCGGCAGGGAAGACGCCGTGGCCCCCAAAACCCCCACGTGGGCGAGGAGCCCGGCTTCGGACACCATCTCCAAAACCAGCACCTTGTCCTCCATCGCCGGCACCCGGGAGAGACCCTACGGTGCCAAACCCCCCTCCGACACCGCCTCCATCCTCACCACCACCGGCAGCTACCGGGGACCCCCACCCCGGGGAGGGGGACGCGTCCCCAGCCTCTCCCCCCCCACCATTAACGGGGTCCCCCAGCGCCGCCAGGATCCGGCCGCCCCCCCAGGGTCGTTGCCCCCCTCCAGCTTGGCACGGGCAGGCGCCATCCCCGTCATGGTGCCGGCACAGAGCCGAGCCGGCTCCTTGGTGTGAGCCCCCCCACCCCCAAAAGAAAGGGGTGCTCGTATGCAGAACGCAGACACCCCCCCATTTTCTGGGGTGTTTTTTTTCCCCTTTTTGGGTTGGTTTTTTCCTTTTTAAAAGACGCCTCAAGCAGCTGGACTCGTCGTGGGGTTGTTTAATGGATGCGGGAGGCTCCTCGGGTTTGGGGGGGCCGAGTCTCCCCGTAAATATAACACCCCAAAATAGCCCTGGCCCCGCCTGGAGGGGGGGATCCTCTTTTTTTTTTTTTTTTTTATATATATATATATATATATATATCTCAGTTGAAATGGGGGATTTTTTCATAAAAGAGCATTAGAAGCAGGGGGGGCAAACAAGGGGTCGGGGGTGGGGGTGGGGCACGCACTTTTTTTAGGGGTTTTCTGATTAAAAGTGGCCGCGCTGTTCGGCGCCTTCGTTTTGGGTGAGTTTGTGGGGATTCAGGGAGTTGGGGGCCCCATGTCCCTCCGGGTGATGTCATAGCGGCTGTGTGATGTCACAGCGCACCGGCCGGGGTCCTCAGGGTAGCCTCTGTGGCATGTGTGCGTTGTCACACCCCATCGCTGGTCCGTCACCGTGATGTCACACCCTGTGTCAGGCAGGATGATGTCACAGCGAGTGTGTGACATCACAGCACCCAGCTCATGCCGGTGTGACCCCCCCGCTGGCTGCCGCATCCATCGGCGATGTCGTGTGCGCCTGTGTGATGTCACACCCGCCATCACACAGCCAGGGGTGACATGACACATGCCTATGTGATGTCACACCAGCTGTCACACGTCCAGCAGTGACGTCACACCACCCAGCTCATGGCTGCAAAGCGTGACATGAGCTGTCTCCCACCCAGGAGCGGCATCATGCCGTACCACGCACGCTTGCGTGATGTCACGCCAGCCATCGCACGCCCTGCAGTGACATCACACGTGCCTGGGTGGTGTCACACCAGCCACCACACGCCTGCCAGTGACGTCACACATGCATGTATGGCATCACCCGCCCCGTGACCACCCCACCTTCGCGCCGCTGTGACCTCACCACTCTGCCGGGTGACATCGAAGGGCACCAAGGACAGGCAGGGCCTCTGGCAGGGATGTTTATTGGGGTGTGGGGGGGCTGGGGCAGGGGGCGGCGGCCGGGGGCAGGGGCAGAGCCTGGCTGTGGGGGGACCCCGGGGGGTGCATGCGGGGGGGTGGCGGGGCGAAGCGGGGGCTCCTGGGCCTCTGTGGTCAGCGGGGGCTCGGCGGTGAGGGGGTCCGGGGAGCGCCTGGTGGCCCCTGCAAGCAAGGAGAGAGCAGTCAGCCCTGCCTGCACCCTGCTGCTGCACCCTGCGCCCTGCCTGCACCCTGCTCTTGCACCCTGCTCCTGCACCCTGCTCCTGCACCCTGCGCCCTGCCTGCACCCTGCTCCTGCACCCTGTGCCCTGTCTGCACCCTGCTCCTGCACCCTGCACCCTGCTCCTGCACCCTGCTCCTGCGCCCTGCTCCTGCGCCCTGCACCCTGTCTGCACCCTGCTCCTGCACCCTGCACCCTGCTCCTGCGCCCTGCGCCCTGTCTGCACCCTGCTCCTGCACCCTGCACCCTGCCTGCACCCTGCTCCTGCACCCTGCTCCTGTGCCCTGCACCCTGCTCCTGCGCCCTGCTCCTGCACCCTGCTCCTGCACCCTGCTCCTGCACCCTGCGCCCTGTCTGCACCCTGCTCCTGCACCCTGCACCCTGCTCCTGCACCCTGCTCCTGCGCCCTGCTCCTGCGCCCTGCACCCTGTCTGCACCCTGCTCCTGCACCCTGCACCCTGCTCCTGCGCCTTGCGCCCTGTCTGCACCCTGCTCCTGCACCCTGCACCCTGCCTGCACCCTGCTCCTGCACCCTGCTCCTGCACCCTGCACCCTGCCTGCACCCTGCTCCTGCACCCTGCCCACACCCTGCTGCTGCACCCTGTGCCCTGCCTGCACCCTGCTCCTGCACCCTGCTCCTGCACCCTGCACCCTGCCTGCACCCTGCTCCTGCACCCTGCCCACACCCTGCTGCTGCACCCTGTGCCCTGCCTGCACCCTGCTCCTGCACCCTGCTCCTGCGCCCTGCCTGTACCCTGCTGCTGCACCCTGTGCCCTGCCTGCACCCTGCTCCTGCACCCTGCTCCTGCACCCTGCCCACACCCTGCTGCTGCACCCTGTGTCCTGCCTGCACCCTGCCCCTCCACCCTGCCCCTGCAGCCTGCCCGCACCCTGCCCGTGCCCTGTTCTTGCACCTTGCTGCTGCATCCTGCACCCTCTCCGTGCCCCATCCCCTCCCTGCCAGCACCCCTGCCTGCACCCTGCCCACGCCCTGCTCCTGCAGCTCTCATCCTCTCCATGCCCTGCCCACACCCTGCCTGCACCCTGCCCATGCCCTACTTGCAGCCCGCCCACACCCTGCCTGCGCCCTGCTCCTGCACCCGTGTCCTGCTGCCTGCAACCTGCCCTCGCCCATCCCCATCCCAGCAGCTGGGGGTGGGGGGACACCCAGCCTGGGCCCCCCAGGCCAGAGGACCCCGGTGGGAGGGGGCGAACCCAGCTCACCCGGTGCAAGCCTGCCCAGCCCACCTAACGAGGCAGCCCTAACAAACCCCATGGCCCTAATAAGCTTCACAGCTCCTGCACTTGGCAGTTGCTTCCCTGTTGCATCCCCATGGCATCCTCCCTGCAGTCCCACTGACTCCCGACTGCATCCTCGCTGAATCCCCACTGCAGCCCCACTGACTGCCCGTTGCTTTCCCATTGCCTTTCCAGTGCAGCCCCACAGCACCCTCGCTGAATCCCCACTGCATCCCGATTGCATCCCCACTGCATACTCAGTCCGTGCTCATCGCATCCTCACTGAATCCCTGTTGCATCCTCAGCTCATTCCCACTGCATTCTCACTGCATCCTCACTGCATACCCAGTTCATCCCGCTTGCATCCCCACTGCATCCCCACTGCATCTTTAGTTTGGTCCCCACTGCATCCCCAGTTCTTTCCTACTGCATTCCCACTGCATCCTTTCGTGCATCCCCACTGAACGCTCACTGTACCCCCATTGCATCCTTACCGCATCCCTGCTTCATCCCCGTTGAATCCCCACTGCATCCCAGTTCCATCCCATCTGCATCCCCACCAGCCCCGACACACACACACGTGGCCAAGCCGGCAGCAAGACCTCCCCACCACTAATCCCAAACCAGCCTTCGGCGTAGCCGGGGCCGTTCTCTGCTCACCACGCCGGCACGGCACAGGGCACGGCACAACCACCCCCCAGGCCCCAATGCCACGCGGCCTCGGCATCGTGGGCGCTTTTTAAATTTACCTTTTCCTGCCAGGAGACTGTGACATAGGCTTTTAAAAATAGCATGTGCTGAGGCGAGGCGTTTGGGGTGGTGTTGCTAAGGGAGAAATTCAATTCAAATCTAGGGCTTCGCCTTCCCATGCTAACTACTACGGCGCGCTCCCAAAATTAGGGCAGGCAGGGGCTGCCTGCCTGCGTGCTTTCACCTCCTGGGAAGAAAAATCCCTTCTCCGTCCCGAATCGGCATGGGGAAGGATGCTTGGAGCAGCATCCTTGTAAAAATGACCTGATTTTGGAGGGAAAAAGGGAGATTCGGGGCATACCTAGTCGCCGTTGCGGAGGTCGCCGCCGCGGGTGCTGTTGGCGCACTCGGCGTCCTTGGTTTTCCGATCGATCTCACCCCCTTTGATCTTCTTGCGGGTCATATGGCCGCGGAAACTAGCCTGGATCTTGGCGGCCGCCGCGTTGGCGTCAGGATCATCCAAAGGGATGTCCAGGATGTCCTCGTCCAGCTTTGTGCAGGCTCCCTCCTGCTGGCGCCAACAGGAGGGTTACGGCCGGTGGCACGCCAGAAAGGGCATCCCTCCCCAATTAAATCCATTAAATAAGGTCCTAAATTAGCCCCTGTGCTAAAAATTAGGTTTCTTTGCTAAAAATCAGGGTCTTTTGTTAAAAATCAGGGTCCTTTGCTAAAAATCAGGGTGCCTTGCGGGTGTCTCAGGGGATGGGCAACCGAAGGTGCGGCAGGGGGAGATGCTTCGCCCCCTGCTCATCCCTAAATCTGGACCACCTGGCTGCAGGAAGCCGGACCCCACCAGCCCCGCTGGGGCTGGATCCTGCTTCCTCGAGGGGTGTGATACAGGGAGAGGAACATCCATGGGAGCAGAGGGTGGGTTTGAGGGAGGGGATTTTTGGCACAGGGGGGGTCACACTGCACAAGCCAAGCTGGCTCTGCCTCAGTTTCCCCTTCCCTCACAGCCTGTTGCATCTTCCCGCATACGTCCTCAGGGCTTTGGCTGAAAACACCAGGAAATTAGGGAAGGGAGTGATGCCGGAGGGGAGGAAAAGCCTCCCCAGGGATAAATCACCACAGCCCACTCCCCTGCTGCCACATCCCACCGGAGCGGTTGGACCCAGCGCCGAGGTCAAGGAGGGAAAAATCCCACGGGAAAAATAAATGAGACAGGAGCAAGCTGGTGCTGGACACTCTGGTGCCAGCAGCGGCGGGGGTGCATCCTTCTCATCGCCCCAGGAGGGCTTTAAAGGACTTAAAAAGAGTTTGGGGTTTTTTTGGAAGCTGCAGATTTGAGGAGGATGCTCTTCCCCTCGGAGCTTGCCGCGGCTCCGTAAAGTTGCTCGGGTTGTTTTACTGTCGTGAAAGGTGAGGGGAGCAAAAGAGCGGCGGCGGCTTAAGTGACGGGTCCGAGGGGGAAATGATATGTCCATGGTGGAAATGTTATAGCCAGGGCTGGAAATCCTATATCCATGGGAGAAATCCTATATCCAGGGGGACGAAATCCTATATCCAGGGGGAAGAAATCCTATATTCAGGGGAGAAATCCTATATGGGGGAGCAGGGACCTATATCCAGGAGAGAAATCCTATATCCAGGGGGAGAAATACTATATCCAGGAAAGAAATCCTATATTCAGGAGAGAAAACCTATACCCAGGGGGAGAAAGCCTATATCCAGGAAAGAAATCCTATATGCAGGGGAGAAATCCTATATGGGGGGACGATGACAGACACCTATATCCAGAGGAGAAATCCTATATCCAGGGGGAGAAATCCTACATGCAGAGGGTAAAAACCTGTATCCAGGGAAAAATCCTAAATTTAGAGGGAGAAATCCTATATATGGCGGGGAATATCCTATATCCAGGGGGGATAAATCCTATATCCAGGGTGGGCTTTGCCTCTCTGGAGGTGCCCAGGAGGGGAGATGGGAGCTACTGTCTGCTGGCAGCTAAGCAGGAGGGGGAAAAAGGGGAAAAAAGGGGGAAAAGGGGGAAAAAAAGAGGGAGGGGAGGGAGAAAGGGAGGAAAAACGTTGTGCTTTCCCGCTGGATCAGCTCCCTGAGCCGACTGGTGGTTGGGTGGCAAGGGGTGCTCACCCTCAGGTGGGGACGGAGGGGTACAGCCCCCTTGCTCGCCCCAGTTTATCCCTTTATTCATCAAGCCACCCCTGATCCCGCCTGGAGAGTAATTGGAATTGGGGGGGGGGGGGGGGGGGGGGGGGGGGCGGGGAGCAGGGGGTGAAGTGAGAAAAAGCTGAATAAAAGCAGAACCCCTCATCCTGGCAGCTGGATTTGGGGATGGGGGGACTTTCCTGACCGGGATATGGGATGCTGCCCATGGTGCAGGCTGGCTGCTGGCCCCAGCGGGATGGATCCTGAACTGGTGTGAAATGGGAGGGGGGGGGCTCTGGGGTGGGGGTATGGGCCTGGGGGGCTGCAGCAGCACCGGGTGAGGGGGGGATGGACGCAGAGTTGGTTGAGCTGTTGGGTGCAGCACCCATCCGCAGCATCACCCCCCTGCAAATACCCCCCCACCCACATCACCACCCCAAATCCCCTCCACCGCCCCCGTACCCCGCTCCAGGAGGAGGTTGGGGGGGGGGGGGGGGCAATAACAATATTAATCAATTAAATGCAGAAAGGTGAGATGCTGGGGGGAAAGGGGGGAACCTACGTTGCAGCAGTCCATGGCGGAGGACGGGTGGGCGGCCAGCGATGGGCGAGGGGCTCCGGCAGGGTCTCGCTTCCCCGGCAGCTCTCCCGGCGCAGGTGGCAAGTTGAGCGGAGCCGCTTGCCTACGTAATGTGCTTTCCTCCGGGCGAGCCTATCAGCCCTACACCCCTGCCAGGCTTTTAGTTGGGGGGGGTGTTTCTTTTTTTTTTTTTTTTTTTTTTCCCTTTCTCCTCTTTTTTTTTTTTTTTTTTTTTTAACCTCCTCCAATTTTATTTCGCAGCCTCCAACTCCCTCCTAACGCTTAAAGGAGCCGGCAGCTCGCGTCGGAGTTTTGTGTAATATAAAATTACATGCAGAGGATGCGATCAAATATTTAACGGCGCTTTCGGGTTTCGCCCTCGGTGTGGCGGGTTTAATAGGGCCGTGCTGAAATTTGCAGCGACTTTTTTTTGGGGGGACGGAGAGGGGTGAAGCTGCGACAAAAGGGGGGTGATGGGTTATTTGTCTGGGGAGGGGGGGGTTGCTTGGCCCGCAGTGATGCTGGAGAAGGGTTTTGCCCCCTGGGTTTGTTTGCACGGGACACGGGGGTAAAACCTTCATGACCTACTTCGGTCTTGGTCCTGAGGAGTGTGAGGATGAGGATGGTAAGGACGAGGATGGCAAGGGTGAGGATGACAAGGAAGGGTGGGCATGGCGGGACACTACATCCCACCGAGCATCTGCTGAAGGCCCGGGGTGATGTGCCCAGACGTGGACTCTACGCAGAGGAGGGGGCTCCATTTTTGAGGTTTGGGGATCCCTCCCCTGCTCACAGGAGCATCCCACCCCCCAAATGTGGGGGGGGTTCCAGTCAGACCTGCAGACCCAGCCATTTTTCCAGCCCTCAGTGCTATCTGCGGACCCTGCTTTTGCCTTCAGACCACGCCAAGGTGCCAGGGCTGATGGGGTGAGATGGGGGGACCCCAGGAAAGAGGAGAGATGCCCAGGGCAATGTGGGGGGCTGCAGCTCGCAGCCCCCCCATCGCCTGCCTCACTCGCCTCTAATCCGGGTTTGGGAGTTGCTAAGCAACTGCATAAGTCGCCCGTGGGCTCCGTGCGCTGATGCTGGCTCCGGCTGGCCCCCAAAACACGGCGCGGCCCCCCAAGCCGGGCAGCGGCACCCCCCGGTCCGCCAGCGCATTCGGGCCTCCCCAGCTCTCCCCAGCTGGGCTTGCTCACAGGGATGTGCCCTGCCTGGGGGCCTGGGGGCACCAACCTTCCTCTTTGCCATCACCAGCATCATCGTCATCACTCACTGTCACCGTTAGCATCCCTGTCCCATTGCTATCACCATCCCCGGCACTGTCACTGTCCCCGTTGCCACCACCAGCCTTGTCCCCATCCTTGTCCCCATACCCTCTGCCACCATCCCCATCCCCACCACTGTTCCTGTCCCCATCCTCATCATCATCCCTGACGCAGTCCCCAGCCCCATTCCTGTCCCCATCCCCAACTTCAACCCCATCATCCCTGTCCTCATCCTGTCCCCATGCCACCCCCAACTTCAACCCCATTTTTGCCCATGTCCCCATCCCCATCCCCATCATCACCCTCATCCCTGTCCCCATCCCCATCATCACCCTCGTCCTTGTCCCCATCCCTGTCCCCATCCCGTCCCCATCACTACCTCATCCCTGTCTCCATCCCCATCCTGTCCCCATCCCTATCATCACCCTTGTCCCTGTCCCCATCCCTTCACCATCCCTATTCCCATCCCCATTTCCATCTCTGTCCCCAAGGTCACTCCAGCCAGGGTGCAGGTGGTGGCACTCCCTGCCCCCCCCCCCCCTCATGGCACCCAGCCCACCCTGCTCCCTGTCCCACACCCCACCCCAGGCAAAAGGAGGGTGCAGCCCACACCGGCTCTTGGGGGTCAGCCACCCCCCCCAGCAGCACCCAGGCACCCCAGCCCGCACCCCGGGAGATGGGTGCTCCCGGAGCATCCCTCCATTCCCCCGCCAGCCATCCGCACCCGGCTCTCCCTGCCAGAGCTGCTTTTCCACGGCCACCTCCTCTCACCAGCACAGCGGGGTGGGGGGGGAATAGCTCTGCTCCAGAAAACCCCATTCCAGCTTCCAGGCGAAGCTTTGGCAGCTCCGCTGGGATTTTTAGATGGGAAAATGATCCCTTTCCCTTTTTCTTCTTACATCCTCCAGATCCATTGCTGCCTGCTCTGGCAAAGGAAGACAGGGTGTTTTGGGGGGAGTCAAGTGGAAAGGGTTTTTGGGGTGACTCCTGCATCAAGGATTTGAGAAAATTAGCCCCAAAATTAGGACGCAAAATGCCAGGGGGGGATCATCCCGGTACCAGTAACCCCCCCAAAATGCACAAAACCAGTGGGTTCTGGAGCATTTTGAATGCAAGAGTGGATGGCACCCCATTTTTTCCAGTGGCACACAGCTCCCCTGTCCCCAAAATCCATCCTGGCCGTGGCCCCCCCGGTCCTGGCAGAGCCGCCAAGCGCCGGCGTCTCCCGCAGGCTGCGGCTGCGGAGGAGGGACACGAAATGCCAGAACATTTCTAATCATTAACGGCAGGTTTTGAGCCCGTTCCAGGCTCTGCATTTCTCCTTCCCGGGCCCCTTCATCCAAGAAAACAACCCACCTCAGGGTGCAAGACGGCAGGGGGGAAGGAATATTGGGGGGATGCTTTCCCAGGTGCTCCAGCATCTCCAAATTCTGATTCCTGATAAAATAACTCAAATTTTGGAAGAAGGGGATAGGCACCACGGCTGGCAAGACCCGCTGGAAACATCTCGCCGTCGTGGTTTGAGATGGTGGCACTGAGGTGTTAAAAAATTCCTTAAAAAAAAAAAAACAAAAAAACAAAACCCAAAACCAACCACACAAACAAACAAAACGGGGGGAATTTGATGCTGGAAAGGTGCCCTGGGCAGGCAGCGATGCTGGCTGCCGAAACAGGGAGCCGGCAGCCAGCGAGGCTGTGCCGGGGAAGGGGGGTCAAGGCGTAGCCGCTTGGCACCAGCCCTGGCACAGGGTCCCCGCCAGCTTTTTTTCCCCATCCCTCCTTCCTGTTTTTCCCAGGGGAGCCGCTGCCGTGCCCTGTGCAGTGGGCGAGCGCCGCACGCTGCATATGGCAGGCTCCTGCCAGAGAAAACAGGAAAGGGGGGGGGGGGTGGGCGCAGAACTGGGGTAGGCATGGGTGGGGGGGTTCAGTCCCCCCAAAAAAAAGAGCAGCCAGCTTCGACGCAAACCCCGTCACCGTGTTTTTTCAGTGCCAGCTGGGAGTTTTAAACCACTCCGGATGGGAAAACATGAATTTCACAGGTTGGAATGGAATGAGGGGACCCCCCCTCTGCGCTCCACAAAATGCCATGGAGGCATCTCATCTCTTGGAGGGGGGGGGGGGAGAAGAGGAGCAATGTCACATCCCTTCTTCACGTGGGGACGCTATTAAATTTTTGACAACCTCCAGGGATGCAGGGGCCTAAATATAGAGCCTTAAAATATCATCTTGAGCTCAGCCCAGCTCCCAAACCCGGGTTTTTTTTAGGGGAGAAATCTCAGGTGAGAGTCGCTAATAACAGCGGGGACCTCATTAATAAAAATTCTCATTAAAAAAGCACCGCGGGGGTGGGACGGGAGATCATCACCCACCCCCGAGAGAAGGGCAGGAGCCTGGTGGGGAAATTAAGGTGTTGGGTTTTTTTTCGAGTCATGGCACTTTGTTTTGGGTTGGGATGTTGCCCAAATTTGGGGCGAGCGCTTGGGTCAGGTCCCCAGGGAGGTGTCCCTTTTAAAGGGGGTGAGGGGGGCGTGCTCCCCTTTGGCGGGGGGTTGTTCCTCTCTGCTGCATCACAATGAGGATTTTTGGGGAGGAATCACGGTGTGTCGGGGCTGGTGGGTGCTGTCAGCTACCCCTGATGCTGGTTTGGGCTCAGACCGCCCTGTTTCGGTGCTGCCTCCCTTACCGTGGCCGTGGATGCACCGCCACCTGCCTGCTCCCCTGCCTTCTCCTCCTCCTTGTCCTTGTCCTCCTTCTCCTCGTCCTCCTCCGGTTCCTGGAGGAAAAGCAGGAAAACCTACAAGTTAGGTGGTGCGGGACAAGGGCAGGGGGGGCGGGGGAGGGGGCAGGGACCCAGCCCTTTGCCCCAGGCACCCCGAATTCTCTCGAGGGGAGGGCAGGGAGGGCAGCCCACCTGGAAAGGGGGCTGGGAGAGAAGCTTGTCCTCCAGCTGGGCTCCCCACACCGCCAGGTCAGCTGAGCTCTCTGGGGGAAGGGAGAGGCTTGATGTCACCTGGGATGGGCCCGTGGGGCAGGGCTGACACCCAGGGGGGGCACGTGGGGCAGGGCTGGTGGCACAAGGGATGAGCAAGGTGCAGAGTCCCTTGGGATGGGGACATGGAGTAGGCACGACGCCGTGGGTGATGGGCACAAGGGGCAGGTATGATGCCATGGGCGATGGGCACAAGGGGCAGGTATGATGCCATGGGTGATGGGCATGAGGGGCAGGTATGATGCCATGGGCGATGGGCACAAGGGGCAGGCACAATGCCATGGGTGATGGGCACGAGGGGCAGGTATGATGCCATGGGTGATGGGCACGAGGGGCAGGTATGATGCCGTGGGCGATGGGCACAGGGGGCAGGCACAATGCCATGGGTGATGGGCACGAGGGGCAGGTATGATGCCATGGGTGATGGGCATGAGGGGCAGGTATGATGCCATGGGCGATGGGCACAAGGGGCAGGCACAATGCCATGGGTGATGGGCACGAGGGGCAGGTATGATGCCATGGGTGATGGGCACGAGGGGCAGGTATGATGCCGTGGGCGATGGGCACATGGGGCAGGCACAATGCCATGGGTGATGGGCACGAGGGGCAGGTATGATGCCATGGGTGATGGGCATGAGGGGCAGGTATGATGCCATGGGTGATGGGCACAAGGGGCAGGCACAATGCCATGGGCGATGGGCACATGGGGCAGGTATGATGCCATGGGCGATGGGCGTGAGAGGCAGGTATGATGCCATGGGCGATGGGCATGAGAGGCAGGTATGATGCCATGGGCGATGGGCACAAGGGGCAGACACGACACTGTGGGCGATGGGCACATGGGGCAGGTATGATGCCACACAGGATGGGCAGGCCATGTAGTGTGGGGCAGGGGATGGAGGTGTGGGGATGGGTGCTGCTGTGCTGTGCCACTCACCCTCTCTCTGCGCCAGCAGCCTTTGGAAGTGCTGAGCGGCGAAGGCCACCACGTCGGTGGGCTGCACCCGCAGCACCTCCAGTGCCAGCTCCTCCAGCAGGTTTTGGAAGCCGGCAGGCAGCCGCAGGGTGCTGCTGGAGGTGGGGATGGACATGGCCGCCTCTTTTCCCCGGCCCCCTGCAGCGGTACGGTCGGGGTTAATTACACCCCGCACCCCCGCCCTCCCAACCGGGGAGGCCGGGACTCGAACCCGGGCTCCCGGGATGGGGGCGGGGGGGTGTGTGTGGCGTGAGTGGGGGCCGTGCCGCCGCTAGGGGGCGCCGCCCCGCCCGCCCGCCGCACCTGCGCACTGCCGCCTCCAGCCGCGCGTGCGCGGCGGTGCCCGGGCCGGGCGCTGTGAGCGGTGCGGTGCCCCCGCTGCCCCCCGCTGCCCCACTCCCGGTCCGGCTCCCCCCCCCCCCCGGTTCCCCCCGGTACCCCCCGCGCCCCCCGGCGCACTGTACCCCGGCCCGTACCCCCGGCCCCGGCTGGCCCCTCGGCCCCGCGCAGGCCGCGCCGGTGCCTCAGGCCGTGCTGAGGACGCGGTCGCTTAGCAACCGCCCCCCCCCCCCCCAGCGGCGCGTGCTCAGACCACGCCCCCGCGTCTGGCCACGCCCCCGGGAGGCGGGGCCTGTGCCTGGGGCGGTGGGTGCCGGTGCCCTTACGCCCCCGCGATGGCGGCGTGGGTGCTGCTGGCGCTGGCTCCGGTGGCGGCAGGTAAAGGGCTGGGGGGGGGCGGCTGCGCACCCCCGGCCCGGGGGGGCAACCCCCAGAGCCCCGCTTCGGGGCCTTGGCATCCCCCAGCCCCGCTTCAGGGCCCTTTGCACCGCCAGGGCCCCGCCTGGGACCCTTGCCCCCCCTCCCAAGCTGGCTTCGATGCTTTTTGCATCCCCAGAGCCCCACTTCGGGGCCTTGGGAACTCCCCAGCCCCACTTGGGGCCCTTTGCACCCCCAGAGGCCTGTTTCAGGGCCTTTAGCACCCCCAGAGCCCCACATGGGGCCTTTAGCACCCCCAGAGCCCCACATGGGGCCCTTGGTACACTCAGAGCCCCGCTTTGATGCTCTTTGCACCCCCCGAGATCCCTGCTTCGATGCTCCTTGCGCCCCGCTTCGATGCTCTTTGCACCCCCCCCAGAGCCCCGCTTCGATGCTCTTTGCACCCCCCAGAGCCCCGCTTCAATGCGCTTTGCACCCCTAGAGCCCCACTTCGGGGCCCTTGGTGCCCTCCCAGCCCCACTTTGATGCCTCCAGCATCTCCCTTAGCCCAGCTTTGTGGTCCTTGGCACCCCCCCAGCCCCACTTTGGGGCCCTTCACACCCCCGAGTCCCACTTTGAAACCCTCGGCATCACCCCAAGCCCCACTTCAATGCCCTTTGCACCCCCCTCAGCCCTGCTTAAACACCCTTCGCCCCCCCCAAGCCCCTTTTGGGTGCCCTTGGCACGTCGTCGCTGCTGCTGTGGGATGATGCTTTACATAAGGCGGGAGTCGCATGCTGCTGCTCCTCGGCGGCGTCTCGTGGGCTCTCCGCCTTCCCTCCTCCCAGGTACTTTTTATAGCCTCCAGTCTCTTCCCCAGCGTCTCAGGCTATATTTTTTTTTCTCCTCCGGCTTGTTTTTTTATGTAACGTGTCCTTCCTGGAGCCTCGTCGCATGAGACGGTAGGCCTGGTGATGCGGCTGATTTCAGAGAGGCTGAGGACAGTTTCTTTCCTTTATTAAACCCAGCTGGGGATGAGCGGCAGAGGAGACGGGGGTCCCAGGGCCCCATTTTCATTGCTACAATGGGCATCGCTGCCCAGATCTCTTCTCCACGCCCTGCAAACACTGTCCCAACCCCCTTTCAAGCACGGTTTTATTTTCACACCCCAAAAAATGGGGCTTCTGGGGGTGCCGGGGCTGAGACCTCTGTTTCCCTCCCTGCTGAAGACACCTTTGCCACTGCCACACGCCCGGTGTTTCCCATCCCATCACTTGCCAAACTTCTTTTGCAAGGGAAAAATATGTCAGAACGTCTTTATTAGCAAAGCTGGGCTGGCAAAGATGCTCCCATACTGTTACTAGAGGATTTTTTGCCAATATCTGTATCCAAACTCTCTGTAACAAGCTCCTGTCCTTCAGGAGGTGACTTCCCTCCTAGGGCTGGACTCTCCTGGGAACTTCAAGTCCTGCTGCTTCCTCAGCTCCTGGGTGATTTTAACCACCTTAAGGTTGACCAGGACTGATGGAAGCTGTAAATTAAACGTGTCCTCAAATAATTTGTATTTAAGAGGGAGTTGGAGGCCATGCAGGGGACTTTTTCTCATTGCTTTTTGCCTCTTGGAGATGATGTTTGCCCTGTCTATTGGTTCCAGGGGCGACGTTTGGCTTCGCGTCCTACTATGGTGACCACATGGTGTTGCAGAAGGAGCCGGCGGGAGCCGTGGTGTGGGGCTACGGGGAGCTGGGGGCCACGGTGACCGTGGTGCTCTCTGGGGCCGGTGGCCTCATTGTCATGAAGAAGACAGCACAAGTGAAAGGTCAGTCCTGGACCCTCACTGGGCAACTGGGGCTGGTGGTTTTGGTGGCCAAGGAGGACATCTGAGCCCAAATGGGACCTGCTGGTGGGGTGGGGTCCGCAGCCCTGTCACCCCTGGGTTTGTCACACCGCTGCCCTCAGGTTGCAGAGGTGACAGCGATGTCTCTAGCTCATGCTAGAGACCCCTGGCGCCATGCTCTCCCCTTCTCCCGGAGATCTGGGGGGGATTTCAGCCGTCCCCCTTCCCACCAACGCCAGCCTTTGCTCACTTCAGTTCCCCAACAGCAGGATCCCGTGGGCACCGAGCGGGAGCCGAGCTGCCGCTGCAGTGGGTGGCACCGCATAGGCTTGAGCCGAACGATGAGGCTGCGGAGGGGAGGAGGGGGGGGATTTAGCTCCTCTCCCTGTCAAATCCATCTCCGGGGAAGTCTCCAGAGCACTCCTGGTTTCTTTTTTTTTAATGCTTCCCCCTCGGAGGATCCTGCTAGGGATGTCTAAGCCCTGAGGGATGTTGCCTCTGCCGGCAGAGCCTTTTCCTCAAGGCCAGGAGGGCTCAGAGGCATCTCAGATCTGAGCTGGTGGCCTCATTCCCTGCCTAGTGGGTTGGGGGGGCTGCTCCTCGCTTTTGCGGGGGTGAAACTGCTGCATAAAGGGCTCCTCCGCAAGCTGGAGAGCCTGGAGGCGTCTTGTGAGAGAGCAGCGATCCGCCGCTACCAGGAGATCTGCAGGATCTGGGCCCAGCCAGGCCAGAAAATCCACTCTAAGCTCCAGCAGAATATCTTTGCGCCTCAATTCAGCGCCTCTAAAATTAGCTGGAGACATCTTGGTGTCACACACACCAAGCTGCTCCTGTAATCCCGTTCCTCCCAGCAGCTTCTGCTCTGACACACATTTGTCTTTGAGATTTTCTTTTTAACCCCTAAGTTCCTGCAGGAGGAAAGACCCTCTGATGGTGGAGAGCTTCTAAAATCCATTTTCCCAGCCTGGATCCATGGTGGGGCCTTCCCGTTCCTGCCAGTTGTTGGCCACTCATCCAATCTCATTGTGAAAGTCTTGAGGTCTTTGCAGCGGTAGTGAAAGAGAAGCCCCATCCTCTTCTTCCAGAACCTTCTGGGACGTGGACAATTGTCCTGGACCCTATGGATCGGGGCGGTCCCTACGTGCTGATGGCTGGGCAGGGCTTGGAGAACGTGACGCTGCAGGACGTCTACTTTGGGGACGTGTGGCTTTGCAGCGGGCAGAGCAACATGGCAATGACAGTCCTGCAGGTAAGCCCCCGCGGCGTGGCCCGATCCTGCCAGCTCGCCAGGGATCAGGCAGGGAAGCGCCTGGTGCGCTCCCGACCCTTCCCTAGGTTGCCAACGCCAGCTCCGAGCTCGCCGCCACCGCTCGCTACCCCTACGTCCGCGTCTTCGCCGCAGCGCCCGCCCGCTCCGATGCAGAGCTGGAGGACCTGGAGCGAATTGATTTGCCGTGGTCCATCCCAACGGCCGGTGAGTGCAACGTGCCTCCAAAAGAGGGCCTGGAAATGGCTTTTTCCCCCTTCCTTTTCCCCTTGGCAGCCCGCTGTTTCTTGAACAGAAAACCTGGGCCATGGGAATTTCACCTACTTCTCGGCCGTCTGCTGGCTGTTGGGGCGCTACCTCTACGAGGCTCTGCAGTACCCCATCGGGCTGGTGGAGGCAGCCTGGGGGGGCACCCCCATCGAGGCCTGGTCCTCCCAAAGGGCTCTGCAGGCTTGTGGGCTCCTAGAGGACACGGGGAGGTGAGAGAAGACACAGTGGAGACACCTCCTGCCCTGTGCCATGCTGCCTTTGGGGGTTATCCTCATCCCTGCCGCTCTCAGGGGGCATCCTCCATCCCTTCCCATCCCACCTTCTCTCCCGGAGCGTGCCTTCTCTCCCCTCTATGCATCTTTTTGCCCCCTCTGGATAAAATCCCCTCCCGTGCCAAGAGCGTAGGGCACATCTCAGTTGGTAAAGGGGTCAATGTGGGGAAGAGGGGGGACCCCAGGGCTCCCCTTTTGCACAGTGCTTGCTTTAATCGTGCCAGGCTGGCTGCTGAAGCTGGGGCTTCAGGACTGGCCTTTTGTTTTGCACCCCCTTAAGCCCAGTTTTGTCTTCCAGTCTCTCCCCACACCAGCATCTCTCTGGCCCGCAAACGCCCTCCGTGCTCTGGAATGCCATGATCCACCCGCTGCTCAACATGACGCTGCGGGGTGTCGCTTGGTACCAGGGTGAGCTCCCCCCCCCCACACACCCCGATTTTCCTCCCTGGGGTACAGCAGCCCCAGACTGTCCCACTGGGCTGTCACCGGCCCCTCTCATTCGGGGACAGGCGAGGCCAACGCCTTCCTGCACACGGACTGGTACAACTGCACCTTCCCCGCGCTCATCGCCGACTGGCGCCGGGCTTTCCACGCCGGCTCGGCCGGGCAGACGGAGCCACTGCTGCCATTTGGCTTCGTACAGGTGAGGGTGGGGCGAGAGGCAGGACCCCCAGCCTCCCGCGGGGACAGCGGCACAATGCTCGGGGGGTTCACCCATCCCTTCGCACCATGGAGGCTGGCGGGAGGGAGAGGACGCCAACGTGGGGACACATCCTGCCGGTTCGGGGAGCAATAGCTGAGCCGCTTCCCGCCCCGCTCTGCCTTGCAGTTGTCCACCTACCGCCGGCAGAGCCCAGATGACAGCTTCGCCCGGCTCCGCTGGCACCAAACCGCCGATCTGGGGGTTGTCCCCAACGCCAGGATGCCAGGCACCTTCATGGCCGTGGCCATGGATCTGTGCGATGAGCACTCCCCCTACGGCAGGCGAGTCCCAGGCGGCGGGGGCGAGGGTGTAGAGACGAAGCTCTCGGATACTAACCCCACCTCCCTCCTCTTCCTCGGCAGCATCCACCCCCGGGACAAGCAGAATGTGGCCCACCGGCTGCAGCTGGGCGCCAGAGCGGTGGCATATGGGGAGAAAGACGTGGTTTTCCAGGGGCCGTACCCTACCCGGGCCGTCCTGGAGGTGACCAGGGGGCTGCTGAACATCACCTACAGCCAGGAGCTCACCTGCCGTCGGAGGGACACGCGGGCGTTCGAGGTGAGAAGGGGAAAAGCTTCCCCCCAGGGCTGGAAGAGGGAAGCCCCCACTGATGGAGGTTTCTCCCATACTTAGGTCTGCTGCTCCAACAAGCTGGCCCCGTGCGGGTGGCTGCCGGCACCCATGGTGGCCGTGGGGTCCCGCACGGTGACGCTGGCCCTGGGCGGCTGCAGGACGCTGGTGCTGGCCTTGCGCTACGCCTGGGCCGAGTGGCCCTGCGAGTACGAGTCCTGCGCCCTCTACAACACCCGGGGTCTGCCCGCACCCCCCTTCCTCCTGGACGCCCTGCCCGCAGGGGAGACAGCCGGAGGGACCGAGCTGCTGCTCCTCCCCAGCTCCCGGTTGTCCCGGGGGATTTAGGTGAGGGGACAGCGGAGGGAGCTCAGAACGGCTCAGGGCTGCTGGCACCGTGCCTTTCCAATTCGAGGAGGCAGCTGGCTTGATGACTGTCTTACTAATTAAACAACTTTCCAGCTCCTCTTCGGCCTGAAGATAAGGCTGCAGGGTGGGGGGGGGCAGCAACGAAATAAATTTAATTATTTTCAAAAATTACGTTAAGACAAGCAGCAGGACACGCTGATGGGAGTTGAAGCCCTCACTGCTGCTCCCCCTTGCTCTCAGAGCTGGCCCTGGGCCCCCCCAGGACACCCCACCTCTGCTCACAGGACCCGGGGACCAGCTGTGCTCTGCAGGGTGGAGAGGGGGAGAGAGGAGCTCAGCCAAAAAAAAAACCATAACCCAATGCTAACGGTGGGACTGGGACAGGGAGCTGCAGGGGGAGTGTTGCTTTGTAGCAGTAGCGAGTGCCTTCCACTTCCCTGCGTTAATAAATAGTTAATAAACCACCTCAATTTATTTTTGGATTCTTTTTTTTCCTATCGAGGAGCATCCCGTAGTCCTTCATTCCGCCCCTCCTGCCATAACAACAGGGAAATTTGTGTGGAAGAGGCACAATGTGGCACCCAGCGCTTGGAGTAAGGCATCCAAGAGAGTCTCTGCCCCAAAACTGGATTGTTTGACCTATTTTTGCTGGAAAAACGTACGTGAGAAGGGGAATCCCAAATGCGGGAAGAGAGCAGGTGAGCCCAGCCCAGCCACCGCTGCCACGTTACAGATGTCACCCCCACCAGGCTCGTATCAAAACCAGTTTATTGTGCTCCAGCAATGCCAGCAACAAGGAAGCGGATCAAAGTGGATCCCAGGATCCCAGCCACCCTGCCGGCTGCCTGCTCTTGGGGTCAGGCAGAGCCAAGCGAGTCCCGGGAGGCTTTTCCCATCGCTTCCACTCCAGGCTTCATTTCTAGGCCAGGGGGAAAGAGAAGGAAGTTAATTAACTGGGTGATCGCAAACTGGGATCTTGGGCTTTCTCCACCAACGTGTGACCAGCCCAAGCGCCAGTTGTGCTAGCCCCGTGGTTGCCATGCCAACGAGGATGCTAAATACAGCTCAATCTGGGTTGTTTTGTTTTTTAAACCGCAGCCCTCAGCCGGTGTATTCACAGCCAGGAAAGGAGCCCAGGCCTCCTGGCTCATCCTGCCAGGGATGAGCTGTCTCATGGAGCCTAGAAACCGCTGCTGGGGGGGTCGGGGATCCCTGTGAGAGTACAAAGGAGGCACCCCCTGCTCCCCAAAACCCCAAAGCATGTGGGAGAGGAGCAGCGGTGCCCAGGGAGGCTGCGTGCAGGCCCCAGGGGATGCAGCTCCACCCCAGAGCCCTGTCTCCATCTCCCCACGCAGCACCACTGTGCCCACTGGTGCTGTGCTAACAGGAGCAGGGGGCAGGCACAGCATCCTTGGCATCAGCCCTCCAGGGTTTCAAGCTCCCAACCCCACTCCCAGCAAGCTGGCCTGCTCTCTCTGCCAAACCCCCCCGGCCCCCCAGTTTGCCCAGAGCTTGGATTTAAGCGGCAAGCTCTCCGCTTTCTGTTCCTATAGCAACTCCTGCCCACACATGGACTCGCAGTAGCATCAGCATCGCATCCCGGCTGCCAGAACCCATCCCCAGCTGCAAACAGAGCCGCTGGCCCTCCCGGTGACCCCCAGCAGCCCCCCAGCTCCCCCCCAAACCCTTAAGGTCTTGGCAAAGGGGTTAGGGCCACAGTGGATGGATCCAGCCTGATCCCTGGGGTGGGATCTGGCAGCGCAGGAGCCAAGAGGAGAGCAAAGAAGTGTCCTCTACCGAAAAAGCCTACCTAGGGCCCCGCCGTTGGAGAGGGGCATGCTGCCGTCGGGCTCGGGGGCACAAGCTTGGTGTTTGGGCTTGGTGGTCTCCAGCCCAGCCAGCAGCGTCATGAAGTCGATGACAGTGTCGATGTCCTCCTTGTTGGCGGTGGCTTCCCTCAAGGCGCTCACAGCGTTGAGGCGGCTGAAGGAGGTCAGCTCGGAGATGTTGGCCCGGAGGAAGAGGAGGATGATGTTGAGGTCGTTGATGGGGCAGGTGAGCATCTTGCGGCTGAGGAGGTCAAAAGCCGGCAGCATCTCGTAGACGGAGAGCAGCCCCTTGTCCCACTGGCAGAGCTGCAGGGCGTTGTAGATGACGACGGGTATGAGGAGGACGTAGACGCCGCCAATCGAGAGGCTGATGAGCTGGAAGACGGAGAAGAAGACCAGCTTGCAGGGGATGAGCGGGGGGATGTGGGGCTCCGCCTGGAGCAGCCCCGTTTTGATGGAGCAGCTGAACTCGTCCTGGAAGAAGATGTTGAGGTGGAGGAAGACCAGGTAGAGGCAGGTGGCAGCCAAGAACAAGAGCAGAAGCAGGTTCCTCAGGATGTAGATGAACACCAGGGAGTGGGTGTGCTGCTTGCAGGTAAGGTAGCGCTCCAGCAGTGGGAACTCAAAATACCTCTCCCGACGGGCCCTGGGGACAGAGGGGACGCAGCGGGGAATTAGAGCCACCCCCCAAACCGAGTCACTTCACCAAAATCCATCCTGAGTGTGGCCACAGCCACACCACCACGTGGAGGGACCTTCAGAGGGACGCGGGGACCAGCCAAGGCTGCCCAGCGGTCTCACCTCTCATACTCCTCCCAGAACCGCTCGGGCTCAGCGCTGGCCTGCTGGACCTTCCTCATGTGCTGCACCAGGCGCACGGAGCGGTTGTAGGATTTGTCCAGCTCGTCGATGATGAAGAGGAGGTCGGAGTGGAGGGCAGGGGCGGCCGCATAACGCCACAGCAGGTAAGGCATGTACATGAGCACTGCCACCACCAGCAGCGAGTAGGGGAAGACCTGGGCAAAGGAGACAAGCGGGTGTTGAGTGGTGCGGAACCGCTTCACCTCTGCTGGGCACCCAGGTGGGACCTGTGGGCACCCAGACGTGAGCCTGAGCCATACCTTGAGAGCCCAGAGGGACTTGGTGACAGTGTGTCCCTCGTCATCAAAGCCGTGGTGGATGAGGGAGTCCCAGCAAGCCGTGTCGACATAGGCAGACTGCTTCCCCGTGAAGTTGGTGGGAGAGAAGCAGCTGATCTGCGAGCCTGGGGTGAGGAGAAGGGTGAACCTCGGCCACCGAGGTCGTGTGAGCATGGGTGCACAACGCCTTACAGGAGAGCGATTACACCTAAAGCATCGCTTTGAATTAAAAAGCCTTTTTCACAGTCATTTTGTAGCTGCCCTTCTCCACCGCTGCATCTTCCAGCAAGGGCTTTTCCATCACCTCCCGAACACAAACGCTTTGAGCACGGCTGTGGTTACACAGTGGGGAGAACTGGAGACCGGCCAGAAACCAGTTTCAAACCAAACCCCCGAGGGCAGCAGCGGGACGTTGGCCGAGGCCAGATTTAGCCTGAGGTTGGGACACACCATCAATGCAACCCCCTCTGCGCTGCCCTCGTAAACCCCAGTGGGACGTACCCCCCGAGCCGCCCTGCCAGCACCCTCCTCCTCAGAAACAACCCTGCGGCACCCAAAGGTGCCGGGGGCAGCAGCTGAAGTGGGGCATTGATTCACCGCCGGTCCTGGGGTTTAGCACGGCTGTTCCCGGGCTTTCCCAGTGACCAATAATCCATTAAAAGCGATCAATAACTACCCCCAGGACAGAATGGCTCCTAAAACAGGAGTTCCAGGCTGCCCTGCCTCGGACCATGACCACGCCAATGCAAACACGAGGGTTTTGCGGTGACAACCAAACCGCCACCGGCAATTGCCCACGACCTGGAGATCCCTGTTGAGAAAGGGGCAACTCACCGGCAGAGAATTCCCGGGCGAAAGCCAGCGAGACGAGGAAGAGGGGCAGCCCCACGGTGACAAACTTCAGCAGGCGATCGCTCGGCAGCTCCAGCCGCAAGCCCTTGGCTCGGGAACTGCCAGGATCTGGGAGGAGAGCATCGGAGAGCATGTACTCGGCGGCTGTGTGTGAGAGGGACATTTTTCTGTCGAGGAAGAGGAGATGATGGCAACTGCTGCTGCTGCTGCTGCTGCTGCTGCTGCCTGGGGGCTCTGGTGTCCTCTGAGGCGTGACTGGCTTGAGGAGAGGCTTTGTAGGGCTGAAGGCATTGCTTGCCAAGCACTCCGTACCAGGCAGCTGTAAATGACAGCTTAGATGGCACATTAAATTGACTCGTAATTACAAGGGGAAGCCTTTTCGCAAATAGCATGCCCTGAAATAGAAAAAAAAAATATAAAAAAAAAATAGCAGCTGCGGCACCAGGCTGGGAAGGCAGCATTCCTCCCCAGCCACAGCCGCTCCCCGGCTCCTGGTGGTTTTACGCCCCTCTCTCATCAGCAGATGTATTTCTGGAGGCGCATTCGAGGGGTGGGGGGGTCCCCAGCTATTTTCACCCTGTGTGAGGAGCAGGGAGGCAGGGGCAAGAAGCCCCAGCCAGGTACACAGCAGCCCTGTGGGGTACAAAGAGCCCTTTCCAGCACCCAAACCAGCCAGAGGGGCTGGAGAAGGTCCTGCTGCCCAGCCCCGAGATGGTGGGGACAGGCCAAGAGACACCAAACACTGGGGGCTGCGATTCTGAGCCGCACCACCAGCTGCAGTTCCCCAGCTTTTCAGCCTCTCCACTCTCAGGGAATGGGGGAAGGAATCTGGCTCCAAGGCAAGCTCCTAAGGGAGAGGGATCCCGTCCCAACAATGGGATCTCGAAATAAGTGACGGGGAAATTGGAAAGGGCGATGGGATAGAAAAGTTTCTCCCGGCAGCATAGTCAGTGCCCAGAAACCCGCACCGGCACTGCTGGCAGCACGGAGCAGAGGGAGTCCCCGGCACTGCTCGGCCAAGCCAAGTGGAACTCCCGGCGCAGTCTCTCGGCACAGCAAGAAAACCCCACAGCCGCTGCCAAATTGCACTTTCAATGGATTTTCAAATGAAGGGAGTCTCCAAATCAGAGCGCAGAGAGCCAGGATAGGAGGGAGAGACTGCTAAACAGCTCCGGAGGGACGAGCGATGGCCCTCAGACCGGGAGGGACTGCACCCACACTCACTCAACCTGCCCAGGGATCAAGATCCACCTGGCCTGAGCACAGAGAGACACGCAACCCATTACCTCAGCAGGAACTGGATCTTTTATTGCTCAGAGACAAGTTCAAAACATGGATTGGGCAAAGCCCAGTTTCTACCCAGCCTCATCCGTCCCAACAAGAAGCTCTTCAGCGTGCCCAGCCACTTTTCTGCACCAAATCAGGGCAAAAAGCATACGCAGGTACCTGGTTTGAAGCCAGAAACGTCAGTACCAACACAGGAGGTCTCTGGCAAGCAGCAGAGACTGCGAACTTCACACTGCTGGCTCCAAGGTGGACAGTGCTGCAGAGTGGCCGGCCCCAGTGCTACCACGTGCTGGAAATGCGGAGATACATGGTACCACTCTCATTAGTCTTCAGCGATGTCCAGCTCCAGTTTCTTCAAAGTCTTTTGGAAGAAGAGGGGCGGCTTGCAGACGAGGTCTATCTGCTTGCCCAGTGGCAGGGAGAGCCGGTAGGCGTGCAGGTGGAGAGGGAGGTGGCGAGCCTTGCTCTGCCTCAGCTTCAGCCTCTTCAATGTGATTTCAGGAAGCTTCTGCAGTGAGGACAGAAAATGTCCCTTCCACAACCCCATCTCTTCAGCTGGGACTTGAAAACCCTGGCCCGTGGGGAGCTGGGGACAGAAAGGGGCCACCCAGCCCCGGATGCCAGCTCTGGCTGCCCACCCGACGCAGGACTGCCTTACCTGGGGTGCCAACTTGCTCCAGTGCGAATATTTGTGATCCCCCAGGATGGGGCACCCCAAGCCATAGGCCAGGTGAACCCGGATCTGGTGCTTCACCCCTGAGGAGGGAAAGCAAAGAAGAAAAATGTGACAATCAGCTGTGCCAGGCCTCAGCTCCCACCCGCCACCCTCAGCACTGGATAATGCCGTGCCAAAATTGCTGGCAGCCGGAGAGCAGCCCGGCAGCAAACCATCACCCTGGGGTGGCTTATTGCCACAGCCTTGGCCCAAAAAGGATTTCAGTTGTATCTAACAGCGAGTTCCCACTTCCAGTACTGCTCTCAGCTGCTGAGCCACACAGAAAGCAGAACCAGCAGCCAACACAACCCAGGGGACACCCAGCCAGGCCTCACCCGTGATGGGCTGGAGCTCCAGCAGAGAGCAGGCAGAAGAGCTAGCCAGAAGGCGGTACCGCGTCACAGCGCTTTCGGCATCGCGGTTCTTGCGGATTTTCACCACCTTCCCATCCTCCGGAGACAGGCGATAGTTGGGGGCCAGTGTCATCTGAATGGCAGCAAGAGGGTGAGCAGCAGGAAGGCAGGAGGGGTTTGCCAGGGAAGGGGAGCGCGAGGCCAGAACGGCAGCCAAGAGGACATGCGGCTCACCTTGTAGTGTGACTGGTGGCTCTGCACCTCCTTCTCCACGATGGGGATGTCCACGATGCCCTCGGTGGGGTCTGGGTCCCCCAGGCTAATTGCCCTGGAGAGGGAAACCAGAAGTCTGTGGGGCGTTGCTCCAGCAGGAAGAGAATCCTCCCTGCATCCCCACTCCCCACAACCCAGCCCCATAAAAAGATGCTTGAGGGAAAGATTCAGCAAACACCCACTGCTTCCACAAAGCCCCACGTCCCCACACCCTGGTGACTCTCCCTTCACCCCCTCCTCAAATCCTACGGGCCCTTCAAAGCTGCTTCTCCACGAGAACCTTTCCTACCAGTAGATCTTCTCCACCTGACGAGTTTTGAAGAGAAGCCGGATCTTCTCTGCTGCCTCCTTGCTCCGCGCCAGCACCATCACACCCGTGGTTTCTTTGTCCAGCCGGTGGCAGAGGTGGAGGGGTTCAGATTTCATGTTCCCCAACATCTTGGCCAAGATCGGCAGCACGTCAGTGATACAATTCTTGATCCCAGGGCCGCCTGCATAACCCACAGGGAAGGCAATGAGGGGATACGTTCACCTCCCCACGTACCTTAAATTACCCCCAAAATACAAGATGAAGACTGTGATCTAGAGGTGCCAAACTCCCCGCTTCCCTCCCTGGGAAGGAAAACCTCAGCACAGGGAGGATGGAGACAGAGGATCACCACGGAGCCATTTCCATTTCCCACTCTATGGCATTAGTGTGAATGTGGCACAGCTGGCTTTTCCTCACCGTGCACGGGAACGCCGTAGGGTTTGTTGATCACCACGATCTCCTCGTTTTGGTACACAGCTTCCTGCTTGAGCACTTTGGCCAGGACATTGGGGTGAACCCGCTGCAGCTGCTTGCTCAGTCTGGTGAGTTCCTGGACCCGCCTCTGCACTGGGTCTTTGGGGATCTGGGGAGAGAACAAAACGCCGTCAGTGGAGGATAAATGGCTCCTGGTTTTCGTGCCAAGCTCCTGCGTGACCTTCAGCAGCTCACTCGCCTTCCATCTGCTCCCGCTCCTTGCTTCACAGCGGTGTTCCTGAGGAGGACTGTCATGTGCGCAGTCACTATGGAGATGAAGGCTGGACGCTGTCCCCACCATCCCACCCCACTGTCACCCCAAATCTGGGCTCTCCACCCGGTGTGCAAGAGCTGATGCACACACAGCATGCCAAGATCTTTGTTTATTGCGTGGCTGTGCAGAGTCGGTGAATCCACACCGCCAGCACGCCTCCTAACGCACGCTAAAACACTGTATGCGCTTTGAACAATTGTTTACAATTACATTTAGCGACACTTAATTCTCATCGGTCCTTACATCTCCATTTCAAGGTACAGCATTCCCCTGTTCTGTGGGGAGGGGGCTTTGTTATTAGGGGGGAGGGTCTCCTCTTGGCGAGACCCCCTTTTAGTGTGCTAATTAGGAGAGTTCACACACTGCTGGAGTAGTTTTCTGTTTGCTCTTTTGAATCATTAGGTTCTCCTTGAGCTTATCTTGTTATTTCTTAGCTGGACATATTATGGGGTGTATTCCTTCTCCCAAGGCTGTGCTCGGCATCGCAAGGGTGAAGTAACACGTTCTGCTTTTCAATTTCTGTCTTGTTGTTCATTATAGATATTTATATATTTATTTTAAAAGTAAATAATAAAGTAAAAGAAATGTACCCCCATCACCCGGCCCGGTGGGATCCCGCTTGGCCACGCGTGCGGGTGGCCACGCACAAACCCCACCCTGATCTCCCCCGCCGCTCGGGCGGGAAGGCAGGGAGACACCCGCCCCCCCACCGGCTGCCCACCCCCACCCCCGGAGACCCCCCCACCGCCTGGCCACGGAGATCCCCCGCCCACGGACCCTCCCCCCCGCCCCGCCCCGCCCCGCCCGCCGGGCAGCGGCGCGGTGCATGCCGGGAACTGCAGTCCCTCTCCCCTCAGGGCCCGCCCGGGCCGCGGCACTGCTCACCGCTCACCTCACGCTTCTCCCGCTTGCTCTCCCGCAGCCGCTCCGCCAGCTGCTCGGCCTGCACCGTCCCCGCCGCCGCCGCCGCCGCCGCCGCCGCCGCCGCCCGCCCGCTGCCACAGACGGTGCGTACCGCCCGGGCCAGGCCCGCGGCCGGCCGCCACCACGGCCGCAACCCGCCGCCGCTCGCCGCCGCCATCTTCCCTTCTCCTTTCCCTTCCCCCTTCTAGCCAATAGCAGCAGCACGGAGGCGGCGCTTCAACCCCCTCCTCCAATCAGAAGGGAAAAGCCAGCCGAGTGACACCAGCGCTGCCCAATGTCACCGCCCCCAAGGGCGGGCCTCAGGGGACGGCCCCGCCCCCGCCCGGCTGTTTAAACCCCGGCGACGGTTGGTGGCCGGTAACGGTCGCGGCGGGCGGACGGGAGCGGCCGGGCCCTGCAGGTACCGGGGGGCGTGGGGAGGCGCTGCAGGCGGGTGGGCCCTGGCTGCCACGGCCCGGTGTGGCCCCAGCACCCCACAGGGCCGCCCCGCCGTGAGGAGAGCGGCTCTGAGGGGCTGCGGCACCCCCACCCCCTCCCAGGCCAAGGCACAGCACAACACCACATTTCTTAAAATTTGTAAAAATAACACTGGAAAAAAATTATTTTTATTTTTTTTTTCCCGATAAAAAAAAACGCAAAGCAGCCAACTGCCTGTCTGCTGAGGTGACCCGCCACCATCACTCGGTGCCTATGCAGGCCCGCTTGGGGGGCTGCTCGGTGGCACCACCGTGGTGGCACCTCTTGGTCTCGGGGGGCTGCTCGTCCCCGTCCCCCCCCACCTGCAGGCCCTGGGGGGTTTCGATGCGGCCCCTGCGCACGAAGTGGCGGATGCGGGCCTCCAGCCCCTGGCACTTGGGGCGGGCCAGTAAAGGCTTGTAGGTGCGGGCCTTGATGCCTTCCACGAAGCCGCTGACCTGATTGCAGAGCACGGGCTTCATATCTCCCCACAGGACAGTTGTGTTGTTCCCTGGGCCTGTGATATAATTGAAAAAATACCATGGTTTGAATGATCTATTTAATTACCCTCCCTTTTTTTTTTTTTTTCCCCCCCCTAAACCAGTTATCCCCATCCCTCCATAATTCCCAGGTACTGCCACAAAACCATCCCTTACTTTTTCCAGTAGCCACGGGAGCAGCATCTAACCCATGTAACATGTTGTGTAGCACTTGTGTTTTGACTGCGTGGTTGGCCCAGAGCTGCTGTAGGTGTGTAACGTTGAACTCCTGCACTTCGCGGTCGTAGAGCCACTGAAGGTTTTCAAACTCGCAGTCATATAGGACGAGGGGAAACTCGACTGCCATGCTAGGGAAAAGGAGAGGAGGTGTTACCTGTCGCTGTCTGGAGGGATGCTGTGACAAAAAAAAAAAAAAAAAGATTGCGCAACAGCGTGCCAGCCTGGCCTTTCTGCCAAAGCCAGCCCTGTCTTTTACAGAACTCTGGTTTTTTTTCTGGTAAAAACTGAATTAGTTTTAACCAAATACTAAGGACTAAAGCCACCAAAAGTTTGCCCAAAAGCAAGAAAAATTAGATCCTTACAGATACCTCCCGGAGGGGCCGCTGGCAGCTCGCTTCCATATTGTGAGAGACTGCTTCGCAGGCTGGCAGAGAAGTGGCTTGCCAGCAGCACTTCACACGCAGCCGTCGCCTTGAGAAGCAGCCCGGCAGGTTTTCCCAAGCTCTCCGTACCTGTACTGCGGTTTTCGGGGGTTCTTCTCCACATCCAGCAGCTCGTCGATGATCTCTGGGCTCTCCATCCTCTGGCCGATGAGGAAGAGGATCGCCATCATGCAGCGGACTTGGTGATACAGGAACGCCTGTCCAGTCACTTCAAACTGGCACAGGCGGAAGGGATCCTGCAGCCCAGGTCCTCCTCTGTCCACCCACGTTACTCCAGCGCTGAGGATTGTTCTCTGGAAGTTGACCACTCCGTTGGCAACGTCCATTTTACATAGATTACGGAAATCGTGGGTCCCCACGTACCTCTGGGCTGCGGCGTGCATGAGGGCTACATCTAGGTTGGCGCAGGGGAAGAAGTAGCGGTACGTCCTCTTGAGGCAGCTGAACCGGGCGCTGAAATCCGGCTCCACAGGGGCCCAGGCCAGCACCCTGATGTCAGGCGGGAGCACCCTGTTCAGAATATGGGTGTAGCGGAGCTCCTCTTCCCTCTCGCTTTTGCCTTCTGATTGACCCTCGTGGCCATTTAGCTTCTTCCCCTCTGACAGGTTTGAGCGGAGATCTAGGGAAATCACCTGCAAAATGAGGGAAGCCAGGATTAGATCGCAGATGGGCGTATTCAGTGTGCCAAGCCAAGTCTTCCTACACCGCTGTGAAATAAATTCAGGATCTCCTACAGATGAAGGTGTCTTAAATCAGGCGATCTTACCACTCCTTCCTGCGGGTAAAGCTGCAAGTGCCTCTACTAAGGTTCCTAGCAGATGCTACGATTCCTTTAATAAAACAGAAAGTTGCAGACTGCCTACGTTGCACGGTCTCGAAATGGCTTCAACTTTAGTCCCAGTTTTTAGGATATAATGTGCCACTTTTTTATATTTTTTTTGCTGGAGGTGATGACTTCAGCACAGTAACAGCCTGGCTGTCTGGGAAACCTGGTGTGGGAACATGTTAATTAACACCACAGGTGCCTGTGCACTTTTAAGTGGCGCAAGAAAAGGCGACCTGTGCCCTTATTTCATGCGGCTCATCTTGTGAAGGAGAGCAGACTGCCCATCCGAGCCAAAACCGCCCTGGCAAAGCAAAAACTAAGCCAGCTCTGCTTCCTGAGCCAGGAGGGAAGGAGAGACCGGCCCGACAGTGAAACCATCGTGGCGCCGGAAAGGCTGTGCTTTCCCCACGGCTCAGCCAGCCTGATGGCTCCGTGCCCACCAAGCGGGCCGGCTCGCTCCCCTCCCTCCAGCTCCCACTCCCACGCTCCCTTCCGCTAGCTGCGGCTCCCCTCAGACCCTTCTGCGCAGGAATTCAGCTGCCTGACTTCGCAGGAAGCTATCCAATTCTTGGATTTTGAAAAAAAATTTTTGTGGGGTGTTGGCAAGTTTATTCAGCTGAGGGCTCTGCTAAGGAAAGGGCATCTCCCCTTTTTTAGCAGCGCTGAGCTACTGGGGAAGCTGCAGCCTAAAAGGCATTTTATCCTCTCAAAACAGGCCCCTGGGAAAAAGTTAGCACTAATATGGAAAAAAAACCCTAGCATTAATCAGCACTTGGACCACCTAAAAATCATCATTCCGCATGCAGGAAGCCATCGCCAGGCTCACTTCCAGATTTAAAAGCTGACAGGTTTTAAAAAACAAATCCAACCTGTACTACTGTCTTGGCTTGTCACTGTGGGACAGTAATCCCACCGGATCTCCATCCCACGCAGGAGCCCACAAATCCGGCAAAGCCTGGGGGCAGAACCTGACCTGTCCAAAGGCACTGACTCCTTTGTCTGTCCGCCCGCAGCGGTGGTAGTTGGAGGTCTGTCTGTCGTCTACCAGTCGTGTCTTCTTCAAGGCTTCAAACAGTTTCTCTTCGATGGTGTTGCTGGTGTTCTCCTGGCTGGCAAAACCCTGGTAGCCCCAGCCCAGGTAGGCGATCTTCAGCGCCACGTGTCTGCGGCCGTAAGCGTCAAAATCAAACGGACGTTGTTGGCGTTTCTTGGCTTTCCCGGGGGCCGACGGAGCCTCTCTTCTCCCAGCGCCTTCCTTGTCCTCTTGGAGCTTCTCCTGCAGCCGCTTCACCTCCTCTTCCAGCTCTTGCACCCTCCTCAAGAGTTGCTCTTGATCGGTAACCACGGTCCCCTCGGCCATAGCCACTTTCTTGGAGCCTTAATTAGTTGCTGGTAGCTCCTTGGGATCTGTAGAGAAAGTAGAAAATATTTTTTTGCTTTATGTGGCTTTTATTACATCTATACGCTTCCTCTGTAAAATTTCACCCACAGAATAATTCTTTATTTTTGTAACCCCTCTGTGTTCCTAGCAGAGCATGGGAAGGGCCAAGGAGGCTTCATCTGGACAGCTTTATCTTACTCAACTGGGTTTTTTTGATTTTTTTTTTTTTTTTTTCATTTTTTAATCACTCCTCTTCCCCCAGCCGCTGCCGCACGATCGGATCTGCTCTGTCAGCCCAGGCGCGGTGGCAGCACGTTCCCGGCTAGCCTTTTGCTATCCGTGCGGAGCCGTCACGGAGCCCTTTCCATTTTCGCACCGCGCTCAGCCAGCATCAACACTTCAGACAGCCTGCTAACGGCTGCCATTCATCTCGCTGCACCATCTGCTCCGACATTTCGTAACGGCACGGATAAAACTCACATTTTTTCAAACCCGCTTCCCGGCATAAAGATATCCAAAATCTGTGTTGTGAGTGGAAACCGTGTCCGGATCCCTTTTCGTCGCAGGTTTTGAGGTTTACTATAACCATACTCAAAGCAGCCTCTGGGCTATGACAGCCAACATCTAAACAAGCATCGAAACACACCGTGCTGAGCATTTTCCTCCTCTGCAGAAATAACTCGCCCTCTCGGACGTCCCTAGATTAAATCACAACTAGATACTGTGTTTTTGAAAGAATGGGTACAAGGGGAAAGTCATTAATACCTCTACCACGCGCTTGCAAACAAACCGAATCCATCCTGTGTCTGTCCATTGTCCTGTTAGTAACTTATAAATCGTGTAATTAATTTTAGTGCAGTTTTCAAGCAGGAATTCAGAGGTAAAGCTTCAGGGGGCTTTACAGCTGCGCTGGGTTTCCATGTGCCGTAGGGAAAGAGCCTTCTGCTGGTGGCAGCAGGTTTAGCAGTGCAGCCAGCGCTCTGAGACCCCCCTGGCTGATTCACTACAACCTAAACCAACGCCCCTGAACCCGAGAAGTTGAGAGTCAGAGACCCCTTTACATCTTTAGCCAGCTCGAATGTGCCGCAAGAAATTAACTCTGGTTTGTTGGTTTGTGGGTTTTTTTTTGGTTTTTTTTTTCCAGAATCCACCCAGACTGGCAGAAATCATGGAGGAGACAACAGGATGGGACAGGTATAGATGGGCCGCTCCGGATGACGAGGAGCAGCCGACGGCCACGCTGGCCCCGAGCCAGCTGTACACCCAGCAGGGAGGCAGTGAGGAGCGGGCACATCCCCGTGACGATCCCTACGCTGAGGCCTCCTTCGTTTTGGGGGTGCAGCCAGCCCCTCCTACGTTTTCTGAGCACCGGAGGGGAACCAGGAGGCTGGTAATGAAGAGGAAGGTGCTGAGGCGCAGACCTGACGGTGGAGTGGAGGTCTCTGATGAGTCAGTGACCAGCGAGCCGGAGAGCGAGGTTTGCAGCCTGAAGCAGAAAATGCTTCAGCCAAGGACTGCTCCAGAAGAGAGCATCTCCGAGGGGGAAATCGAGACCAGCAGCAGCTCCCTTAATGAATCCCCATACTGGTTACCCCGTGGGGACAGTCCCCCCTTTCTCCTTGGGGATATCGGGAGCCGGAGCTCTCCCACTTCTCAGTACACTGCTGTGGCAGAACAACCCAAGTCCTTCATTCCTCCCCGGTTTGAGCTGCTGGGACGCAACCGGGGGAAAACCGACCGAGTGGCCAAATATTTTGAATATAAAAGAGAATGGGAGAAATTCCGAATCCCGGGGGAGGATCAGCGTCAAGAACTGCGCTGGAGCATCCGGGAGCAGATGCTCTGCAAGCCCGAGCTCCCCAGCAAGCCACAGCACCTCTACATCCCCAACACTTACATCGTGCCGACCGAAAAGAAGAGAGCAGCCCTGCGCTGGGAGGTGCGCTGGGACCTGGCCAACGGCCTCATCCCCAGAAAAACCACCTTCTCCTAGTTTCCCAAAGCCCTGCTCCACACCAACCATCTTTTAAGCGCACGCGTGCCGCTCTCCCGAGTACTTTTTTTTCCTTCCTCAAAATCCTCAATAATTTGGAGAATCCCATTTGTGTTTCAAGTGGGTTCAATTCTGGTTATTAAAACTTTACCCCGCGCCTCGGGTTGTTGGACTGCCTGGGTGAAAACGTCCCCGCGTCCCTGCCGCCGCGTCCGGAGCTTCTTTCCGAATTAAGATTAGACGGGATGGGGAGCAGGTGCCAAAAAACCACGCAGTCTGCGAAACTTTGAGTATGAGGAGAAATAAGAATGTAATGAGTCTGGTGATTTTGGGCACGTAATTGCCCCTGGATTGTGTGAGCTGTTAAGGAGGTTTTATTTATGGTGTCTTGGCGATATCTTTCTTTAATAAAGCATGTGGAAAGATTTGTTGTAGTTCTGTGGGTTAATTAAAAATGTCTCCGAAACCCCTGTCAATGCTAATTATTCTAGACCCCTCACACCACAAATCTCTCAGCTCCCATTGCCTTATTTTACCTTGTTTTTAAAATAAATGAGCTTTAGGATGAAGTTAAGATGATATTATTATAATTATTATTATATTTTTCAGGTATCAGGGTGGATTGCAAATCTGGCAGCTCCTGTGCAGGGAACCGCCTTGAAGTGGCAGCGGGGTGACAGGCTGGGGGGCTGCCGGCCCCTCGGCCCTGCAGACAAGGCCCCCCCCCCCAAACTGCGGTGGGATGGCTGGAAAAGGCCGTGGGAAGGATGGGAAGCAGGTGATGGCTACAGCCCTGAGCCCTGCGTCAGGCTCCCCCAAAACCTGGGAGGACAGGGGGACCCCCCCCTTCCTGCCAGCTTGGGGACACTGCTGTCACCCCATGTTAGGGGGTGCTGGCACCCCAGGGACCTTGCAGGGTACAGTGGTCCCTGACTCTCCAGCACCCTTCGGACCACCCATCCACCTAGGAAGGGGTCTGTGCCCCCCAGCACCCCAGGGACCCCCCCGAAACCCCATGGGGACCAGCACAGGCACACTACAGTGTCCCTGTCTGCAGCAGGGGACCCTTCCTGCCCTGCGGGGTCCCTGTCCCCACCACCCCAAGGACCCCCACCGCCCTATGGCGAGGTCCCTGCGCCCCAGGGACTCCCCAAAACCCCACGGGGACCAGTGCTGGCACCCTACAGGGTCCCTTCTGCAGCAGGGGACCCTCCCTTCCCCACAGGGTTCCTGTCCCCACCACCCCAAGGACCCCCACCACCCTATGCGGAGGTCCCTGCCCCCCAGGGACCCCGAAAACCCTACGGAGCCCCTGCTCCTCTATCACCCTGGGGACACCCCCACCCCGGGAACCCCCATCACGCTGCGGGGGTGTCTCTGCCCCCCCAGCACCCCAGGGGCCCCCTGGGGGACAGCACCACCACTCTGCGGGTCCCCTATCCGTCGCCCCCCACCCCGCCGTCTCGGTGCCCCGGGCCGGGCCTACCTGCGGGCGGCTGCCGGGGCCGGGGCCGCTGCCCCGGAAGCGCCCGCCTCATCCGGTGCCTCCGCCGGGCCGCCAGGGGGCGCCAAACCCCGCCCCATCGGCGCGCGCTGACGTCTCTCATGAATATTCATAAGGCGGGCAGGGGCCATGGCTGCGGCGCGGCACGGGGGTGGCTGGACGGGGCGGGTGGGCACCGGGCCGGGGCTCCCCCCGCTCCCCTTCCCCGGGGCTTCGGCCCCGGCCCCGCCGCGTAACGGCCGCCTCTCCACCCGCAGCTCCCCGCGCCGCGCCGCTGGGACCCCTTCGACCGCCGGGGTAAGGCAGGGCCGGCCCCGCCGGAGGGAGCCCCGGGCCAGGGCCAGGGCTAGGGCCTGGGTCTGGGCTTGGCTTGGGCCTGTGTCTCGAAATGGGGCTGGGGCTCGGGCTTGGAATGGGCCTGGGCCTGGGGCTGGGGCTGGGGCTGGGGCTGGGGCTCGGCCTCGGAGTGGGCCTGGGCCTGGGGCCTGAGGCTGTGTTTCGGAATGGGCCTGGGCCTGGGCCTGGGCCTGGGGCTGGGGCTCGGAATGGGCCTGGGGCCGGGGCCGTGGCTCGGAATGGGCCTGGTGCTGGGCCTGGGGCTCGGAATGGGCTTGGGCCTGGTGCTGGATTGGGCCTCAGCCCCCACCTCTCCCTCAGCAGGCTACGGCGAGGAGGAGGAGGATGAAGAGGAGGACAGAGGTGGGTCCCTGCGCCTTGCAGTGCAGCCCCTGGGGCCTTCCCCTGAAGCAGGTGGGGGAAACTGAGGCAGGCAGCGGGGTGCTGGGGGCTTTCTGTGGCAGCCCACCCTCCTTTCTCGCTAATTAGCCATGGATCTGAGCAGTGTCTGGTGTCTGTGAAGAGGGGATGGCCGGGGACTCCTGTGTTGACAGAAAGGGGGACAGAAAGGGGTGAGACTTTTTATCAAAAAACGTTTTTTGAAATTTTCTGCCTTTCCCAGTGAACTTGGCGGAAACCTCCTTGCTGAACAAGCTCATCCGCACGTCCCTTGTGGAGTCCAGCCACCACGTGGAGATCCTGCAGCAGGACCCCAGCTCCCCGCTCTTCTCCGTCAAAACCTTTGAAAAGCTGCCCCTGTGAGTCGATGGCGGCCCCTGGCCCAGCAAAGCACCAGAGCCACCATCGTTCATCAAACCGGCCCTTCTTGATGCCTTTTTTTTTTCTTTTCTTTTTTTTCTTTTTTTTTTCTTTTTTACAGGAAGAAGGAGCTCTTGCAGGGGATTTACAACATGGGCTTCAACAGACCATCCAAAATCCAGGGGACGGCTCTGCCGATCATGCTGGCATACCCGTGAGTAGTCACGCCACGTGCGTGAGCCCCGGCTCCCTTGAGGCATACCTGGTGTTGGGACATGAACCTGGAGACACCCCACCCTTGCGCTCCACTAAGCAGCCTTTGCCTTGCAGGCCCCACAATCTGATTGCCCAGAGCCAGTCAGGGACAGGGAAAACAGCAGCTTTTGTCTTGGCGATGTTGAGCAGAATTAATGCCGCTGAGAAATACCCGCAGGTAACATAGGAAAGGGAAAGCTGATGCAGGAGGGGTTTGCCCGAGTCCTCAAGATGCTGTCGGGGGGCAGAGCTCTCGTTCTGTCCCCGTCTCTTTGATTTTATCCACTGGAGGGGGACAATAAACCCCCCAGGTACTATTGCAGCAGCAGGCAGGACAGAAAGTGTGGTGCCAGCTGAAGGGAGGTACCTTTGCTTGCTAGCAGCAAATTAAACCAGGCTTTAGATATCCTGGAATTTAAATGTAGAAAAGCAACTGCAGAGAGTGCTGTTTTATTCTGGTGGCTTAAAACCCCCCACAAGCCCCAGTCACTTCTCTGTGTGCAGAATCAGCTTTGTGAGCTGGTTACTGCAATTAAACATCTCTCATTTCAGGCGTACAGGGTGATTTAACCAGTTGGTTAAATGGCTTTAAAGTTGGGCGCAGAAACAAACTGCACTGTGCTTCAGGAGACAAATTTTCCCCCTAAAAATAGCTACAGCAGCTCCTTTCTGCCAGCATCCCTTGGAGCTGTACCGTGTTCCCAGCTCCCTAACCTCCAAATGTGACCGCCTACCCCATCCCTCTGCGCTTTCGAGCGAGTTTAGCAGCGTGGGATTTGCCTGTGCTCTTCTTTCTGTCCCTTTGACATACCTTGTTGTCTGCCCGGTGCATCCCACCCCTTGGCTTCTAAACGCAGCGTTTCTCGTCTGACCGCTCTCTTGTCTCCCCCCAAGTGCCTCTGCTTGGCTCCCACCTATGAGCTGGCTCTGCAGATTGGGCGCGTGATCGAGACAATCGGGCGGTTTTGCATTGACACCAAGGTGACGTACGCTGTCCGGGGAAACCTAGGTGAGTCCAGTCCCGCCCAGCAGAGCTGCCGGTGCTGTAACGGGAGCATGAAGTGAGTACAGGGGTCCTCTCTTAGCGCCTTGAGCTGCCAGGAGCCGCGCAGACCCCCATGAAGGCCAATAACATAACATCTATATTCCCCTCTCCTGCTAAGGAGTCGTCTTCGTGATTGCTGGCTGCTCCCAGACTCCCCCCTTCCCAGGTGGGGCTGGTTTCCACCCCCTGAGGCTGTAGGGAAGCATCAGCCCTCTTGCCATTTTAATCTCAAGCCCCGCTTTGCCACATGGGCCCCCTCAAAGGCATCACTAGGCAGCCAGAATTTGAGACAGCCAAGGGAAAAAGGCGCTTGAGCAGCAGCAGGGTGGCGTGTTTGGAGGCAGTCGGATGCCATTTCCCCTCTTGCAGTTCGGCAGGGCACCGTGGTGCAGGAGCAGATTGTCATCGGGACACCGGGGACGATGCTGGATTGGTGTTTCAAGCAGAAGGTCATAGACATGAAGAAGATCGGCACGTTCGTGCTGGATGAAGCCGACATCATGATCGACACGCAGGGCCTCTCCTGTCAAAGCATTCGTATTCAGAGGTGAGCGTCCCTGACGGGTGGTGTCCCGCTTCCCTGGTTTTTTCCCCTGTTTGCTCAGCTTTGAGGGAATCGGTCACCAAAAGAGCTGAAGTGGCAGTGAAAAAGAGCATCTCTCTGATGGGAGGGGGCTTGCTGCTGTGGGAATCGGCTTTTGTCCATCAGCAGGCCCTGACCTGGTGTGTCCAGGGATCCAGCTTCCTGTGAAACTGCGTCCGTTAGACACGCAGGAAGACTTTTATCTCGCTTAACCTTTCCTCTTGAGCTGTTACACCCCTTGGATTGGGTTCCCTTTCTGTTGGACACAAAGTCAGCTTAAATCAAGCTTTCTTTTTTTTGTTTCTAATGAGTCCATCTGGGCACCGGGCTGCTCTCCTGGGATGACAAGTCCTTTTTCTCTGCTCCAGAGCTTTACCCAAGGGCTGCCAGATGCTGCTGTTCTCAGCCACCTTCAGGGATACCGTGCGGGCATTCGCCATGCAAATCGTCTCCAACCCCATCGTGATAAAGCTGCGCGAGGAGGAGCTCACCCTGAGCAACATCAGGCAGTACTTCTTCGTGTGCAGGGGCAGGGAGGAGAAGTACAGAGCCCTCTGCAACGTCTACGGCAGCATCACCATCGGCCAGGCTATGATCTTCTGCCAGGTAAAGCACCCCAGCCTGCCTGGGAAGATGGACGCGTTTGCAGTCAGTGATAATAGAAATGGTTTTATGGTATGGACACAGGGGGCTCCTTCCCAGACCCTCAATTCACGGAGCAGACCCCAGAGAGGGGTGGGGAACATGTCAGCATTTAAAGGGCAGCCCTGGGGCAAAGGCAGCCTTTAAAAACATCTCTCCTACCAATTGCATCTGCCTTTGCCTGGCTTCCACAGTCACCAGTGCGTGGAAAACGCGCCGTTTCCTTGCCCTTTGCACTGCACCTCCTAACAAGAGGCTTCTTGCTCATCCGCATCGGTGTTGCCTTATTCTGAGGCGTTCCAGCACCAGGAGCTCCTGCAGAAGGAGCAGGGGACTTGAGTGGGGGGAAAAATCGGTGAAGGGTTGGCTGGGAGCGAGGGGCGCGACAGCAGAGCTGCTGCACCAGCTCAGCCTGCCTCTCCCTGCGCATCCAGACGCGGAGGAGTGCGGACTGGCTGTCGAAGGAGATGAGCCAGGACGGGCACCAAGTGGCCATCCTGACAGCGGAGCTGACGGTAGCCCAGCGGGCCAGCGTCATCCAGCGCTTCCGTGACGGGAAGGAGAAGGTCCTCATCGCCACCAACGTCTGCGCCAGAGGTACCCCCAGAAAACCTGATGCTCCTCACCTTGCCGCGAGACGCGCCTCAGGGCCCCTGGCTCTCCGACGGCGGCGTGGGCTCGAGCCACGGGGTGAGGCCATCCCTTTCCACAGCCCCTTTCTCTCACTTTTCAGGGATCGACGTGCAGCAGGTCACCATCGTGGTGAACTTCAGCCTCCCCGTGAATCGGGAGAGGGAGCCGGATTTTGAGACCTACCTCCACCGCATCGGGCGAACGGGACGCTTCGGGAGGAGGGGCATCGCCTTCAGCATGGTGCAAAGCCAGAACGTGGGGCTCGTGCAGATGATAGAGGAGCATTTCCGTGAGTGTCCGTGCCTATCCACCTTTCCAGGAGGCAGTTTCAGGACCCGTGATCCCCTTCCAGCTCGTTTCCCGTCTGCAAACAGACCTTGTTGGGGCTGCTCTTCGCCCCAGGGCTCAGCCCCTGCAGTACAGGTGCCGCTTTCAGCCCCTCACCCTTCTAGGGTTGGTTGTTGGTTTGTTTTTTTTTCCCCAGCAGCCAGATTTTTAGAGAAGCAGCCTCGGAGGTTGTGCGTGCCTTGCAAGGGATGTTACCAGTACCCAGGATGCCTCGGCACCTCTTTTTTTTTTTTTTTTTTTTTCCCCTTCTTTCAGGCATTTTGCCTGCCTTTACCCTGCAAATCCTTGTCCCGGGGACCCGGTGCCCTGGCTTAGCTCAGCCCTGGCTGCAGGAGAGAAGCCAGCAGCTCAAGTCGCACAGGCCTTTCCCGAGGGAAATCAATTGTCACTTGTAAATGTCAAGAGGATTTTCACAGGGTTTGCAAGATGACGCGGCTGTGCTGGTGGCTTTTCAAATCCCTGTTTCCCCTGTGATTTTTTAGGAAAAAAATGGTTATCGAAACCTTTTAGCGTGCAGAAAAGCACGTCCCTCCCTCAGTTTTGTCTTCAGAGTTGCTGAAGACTCTTGGCGGCCTTAAATTTAAACACCAAACGAGCGTGTGGCAGAGAAGACGTGAGCCAGATCACCTGGCGGAGACTTTTGCTGAGCAGCAGGAGCATCGGATGCCTGCGATGAGCAGCCTGAGTAACCAGGAGCTGGATGAGTCTGGCCGCAGCCAGAATTAAGCCCGAGGAGCTCCCTGTGCTCTTTCCAGCGTGTGGAACGGAGGGGATGAGCTCCCAGCGACCTGACTTCGGCTTTTTAACGCTGTGCCGTTGTGATTCGAGGGCCGGGGCTGCCTGACCAAGATAACGCACCTTCCCCACCTCCCATCGCTTCCCAGGTGGGAGCAGGGAGCGGGAACGTATCCCACCCCACTTGCTGCCGCTCCCTGGGGCGGCCCCTGCTCTCTTAGCAGCCTTGTCGTGACGCCGGCCCTTCATCCAGATCGCGCCGTGCTTTTCCCAAGTTTATTTGGCTGTTGCTTGAATGCCAGAGTGGAAATACCGCAGCGGGCACCTCCGGGAGCCCTCCGGCTCGCGGGGCAGCGGCGCTCGGTTTTCACCTGGGTGTGCTCAGCACTGACAGTTGTTATTTTTTCCTTTCTACAGAGACCAAGATCAAGCAGCTGGACCCAGACGACATGGATGAGCTCGAGAACCTGGAAAACTGAGTGAGGAGCGGGGATTTGTTCTCCCAGACCCCAGTTTTGGTTTGAAACAGAAGGAAAAGTTACTGGGGAAAAATCTCCCCCTTCCCTTCCAGCTTCCTAAAGCTGTTTGGTTTTGTTGGGATGTTTTAGAAGACAGGGGCGGGGGGGAACGCTCAGAGCTGTGGTTATTGTTCCTGGGTTTGTTCCTTGTTTATCTCCAAGGTTTTTGTGGCTTGAGCGGTCCCCTCAGGGGCTTCACACAGCGCAACGTTCCTCAAAAATAGGTCTGGGGGTGTTTGCAAAACAGGTAAACTCTGTCAACTGGCCCAAAAGATCGGCTGCTGATCTCCAGTGGCAGCAGTGGGCCAGCAGAATCTTGGAGAAAGCTTTAATAAGGAAAAAAAAATGTCAGGAGAAAGGAGTGAGGTATTAAACAATAACAACACTGCGGTCACGCTAGATGGCAGCAGGAATCCGCCGCTGCCATCCCAAATCCCGTCGGGACCCGAAACTTGAGGTTTTTGGGGTCAGGGTAGTGGCAGGGAGAGAGGCTGGACCTCTGTGGGCTGCCTGTCCCCAGCCCAGGGCTGCGTGTGTCCCCAGCGGGTGTATCCCATGGCTGTCACCACATTCGTCTGGAATAAACCAGAATTATTTCGAAGTCCTAGGGTGGTGTTGCTCCGCTTTTTGCCAAAATCCCTTAAAATTTATCACTTATTTTACTTGCAGAAGGATTTTTATGAGGTCAGTGTTGACAAAGGTGGCGTTTGGCAGATGTGCCAGTGCCCCCCGGCTTCGGCTGTTTGAGTTTCTTCCCCAAACCGACCTGTACGGGCAGAAACGGGGCAGAAGCCGCGACCGGAGGCGCCTGGCAGCAGCTTGAGGGGGGAGCGAACCCTGGCCCTGCAACCCCCCCCCCCGGTGCCCAGTTTGAACCCATTTGGGGCACTTCAAGCCCAAAAAACCTCTTTGCAGGTAATCTCACATCTGTAATTTTTAACTAGCAATTAATTCTAATTAAGGAATCAGCAGGGAGGGGGGGGTGGGTGGTGAGTGAGAGATGGCAGGAAATTTTCTGCTGTTTGCTTTGGCTGTGCCATGCGGTGGGGGGACTTCGCCGGGCATTGCCGGATCCCCCCCGGCGCGCCGGCTGGAACAAGGCAGGCTTTAACACCTCCCCCCACAGCACCTGGGCCTCATCCTGCGCTGGTGCCCTGGGCCAGAAATTTTTTATATTCTTTATATTTGGGAATCTCTTTTCCCCCCTGCCCCCCCCCCCCCCCATGTTATCAGCGCTCCAAACTGCTTCCCTGCCCTGGGGCCAGGGTGTGAACATCATCTTCCCCAGGAGGGATGCTAGCCCACAAAAAAAAAATAATAATGTGGGGTAATTTTGTGCAAGTGCTTTATTTCGAGAGGAGTTTCAGTTGTGGGGCTGTGTCCTGCCACCTCCCAAGCTTGGTTTGCTCTGGCTGCTGCCCTTCCTTGGTGGATACTGGCTTTGGGGATGGGACACTGTGGGTTCCTGTGGCCCCTGCACCCCAAAATCCTCCCCCTGGGGTACCTCAGCCCCCCCAGGGATTGCATTACAGCGTTGCCGCCCCCCATGAATGTTTGATGGGCCGGGGCGCGGTGGAGAGCCGGGAGATGAAATATCAAACCCCGCTCGCCGCCGAGCGCCCGGCTTCCCCCGGCTCCAAACCCCTGTGTTTTCGATCAGCGGGGGGGTGGGGCAGCATATTCCCCCTTCTTTTCACAAAAAAAAAAATTGCTGGGAGCAGGGGGGAACACTCGGGCATAAATTGCCGCCGTGGAGGGAAGGAGGTGACGCTGCTCTTCCTGCGATGAGCGGGCCCGTCCTCAGCCCTGAGATTGCAGGGGCCGTGGCGAGCGGCAGGCTTGGGTTCGCCCCTGGCTGCCCACGCGAAGGCAGGTTTATAAATAATTAACGGTTAATCAGGGCCGGGCCTAATTACCCAGCGGTAACCGGAGAGGAGGGCTGGAGGGAGAGCGCAGCCCTGCTTCGGCACTCTGCGGCGGGCTGCGTGCCGGACATGGCGCCATGGAGCGGGGCTGGGCGCCGCCGCGGTGGAGGGGGCCCTGGATCCTCTGCCTGCTGCCGGCGCTGGCGGGGGGTGAGCACAGACCTGACCCCCCAAAAACACCCCTCAGCGTGGAGCCAGCAGAGACCCGACCAACTCGCGGCACCTCTCGGCCAGGTCAGCTGCTGGCGGCCAGCGAGGCGGCGTACGAGGAGCGGACGGTGACGGGGGTGCGGGGCCGGGTGGTGGAGCTGAGCTGCGGGCCGGCGGCATCGGCGCCGCCAGCCGTGGTCTTCTGGAGCTTCACGGGGGGCTCGGGGCCGCCGCGGGCCGTGGCGGTGGGCTCGGGCCAGGAGGTGGTGGTGGCCCCCGGCACGGGGACGCTGGGCCGGGTGACCCTGCGCAACGGGACGCTGGAGCTGCGGGAGCTGCGGGCGGGCGCCCAGGGCCGGTTCCTCTGCCAGGGGCTGTTCCCGGAGTGGGGGCAGCTCCGCGTGGGCTACGCCGCCGTCCTGCTGCGCGTCCTGGGTAAGCACCTGGCCACCGCGGTCCCCTGCCTTGCAGCGAAGAATCCCCTCGCCCACTAGCCACTAGAGTCTGCCACTGGCCAATCGAGGGCCCCACTAGTCAACAAAGCACACCAGGAGCCAGGGCAGAGCCCCACTAGCCAACAAAGGGCTCTGTCAGTCAATGGAGCATGCCACTAGCCAACGCAGAGCCCCACTAGCCAACGTAGAGCCCCACTAGCCAGTAAAGGTCTCTACAAATCAATGGAGCATGCCACTAGCCAACGTAGAGCCCCACTAGCCAACAAAGGGCTCTACAAATCAATGGAGCATGCCACTAGCCCATGCAGAGCCCCACTAGCCAACAAAGGGCTCTGTCAGACAATGGAGCATGCCACTAGCCAACGCAGAGCCCCACTAGCCAGTAAAGGTCTCTACAAATCAATGGAGCATGCCACTAGCCAACGCAGAGCCCCACTAGCCAACGCAGAGCCCCACTAGCCAACGCAGAGCCCCACTAGCCAACGCAGAGCCCCACTAGCCAACGCAGAGCCCCACTAGCCAACGCAGAGCCCCACTAGCCAACGCAGAGCCCCACTAGCCAGTAAAGGGCTCTACAAATCAACGGAGCATGCCACTAGCCAATGTAGAGCCTCACTAGCCAACATGGTGCCTACTAGCCAACAAAGCACCCTGCTTGCCAATGTAGCGCACCCCCGCTAGGCCACACAGTGCCCCGTGAGCCAAAGTAGCTCATCACTAGCCAAGCGAGCACGCAGCAGTCCATGAGGTGCCCCATTAGCCAACATAGAGCCCCACCAGCCAGCAAAGCGGCCCGCTAGCCAACACAGCACACCGCTAGCCAACACAGCACCCCCGTAGTCATCCCCATCTCCTTGTCCTGGCTCATCCCACCAACCCCTAACTGGTCCCACTAGCCCACGCCTGGCTGCTCCAGCTAGCCCCCATGCCCACAGCCAGGATACCCCACCACTAGCCCGTACACATTTCCATTAGCCATCCCACTAGCCACTACAGCACCTGACTAGCCAATAAATCTTCTGGGCTGGAAAGACCCCCCCTGGGTGGGGTGGGTGGGATCTGGGGCTCCCAGCAGGGAGCAAGGGGCTGGTGTCGTTGGGGGCCGCTCACAGCTCGGTGCCCCCAGTGCCCGTCTCCAAGCCCTTCGTGCGGCCGACGGCAGCGGCGGCGGCAGAGGGGACAGCGGTGGCCCTGACGTGCGCCGTGCGGGAGGGGACGGAGCCGCTGAGCTTCTCCTGGCAGCACCGCGAGCCCCGGGGGGGTCCCTCAGCACCCCCCGCGGGGCTGGGGGGCTCCGGGGCAGAGCTGCACCTGACGCCCGCCAACCGCAGCCACGCCGGCTGGTACGCCTGCACCGTACGCAACGCGGTCAACAACCACACCAGCGAGCCCGTCTACCTGGACATCGTCTGTGAGTGCCCTGGGGCTCGGCCCTGCCTTCCCGGGGGGCGGCCCCACACTGGGGGTCTCAGGTACCAGCTGTGGAGACATCCTCAGGGCTGCAGATGCCACCGTAGCTAGTCCGGGGCCACCAAGCACCTTGCAACCGTGGCACGTTCATAACTACCATGGTACATCCACCCTGGCACCGTGATGCCTACCATGACACGTCCACAGCCACCACGTGCCATGCCACCAAGGTGTGTCTGTGGCCACCGTGCACTGTGGCCCACCCGTAGCCACCAAGCACTGTGCCACTAGGATGTGTCCACGGCCACCATGCCACCAAAGCGTGTCCACAGCCACCACGCACCTTGCTACCAATGGTGCCGCCATGGCCACTGTGCCGCTATGGCGTGTCTGTGGCCACCACGCACCACGGCACATCCATGGCCACCACCCATCGCGGGGTGTTCGCGCCTGCCACAGTGCGCCCTTTCTAAGGAGGCTTCACAGCCTGGTTTCCCACCAGCAAGCAGATGCCCCGGGCAGGGCTGTGTCCCCTCGGTGGGGATGGCCCTGTGGCTAAAGGACCCCATGTCACCGCAGACGGCCCCGACGAGCCGGCCATCAGCGTGGAGCCCTTCTCCCCTGAACAGGGGGGCTTCTCAGCAGGAGAGCGGGAGGACGTGGTGCTGAGCTGCCTGGCTCCCTCCAACCCCCCCAGCCGCTACATCTGGCTCCACAACGGTTCCCAGGTCCACACCGGCCAGACCTACGTCATCGCCGCCATCGCCCGCGCCCAGGCGGGCACCTACACCTGCCTGGCCGAGAACACCCATCTCCAAACCCGCACCCAGGCCACCATCGTCCTCACCGTCTACTGTAAGTAACCCCAGGGGGAGGGGGGCCCGGCAGGTCCCCCCGGTGCGAGATGGACCAACGTGGCTCCTTGGTGAGGATGTGGGTGTGAGGGGCGATTTGGGGTGGGACATGGGTCGAGATGGGGGACCCCCATCCTACCCCAGTGCTGACGGTCCCCTGCAGATCCGCCAGCCGGGACCCCCAGCTGCTCTGCCCTGGCCACCAGTGACCAGCGGGACGTGGCCCTGCGGTGCCGCTGGCTGGGGGGCTTCCCCCCGGCACGGCTGCGCTGGGTGGGCCCCCAGGAGGAGGACGAGGGGGTGATGGGGATGAGTTTCTCCATGGCCACCAGCATCCAGTCAGGGGCAGCCACCAGGAACAGCAGCTCCTTCTCCTGCCTGGCCTCCCACCCGGCACTGCCACAGGGGGCTGCCTGTGGGACCACCCTGTGTGAGTGACGACGGGTCCGTGCGCGTGTCCCCCACCAAAAACCCCCTTCCCACCCCCCCCCGAGCACAGCCGAGCCGCGGTGACCCCCGTGCCACGGCCGCTCCAAGGTGACGCTGTCTTTGCTCCAAAACGGGCAGCCCGCAGCCCAGCTGGGGCGCGAAGCCCCCCCATGCCCTGGGGTCTCCTGTTTGGGGGGGGCTGTTCAGTACAGCACCCCAGCACCCCACCCCGACACCGCTCCATCCCGCAGGGGTCCCGGCCGGCGGCCCTTCCTGTGCAGCGGCAGCCACCAAGGGTGACGAGTTCGTGATGCTGCGGTGCCAGTGGGAGGGGGGGGACGCCACCCGTCACCCTGCACTGGCGGGACCCTGGGGGCCGAGCCCTGGGTGACCCCGCGCCCTCCACCACCGTCCTGGTGCTGAGCGCTGACGGCAGCCTGGGGGGCCGGGATTTCATCTGCGCTGCCGCCCACCCGCTGCGGGCCACCGGCACCGAGTGCCGCCTGCGGCTGGGTAAGCCGCGTCCGTGCCCCGGTGCCCTCACGGGGAGGTCGCGCATCCCCGTCACCCCCATTCTCACCGAGCAGAAGCCCCCCGGCTGGAGGCGGAGAGGCGCGAGGTGGCGGTGCTGGAGGGCGGCGAGGCGCGGCTGGCGTGCCGGCAGCGCGGCGGTGGTCTCGGTGCCACCATGGCTTGGTACGACCCTGAGGAGCGGGAGGTGACGCCGGGGCTGGCCAAGTACCACCTGGAGCGGGGAGAAGAGTGGGTCAACCTCACTGTCCAGGACGTCGAGTGGCCAGCAGACGGTGGGATCTACCGCTGCGCCGCGGCCAACGCCGTGGGCACCGCCAGCCTCCCCGTCCGCCTCCGTGTGGACCGTGAGTCCCGGGAGGGGTGGGGGGTGCCGGGGCAGGGGTTACCCCCCTCCTGCTGGGCACCGTCTCGCCACAGGGTACCCGGCCCCCCCCAACGTCACCATCAGCAAGCTGCGGTACCTGCGGGCTCGCACCGAGGTGCGGCTGGAGTGGCGGACGCAGGGCGCCGGCAACCTCACCGGCTTCGTGGTGCAGCGGCGCCAGGCCAGGAGACCCCGCCGGCGGGTGCCCGGCCCCTGGGAAACGGCCGCCGGTGACATCGAGCCCCACTCCCGCAACCGGCGCCTGGGGGGGCTGGACCCGGCGGTGGTTTACGCTTTCCGCATCCTGGCCGTCAACCACCGGACAGCCGGGCACCCCTCGGAGGTGCAGACGCCAGGTGAAGTGGGCAGGGGACGCTGCTCCGTGTGGGCAGAGCAGGGTTTGAGTGGAGAAGGGCGACGTTTGCACCCCGGTGGAGCCGAGGAGCCAGGTGCGAGCAGCCATCAGTAGGTTTCAGAGTGAACAGGCACAGGCTCCCACCTTCCTCTACCTTCCCGGGCTCTGCCAGGCCTTGCGCTGGGGAGCCTGCTGCCTGCCGTGCTCTCTCCTCTCCCTCGGCACAGCTCGCACACGGGCGCCTCGTTACCCTCGTTAATTACCCCCGGGAGGGCCGGGCTGACCAGCAGTCACTCTCTTCCAGCCGAGCCCCCCTTCGAGGCCTACCCAGCAGTGACAGGGGCAGCAGTGGCAGGGATGCTGGTGGCCACTGCCACATCGTTCCTGGCCGTGCGCTGCATCGCCCGCCACCGGGACACCCTCCCACGTGAGTGCCAGGGGCAGGGGGGTCCCGTGGGACCCCAGACACCCACATCTCACCCCCCTCTGTCCGTCCCCAGGGCTGCACGACCTGCTCTTCCACACGTGAGTACCAAAGCCCCCTGCCCCACTGCTCTGGCACCCCCAGGTGCTGGAGGGGGTTAGACCCCCCGTGTCCGTCCCCCACCCACCCAGGGCCAGTCCCGGGGCCCAGGAGCCGGTGGGCGCGCCGGAGGATGCCGAAACAGCCGCAAGCAGAGAGGATGGAGCAGCACCGGCACCAGGAGACCTGCCAGCCCCTGGCACAGCAGCAGGTAACGGCACCCACGGGGCAAGCCAAGGGCTGAGCCACCTGCCCCCATGACCCAGCACCCACCTGGTGTCACTGGGGGCTCTCCCAGACCTTGCAGAGCCACTGTCAGCACCGCCGGACCCCACTGATGACCCACCGGTTAATGTCACCATCACCGAGACCGCGACACCATGACCGCTCCCCCACTGGTCCCCTTTATATCCCTTTCCTCCGCTTGGTCCGCGCCACGGGACAGCAGCGCCTGCCTGTGCCGCATCCCTTCGCGTTAATAAAGCCGGGAATGGCGTTAATAAAGCCGGGAATGGCGTTAATAAAGCCGGGAATGGCATTAATAAAGCCGGGAAGGGCCGGATGCGTCTTGGCTCCTGCGACACTGCTGGAGTCGTAACTCAGCAGCTGGAAAAATATCCATGATCCAGACCCAGCCCAAAATTTCAGGGCTGGTGGCAAAGGGGTTTTACTTCTTTATAATATTTTAGAAGATGTATGATTTTCCCCAGGGTGGAGCTGGCTTGGGGAAGGGAAGGGAAAGCTTTCCTCATCTTGAGAAGGAGGGAGCGCTGGTGAAATTGTGCTACAGGCCAGGTGGTAAGGAAGACGGGAGGCTCTGCCGGAAACCTCGCCCCAGGTTTTTCCCATTTTTGGGTCAGCTGGCTATAAAAAGCAGCGCAGCCCAAGCACAGGGATGGGCCTGCCAGCACCCAGTGAAAGTCCCTCCAGCTCAGCCTTGAGACTTCAGTTACTTCTGGAGCGAAAAGAAATATTTAGGCTTAAAAAAACCATATTTTCTAACCAATGGGAGAAAAAAAAAAAAGCCTCAAGGGCCAAAGCTCCGCTCTCAGCCTAAGGGTTGCGTCGGCTGCAGTCACGGATGCCCATTTGGGACCTTGGCAAATTCCATGCGGTACAAAGACAGGCAGAAAGCTTGGGTGGTGTGGGGGAGGGGTCCTCATCTTCACCCCAAACTCCTCATTTTCAGGCCAAAGCGCAGGATGTTAAAAACAGTGATTAGTGAGGGGTTTTCCTCATGTCCGTGCAAGCACGGAGGTAGGCAGGGTCCAAGGAAAGGCTCGAGCTGTCCCTGGCTTTCCCTGCCCCTCACCTGGTGTGTGAGATACATGAGAGCGTCTCTGACCATTCTCTCCTGGATTTGGTTAATAAATATCAACTGGTAAGAGCCAACCTCACTCCAGGGAGTATCAATCCCCGCTCCTTCCACAAAGCAGCAGCACCTTCTTTATCAAACCACCCCAAAAAAATAAAACACCCTACCCCAAACCCTGCAAAACCGACATCACTTCCAAATACCCAACATTTTCAAAGGAATATTACAGCGTCTCAGGAAAATATAGTGTCTTTATACGACGCAACTATGATAAAGGGGAGCACATGCAGGGTCTGATTGAAACGAGGTTGTTTAAAAAAGTGGTTAAATCTCGAGTGTTTGGGGAAAACAGAGCAGCCAGAGGCAAACCCAACCACTCGCCTGCCAATCTCCGTGGGAAAGCGGGGAAAAGTCTCGCAGCCGGTCTGGCAAAGGAAAAATCCAGCGAGGAGAAAGCCACTCTGTGAGGCGCGGACAGAGGAGGTCGGGTTTAGGCGAGGAGGAGAGAAATGAAGAGGGAGGAGCAGGGTTTTGCAGCGGCTTCAGGGTAGGTGGCAGTCGAAGCCCGTGGGTTTCACGGCATGAGGTCCAGCGTGCCAGCACAGGCTTTGCAGCGAGCTTCACAATTAGGCAGCTCTGGCCGGGAGGATGCACAACCCTAAAAAAAGAACGGCGAAAAAATTAATGTATTTATAAATAATCCAATCAAAAGGGGGGGGGGGAAAAAAGCCCACCACCCCAACACTTAGAACAGCCCACAAAGAGATGCTGTGCCCAAAGCAGATTGCCGGTTCCCCCCCCCTCGAGCAGAAATCGCCCCCCAAACCCCCGCTGCTCGCGGAGCGGCTCGCTGCACCTGTAGCGCCTTTGCTCCCCGAGGGGTTTGCGGCAGTTCCAGCCAGGCCCGCGTCGCTTCCTCCCTTCCCAGCCCCGCGGCCGGCGCCGGCTAGAAAAATACTCGCTCCATGAAAAGGTGGCTGCATATGTGTCGCCTCAGGGCAGCCGTAATTGTAGTTTATGCGTCTCATTTCTGGGGTTATGCGCTCTTGATTTTTTTTTGGGGGGGGGGGGGATGGAGTGCTTTACAAGCACCGGTTTGTTTTATTTACTCCGATTAAATTTGGAAAGGAAAAAAAAAAAAAAAAACAACAAGCCAAAACCAAACCCACCCAAACCCTGCAGTTAACGTGGCAACACCTACATCATGCTGTTTCCGAGGGGCAAGCAGGTTTCTTACAGCCGCGCACAGGGCCAGCGGGAGCCGCTTCAACGCGCCTTGTTTCATTTCAGGGGCTGTGCAAGCCCGTTCCCTCGAGCCACGGAGTCAGGAGTGCAGCCGAACCGCATTTTGTCTTCCGCAAGCGGGAAGGTGAGCCTGGCTGGCTTTGCATCCCCGTTTCTGCAAACGTCGGAGTTATCCAGCACCTACAGGCACAAAGTCACCGAACAGAGCTCTGCTTCTCCAGCCACACCGTCCCGACTCAGCCGAGGTTCCTTTTTCTTATTTATTTTCTTATTTACCCAGCGGGTTCTTCCCAGAGGAACGAAAAGAGGACGGGAGGCATTCATGGAAAGGAAGGTTTGAGAAAACCACGATGCCAGGCTGCCAGGGAGGCAGCAGCAATCGGTCATAAGCATCAAACCCGCTTTGCTGAATCCCTGTATCAGACTCTTCTCATGCTGGTAATACGCCACAGAAAACACACTCTGTATTTCCCATTGTTGTTCTTTATATTATTACAATTTTTTTTTTGTTTGTTTTTTTCTTTTACACATAACAGGCTAGTTTCGCGGTGCATGGGGGGAAAAAAAAAAAAGGAATTTCAAGGCATAAATAATATAAAAAGGCAACCATTTTTAAAAACAAGATACATTCATATGACACTACTACAAAAAAATAAATAGTGACTCTCTCTGTTATAATTAACATCCCTCCATCACTCCCTTTCAGCGACTGTGCTGTGCAGTTACTGGCGTTAAGTGGGGACAACGGTCACTTCCTCAGGTTTCCTGCAGCTGGAGCTGCGGAAGGTCCCCGGAACCGTTTAAGGTGACTCTGGATGAACTCCATCCTGGTTTTTCCTTACAGTCCTTCGAAACAGGTTGCAGAATAAGGGGACTCCAGCTCAAAATGTGGTTCGATGTTTCCGACAGCACACAGTTGTCACCTGCAAAGCAAAAGCAGGGTTGGTTGGGGGGTGGTTGTTCATTTTGTTTGGGTGGTTTTTTGTTGTTTTGTGGTTTTTTTTTTTTTTTTAAGATCATCTCCTCTTTAAGCTCAAGGGACCCGGAAGCTCCAAAAACCCAGATTAATAAAGGCAGGTGCTGCTCTTTGAGCTCAGGCTCATCCTCGCTGTACCAGGCACGAAACATCAGGCAGCGCTCAGAGCGCCGGCTCCACCTGAGCACGCCGGCGGCGCCGATATCAAACAGGTCACACCGATTTGGTCAGCCCAACTCGCACCTACGTCTCTGTGCCTGTTCACGCCGGTGGGGTGGCTCTACGCCGTCACGGGTGCCTGCTCATTAGGGTAGAACTCCATCAGGTAGCATTTCAGCAGTTTCGGGTGCGCGGTAGGTACAGGCAACTGCGAGCCAGCATAAATCAGTCACAGCCTCGTTATCTGGAGCGCGTTTGCTCCACGAGCTCCATTTAGAGGCATCAATCACGAAGGGCATGACAGCCGCAGGCACCTGAGCACCGCTGCTCCCATTTTCCACAATAGGGAAGGCGGAACGCTTAATCTCTCTCGAAAAGCCAGGTCTTTTGTGGGCTTAATTACTAGCTTCTCTGCAATAAATTAAGCGCCCTACAGCTGTCCTACAGAATATTCCCGGCTTCAAAGCCGGGCGCTGCCCTCTCCAGAATGCCTTACCATCCGCGTAATCCACAGAGAGCCGGTTCATGCCTTCTCGACAGCAGGGATGCTGGGCCGAGGGCTGCTCCGCTTTCTCCTTGCTGTCCTCCTCCAGCCGGGCGCTGCACTCTGGGACGGTGGAGGCCAAGCACATGGCCACCATGACGTGGTGATTCAGAGGTTTCATCTCCAAACTGTCCTGCTGATAAGGTGCTACGATGGGCACGATGGGTAGCGCGTTGCTGCTGAAAGTGCCGTTGGTTTTGGTGAAACACCTGCAGACGGGACATAAGCCGAGGTGAGGTTACACAGAGCTGCTTCTTCCCACCACTTATCTTGAGGAACTGCGATTTTTAACTACTTTACCACATGTCACTCACTGTATCAACAGTCAAAGCACTTGCCAAATCACTTGTAAATACGTATTTTTGGATCAATCCTGACATTAAGAAAAGGATCGAGCACTTTTTTTTTTTTTCTCCCAACAGACAGCTGAAAACATTCAAAACATTCTCTGGGTTGCTTCCCCCATTGATTGTGACCCGATGACCCGACTTGCGAGTCCATTTCTCCATCAAGGCAGCCCCATAAAACAAGATTTTCACTGCCAAGAAAAAGAGCTCAAGTTTGAAACCCAAACAGCAAACTTAAGTACCTTGGAAAATAAATACTGAGCGTTATCAGAGCGAGTGCAAATTAGAAAAATGTATGCAATATTATAAACTCCCCCTCTGCTGTGTAACTCAGATTGTGGCCCTATAATATGTGCGTAAAGCTGTGGAATTGAGGTTAAACTGCTAAATCAATTGTTACAGCCAAGCTATTTAACCTTTAAACAAAAAGGAGCTGGACCTTAAGAGACATGCATACCATTGCAGCACGCAGGGAAAATGCTGACAGTGTTTGGAGGCCCGTGAACAACGTGGCCTCCGTGCGCATTTATATAAGCAATTCCTACGTAAGAAAGCCCAAAAATCACACTTCAGTGTGGTTTTATACAAAACCATAACTCCCCCAAAAGGTTCACTTGTAAAGCTGCCATAAACTTCGGGAAACCGCCCCCCCCCCAAAACGCTCCTTGGTTTGTGGCGCAGAACGGAGGTGGATCCGCAGATAAAAGCAAGGCACTGAAATAAGGACGGGGAGCGCTCAAACCCACCGCCAGCTAGGGACACTCCGAAACGCTCCCACGAATGTTTGACAGGCTTCAAGGATTTTATATGCTGATAAAAAAAATGCTCTGCGTTGTATCGGTCATTTGTTTTCCCCCTGTTGAATTTGTATCTCTGCGTCACCTGTTGTGCTCATGGTAACAAGCCTAATGGATCTTGCTACAGGTTGCTGGTTATTACTAGGACGCTACCCAAGGGCCGGCACTTTGAAATATAAAACCAGATCCCTGGGATCTGGCTGTTGAGGTGCTAGCTTATCTAGTACCACAGCAGGTTTTAGAGTGATTCTGGCCCAAAACTGAACAGAGCTGACCGTTATATTGCTGAAAAGAGGGAGGAAGACAGACTTTGACATCGTCAGTGCCAGGGTATCAGCCATCAGAGCCTACTCTGGTAGCAGCTGAGCCCTCAGCACCACAGTACTGAACTCGGATGGATTTAAAACCGGGAGACACTAAGCCTGACAATCACAGCAAGGTCCTGCCCAAGCCCCAGAAACTACTTTTATCCCATTAGAAAGGTCAGGGCGATGCATGAAAACATCACGCTCAAGGGAGTCATCCTACAAACTCACTTGGAGCCTCCGTTTAGACTCTCACTTGAAAACCATGATCAGTATTGCCAGAACTGAGAGCGCAACAAAACATCCACAAACAAGGCAAATAAACTTTCTAGAGGAAGAACTGGAGCAAGTTTCCCCTGCGGCAGATGTTTCACTTGCAAAGCCAAAACACGGGAGAAGGGGGATCCCTCCAGCAGCTGTGGTATCGCCCTGGGGAGCTCGCTCCCCTCCCAAACACTGCGAGGAGCAGCCCCGAGCTTCACGTTCAACCTTCGCTCCCCTATTTTGTCCTTCCACTCCCATAACTGCCTCCAAAATCATTATTCCAAGTACCAAAATACCACAGAAGCCACTGAAGAATCCACATGAAACATTTGTTTGGTCTTCAAACAAATCCATTTATTAGTTTGCATTTCTTTCCGCAGAGGTTTTGACTGCACTCACTTATTATTTAAAAAAAAATATCTTAGAGGAACCCATTTAAAATGCTTGGTTTTACATGTTTATGGGGGTTTCTTTTTAAAGATACAGAGGTTGGTGTAGTTCTTTGTATTACCGTATGGGCTTGAATGATGTTTCGAGACAGCAGTTCAGCTTTTTAAGCTTAAATAACCACATTTTGATGGAAGCTAGCCATTGGTATACCCAGAGCAGAGTGCGCACGAAAAGCGCTGTAAAATCCCTGCTGCAGAAAACACATTTTCTACCAATTTGCAGTGCTAAAATCCTACCAAACTGTAAACCAACTTAGAAGCCCCCACCTGCATGATTTAGATTTAAAAAGCTGGAAAACCAGACCAATACTGCTTTATTCAAAATGTGTAGTTTAGATTTCCGTCCAGAATACAGCAAATCTGCAAAAGAGAGATCTGCAACAAAACAGATTTCTAGATACCTGATGGTTGCAGAGGAAGTTTCAGTGGAAAAAGAAGAAAAAAAAAATATTTTTTTTTTCTTTTTGGAAGAAAAAAAATAAAAAATATTGGTTCTCAATCTTAAGGCAACAAGTGTAAACCACACTCATCTCACTGGCTTTGTCCACAATAGCAGAGCGGGTATCCGTGTTTCAGCAACTTCTACCTCTGGCAAGCCTCCACAAGCAGTTACGAGAGCATGAAGTGCTAATTTAAACAGAAGACCGAGGGATTTCACCGCTGTAATAATAAAACCTGCTCCGAGATGGCTATTGCTGAAAACAGCCACGGTAGCCAGCTATTAAATACGCTAAACCTTTAGGATTCATTTGCACGTGGTCACAATTCAAACGGTGCTGATTAGGGCTGAATTTAGCAGTCAACTCCAGGCATCCCGCGGAAATCGGCTCATTTAGGAATTAGCGGTGCCGAGGTGGAGCGTAAAGAGCAAGGCCACGCGCACCTGAAACGCTCACGAGCCAGAGACCGTCGCCCTGCTAGAGGGATTCCCACTCGAACCTCCCTCCCCCTGTCACGACGGGGGTGTTTTGCAGGGGGAACTGCCTGGCTTCAGTACACAAGGGGATGTAACCGGAGGGTGGGACAAAGCACGGGTCCTCTTTGCACCAGCAGGAGACCCGCGCAAGGTAGCTGCAAGGTTAGCAAAGGTGGGGAGAAGACTCCAGCCCCAAATTCCCACTTGCCAAAAACCTACCGACTTGACTGCCCTAACCCACCGTGCCTTCCTCTTCCTCCTCCTCCTCACCCTGGCTGTCCACCCAGCTCCCCAGCCCCTTGTGTAATACTCAGGCACGTTTCTGGTCGCCCCCATTCCCCTCTCCCATGTCCTCCTCCCATTCCCCCAGCACCAGGAAGGGAACGGAGCGGTCCCGGCTGTGCAGCTCTCCTGCCAAACAGAGGTTAATGGTCCCCTCTGGGGTAAGGCAGCTGTAAAGGACAACTTGTTTCTCTATCAAGCAGTCAAATATAGAACAGGGATGTGAAAATTCAAAGTTCAGAGCCTGCTGATGACCCGTCTGGGAGGAACAGTACAGTTGCGGAGGATGGAACCCATTCCCCCTGCTTTCTCAAGAAAAAAAAAAAAGAGCAATTAAAAATATAAATATGCTTAAAATGGAAAAGCAAGCTCTTAATTATGGCATAACACATACAGCATGTTCCAAATTACGGCCAGTCGTACACATCTTGATGACTGCTGTTACACAGCCTGCCTTGAAAACAGACAACTGGCTTGTAAGGGAACGGTAGCTCACTCTTCCCCGGAGACCAGTCACGACACCGGTCCAAAGCGTGCCCAGCTCCACCTGTGGAGTAGCAGCTCATCTCTGTCACGCTACCACACGTGTATTTATGGAAGGAGGAAGAATCTGAAGCCTGTTATATTTTAAATAGTAAAAGCATGAAAATAAAGCGACCATGTTTTCTGCCTTCAACAACAGCTTAATTTCAACTCAGCTTCTCCAGATGTACACCTAAAGGCAGTTGACAATTTCAGTAAGACAGAAAATTCAGAGTATGATTGAAAAAATCCAGAATTTACCACTCACAGCAGTCCAGCACGTCTGACTTTCAGTCCTATTTTTAGTCACTAAAATAACCAGAGGTTTAGTCAGAAGCCTGGAAGAATATTCTTTAAAACTTTCAAAAGTGAAAAACCTAATAAAAATCCAGATTCACATCTACAACGCAGAAGACAGATTTTCCCTTATTCTATGCAAGAATCCCTTTTCTCACGCAAAAAACTCATCCCACACCGACAACGGCTGACCAAACTGCTCCCGAAGAACCTCAAACCCCACGTTTTACAAAGAAAGCAAAGCTGTGACCGTAGTTCATTCGTGTTCTTAAGAGAATGGCAGGAAATGTAAAATACAGAAGACCAATTAAATCCTATTTGACAAACTCCATATGGAATGATTTTGTTATCTCAAACCTGAAGAAAACACAGGAAATAAGGTTAAAAAAAACCCCACACACCCCAGCGCCCAACCTGCCTCGTTTCCTAGAGGGCAGAGGAATATGTTGAGCAAAACACGCTCTGGGGTTTGAATAATTCGTTTTATTCCACCCTGCAGACAATCACCAACTGCTCTCCACGTCATGTGCTGCCATCGGGCTCCTCCGTCCCCTCCGCCAGCGCTCAAGCTCTCTGGCTTTTGTTTGCCCCAGCTTTAACACAGCACCCGGAGCGAGGGCTGCTGTTCGTGAAGGTCCTGCCTCTGTGCCAGTTTTACATCACCTGTTATTGTTCCGACAATTTCGGCAATTGATGCACTCCGAGGGATCAGCCTGCGGCACTGCTGTGTACACCCCACCGCCCTGCAGCAAGGAAGGATTAATTAAAAAAAAAAAAAAGCCAAAAAAAGAAATCAATCACTATTCAAACATACATGAGAGTCACTGAGGAGGCAGTTCAGCTCAAGCTAGCACCCCAAGCCCCTCGCTTCGTTTTCAAACTCTAATCACCTTATCAATCTTCAGATCCGTGCCCTGTAACGTGGCATGGCAACACTGAGCTATTATACAAAGTCAAGTGGAGGGGTTTTGCCAGCATGTGTGTCAGAGAAAAGTAAATAACTGCAGCTTAGACAAGTATGCGGTAATTTCCCTGGTCTGTTTTCAGCTTAATATGCTCAGGTTTAATTTAATAAACACACTGTAAATATGTTTATTTTTAACACTGATGACAGACATGAAAGCAAATTGCTGTTCATTAGCAAACTGTGCCCGTTTGGGGAGACAGAGTATTAAATTTGCAGGGCTGATGTCACAAACATAAACCCATCCCACTTTCCTGTAATTACGCCGATTAGATCAGTTTACCTCGCTACACTGATTTTTGAAACATTTAATATTTTTACAGATGGGGTAATTCCTTAGCCAGCAATGACTCTGGGTGAGAGGGATTTTGTGTTGTTGGTTTTGGCTGAAGGGGCCATTACAAGCAAGTAAAAATGCCCAGATTAACACATACCTCATTGTTAAAGACTAGGCGGACACTGATGCGGGAGCCGCTCGAAAACGGCGCTGCGGAGCTGGGCTACTGCGCCGTGTTTCGGGAGGGGAGCCCGTTTGGGAAAGCTCACCTGGCTTTTGAGATTCCAAGCGGTAGGTAACTTCTAACAATCCCTATTTTCTGCAGACACAGGGCTTACCCTTCAGTTTTGGAGGCCTCTCAGTGCAATAGGGAGCACTGAGGAAACGCCTGATTAGTCTTGATTGCCATCCTGGCCAGTTTCTCTCTTCCTCATTTAGCCCAATCAATGAAACAATAAAGAGAGTCCTAACAAAGATGAGAACATCCTGTTCCTCTGCACTGTCTCACCCGTGTGCCAGTCCTGGTCCTTCTACGTGGGAAGAGATTGTGTGACTCAAACTTTCTACAATGTGGAGGGGGGAGAAGAAAAACTCAACCCAGTCAACCGTTCGCAACGGGGCAGCAGCACTGCAGGTCCCATCGTGCGGCACAGAGGAGCTCCGAGCACCGAGACTTGTGTCCCCACGTGCCTTATTTCCTTCCTTCCCCCACAAAAAATAAAAACAGGAGGGACAAAACACCAGTGCAAGCCCCCAGGCTTTCTCACAGACCAGCCTTCAAGCACTGCAAAACCTTCCCTTCCTGAGGGCTTGTATGGCCGGAGACTTTTGGAGAGTTTCACCCACTGGGAGGTTGGACTGGTCCAAAAAAACACGGTTTGCTCCTAGGTTGCTCTTGAAAGCAACAAAAAAGTGGCACTTGCTAGACAAGCAGACCAAAGAGAGCATCAGGTGAAAAACCAACTGGTCTGGACTTAAAGTTGGAGTTAACTGAAGTGGCAACTACCGTGCAAGTGCTAATTTGTTGTTCAATAAAATGAAGTGCTTGTGTTCAATTACTAACACAAACAATAGCCCCCTTTTTTTTTTTTTTTTTTTTGCTCCAGAAACAGCATGGGTTATTCAGACTTTTGAACTTTTTCTTTCAGTTTTCCTGGGCAATGTTCACAGTTTTGAGTAAGTTTAGTAAGTCTGAATGCAAGCCATCTGTTTCCATAGACAATAATGAAATCATTATTCTCTCTTGGAAACGGGACACATTTCAGCAAATGAAGTATTTTTCCACAGCATACAAAGGCTGGATCATAGACTTAAATTAGTTTTTAATTTTATTTTAAATTTCAAAACAAAAAATTAGCCCTTCTCAACAGTCACAAACAAGGGACTGAAAAAAAGACAGCGTTATTACGTTGCTGCACTTCAAGATGTATGGGGCATTTTATTTTATGGAACCTCCTGCTACATTCGTGCTTTGCCATAATTAATAGCATTGCTTAGAGTTACAGATCTGAAACAGGTGGGGGAAAAAACGGGTGATCCATAAAGCTGCAGAATAAGCAGCTATAATTAAATCTATTTAACTTGAAGATTGAGAAATACCATATGTACAAGTAAAGTATCTCAGCCTAGTACTGAAGCATTCTCAGAGCTTACATGCTGTTAGGAGGAGGGTAGAGGCAGATTTCCCAGAGTAAGTGGAATTCTTGCTGTCATCTGATACTCTCAAATGAAAACCATGATGTTTGTATCAGAAATATCAGCCCAGTTGCTTCCTCTGGGATAAGTAATTTAGTGGAACTGGCTGTTATCAATGGATGAGTATTTCCCCCACCCAAATTAAGTGTGCTTCTACAGTCTCTGAATAAATCCCAAGGTCTGGGCTGAGCCCTCCACCCGGTGTAAGAGCTTACGTTCACAAGATGGTGGGGATGTTCATAGTCCACGTGTGTCCTGGACAGGGAGCTGGTGTGCCCTGGGTACAGTCCAGCTCCTCCATTCATGATCCCGTTAACTCCATTAGCAACTTTATGATGGACATGCGGACAGCCGTTGCTGAGGCCGCCGTTGCTTATGAAGTTTCCGTGGATGCTGCCGTTGACTCTGCTTGTGCCGGGTAAGGTCGTGTACTCGATCATTTGCCCGTTGATATCTGCCCCTTGATACAGATAGCCAGGAGGGTCATATTCTGCAAAAACATTGTTACCAAAATTATTGCCAAAGGAGAAGTTAAACGAGCATCTCTAAGATACTAAAGAAACTTAATTTTCTCTTTCTACAGGCCTTTGTAAAGTAACTGTAATATGTACGTTAACTGTAATGTCTAAGTGCTTAGCATACAAACACAGAAACGTAAAACAGCAACATCCAGGAGAACAGACCAGGAATGCTGGTCTGAAAGGACTCGGCTGACATCAGCCCCCATGAAGAGCGTCCCAAGAATGGGCCATTTGTATAACCAATAGACCCTCTGCCATCTGCTACGAAGTAATGCCAGAAAATATCTCTGGGCTGCAGTTGAAGACACTATCTTATTTTGCAAGAATTCTTGTCTCGTATCTCTCTGACAAGGAGTCAGGACATTTTAAAATAACCACAGGCTGTGGAAAGCACAAGGCTGATTTATGAATTACCAACAGAAAAGATCAGTGAAGAGATGCTGCTAGCACAAATCGTTTGGTGGGCACACAGCACCTTGCAAAGCGTGCTTAAGCTCCAGCGCATCTGCTCAAGGCTCCTACTTGCAAACGAACAGATCTTCCTTACTAACACCTCTATAAAAGACTTGAACTCCATTGTAGCATGAAGGGACTGAGAGGTAGCAAGGGACTTGTCCTCCAAGCGCTGCAACTTCTTTTTCTTTCCAGATACACACGAGAGCGGGAGAGATTCGAGGTCCAAGTCTCCACGTTTTAACAAGTACCTATGATTACACACGAGTTCTGCCACTGCAATCAGCAGAAACCTATGCAGGCGCTTAAAGTTAAACATAAACTGAAGAAACTTTGCCCGGACATTTCACACACCGTGCTTTGGGTGAAACTGCAGCACATTTTTTTTATTTTTACAGAAACTGTAGAGCAATGCAGCAGGGCAGCGAGTATCAATACAAAGAAATGGAGACATTGCTGCTTTGAAAAAATCCAAATCTTCACCTAAAGCACACCTAGAAAGTACAAGTCTCTAAATAAAAGCCAGTTGGCTTAAAACAGGAAACGGCTTCCCATTCATAAAATATAACATGAACGTTACTAATTTTACTCCAATAATATTTTCATGATGAAAGGAAACCAAAAATAACTCACTCTGCATGGCGTTTTGCTGACGGTTCTTCCACAGGCACATGGCAATGAAAACAATGAGAATAAGGACCATCACCCCAAGGACGCAGCCCACAATCAAGTACAGCATGTCACTGCTCCGAACGGGGCCGTGGGAAGGGCCAGCTCCGCTTCCCCCAACCCGGTCGGGGGGATTTGGTGGCGTACTCAGATCTTTCACTGGATATTCGGAAGCTCCCGGCGTGCGTTTCACTGGATGAAAGGAGAGACAAGTACAGGTACATTTGCTGAATGCGTCCTCCAAGTGCGTTTTCACTATGAAATGGAAATAATTACCTGCCGAGTTAGAATCCTAATGCCTCAAAAAGAAAGCTTCCAAGTCAATATTAAAACCCATAACGAGGAGGCCAACTACTATTGGGTAATAACCATTTTCCAAGGCAAATAGTTATTATCCAGCTTGCTAACCCTCTCATTGAGGTCACTCGAAACTTTAACGAGCAACTTGACATACGCATGGCTAGAACTGCACAAAGTCCCAACTTGAAAGAGCACAAATCTTTCCACTTCTGAGGTCAGGAAAAAAACCGCAACATGCATTTCTATCGCCTAACCACTGCCAGATGACCTACTTTTATCTGATGTGAACCCTGCTAACCCCATTTTCAAAACCCTACTACTGAAGATACTAAGAGCTGAACAGCAAAATCACTGAAAACGAGATGCTAGTTTAACCCAGGAATTAAATTTACATTAGTTTTCAGCACACATTCATTTCATTTGACACTAAAAACCTACAAGAGGTGCCTGGCTTAGGAGCAAAGCTGGTCAGAGACACATAAGCACGTCCACACAGATATGTTAGATAAGCTGGATCACCCCACAAGCCTGGAGGAGATGCATTTTACGGAAGACTCAGTAAGAATGACAGATTACATCCTGCCAACTTTAAAATTAGAGAAGAAAGTTGAATTCCTTGCAGGAGGAAGACCAACCGTGTGTGCTGCCTTGAAGCCCTGCAGCTCCCAGCCCCTCTTTTCAAAGGCTTTGCTATTAACTTAGCTAAATTTTGATGCTTCCGCTCCTAGAGAGCGTTTTTCTTTTTTCTTTTTTTTTAAAACATTTTTTCATAGCATGCATTTGAAGTTTACTGTCTGCATTTTCCCTTTACAGCCTTACTTGGTTTTAGAGATTAAAGGAGACAGGAATTCTTCGCAAAATAAATGTGACTGCCATATCTGACACTTCCAGAGAACAGTACAAACTTTGTGCCAGAGGCATGCAGGATTAGCGATGGAGGCAGCCAACATAACCATCAATTGCTGCGGTCTGCACTTATACAACGTGTCACAGAGCCCCAAAGACATAAAACAGACATACAAATCAATTCTGTCATCTTCAAGCGCATGGTTGTCTCCTAGGAAGAGGCTATCAGCATAGCAGGGGAAAAAAAAAAAAATAAAACGCAACCCAGAACAACAATACTATCTTTTAGGCCAGGCAGATCTGCAGAGCTTTGCTAAGAGGCCTTCTCGGGAGTACAAGGTATCAGTTTCAGTATGTTCAAAACAACCCCAGCTTCGGAAGACAAAACAATCCTCCAAAACATTCCAGAAAATTATGGTCTTCATTGCAGCTGACTTTTGCGCTGAAAAAAAACCCTGTTCAACACAGCAGATATTTCATGCCACAAACCACCACCTTCACACGGTCCGGCAGGCAAGCAGACGCGCTCTTTGGGTGCTCACCTTTGGTCTCACAGATCATGACGTTGCTGTACTCGCTTTCACCACCTTCGTTATAGCACTGCATTTTAATGTCGTAAGATGTTTCTGGCTGCAGGTGATTTATCAAGTGCCATTGCTTTGTACCTGGCGGGAGGGGGAAGGAAAAAAAAAATAAATCAACTGTGTTTCATTTACTCACATGACCCAGAATTAGGTATATCACAGCGTCCTTCTCTAAAATGAAGGGGTATTGCAGCTTTTTCTGTTAGCACAACAGTCCTTATCAACAATTTATGGACTTAACTGACGTCATAAGACTCACATTGCGCTGCAAAATAGATTCTTAGAAGAACCTTCTGATGAATAAATGTGGGTTGGGTTTTTTTTTTCCCCCAGTATTTTCAATTTTGGATGTTTTTTTTTTCAAAAATCTTTCTCCACAAAAACCAGAAGTCACTAAACTCAAAAAATATCCAAGTTTCCAGCATCTGTATGTTCAAAAATCAACAGCAGTTCTGTGCATCTTAAATATGAAACTGCTGAAAGGGTGGGTTTAGGATGGGTTATGCAAACTACTTGTCTTACATCGGGCAAGTAACAAGGAGAACCTGACACAGAAAATAGATTTAACTTGGGACAAGGGAAAAACTTCACTGTGCTAAGACCCTCTCCCAGTCTGCCATCCTGCAGGATCCCTAGAGATGCAAGGCACCGACTGAAGCCACCCGTTTTTTGCAGGAAGGATACATCTGGGTTGCTCAACTTAGCCGAAACCGCAAATAATTGAACGTGCATTTTATTAAACATACTAGGAAACAAAATTAGACAGCGTGGCTGTCTCTCGCACTGCCTGCCCCTGCAGAGAAGGATCCCAAGCCAAGCAATCTTCTCTAATAGGACGGTTTTGTCATCTCTGGCTCCTGGCCAACATTTCATTTAGACACCCTCCTGAAGTACTGAGCACTTCAATATAAATCACTCTCGGTTTTTACTTTCACAGGCTTGTGACAAATTTTAATAAACAGCGACCCTTCCCCTCCCCCCCTCTTTTTTTTTTTTTTTCTTTTTAGGGAGTTTAATTAACTGTTTGAGCGCTCTTAATCCCTCTTGGAAAATACCACCTTGAACTGTTTCCACTGTTTCTAAGAAACTGTCATACCACCTACTGATTTAAGTATTAATAAAAAAAATAAAGCTTGCTCGGCTGGCAGGGGCTGTCACCATGACTCTGTTCAAACTTCTCCAGGACCCAAGCCCAGGTGCAGATACCCCTGCCTGGCCAAGAAAAGGGCAGGGGGTACCCATGAGGATCCCACCTCGGTTCGGGATTTGGGGAGAGGATGCACTGCACGCTCCGAGCTCCATCCCTCACATGCCGAGCGTCCCAAGTGAGGGCTGACAAGTCCTGGCTGAAGCTAGAACCAGCCTTTCCCTAAATCGCACGTTCTCCCAAGATTCATACTCGGTTTTCCCGGCACCCCCACCCCCAAGCATTCCTTTCGGTAATTACTACACCAGGTTTTAGGTTTCCGCTTCAAACCATTAGTGGAACTGGAATCAGTACAGGCACTTTAACTGTCCTCTTCGTGCACCATTAGCAAGGAAAAACATTTAAACAACTGACATCAGACTGCATTTACATTTAAAATTCAATCTCCAGGACCCTCAAAACAGAAATTCAGACCATCAGTGCAGGATGGGACTGATTTTGCTTTGCTTTTGCTTAAAGCTGCTGAAAGATACTGAGGAGCCATCCGAGTCAACCTTTTAGCTTGGGTTTTTTTTTTCCTTTAAATAAAATCTGATTTTGCCTGTAGCAGCGTTTGTAAGAAAAAAGTTTTCTGCAGAGTTTTGAATGTCTCTAAAGACAAGACTTAACAGGAAACAGTAAGGAAAGCCTGCGGCAAGCACTTCGCTAATACAGGCATCACAACACTTTTTCCACAACTCATGCAGTCATTTCAAGATAAAATTCCCTGTCAAAAAACAGACAGATTAATTCAAAGGTAACAGAGGGGAAAAAGTGAAGAACAAGTGATTTATGGCAGAAATACCTTAAGTCACATGCTCCTCTACATATTTCACATCAAATGCTTCCAATCACACTTTAATTGAAAATAACTCTTCTCTTTCCCCACCCACCCCCAAAACCCTAATTTAGGGAGCACAGTAAAGAAAAGTTTAAGTTTAAATATTTCCACCGAATGAGTTTCTGTTCCAGGCTTTGGCAGAGCAGAGCAGCTGCTAATGGTTTCAGACTGCCACAAAGAGTTCAATACACACACACACACACTCTTGGAAAAAAAAAAAAATCAGAAACAAGTTAATTTCACAGCACAGTGGAGCCCACTTAAACAACTAACTGCTTAGTGTATAAGATTTATAAACACATAAGTTCTGTCTAGCAAAGGCTAAAATACATTTGCAGATGAAGGTGCAGACTGCATAAGCTTCTTTAAAGCAATCCTCCGAGCCGAAACTCTGGATCTTTAATAGCTTTATAGTGTGCAAAAGCTTATGTCATGCATCAAAGTACTATGTGGAGTATTGTCTAGCCAGGGAAAATTTTCAAAATAAAGGCCCAATCCTCTTGTAAGTGAAATAAATGAGGGGGGGGGGGGGGGGGGGGAAATAATTAACGTCATCGGGACAGAATGAGATCACTACGTTTACTCAGCCCAAGTAATAAGAACATTAAGTAAAATATTTTTAAAAGGGTTTTCCACTTCTGGACCAATACAGACATTATCTAATAACTTCTTCCAGGAAAATGATGATCTAATATGAACAGGGGGAAAAAATAACCTGACTAAAAGGCAAAATGAAGCACAAACATACCTGCATTTGCAGCGCACTACAGCACTTGAGGCTAAAAGTGACTTACTTATAGTAGGATAAGCAATTAAACAAGGTAAAAGGAGAGAAAGGCAGTTACACACAAGGTACTGCCTAGCTTTGAAAATCCGTGCTGGGATAAATCATTTTAAAAGCCAGCTAGTTATTAGTATGGTCTGTAACACAGATGAGCTTACCCTGGGTTAAATCTCATTTACACTGCTTTCTCTTTACTCAACTACTTTAAGCTAAACCAGCTTAAATAGACCTACATTAAGGATTTGCAGCAGTGTAACAAGACAAACTTAAACCCAGTATTTAGTTCTCAAGTTTCCACGTAGCGAAGGCTTGAGAAGGAAGAAACAAGTTCATGTGTGGGCAGAACTTGACGTTACGTAGTTGAGATAGCTACTTCTGTGAAATATACTGTAAAGACTTAGTTTGGGAAAAGCAGTTTAGATTTCATATAAACACAGCCAACACGGCTACATGATGTTCCTCCCCGTCGAGCAGTGTTATTTAATACGCGTTTACTGCAGCGTACCTTCCACGATATCCCTCTTGTAGTCACTATCATTGTCACTGTCTGTAGGCCGGTAATAGATATAAAATCCTTGGATGGGTGTGTTGTTGTTGCTTGATGTAATATACTAAAAGAGAATTTTATAAGACTGCGTTAGAGAAGAAAAATTTTAATTGAGTCCTGCTGAGCTGTCATCACTGAATATCTTATCACTTTGAAATATGGTTGTTTTTTTTTTTAATAAGGTTGTGCAAGCAAGGTGTAGGGGGAGGTTTGCACAGAGGCTCCAACAGAAAGAGGATCATCAATTGCCGTGGATTTACAGACACGGATAAGATGAGCTCAGTACCAGTTCTTACAGGGTTGCAGGAGAGTGCTCTGCCATTGAACTCCTCCGAGCAGTTGAAAAAATGAGGGTAGCACAGTGACAAGAGACCGAGCTGGGGCTGACACTTTCCTCCCACATCACTTTCCAAACCATCAATTAGGGTTTGACCATGAACGGTCTGAAAGCTCGCGTGATTAATGGAAATGGAAAAGTTAAGATCATTTTCACTTCAGAAAGAGTGAAGGTCACTCTAAAATTCAGCTCGGTAATATTTTACTTTAAGTTATGCAGCCTCCTGAGGAACCAGAGGTTATTTTAAGTTTATTATCCTTAACATCTCTTAAGGCTGAGCTAGCAGAGCAAACTAACACTGGGAATGCTACACGTTAAATCCTCCAAAGTATACTGGGGGTTAGATTTCAAAACAAGAGCAAAGAATTTCTGTGGGTTTCAATAAGGACTTTAAAGTGCTTGTTTACAAAAGACGAGGTAACAGGGGAAAGCAAAACGTTCCTCTAACATGAAACCTCTACTGGATGCGAGGGAAGACGGCGGGTTTCAAACCCAGCGCCCGCTTCCAGCTATCACAGCCTGGATTGACAAAAGCAGCAGGAACTGCAGGAAACGAAGCCAACTCGCTCGCAACTCATGGCACGAACAGGGGTTTGGACAGAGTTAAGCCCACTGGTGCCTCTTGATATATCTGTGCCAAAGCAGGTGGACCAAGGCGGCTGTAGCCTTTCACTGGAGCTGCCAGTTGGGCTTACATCTGGTGTAACCCGAGGAGGTGGTGCACGGCATCCCCAGGGAGCTGGAAGGGGAGAGCGAGGTGGAGGGAAGCTGGGAGACAGCACAGAAGGCAGCAAACGACTGACAGGGCTGCCTCCAAGGAGAAAAAAAAGGGTTTGGAAATGGGGGGCAAAGGGCTCAAGGGGCATATGGTCCAGTAAGTTACCCAGTTCTACCATAAAATCATGAAGTATCTTAGTCCTCTTGAGGAGCAAGATCATCTCCGAGTCCTGGGGGGAGAGGGGGGAACCACCACTCCCTACTCCGCAATCAGCTCCTAATCCTTGACTTTTAAGAGCCACAGCAGTAAAAACTGGCCTGCAACTGTGAGAAGAGGAGACAATTATACCTACCGTCCATTTTAACATGATCTGAGTGTCACTGATGGCTTCAGTATAAGCAATGTGAGGTCCCGTGATAGGGCGGTTCGAAAACCGGCTGGTAAATCCAGCTACTTGGTAAGGGCGGGATGCTGCACTACGTGGGCTCTCCCCGTAATTGTTCACAGCAATCACACGGAACCTATACATTTCTCCTTTTAAGGGAAAAAAGTGAAAGAAAGTAGACGTTGCAGCAAAACAAGTACCAGAAACAGGATTCAAGGAGAGACTAAACAGATTAGGAAGCGCTTTTTGCACAACATCCAATTAGAAAAAACATAGGACTCATTGCCACAGACTAATGTGCACATCAGAAATATAAACAGCTTCTAAAAGTGATGAGGGAAATTCACTCTGGAAAAATCCAAAGGCTATTAACACACAGAGATGGAGATGCCTCCATCAGCTCAGGTATTCTGTAAACCACAAAGTGGTGGGCACCGAGAAGATGCTTCAGAAGATACCTGTCATCATCTGTTCCCCCTACTCTCGCACCCTTAACCCCAGCTTTCAGGCTGGACGCTGGAAGAAGTCAGGACAGACATTTTTCCATTAATGCATTTTTCTCTTTTTGCATTCTGTATGCTTACTGGGACAATTAAGTTAAAAATAGCAATAATACACAACCCTCCTCTACACACAAATAAGTATTAAATTATGGCGGGGTGGGTTTTTTTCCACTTAGAAAGCCAGACATCAACTCAAATTCATGTAACGAGCTCCTATTCCACACAAGAAAAATACGCCTAACCAACCAGAAACAGGATAATCCAAGCAGAAGTTAAAATGAAACAACCGAAGAGCTGCAGGACTCTCAGCAGGAGTGCAGTCATCTAAACGCTGACAACAGCAACAACAGCTGAGGTGAAGAAAAGATCCATTTTTGATACCTGGCTCCAAGTTCCGAACTTCCACAGAGAGCTTGGAAGGAGAAATGTTATCAGCTGCAACCAGCCAGTCACTGTTTCGACCCAGGCGTTTATACTCGACTTTAAAGGCCGTAATGGGGGAGCCGCCGTTTGCTCGTGGTATCCACGTGACATAGACAGATGATTCCGATGCTGTGGAGATCGTGGGTCGGTCGGGAGCTTCTGGAACTGAAATGAGAAATTCAGTTAAAAGAGAATTAGGGTCGGCTGAATCTTTGTTTTCTGCATCAACCGATTAAACGAGTTGCTGATGATTAAATTAGACTTTGTGTATTAACAAGGAGAATCTTAAATCATCCTCTAATAATTACTCCCCTTACTCCTCTGGAGGAGATGCTTGAAGAGCAGAAGACAGAGGAATCAATGACTTTATCAATATAATCACCAAAAAAGATACACTGTTGCACTACCCCAACTCATCTCTACACGGAATCAGAAACACATACTAAGTGAACAGGAAAAATATGGTTATCATTTCCAAAAACCCTAAATTCCCCCAGACCCAGCGAGACTTCAACTCATCCACACTAACGAGCGCTGCATTGCCAGAGAAATGAGAACAAAGAGCAAACAAAGCATGCAATAAATTATATACTTACTGAACTCACTTGAAGTTACAGACAGCAGTGGAACAGAGAGAACGGAAAGAGGTGGTGTTAGCAAATCTGGTTATAACCATTCCGACAACCGACGAGAGCTGTAAGGCTTTCCTGAACTAGCTTGTATTCATTCACACGGAGCCGGTCACTGGTGAGAGGAGGAACTGAGCAAGGAACAGCAAGCTGGCAGCTTTGGGGGCACGAAGCCCTGCGTGTGTCCCCCTGTGTGGCTTGCATGATGTTTAGCACTGTCACCAGCATGCAACTGTTCAGCTCCTCACTCGCATTATTAATAAAGCTCTCTGCACACCTTTGGCTGCACCCAAAATTTTAGATACCAAGTCATCTTTGAGCTCTCAGCCCCTGAGTAAATTCACCTGGGTCAGGTCAATGAGTTCAAAGGCTGGGGTGGTATGAAAAAGGACTATAGACATGCTGTTGTCATGGGAAACCAGGCTAAAAAAAAAAAATAATCACACCTGCTGGGAAGTGGCTGTATCTTCTTGCCATCAGAAATAAGCCCATCCCTGGGAAGCCACAGGAAAACATTCAAAACAGATATAATCTGTTTTGAGAACTTAAAACTCTGACACAGCCATTTCCCATTTTCCCCTCTTCTTCTAGATCTTTCAAGTGAAAGAGAAGAGAAAACAGAGTATTTAGCAAAAAAGCAACTGCAGGTTTAAAAATGAGCAGCAAGGGCACCGTTTATACCTGAAAATCTTAACTTTTTGAGCACCACACATGCAGCTAATAGAATCCTTGGAAATATTAAATGCTCAGTAGATTAGGGCATGCATTTGCTAAATTCCAAGTTTCAAACAGTCCATTAGAGATGCTGAAGTCTCTTAAGAAGCGCACCGCCACTTGGTGTCTTAACGTGGCTGTGGAAACCTGAGATATCAAGGCAGGTGCTTAAAATACTAACTCACTGACCGGAAAAAGGTAACCTTTCAGTTAGTCCCAAAGTATGGATGATGATCTTTTACTTTGGAAACACACAGAAGAACAGAAAATCTAGCAGATATCTGACCTCGTTCATAGAGGTCCCACAAGAGAGGAGAAACACCTGTAACAAAGAAGCCAGGGGAACAAACAGGAAATACAAGAGGTAATACAAGCACCTAGAGCAGTAATAAACACAAGTTAACCCAGATGAACCTGTTTGCAACACAACTTTTAGGATACGGATTACAAACCATCCATATGCTTACCTCCACTGTGTCGAGACAGGTCTGGAAGAACAACGCCAAAATTATTTGTGCCTTCGTGAACAATGGGATGTTTAGGAATGCCTACCGGTGGAGATGGAGCCTGAGTGTTTTTTGAAGATGATGTTCTTTCTAAGAAATATATGATATACAGTACATCAGCTCAGGGACCGGCCAAGAAAAAGATTTTTTGCCTCTCACAATATGCTCGCTCCATGAGATCACTCGCCACAGCGCAGGGGACTAAAGCCCTGGCTCCAAATCACAGCTAAACAGTCAGGACAGCAATTAGGGGGTTTCGTCAGTGGAAGAGCAGCGGTACCTTCCCCTCTCAGCCCAGGCACACTCATGCTGTGGATAAGGGACTGCTCATCTGCAGTACTGCACTTGGAGGTGGTGCCACCAGCTCCTGCCTGGGTTTCAAAGCCCTCTCTCATCACAAAATCGCAACAGGTGGTGAACACTGCACACTGAAATCCACAACCAGGGGAAGAGCTTCAACAAAAGTACTATGGAAGCTGTGTTTGGCCACAGCTAGACCCAGGACACTGGACTGAGCGGACTGCTAGCCCGTGGCGGTTTACGTGCATCGTGAATCCATAGATTTCACAAATACGTTACATTCTCAATAATCTTGTCCTTGTACATTAGCATGGAAAATATCTGCTCACATGTTTAAAAGTATAGCCACCAGTGCCCAAGCTTGAAAGAAAAAAACATTGCTTTGATTAGCAATGCTTGTTGCTGTCTGCACGCAACTATCAAAACAGCTGGCTTCTGATCCGCTGAGACATTTTCACTGCAAAGCAAACCAGAAGCTGTTTCGATATATGAAAACTTGATGGTGCAGAGAGTTTCTTTTGTGATATTCTGAAAAACCTGAACAAGGACAGGCTGCTCCCCGACTTAGCTCCTTTAAGCAAGTGGGATCTTACAGCGTAAGTCTTAATAATCATCCCCAAAATAATATTATCGAGCTTTTAACAGCTTCTAATTACCACCAACCCTGGTAATGCACAGGGAAGTCTGGCCTACAGCTATTTTAGCTATTAGAGGCTGCTCTTCAGCAACTAAATTGCAGAACGTTTCACATATGGCTTAGCAGACAACATACAGTTGACGTAACTTAAATAAATGTCCTCTCAAAAGCCTAGGACACAGAGAACATTGTGTTGCACCTACCTTTGCTGGTGCGAAATGTCAGCATGGCAGGCTGGCCTTCCCCAGCGGCACTCCTCGCCACCATTAAGACTTCATAGAGGCTGGAAGGCTCCAGCTCGGTGAGCCGCAGCTCGTTCTCACTGCCAGGGACACGCACCGTGTGCCAGCTTCCCACTGTACCGACGCTGTCGTCCAGCTGCACAGGACAGGGAGGGAAAGCTCAGCATCAGTAGTGAATTCATGGAATCCCATGTAATGCTCAAATACCTCAGCACTTTCACACGCAAGCGTGGCCAGAGGACCTCTGCCACATGCCAGAGCTCCGTATGTTCTCCTGTATTGTCTCCAAGGGCTTCTGCCACAACTCAACACTTTTGCAACTACCTTCACAGCCCTCCTTCAATAAATTTGACTTACTTTCCCCCTCTCTAAACAGATGCACGCACTGGTCATCTTCACTTGTGGCTACAACCAGCAAAAGATCAAATGATTTTAAAGACTTCCATCAGCCTTTAGCTGGCAGTGTGTGTGACATTAAGGGGCTGGACCCAACACCCTAACGAGAAAGATATGTTCCCTGAACTATCCCAGCTTTTCCTGTACTTAAACGTTTTAAAATATTTATTGGCTAAAATGGGCAACAAAAAGTATGTCCTAGTTACTTCTTGAGGCTGGAAAAAAGAAGCCAGCAAGGAGACCAAAGATTTGGGGTTTTTTATTAATGCATGTTTGCTTTTTTTTTTTAAAGGAGGAGAAAAAAAAACCAAACACCAAAACTTTTAAATTTAACAGTGAAAGCACCAGCTCCATTTAAGAAAGAAGATTCAGGGTAGTCTCTTAATGCTTGACCTTCGCAGGAAAACATTACCCCAAATCCCAAAGGAAAAGACAAAGATTCTACCAAAAATAAACTACTAAACAATATAAGACTTTAATAAAACACGGAAGGCAGATCTAAATGCCACGGATTATCAAAGATTATGCCAGAGGTCTTTGTTCCAGTATTTTCTTCTGAAGTGACCACTCTTCGGGGAATAAAAGCCTTAACTTTTTTGTTCCCCCCCCATCTTTAAAAGAGGGAAATCAATAAAATAATTTAATGACACAAAGAGACCACCACTCTAAAAAAAAAAACCATGGTAAACTCCCTACTGAGAAACACGAGTGAGCACAGTTAAGGTGGAAAGGGTTGTTATGAGTGAAGGGGTAAGCATAAAAAAGGTCAAAGTAGTATTCAGAGCTTTCAGTGCTTATGTGAACCAACCACCTTTGGATGAGAAATTGTATCAACAGACTTTGGCACTGGGTTTTCAGGAACTATCAGGTCAAAATTCTAAGCATTCGCTCCAGGCTAAGACAAGATCAGGATGTAGAGGATTACAAAGCTTATGAAAAATAAACCAAACAACTTTGCCACGCAGAAAACTGTTTGCTTGGAAGAACAGGCGCAGGCATTGCTTGGTTCTCATTTTAATCAAAAGAGCACACTGTTGAAACACCATTTTTAATGACAGTCTCTGCTTTGGAAGTTTTAGTTCAACTTCGTATTTGGTAACTTCAATTTAATAGAGTGTCTTTGGGATGCAGAGGAGCAAGCTTGTTGACATACTAAGCTAACGCCTGGCTTCCCTTCTGATCTCAAGTGTACCCACCAGATTCAAGCTTGCTCAGACAAATGGATTTTTAACATCACCGAAGTTGCATACAATATGCCCCGGAGCCTCATTCCGCATAGACCCTAATGACACAGCAAAGGAAATGAAAGCTTGGGTGCTGCTGAATAAATCTTGCTTAAAACTAGACAGAACAGCCTCCTTGCGACAACTTCAGTCGCCCCTAAAACGAGCTGCCTGCGTGGCCACGGTAACACTGCAGTTTAACTATATTCTATATTCTCTCTGGCCTGACACCACATTCTTGTTAACGCCAGCACTGCAACAATCACTGGTTCCTTGAGAAACTTAAAACAATAAAATCCATCTGCCGTAGCGCACAGCTTCGATGCGATGGAGGAACGTTACCTTGCGGTATTTGACAAAGTAGGCATTGATGGGCAAGCCCCCATCCCGCCCCGAACGCCACACCAGGTTGTATATGTCTGGCTTCAGCGTCTGCGGGGGGCTGAGGATGATGGGGGCCTCGGGGGGAGCAGCTATATTCGAGGCTTTTTCCGTTGCAGCTGCTTCCAAATGCAATTTTGTTGGAGGCGAGCTTGAAAACGCTGTTTCTGCACCAAAATCACCCTCACTTTCATCGCTCTGGGCAATCTCCACGGGAGCCATTTCTTCTGCTTTCGTGCCAGTTTCGAAAGGAACTGTAAAGGGAGGACTCTGGTTACATCTTCAGGATGACGTATGTTTGCCCTGCAGAGTGGACGCTAAATCATTTAGGAGTGTCATTTCCAAACAAGCCCTGCTGCAAAAAGCCAGTTAAGAGATGCCCACACAGACCTGAGCCTGGTGCCAAGCTGCACGCTCGCACGCCAGCTATTTTTTCAGGGCAGCACAGTGGGTTTTGGTTTGTTTCTTGGTTGTTTCCCCCCCATCCCATCCCCAAAAGCAGCAAAGAGAGAAAACCTGAAAGGCAACATCTGTAGGCATGGTTTGACTAGTGTCTCCAATAAATTAAGTAGTGGCAACGCATGTTAAAAGAGAAAAATAAAATAGCTACACTTGTGACACAAACTGAGTAATTTTAAATTAATCACAGTTGTACAAGGAACTTTTCATGGCCTGAACTGGCGTGCACACAAGAAGACATTCTCCTACCTCAGTTTCTGAGGTTTTAGCTGCAATTTTGATCAGCTTTGAAAGTTGCACAACTCTACTACTTCATCTGAAAATTTATACTGAGAATAAACTCAGTTTACAGACATCTAACATGCAATTTAATACCAACGCTTTTCTAGAAATCCTCCTCCAGCCTCCTTCATCCTATTTACTTTTCCTAGTATAAAAAAAAAAAATCATATATATGTAATATCAGTAGTTTGAAAGAGGCTGCGAGACAAAACAAAGCACTGTTCTGCTGATGCAGGGTTTGCCAGCATTCCAGGCAGGAAAAGGGTGGCAGGTTGGACATCTGAGATTGTCCAGGACAAGTAAATGTCAGTACTCAAAGTGAGAACGTTTGGGAACCAGCGCAGCTCCTCAAGGTTGCATGCTGCAGCACCAAGACTGCCAGATGTTCTTAGCCCTGTCCATCCTTTCAGATTAGTGTAGGTTTATGTTATGTGCCAGGGTCTGGAAGGGGAAGGGAATGAAGGGAACTTGGTTTACAAAACAAACAAATTCCTTGGTAATGTAAAGCCTAGGCAGTGTTAGCCTGGCTGACTCAGATTCCTCCAAACCTCCATTAAAATACCAGCAGCAAGTGTGGCTGCTATTTTTGGCCACTTTTTAAAAAGCTGGGAAGGAAAGTTCTCTTTTCAAATTGAAGACACGCTCTCAGCAAGCATTCCTTGTTTGTTTCTTCCTATTTATTTAGCAATGCCACAAAATTCGGAGACAGGAAGAAGGGAACAACGCAGGGAGGGCGTCCCCAAAGCCAGATGGAGTTTTGCTTAAAATGTCAGACGCCCCCAGAACAATCTCCAAGCAAAAGGGTATCTACGACTGTCAGCGAAGCAGCGGGAAAGGGATGCACCGCCGCGTGTTAATATTGGAAACAAATGCCGTATCTGCTGGAGGAGGCGGAAGGCCCACTGCATTGTGGTGGACCCAGAGGATTCGTGGGTGGGCACAGGGCGGTTTGACGCCTGCTGGCATGGGGAAAGGGACTCTTGCGCGTGGAGAATGAGTTGTGGTTTAGGCTGGTGACAGGAGACCTGCAGTCATTGCCGTGTTTATTGCTGCGCGAGGGGAGTCATCAAGAACTGGCAAGTAGTTGGTATTTTTTTCCTTTGGAAAACAACCCCCGGGTAACAATTTCCATTAAGCAATACGGATCTAAGCTCTTTTTGCTAAGTTTCTCGCATAATTGCTACCCATATAAACCAACACATCAGACTTCTCTTTGCTGCTGTGTCATTATGCAACTTTTTTTGGCTGGTGCTTGTAGTACCATCTCTTTCCCTTTAGCCACTGAGACTTAACTCCTCTTCCTTCGATTCCCAGCCCCACTGTGAAACACGAGCGGCACCAAGCTGGGTCAGATGCATGGCTGTACGTGCCCAAAATCCTGTCTCCAACAGCAACCAGAGAAGGACCAAACATCCCAAATTCAGGCATTGAAAGAATGTATTCATAGCTTTTACGTGCATTCTCCATAATCCCCAGTACTTTACAGCTCACTGCTGTGTCTCCCCTTCAGCTGCCTCATTTTGAAGGTAAAGAGCCCTCACCTTTTCAGCGTCTCCTCATGCAGAACCCATTCCACACCCCTCTGAACCCATCTGCTGCGTTTCAAGCACATGCTTGTTCTTCTACACCCTTCTTGAAACAGGGGTGCAAACACAGAAGCAGATTTCAACCCTCTGGCATGCCCTGGGGAAGCAGAGCAACTTTTGTATTTTGCCTCCGCTATGCAAACAGATCGCATTCCCAGGCATTGCTTTCCTGCTTCTCAAACAACCAGAGGATCCTGCCTCCTTATGAGCTCTCCGAAAACCTTAGCAAAGGCTGGGAAAGCACTCTGGAAATCTGAACACAGCAGATCAGTGAAGTCATCCATGCCTGGCAAGTCTTTCAAATCACCCTAAGACTGCTCAGAGGTGCCTGGCTTCTATAAATGACAGCTTCAGCCTGCTCTCGACTGTATCACCTACTTACAATAAATGCTGCTCTTTTTTTTCCTGTTTTATACTAACCTGCCTGCTATTCAGACTTCCTGGAGTGCGTTTTTCTCCTTCATTTCCATTAGATGAAGTTATTTTGGAGAATTAACCCTGTGTTTAGTAACTCTGGGAAGGTACTGCCGTGCATGCAACCACCACAACTGCCTAAAAAAGCCTAAAAATAAGCGCCATGGGTATAGGATCCTAAGGCTATCGTTTTACATTTTGGTGGTTTCTCACTATGATGGCAGCTTAAGTTGCCCTGCTTGCTTTTAAGACCATGCAATGAATCATGTCGTGGAACAGATCCAGCCAAAAAAAAAAAATAAAATAAAAAGAGACATTTTTCAGCCAAGTAAGTTCTCTTACTGTGTGCTTGCACAAGGCAAATTACAGGAACAAGCTGCTGAGGCTAAGAGTTGCTTAAGTTGATCCTACTCCCAAAGAAATGCACTGGAATCACTGCTTAAGTCATTCAGGTGCTTCGGAAGTGTTACCTGGCACAAATTGTTCATTAAAACGTTTAAATGTTTGAGCATGTCTTTTGGCATGGTTGAGAACTGTTCTAAAACCTTAACAGCTCCCAGAAACTACTTACGGACTTTTATATCAAAACCAAATGCCTTAACCACCCTCTGCACCATAATCAGCAGCTAGTACAACTTAGAAACCGATAAAAGTTAATAAACAAAACATTAAAATTGAACTTACTACCATAAAATTCTGAGGCAAAGCAGTGGGATGTTTTTTTGTTTGACACAGACCAAATTCTAGGATGATAATTTAGTTTTGTTTCCACTCAGCAAGGTCCAACAATAACTTATTTATAAAAGTATACGATGGGATCACTTTCTTGAGGTTTCTTCTTTCTTTCTTCCTCTAAGAGAACATTTAAGCATCTTTTCCAATTATTTACATGAGTTTAAACTCTAACTGGTGGTAACAAAGAACTTTAAATATGGGGCCACTTATTAAATTCCACTGACCATAAATCTCGCGGACATTCAGCTAAATTTACTACAGCAAGATGCTGAAAGAGCCGAGAAACTTAAAGTCACTTCATGTAATTGAAAATCTCTATCTTGGTTCTTGCGAAGGGAACCTGGGGGAGTTTAAACCTGTTATTAATAGCACGTAATATTCCAATGTGGAAAAAGGAAATCTCTCCTTCCCATCTTGCTTTTATACCAGAAGAACTGTCTTTTCCTAGTAGCAGTATCAAGAAATTAAAAAAGAAAAGCCATCCTTATATAGGTTTTATCGCATGTAAGAATGCTAAGTCCATGTCACAGACAGGTGTTTCTCCTCTGCCTAAGGTGGAAGGGAGAAACTGGTCTACAAAGCCAGCTTAGACTTGTCGGTTTTGTTTCCCCAGGGTACCCACACTACCTACCAACTGTTAACTTCTTACTTTGAGGCATTTCTCACCTAAATCAGGGAGCCAAGTGTGCAATTTTGCATTCAAGCTTACCAACTGTAAGGAAGGCTTTAGACACCACGGAGCCGTGCTCGTTGATGGCTTCACACGTGTACTCCCCGGCACGCTCAGGAGTCACGTTCCTAACGTGCAAGGAGCTCCAGCCCGCTTGAGACACAGAGAAGTAGGTGGGCTCCGCCACGGCGCTGCCCAGCACTGCTTGAGGAGGTTTCTGCGGTTTTGAGTGAAGCACCTGGGAAGGGTGGCTGGTCATAAGTCCTCTGCTGTCGTACCAACGGATGATGGGAACAGGTAGGCCAGTGGCATTGCAAGACAGCGTAACATCCCCACCATCTATCACAGTGATGCTTGCTGGTGAAGAGACTATAACCGGCCTAGAGCCTTTGCCGAGGGGGGGGAACACAAAAAAACCCAACGCATTAATTTGGCTAAGGAATATGACACGCCAGAATGAGTCAATACATTAAAAAAAAAAAAAAGTCATGCATGCTTCTTTTAACTACTCTAGTTATTTCTTCTCTAGACAGCCTCTCCAGACCCCCTTTTCCAGACTGAAGAGATCAGCTGAGACTTGTGCTTAGAGAAGACTGATAGAAAACTACACTCAAACCACACTTCAAATTTTCTAAATAACGAAGCCCATCACTGAGGAATGCAGTGCAGGCAAGACTGGCTTAGTCCACTCCACAGACAAGCAGGTCACAAAGGATCTGCTCAGCCAGTCTCTGTGCAGCTCCCACCAACCTTCATAGGTACAGAGCGGGTCAAAAGCTTCAGCTGCACATGACAGGGAGAGAAGAGGAGCAGCAACAGTCTTGCCAACATCCTGCACTCGCAGAAACCAAGGTCTCCAAGTATTAGAAGGTACCTTAGACTGAAGAGTGATCAAAAAGACTATTTGTAGCTGTTAATGTGATACAGGGGAAGTGTGCAACCCCAGCTCTGACGTTCATTTTGTAAACTTGAGGATAAGGAACGGGCATAATTACTCATCAGCCAATACTCCTAAGAATACCAGTTCATCCAGCACAACAGCCCCCTGATTCTGTTTAAGAATGTCATGTCAGATTCAGTCATAAACTGATTTAATTGCAGCTGGTAATCTAGGGTTTAAGTATGAAGTAACCACGCTGCCCCAGAAATGCCTACATCTCTTAACATTCAACTGAAAGCACCTTCTTTGTAAGACTTGCTAGAAACAGTGGTCAGAAACACATCAATATACAATCTGGGGGGGGTGGGGGAACAAACAGGAATAAAGCTTAAAGCACAACTGTTTAATTTGAGTTCTTGAGGGCTGCAAGTGCTCCTACCTGGCTGGACACGAAGTCTGCCAGTAGACTCCCCAAATCCAACCCCATTGTCAGCTATACACTGGTACAACCCAGAGTCCTCTTGGGTGACGTTGGAGATCTGCAGACCGTTCCCTGTCAGCAGATGTCGTGGGGAGACGCGGAGGGGAGCTGCATTGTGGAGCCAGGTGACAGTCGGAGCAGGGCTTCCACGAACATCGCACCAGAAATGCACAGTCACTCCAGTGGCCACCGTTTCATCTTGCAGTCCCTTGGAGATTGAGGCAGGTTCTATAAAGGGAAATAATTTCACATAAACCACCGTATGTTGATCTTGGCCTAAGTCCTGAAGAAAACCCTGTGAAATGTTACACAAACTTATTGCATACAAAGGCTAAGCAAGCACCATGCAGCTCTAGTTCTACTCAGCCTAGAGCTGGTTTTCCCCACACTCTTGCTTATTTTCATGGTTTCTCCCTTCTTTTCTGAATGTTCACATTTGCATTAATACTGTAATTAAAACATCTGTATTTTCAAAATAATTCTTTAGTAGCATCCCCATAACAAAAGGCATACTGTGTGTCAACAACCTGTTTTCTGAGTCACTCTAATATATGCATTTCAAAAACCAAACAGAACAGCCATGGATGCAAAAAAAAAAAATCAAACAGGAAAACCTGCTACAAAGGAAAGGGGAGATTCAGAATGACTTGCAGCCACGCAAAAGAGGCCAAATATATTCCTTTTGCTTTAGTTTTTGTCCTCATCCAAATATATCACCTCTCCTTGCCAGCCTTTTGCTTACATACAGCCTCTAAAGAGAAACATCTGATCTCTGGCACATCACTGACATTGTATCCCATGTACACTTGGCACTCTGGAGAACAATAAATAGATCAGCTCTTCCCTTGGAGTTTGTTGTCCTTTACTGTTTAGTTATTTCAGACTGCAAAGGATGTGAAGGGATAAATAGTTATGGATTTTAACTTGGGAGAGATGATGAGATATGGTTGTTACGAGCATACCTTTATTTTAATATGCTTAGGTTGAGAAAGAATGTCAGGCTATTTGTAACCGGATGCCAAGACCAGCAAGCATACAAAGCAAACGTTCATTGCCTGGCTGTGAAAATTTCTTTATTTCTTACCAAGTATAGTAAGCGAATAGTTAGCGTATTTCACTACTCCAAATTCATTTCCCACCATGCAGGAGTAATTTCCAGAGTCCGATGCCTCAAGCCTGTCTGTCACCAGATGAGAGTGCAGCAGTTTCCACCTGCCTTTGCTTAGCACATCCCGTCCGTCTTTAACCCAGCGGACAGAGGACGGAGGCAACCCACTGACAATACATTCTAGCATCAGAGAGCTGTGTTGGGGCACTGCCAGGCTCTGCGGTACCAGGGGGTGAAGTATGTGGAAGCCACCTGAGGAAGAGCCTGGAAGAAATGAGACAAGGCTTATCACAAACCAGTCCTTTAAACCACACTCTCCCATCCCGTCCTCCAGTCCTGAGGTTTGCCGTGTTGCTCAGACACAGCTGCTTATACTTAGGGCTAAGTATGATGCTGTAATGCTCTCCTCCAGAAGTCTTTCTCCAAAATCAGTCTGGCAGCTGAAGTATTAGCAGTATCCCCTTTTCAAGGGCTAAGTGCTCTGTCTTCTTGGGATTTGAAAAGCAGTCACGCTGCTCCTCCACAGTAAGGGGAAATAAGAACTGAATGTGCAAATAATGCAGAACAGATTCTACCTAACACAGTATTTGAGACCAGTGGGTATTTATGCTGAAATGCCCATGCTAAAAATCTTAGGGATGTTATTTATTCTGTTCGAGATTTATTAATACAATTCTGGAAAGCTGAACTGAATACTCACGTGTGACTATGAGCTTACGTCCGGTGAGTTCTATTCTGAGATCGTGAGTAACTGGGTTGTATGCTGCACATTTATAGGATCCTTTGTCTTCTAAAGATACATTCAAAATCTGCAGGTTTCCAGATGGAAGAATTAGGTAGTTGTCTGAACAAGTGGGAAAGGAAAAAATTATATTTAGCTTAAGTTTCAAAAAAAGGCTTCCTTTAATATTTTTTGTATTTAAATAACATGTCAGATATATCAGTTTATTCTAGATGTAGGATCACAAAGAAATCATGCTGCTACACAAAGGATATTAATTTACAAAGTAGATTTAGATACAATGATTTACGCAGGAAGTTGTGCAAGTTTCTGGGGGCTTTTCCTTTAAGATCTAAGGAAAAAAAAAACCACAGGCAAGCTTTGTTGGATATTTATATTGCTGACCAGTGGCATAAATCTCACCTGTTGATTGTTCCAGCCATTTTCCCTGCACTTGAAAGCGAACCTGTGCTTTAGGGTTACTATCTGGCACCTTGCACCCAATGAAAGCTGTACCTCCTTCCTCTGCTGCGACAACAGGTTTCACCGACATATCAAAATTAGCTAAACCTAGAAGAGAATCAGTAAAAGGTTAAGAGCAGTCACAGCTTGGGAAAGAGGAAGGGCAGTAAGTAAATTCAGTATTTGTGTTTAAAATATTGCTGGTTTCAAGCTGATTATTTTCTCTGGTGCAGCATTTGGACATTCATATCAACAGGCATGGTCTTTCCTGCACTCTGTAGCAACACAAACCCTCCTGTGTACGTATGCTTCCTTACTACAGGACGGGCCAGCTTTTACATGGGAACAGCGAGGGGAAAAAAAATAAAAAAAAATAGTTCCTACATTCCCTCAACTGCTCCAGGAAAAGCAAGCAGAGATATTGGAAAGACTGCAGTGCTACTCACAGGCTCTGAAGCCACTACAGAAGACAATTTACACTAGCAGCGGGAAGCCTGTCCGTAAGAAACATGAAATTGTCTTTCTGTGATTATAGTTAACACAACACCAAGTACAGCAGCGCCTCCCACTCGCTGCCTGCGCAATGAGGCAAGCAGAAAGCCTCAACAGCTAACAGCATAGTCTAATTTGCTACTAAATTCTCAAAAGGAGGAGCAAAGTGTGAAAGCTGCTCTTCTACTACCTTCCCTTTCAAAGCATCTTCCAGGTTGTGAAGTTTTTCTATGTTAGCCACCCCTAGAGCTCTCTTGAGAAGGTCCTGCTATGGGTCAGTACTTTACCAAAACACTTACTTCTCTCACTTATAAGAAATTTTCCTCCCAGGAGGATTTTGGACATGCTTCATAGATAAGGTACCCTTATAGAGAAATCACTCAAATCCTGCTTGACAAAGGCCCGATTCAGACAGCCCGGCGATCCCAAACAGACAAATCACATTCACGAAGGAATATTATATTCCCATTCTCAGCACCACATTGTCCTTTCCATGTGGAAACCATTGCCTTTCCTCTTCTAAAGTCCTTTAAGATCAAATAATTTACAGATCAAGCACCAAGGCACAGACTGATTAGAAGAACCAGTGCAACTGAGAAAAGGGTAATTGTCCCTAAAAGGACAGAAGACTGTCCTCACCTGGAGAACATCTATTAGTTTTGACAAAATGCAATGCTACAAGTGAAAAGGGAAATTTGCAGCTGCAACTTATTTCCCAGGCAACAATTCCCACTCATTTCACCTCGACTCTTCCACAACACATCTTCCAGCACACTTCCACAACAGCATGGCAGCTCAGTTGCTCTTTCAAGATCCTTTTTTGAAGGGAAGCTTTTGGGTGCCTTGTACTTTCAGGTCAATTTATTGACATTATATTAATTTCATTGAATAGTATTTGTATTTGCTGGAAAGGACTCTTGAGGTCCTTCAGCTCAAAATGAGGCTATCGCCAACACTAAATTGATCAGATGTGGGTTTGCCTAGTGGAATCTTCAAAAGCCTCCAAGGAGAGGATCCACAAGCACTCTGGGGAATCTGTTCCAGGGCTGCATCACCTGACAGGTCTTGGATGACACAGGGAACAGAAATTGGCGAAAAGTGCATAACTGACCATATACTAAGTACTGGCTGGCAAAAAAAAAACAACAACCGAACACCTTGAAACTAGTTGTTTGCTAAGAGTCAAAGAAAAACAAACCACACAAACCAGTAGAGTTCTATATAATTTGCAAGGAGCGAGGAACATAAAGAAAAATGAACTTACGGCCTATAGATACCATCGCAGGCCTGCTCACAACAGCACCCACGCTGCTGTTAGCAACACACTGATAGCGACCGGACGTTGACAGGCTGAGGGAGACGATTGTCAAAGATCCTGACTGGATTTCCACTTCTCCAACCTTGCTTTCCAGAGGCTCCCCATTAAACAGCCAAGAAAGGCGAGCCATGGAGGGCTCAGCAGAACAGTGGAGTTGTACAGGCCCACCAGACTTCTGGACAGCAGACAAGGGCTCAGAAATAAAACGGGGAGTTAAACCTGAAAGGAAAAAAAAATTTTATATATATATATATTTTCAGCTAGTGAACAGCGTTTTCCATAAACAAGTGGTAAGATTCATGATGCATTGACTGGTGTGAAAGACTACGATCTGCATTATAGCAACGCTCTCTCCCAAGGTTCCTGCCACTGTTCACAGACCTGGCAAACTTCTGATGGAAGAAGGTTAAATACTGCTGAAAGACTATTCAGATCTAACACAGACAAAGAGTCAGTCTCTAAACTCCAAGTTGCTAGTGATACTCAAGCAGGTGTTGCCTTTTCCTCTGCAAGAACAACACACAACAGATTCCCACTTGCTCCCCAACACTGGGGAAAATGTCAAGATTCAAACCCCACGAAGAGGGTAACAGTAATTAAATGAAGGTAGGTTCAGCGTACAAGAAGGGTGAGATAGGTCCCCAAGTGTACACAAAACGAAGGCATCACGCTTGCTGGGGCTAGCAAAAAACACAAACCCACTAGATTTATTCTGAGTGAAACAGCTCCCATCACCTGAAGAGATGGAGTACAGTAACAAGCAGCTGTATCTGATCCATCCCATATGAAGCTGGCCTGGATGTGACTTGTAAAATTTTAGAAATGGTAGCAGCCTGCCAGGTATTTATGCGGAACAGTCTCAGAGTCTGCAGAACTAATTAAAAATAGCAGGGTGAAAAAAATAAAAGCTGGATGAACAGCAAAGGCTCTTGTTAATTCCAAATACATGGACTTCATCAGGACGAGAATGATGAATTGGGTATCCATTATCTTTACTGAGTAAAGATGAACAGAAACAGGAAAAGCTGCTAATAAATAAAAGGTTCAGTTCCACAAAACTTGGTTATAAGAATCCATTTATTTGCCAGAAGAAAATTCCTGCTTGTTTGAGGAGATTTTTTCCTATTCTGGCCAATGAAACATTGGCAATTATTTCCATTTGTTTTCTATGGAATTCTCTGCTAAAGACTTTGTATGAAGTGGTCAAGCAAAGGGTCATCAACCACAGTAACTCCTATTTGGTTAGAAATACGGGGAAAAAATAATTAAAAGATAGACACAGCGGCATGTGAAAACAATTCCTGGTTTGTAATTCCAGATAGTACAGGTCAAGATGATATTAAATGACATGCAAGTAAGAGACTGTTTTCTTGTAGGTGGGGCCCTCAGCTCATGTTTTTCTTCTAAAGTCAGTCCATCCAAGCTCTGTTTATGAGTTTCAGATGAGAAACTGTGCATTTTTAACAGAAACATAAACTATCTGCATAAACATAAAATAAAACTGGAAATTAAAGTGTGGCTTCACTTAACAAAAAAGATGAAATCCATAAAAATGGTATCCAAGCATTTCACAGGACTCCAGATGTCCATTTTTAGCTTTTAATTAGAAAACTGTTTTTCCTATTAGTTCGGTTTGCATTTCCAAGGATAAGAGAAAAGCAGTGACCTTTTTAGCTTGCTAGCCACCAATTGCTATGGAATTGCACTGTTACTTTCATCTTTGCCCCTGTCCTTGCTCTTGACACCAACACTGTGGGCTCAGTGCAAAAGTCAAAATTGGTAGCAGTGACCCTGCAGCTGGAATTTATCTCCTATGACTGCTTGAAAAATAAAATTTATCCCATTTGCTTATAACTATTAGCTATGAAGTGCTAAAAGTAGTAAAAGCTTCTTTTTTGTGTGGTTACGTTAAGACAAGCTGACTACACAGAGCAGATGTGTCAATTAAAACCATCCCTCTTCTTTTTTTAACGCAAGAGCTGTTCCAACTGCAGCCACACATCAGCATTTGTGTTTCAAAGATCTGATTCCCCTTTCCCCCTGCAAATTTCAAACCCCTCCCAACCCCATGGGAACACAAGATGCACTGTACGCAGCAAAATCGGGATCCAGCTAAGTCCACAGAGATCCCAAAGAACAAACCTACGTAAATGAGAGTCTTCCACATTCTAGCACTTGTTTTGAGCCAACTTTTCAAAAGCAGTCACATATTCAGCTCAAGATTGTGTTTAAGTGCTCCATGCTTCCTTAAAAGCACGTTATCGATAACATGCATTAGGGTTGGGCACTTTGAAACGCATTTCAAATTGCTGCTCATTCAGAAGGATGGGCTCAACTTCCAAAACCTCCAAGCAAGTCATCTCAGCTGAGAAGGCCTTACCTGAACTCGTGGCAGGGATGAGACCCACGGCAGTGATGAAGAGCAGTGCCTGTAAGAGTCCGGGAGCTGGATGCATAGCGCCAGATTACAGAAGTTGAAAGCACGAAGCTCCAGACTAAAATGAGGCACGGAAACAGCTACAAAACAAACAAACAGATGTCTACTGTAAGTTTCAGGAGTTAGTCTTTTAACTCTCTTACAACAAAGTGGGGTTTCAAAAAAAGCACAACCAGGAAACAGCCAATATTCTTTGCAATATAGAAACCATCTGTAAAAATGAGTTAGAAGTTGAACTTAACTATGTTTCCAAGTACTATCCTTAATATAAGATTTTTTTCCACAGCTGGAGTATGAGGCATCCGCACTTAACCATACTGCCTTGATAAATCAGACTACTTTCCAACCAGCGGAATTGAAGTCCAAAGTAAACAGCTTATCTATTGGAGATAATATTGTTTGCAAACAATAATCATTTGACCATCTATCACCAGGCCACGCTTGTTTTACAAATTATTATGGATCTACACACTGCGATGCAGCTACCACTCGTAATTGCTCTAAAACTGCTTACTGAGACGTGTCATCTGCTTGCTCCTTCTAGTGTGCTTTACAGACAAATGATGGCAAATGTCTACTGAAAAAAAAATCACCAGTATTAATCTTTTTCTCATTTATATTCCCAAAGCAATACTGCTTTCTCATGTATACTGCTGGGGCATCCACTATATGCACTTTTATCTACAAGGCTGATTCTACACGAAGCCAGTCCTTTCCTTCATTGTATCACACCTGACCATTTGGCTATATAAGATCTCACTTTCATCACCAGCAAAATACAAGCTAAATCACGAAACCAGCAGCTTAACTTGTATGAGGTGAGTCTCCAAAACTGTTTCCAACACTCAGTCTCCATCAAATGCTCTCTTCTCCAAGAAAAAAAAAAAAATCTGCAGCTGTCGTTCACTTAAGTTTTCTATTTTACTTGTGTAATATTATGATGAATAAGATTTGAGTTCATTTAGCACAGTTACTTCATTTATCAGCCCGGCCATACAATTTCACTGCTGATAACACTCAACATATATTTCAAACATCTCATATATCAGACATGTATATAAACACGTATCTAACACACATACAATAACTAGGAGTTCTACTGGCAGCACACAGAACAAGTGCAACAATGCGTAATTGACAGAAATAAGTCCCGGTTTATTGAGCGCTCGCAGGGCTGTCTGCTTTCCAAGAAGCCAGATCCAGGGTATCAACAGCAAAATTATTTTCATGGTTTATTTAAAAATAACAGTATTTTATCATCGCAACATCACTGTAAAATATATATGCAAAACAAGCAACAGGAGAAGACTCTAATAATAATAAAAGAATCACTCTAGATTTTACAGAGCCATTTGCTTACTGCTCCTTCTCCCTGCAAACTGCACTCCAGGCTCATAATGACAGCTTGGGAAGGCTGAAAGAAACACTGTCAAGTCCTGCTCCCATTTCTGGGCAGCTTTATCTGATGCGGCAAATTTATTTCAGCTGTTCGGAAGACCCAACGCCCAGGCTGGCTCCCCAACAAGAGCCGGGGCTGTTTTGGTAAGGCGCAGATGGCAGAAGAGATCAGCTGCGCAGAACGCGTTTTGGTTTATTTGAATTCTCACTCGGTTCAAGGGCAGGAGAGCCGCTCCACCAGCAAGAGCAGGACAAAGTAAACACCCAGAGAACTTGTTAACATCAAACACTTTGCTGAAGAGGGGTGGGGGGCAATGTTGCTTTTTGCCAAATCTTCCCTCAACTATTTATTTATGAAAAGCAATGAAACGTATATTCTGGGTCAACTTTAACCCCAGCACATGGAGCTACTGGGTTATTCTGCAGCTGTCTTTTTAAACAAGGCCAACTCATTATCTTTAACTAAACTTTATCTTTGGAGATCTACTTTATCCAGTCTCTGATTTCCCTCTGTTTATCTTTCCCTTTACATGTTCCTAGCTGCCAGTGTCAACAGCTACTCCTCTTTTGACCTACCAGTTTGGCTTTCGCAGGCTTGCGGAGTGGTAAGATCAACTGTAAAGCAGTGAGTACACAAAGCAAGCCACAAAGACCGAAGTTCTTTGAATGAGGGAGGGGAAAAAAAAAAAAAAAAAAGAAAAAATATTCGCTTTAACCAGAGCAGCATTGTTCAGCAACAACACTCAGGCATCCAAGCAGTTTCTCTAACACGCACTTTGGAAGGGACCACAGAAACCCCTCACGCACTGGTAGGTGTGGGAACACAGGGGGAAGATGAGATCCAACGTGCAATACACAACCCACAAATATTTGCCTTTTCCTTTGACAGATGGTGTCACTACAGAAGTCCCCTGCTTCTACTGTAGTAGAGAAGAGGGCAAGGCTCATAGTTTTGGGGTCTTTAGAAACCCAGCAGAGAAACCGTGCCTCTTACAGTATTATATTAAACCATATCCAAGCAATAAAAGCCTTAGGGATGGAAAAACAAGACTCTTCCCCTTTGCCATCATTTCAATAACCCTGAACTCCTGTTTTGACAGGAAGTACCAGTCACTGGAGACCCACTGGGAACAGAAAGAGAAGAACTTTGGTTAGATGTGGCTCCATTGAAGTGTCTCCAACTGTGAGATGAGCTCACCCAGGAACGTCTCTACCCACTGTTCATTATTCCTTACTTGAGAGAACGTTATCTCCATCACTGGTGAATCAAAGTTATTTTGAAGTAAGAGGTGTCACTGAGACAAGGGGTTATTTCAGATCCTTTTAAAACAAAACAGTAGTAACAGGAGTTATTTATGTAAATAATATTCAAGGTTGAATAGAAACTGACGTTGTTTTCGTGGATCAAGGGAAAAGTCCTTTCTACTTTCACTGGTGGTTCCTCCAGACCATCAGCACCACATACCAGAAAGTCAGAGCATGGCAAAGGCCTGTATTTCTCCTACTTCCACTGAGACATCTTGATCTAAAGTCCAATTATTTTCATCTAGCACTTGACTTTGTCAGCTCTAAAGTAACTCGGCGCTCACAGGCCAAGGGAAACAAGGAAGATAACGGTCTCGTGTCAGGAGAAGTCATCATCCTGACCGATCCAACACACACCCACCCCTCGGGAGCATGCTGCACATGCAGGGGCATCCCAAAACGCGTACCTGGTACTTTTGGAGATAATCAGTAAGATGGAGTACTTCTGAAGATAACATAATTCTGGGCATGTAACTCATTTGTTGCAGACCCTTTGTAAAAGGGACCCCTCACCACATAGCTATGGGGACAGGCATGCACGCCTGTCCATAGCTCACAGTTTCAGCCCCATGACCTTCAGGATGCCATCTTCAGGCAAGCAAAATAAATCATCGGAGCCAACTCCAAACAGAGGGGAAGTATATATTTTAATTAGTCCCTTTAGGAGCACCAGAGAGGTTTCCCGCTGCAGGAGCAGGGCTGTCCCTGCTGCTGGACTGTCACACCAGCCCTGGCACACGCTGGCTAGGTTCTGCAGGGCAGCCTGCATGCCACCACCTGGCTGTCGAGGCCTGAAGAACTCACCAGGAGGGACGTGGGCCAAGAAGCATCCCTTGGCACTTGGACTTACCGAAACATCCTACCAAGCCGAGACGGGAAGACGCAGGCACCAGATCAGCCAGGCAGGCTTCTCATCTCCGATCTGGACAGACATTGCAGCCCTGGCAGTGACTCTCTCCTCTCTTCCCAAAGCTTCACTCTTGTCACCGTTTCTCCAGAAACCAGCGGTCTTCAGTGAAAGCCTCCACATGCCTGGCTCGTTCAGTGTAACTAACTTAACCTGTCACCTCCAAATTAACTCACTCCTATCCATGCTTGCACCAAAAAAAAAAAAAAGTTTTACACTCTAAAAGATGACAAAATGCTGTATGCCACACATTCCTGTGACACCCAGCCTCAGAGGATCCACAGCCGAGAACCTGCCCCGCTTATTCACCAGACCATGAACTTCCCATCTCCACCCTTGCAGCTAAGGGCAGAGTCACTACTAAAAGCGGCATTATCTCATACCCTTTTTTTTTTGTTCCCTTTTTCTGACACTTTTTTTCCCCTCTGGTTTTACTCCTTGAATCATCTCCCTGCCATCTCAGCCCAGCTGGCAGGACAACTCCAGGACCTCCCTTCCCAACAGCCAGCAGCCACCAGAGCTATTTAGCCACCACCTCACCTCAATCTAACCGCTACCGTATCCCGGCTCCATCCCTCTCCTCCAAAACTCATCTGACCTTCACCAGCCGTTTCAGCACACTGAAGCTAAAGGAGGAAAGGGTTTCTTCGCTAGCCAAATGCACCGGGTCCTATAAACGCCACAGCAAAGCAGGGGAGGAGGAGGAGGAGGAGGAAGGAAATAGCGTGCTCGGGAACAGAGGGAGTTATTCAGGTTGCCCACTCCACCTCCAGGAGCTGACGGCCTTCTCTAAGAAGCCCTAGGAAAAAGTGACAGAGCGCTGCTGCTTCAGGGGCAACGCTGCCCACCAGCTGCAGACGTGACAGCAGTTTTCACTTAGAATAAAACACCTTTGGATACTTAAATACTCTTATTTTTCCTAAACAGCAGCAACTCTGCATCAATTAGCCCAGCCTCACTTTATAACACTCCATGTGAATCAACACTTACAGCACATCAAGTTGGATTTTTCCCCCCAGGTCATTTATTCCAGAATCACCAAGAAAAAATTCATTTTAACTTGCTCCCAAAAATTGTTTCCATCAGTACAACAAAAATCACAGATTTTCAAAGCACCTGAATTTAGAGCAAACAAACCCACCAGAATTAAACTAAAACACTATGCCTTTAGTGCAAGCAAGCAGAGTTAGATCATTAAATCTCGCACCAAGACACCTTAAAAAAAAAAAAAAGAGGTATTGAAGCCTGTGGCATTCCAAGAGAAAGCAATCAGACATTCCTGCAGCTCGGCTCCTCAGTGATCTCCAAAGCCTTTGATCACCGACTGTCTTCATGCTGTCCTCCTGGGGTCTGGCAAAATGAGTGTAACAGCTGGCATATATACTTCATTAGCTTTTTGTGCTGGGAGGAGCGGGTTAGCAGCCCGGTAGCAACCGACAGTCTGCCCGTCAGCTTTACGGACTAACCTCTGAGGTTTATTCTTGCATCTTTTGGTAGCTGGGAAAGACTTGAAGTAGTCGCAAGCAACTGACACCGGTGCGGTCACCCACACGCCACATAACTTGTACGTACCGCTCCTAAAGACACGGCTGCCATACATCAAGGATGCAGCAGACTGATTTTTAATGCCAACACGTGGGTTTCAGGTCCCTAAAAGGCAACAGAGCTTGCCGAAGCCTCATTTTTATGAATGCTTAATGACCACTCAATCATTAACATCAACCTTTAAAAAGCAAATGCAGCACCTACAGTGTTCATTACCCTCCCCCTCCCCCCTTTTCAGGGTCTCAATCGAGTCAGTCAAGCGTGCAAACCGATCCTGTCGCCAGCAAAAGCATTTCCTTTCACTGTGGTCAGCCAAAAGCACGGGAAGAAAATGGAAGTGACTTGGAGTTATGGCACCAAAAAGGCCAGACAAGCAAGGAAATAATCAACTCCACATGAGCCACTTCTAGCCCATCACAATGAAAAGGGCCTACGACTAACCCCAGGAAAGGTCAGCAGGACTATGGGGGTCATAAGCTGAAAAAGGCAATAGCGAGCAGCTGCCAGCTGCAATAAGAATCAATGTGTTCCTAATTACACTCCGAAGAGAGAGCTCGAGCACTGAAGAAGTCATGCTGTAATCACAGCTTGTGTAAAAAAAAATAATAATATATATATGTACACACACACATTTGAGTGCTCCTGTTCTACTCTCCACCTCGAGCACTGAAACTGCAGTTTCTGTGTTACTAAATTACAGGAAGCGGAGCAATGGAGATAAGGAGCCAAGCATTTACATAAGTGTTGAGGTTTAGGGTTTTGTTTGGGTTTTTTTCCCTTTAAAATACCATAATTAGGCATTTGTATCAGAATTATGGCATCACGAAAGACAGGATTTCGTGAGTGTAAGTAATAAAAATATGTACTTCAAAGGGATTTTGTGGGTGCTTTTAGAAAACAAACCAAGCTCTGCCTAGCAGTCCTGCAAGCCTGGTATTTTCTCTAGCCTAAAAAAATCTGAAAGGGAAAACCCCACAAAAAACAGTTTGCTGACAGTGACCCTATAAACCAAGTGTGAAAGATATAAACAGGTCAGAATGCAATGAAACATACTCAAAGGCAGCTACAGAAACAAACCAAATGGAAGGGCATTTAAAAATTACAAGAAAAAGCATCCTTTGATGTTATGTTCATATTTATTTATTAAATTTTAAACAAATGGAAGTATACTTTCTAGATCCTTATCGTGACAACTAAGAGAGAAATTACAGTTGCGCAACCTTTGCAATTGTCACCTTGAATTTCATTAACGCTTCCAAAATTCTGCCCATACCCCTGCCCAGCATCCAAATCAATCAGTGCTAAGCCAGCATCCAAGTGTTGCCTACAGATATTCCCAATTAATTATTCAATTGGTATTTTTACTCTTTTCTGGTAATGTGTTTTTATAAGCAGCCTTGCATGAGCATGCACGAAGCCCCATGGTTGCTCCACATGATTTAAACCTCCCCATGAATCAGTAACGAATCCCAAGAGCAATTTTGGGGGCCAAAATACCTTATCGATTGTGCAATGGTTTGTAACGGCACATTATTTTTGTTAAAATAGAGACTGAGTATTTGCTCAGGGTGGCAGATGGCAGGAAGAACAAACAGCACTGAGCAAACGAGGCAGCAACCGAGTCCTGACAAGGACAGGGGTCCTTAAGCCTTGATGGCCTGCCTTTGTAAGGCATATGTGTCTTTTTCCAAAGCTGTAAAAAAAAAATCCTAAATAACGCCTGTAATTTACTCAGACTATCACAGGTAAGGCCCAGTGTCACAGGACAAAGATGACACAAGGATACACTAAGCAGCTGAGGAAAAAAATAAATAAATACAAGTATTAGCCTAAAACCATGACCAAAACATTGGCCTGCCTCAAAGATGGAGAAGCAGATCTTTTGCCTAGTTGTTCACTGGTTTTTTCTATTTTGCTTTCAGGCCTGGAAAGTCTCATGGTTGGTATCAGCTGTTGGACTCTGATCAAAGTATAGCTTTCCATTAATCCTTTGAGTTATATGTGAGGCTGATAGAGAATTTTTTTTTAGAAGACAGTTAAGATTACTCAGATACTTAATTTGCACTCCAGTATTTCAAAAACACCTTGACTTTAAAACCTCGGTCTTGGCATACATATGGTCTTGATAGAAGAACGCATGCTTTGGCATTGACTGAAGAAATGGATTTGTGAGCAGAGGGGAAAAAATTTAACAGTTTGTGTACTGTGCCTCTGCAGCACGCAGTCAAAAACACTCCTGAGTCGCTAGTCTGCTACCGACACACATACGTGCTCTGACTGGGGAGGCCTGGGATCCCCATCCTGCTGTATCAGCACCGGTCACAACAAGACAGACATTGGGGAAAAAAAAATATAATAAATCATCACAGAAGCCATGCGTTCTTATCCACAAACAGGCATAACAATTAGGTTAATTTCATTATTAACTTCAGGAAAAAAAAAAGCTGAGACAGTCCCCCTGCTGCCACGCTAATGAAGTGGGTATGGTTTCTGACTCTTCTAGCCTCAGGGGAAGCAAAAGAACAGAGCATTAGCCTAATATACAGTTCTGCTGGGCTGCAATTATGCTTAAATACCTAAATAAGGGCTTTTAGACCTCAAGGGATCTGAAGGTATCATTAGTCTAACAGTTCCATCAGAGTAACTGTAAACAAAACGCATACAAAATTCTCACCCCTTGCTCTTCAGGGACCCCCCCAAGACCCCAGCCCTCTCACTCTCTCCTGACTAGGCACTACTTTGCCTCATACTCCCATTTTCTTCCCCATATCTAGCTCACCACCTGTCCCGATTCTGCCTCGCCACCTTGCCATCACCAGTGACAGCTCTGCTCACCTTCAACTGTGTCTGGAAAGGTCCTTCTGCAAACGCCTCCCTCTCCGCTCCTTCCTACAGAGCTGGCCTGATCCTCGGAGCAAGGGGGTTTACTTTTTCAACCGAGTGATTTTTTTGGTTTTTTTTATTTAAAACCAAGAACGAGATTTCGCAACCAGTTTCAGCCAATTTAAAGACAGGCTGCTGCTGAGGGCAGTAACACCTTCCTTCAGGACCTGGCTTGCATCCTCCTATCTGCACCAGTGATCATGCGGCCACCGCATGAGTCAGATCTGCTGGCAGATCCAGCTGAAAACTCAGCCAAAGAAAAAAAAAAATGAGGTTGAGTTTTCACCTGGACGAGGGAGCAGTTTCAGCTCACCAAGCAGTCTTGGAGTGCTAGCCCAAAGGAGGGGCTAGGAATGGATGTCCATGAAAGGGAACTTTGCACTCTTAACAGCATGAGGCCTCAAAGCAAGTAGCAAAGCACCACACCAGTGTCTTTAATAAACCCTGAACTGCAAGAATGTGGCCAAAAGACAGGAAAAAAACCCCACCAAACCCAACTCCAAGTGAGACATGCCTATTTTCCTCCAGTGAGCTAGGGGACTCGCTGTCCTAATTATCCGACCTACAGGTGCACACGCCACAGCAAGCTTCAGTACTGCCTCAGGGTGTGTCTTTTCCCCTCCAAAAAGTTTGAATTTTGCATGTCAAGGACGATCACCTGCGATTATAATCTCCCTATGGTTCCTGTAACCAGAATCCAGCATGATTAAAAAAAAAAAAAACCAAACACACCAAAAAAACCAAGGACTAGAACCACAGGCTCACTCAGGTCATCAGAAAAAAGCCTGTCAGACTCTCAGACAAAGGAGCTCGCGTCCACGCACGCTGCCCAGAGGTCTGCTTCCAGCAGCACTCTCACTCTTGATAGGTTTTGATGTGAGAGAAAGTCGATGGAAAGAAGAGGAACCATGGGCAAGCTTTGTTAGAGGACACGAGCTCATTCCTGAGGCGATTCTAGATGAACACTGACACCGTCCATTGGCAGCCTCCAGCAAGCAACAGCTCTAAAAGACACAAGAGCCAGGGTTCTTCTAGCTGCCTTATCCCAAGTCCAACTCGGTCTGTTGCAACTTGCAGGGATCCATGCTATCCGTGATTCCTTAAAGGGAAGCATGACTATTAAATCCACACCTGCAGCCAGAATTTATAGCAACCTCATCTACTGCTGTCTTACATCATAGGCAATTAGGAGCCTGTGAACTCATGGCTGCAGGATATGGGAGGCGCGCTGGAACCGGAGAGCAAAGCCTGTGTGTTACAGCACGGTTGTAAAGTCACCCTTTAGAATCCACTGTGCCTGCAGACGGCTGAAAGCGGGCACAAAACGGAGCAACAGCTCCATTTTGACTGTTTGCTCCACAAAATTGCTGTCCTCCACTTGAAATTGCCGCTTCCCCTCCTTTTACAGTAGTCCACACACTGTCACATGCAATGCCAACACACTGCCGCTGAACCCAGTCTCCAGGGTAAATAGGCAGGAGAACAATGGTTATTAAAAAGCAAACCGGCTAACCAGTGACAGCTGAGGAATAAAGCAGGAAAGAGTCCATCCTTTCTCTCCCCCCCTCCCCCCGATTAAAACAAGCCTTCGAACAATTCATCCTTCAGTGTTACAGTAAGCTAACCGGGTAATTCGGTTTTACTGCTCTCCTCCCCTCCCTTCCCCCACGCTCCACAGATCAAACCTGGTTTCAAAATTGAAGTCCGAACTCTCCAGGAAAAACACATTTCTGAGCTTCTTAACCTAGAGGGAAGGAATCCCGACACAACTGACAATATTCCTCTAGCAAAAACAATCCCGTTAGCCTCAGGCCCAGATAAAAGCTGTCTCTGCAATAGCTAGGCAGGGAAAGGGGGAAAAAATAAAATTAAAAAATCATGTTGCTCAGGCCAGGTTTGCTACACAAACTGACTTGGCTCCCATGCGAGGTGAGGGATAGCAGAACACGGGGGAAGGAGAGGGGGGGCTTTGGGTTAGATTTGCTCAGCAGCGCTGCAGAACCAAGCACCGGCCATAGCTTCCCGCTTCCTTCTTGTGCCAGCGGAGCCAAGCTGGACCAGGGAAAGGAGGCAGCAGCGATCATGAAACCGTAGCCTGAGGATTCGGCTTCTCCAGCTCTGCTGCTTCACCCACTGCAGCTGAGCTCCGAGTCAACGCTGCACCACTGGCTCACCCCTGCTAGAGGCAGGGACCCCAGCCCCGAACGGAGGGGCAGTCGGGGGCACCAGCATCAAACAGTGGCAGTTCATGAGTCAGAGCCCAAATCTCTTCCCGTAAATTAGGGTGATGGCAGCTGCTACCAGCAGAACTAGTTCAGACATGAGCAACTGATAGGAAAGTAGTTAAGTTTCATCACAGGTACCAAGGAGAATTTTTGTACCAGGTTAACCTGACTGCGCCCTGTTTTCACCCGCACAGACACATCCTACTTTGCTGAACAGGACTTCTGTTTGGATGTCCAACAGCAGACTGGTAATTCCAGGAGACACCTTCCCAAAAGAAGATGGGACACCGCTGCTGTGGCCTCAGGATGTAGGAAGAAGGTTTGAGACTCTTCGTAGCAAGTCAGCTCCCCCGCAAGACTTTAATGCCGAGCTCAGCAACACACAGGGGCCCTGCAAAGATAACCGGCTGCCGGGACTGATTCCATCCCACGTTAGCATCCATCAGATAGCAAGAAAAACAAGATTAAGCAGCACCACAGCATTAGTCTTCATTTAAACTTGGCAAAGAAAGCGAATGTTTCTTTTTCTGCTCTAAAAAACACACAAAAAGGAGCCAACAATCTTGGACTCAGCCAGCGAAAGGTGCCTGGACTTTTTAATATTGGGGGATTAGAAGGGACAACACTTGTATGCCTGCCAGACCCCAGATAAGTAGTGAATGCTTAGGTTAAGCAGGCTAGCATCTGCCTCCTGCAATATATATGCTTCCAGAGTGAAAATAAACAGCTTCACACCTTTGGCTTGGAGAAGGACTTCAGTTTCTTTTACATCCTCAACCTGCAGTCTCGAGGAAGAGGGGTCGGAAGGGTGAAGGTGACTTGAAGGTCCCTTATTCCAACCAACAAGAAGGCGGCTAAAAACTTTCAGTCTCCTGTCATACCAAGGAGGCAGTTTAGGGTCTTTGCCGCCGCACATAGGATCTGGTGCTGCTTCATTATGTTTTACTGGAACCAGTAAGAGCTGCTTCAGAAAATCTCTGAATATACTTACTTTTTCCATGCGTGTAGCTTACACACGAGCAACGACAAACGCACTAGTTTAGAAAAAAACCTGACTTGAAATCAGACTATTTTTTAAATGCTGAGCAAAAAAGCCCATAATCTACAAAACCGTGCCTCAATGCTACCACCCAACTCATTCGAGATCTGTTCCTGTGACAATTCACAGAGCTGAAGAGACTCAATCCACACAGCTGCAGACTGTAACTTCAGCATCCACCATCTATCATCTAGTCCTAGACTCCTCTGATTGATCTCGACTCGCACAGCAATTTGGAAGTGCAATCTGCACCCAAAAAAAATAAAATGCCTCAGTCTGAATAGCTGAATTCAAAATCATATCATTAAGGTTGAAATTTCAACATATTTAGAGAGTTTTGATAATAACATTTTTGATTACATCCGTTGCCAGCTTCCTTCTACACCCTGACAAAGATTTAAAGGATACATTCCTATTTCATTCTGCAACAAAGATTAGTGGCAGGAACAGAAAACATCTTCTGTTCCAAAAAACCCTCAGGGTTTTCCTCCTGAGCTTGCATTTTATTAGAGGAGACTCAAATCTCCATCAAGCTGTGATATACTGTCACTGCAAAGTATTTAGGCAGCAGGTATCCAAGCGCTACACCAAAAGGCACCTTCTGAAAAGGCTCTTGAAAAACAAAGAGATTTCCTGAAGCTATTGCAAACGTGAAATAGTTCCTCAGAAGTTAACAGCCCTCAGCAAGCTTTATGAAAATCCGAGCCTACGCTCGAGCGTATAGCCATAATTCTGGAACTTTTGTGAACTCTTATTGTGGGGAAGGGGGGGGGGGGGGGAACAAAGGAAAACCACATGCTATTGTTTAGTTTGACTCCGCAATACATTTAATCTACATGGAGTTGGAACATTACACAGCAGCACTCTTCAGCTACCAGAAATCACACTCAGCCAACACCAGCAAAACCCATCCTCTAAAGGGGGAAATGCTGTTTTAAAGATCTTATCTTTGCCCCACACAGCACTGAAGTTCTCCAAAATACAGCTGAAAGCTGTAACTACTGATCCCCCACCCCAAGTGGATCATCAGTGCAAGAACACCAGCTCTCATGAAAGAGGGAAAGCCAAAGCTGGTGAGTTTCACCAACTTGACCTTGAGCTATCAGAGCTTTTGCCAGCCAGACCACAACAGACCTGGGGGGTCCTGAGCAGAGCAAAGACCCACCCAGACATCTAACTATCAGCAGGACCTACCCCTGACATGTTCCAAGATGTTAAAGCGACAAGACACACAGCTTGTGAGCTGCCAGAGAGTTATTCCACTATATCCATAAGGATGGTAACAGATTTAGCTACATGAATTCCATTGGTAAAGTCGCACAGCTCCCTTCCCAGCCTCGTAACCCACTGGATGCACAAGAACGACCCCCATGTCACTGGGAGAGTATCTTCAGCATGCGGCTCCAGAACAACCCTGAGCAGCTCAAAAGGCTGTGGAGCTGCAGACGAGGTATCAGCTGGGCGGGCAGGCAGATCCACCCCAGCACAACTGAAGAACCATCTTCCCAAACATCGTTATTTCCACATCTAAGCCACCCATTGCCATCTCCTTGTCCCCAACAAGTTCATTTCCCCCAACCTCAATTTTCAAGCCAATTTTCAAGCTCCTATGTACAACTTTTTCCCAGGGTGCAGAGCGCTTTGCCTTCTGTTGGGGGACAGCTGTTGTAGCCAAGGGACCAGAGCGGTGCAAGGTCACCCCTTGGCAGATGCCAGCATCAACACTGCTAATTAGGGTAAGAACTACATGCAGCCAGTTGATGTCATGGCCAGAGCAGCCCACAGGCACCCTCTCTCCAACCTGAGCCTCCCCCTGGCTTGGTGGAGCTGCCGTTTATCTTTTCATCCACCTGGGACCAGAGGCCTTTGGCACAGCCCCATCCTCATCCCTCCTTTGGTACGGGGGGGTGGGGGGGGGCTGGCACATACGCAGGTGGCTGTAAGATTTCAGCAGGCAGGCTGAATGAAATGGTGAAGAAAGAAGCTTTTCAGAGGGGGAGGCGGGGAGGACAAGCATACACTTATTAAACAAGTCATCTGTTTGGAGCGCTGGCTCCTACTTGTTCTCAGTTATATTATTCACTGAAGAGTGGATTAATCCATCACTGCAAAGGAATCTCCTGATCTCCAAGATAAAGGCAACATGTCTTGCACTGACTGTCTCTGGATCCTCCTGAAAATCACCAGCCTTTCTCATACCCTTATTTGGGCTGATCTATCATCTCTTAGCAAACAAGAAGGAAAAAATAAAAGGAAATTAAAAACTGAGAAAACACCACCTGATCAAAGTAACTTTACTTGGGAAAACCTAGCTTGGATCAAGTGGAAGCGAGTAGGGAATTTCACCTCAGAAGAATCATCCTCTTCCCTTGCTGCAGCTCTCCCGATGGGACTCGTCCTCACAAGAGGAATGGTCACCTGGGGGTTACCTCCTGAACCGGCATGTAAAAAAACATTATTTCTTTTAAGATAATTGAAATTGAGGCCTTTTAGCTAGATAAATGGTTTGTTTCGCTCTGCGAGGACCAGGAAAGGAAAAGTCCCAGTACCATCCCCTTGCAGGAACAAGGGCATCTCCAGCTAGAGCGGGCTGCTGCTCTGGCACAAAGCACCTCACGAACACGACAACGCTCTCCATGAAGAAGATGTCCAGCATCTGTTTGACCTTCAGTGCTTTAGCAGATGATGCAGAACGATTACAGAGGCATTCGGGAACATTCTTCGCCCGAGATTAAGGGGGGCACAGCAGATCCCCACAGCTCACCTCTGACTGGAGCTGGCAGCCCACAATGCAGGGGTCCCACCGGCACGCAGAAGGTGAGGTGGAGCAAGCTGGCAGGGTGTGCTTTGCAGGCAACAACCCACAGCTACCTCTGCAAAGACAAAACACCCCAGAAATGTAAACCAGCGGCACCCAGCCCCTTTGCCCTTCTCCTTCAGAGCCCATTTTTCAACGGGGGACTGCTCACAGCACAAGCATTTTTTCCCCTTTGTCTGGCGCTCCTTGGCATTTTACAGGTTCACCGTGAGGAAAACCAAGGTCTACAAGGCAGGCAGACTTTGTACAACTGCGAGGTAGGAAATATTAAACTTGTCTTTGAATTAAACAAATAAGGCTCAACCACTCGGTTCATTATCAGATACAATGGTTGAAGTCTGCAGGGAAAACTAAACAGCAAAACCCAGGGTATAAATCAAAGGCATGATCAGACAGACAGGTGAGGCCAAGGGTGCGGTTTCACCTTACAGCTAAGGCAAAAGCTGGCCGCTGCCAAAAGGGATGGTCTCCCAATCCCCCCCCCCCCCCCCCCCGCCCCGACTCCCTCGCTCCCTCCTGCTGCTTCTGGCACTACCCCCAGCTGCCAAGCTGGAAGAAAATATTCCAACCAAGCTGGCTCACCTCGCTCTGGGTTTCGGGGGATTATGTTCGGGGGGGGGGGCTTTTTTTCCTCCCCCCTGTCGTTTTAGTGAGTTGAACTGGTTTAATCGGGCATTTCTGGCAGGGAGCAGGAGATGGAGGTGGGGGGGAACAGCAAGACAGCCCCCCACCCCACCCCAGGCAACCAGCTCTTGGCTCAGCCACAGCACGGAGAATGCGGTTTTATGAGACAGCTAAGCCAATTTAAAAGCCAGCTGCTGCCAAAAGGGGCCATTCCCCCCCCCCCCCAGCACCCCTTTAGCCCCCAGAGGCCTCCCCAGTCATCGAAGTGGAAGATTTAGCAACTCTAACTGTGGGGCAAGATCCAGCGGAGAGTTTGGGGCTTGTGGGTTTGTTTTTTTTTGGTGTTTTTTTTTTTTTTATCTGGAAGGGTTAGCTGGAGTCACTCCCCTGCAGCTGCTCCAGCACTGGATTCCCACAGCAGGGAAGAGGCAGGAATGTACCTGCCACCTCCTGCAGCAGCGAGTCCTCTGACTGAGCTGTAATGTGAAACGGCGCCCAAGGAGCTGGGGGGGTGGGGGAGAAAAGAAAAAAAGAAAAAAAAAAATAGCATCCCACCTGGCCAGAAAAGCTCCAAGACATCTTGTAGGTATGGGAAGCGGGAAAACAACCCACCTTGCATGATTATTTTCCCTTCTGTTGAAAGACAGGAGATATTTCTCACGTAGAAAGAGCAAGCAGGGGCTTAATGGAAAAGACAGGTGGTATGGATGCACAAATCTCAGTCCCTAGTAAGGCTGAACAAGCAGTTTACCCTAAAGTGATAACTGTCACTGGAGAATCATCATCCGCACCGGAAAGGGAGAAACAAGCTGGGGAAATTAAGTGGAAAACTATGACACAGTCAGCCCTGGAAGCGGACTGAGCCATCTACCAAGGACATTACTAGAAGAACAGTAAGCTGAGAAAGAAAAACCTAAAAAAATAAATATATACATATACACATACACACACAGAGAGGAAACTAGTCTAAAAACTCCTGGGACACAGTAGCTGGAGACCTCTCGTTAGCTAAAGTAATACAGCAAAGAGGTTTTTGCTGAATTTGCCAGGGACAAATGCTATCCCAGAGTGAATTATTTGGGAGAAGGGGACACAATACCAGGGCTTGCTCAGGGAGGCCACCAGGAGAGCACTAAGCCAGTAGGAAAGAAACACACTCAGAGAACAGGCCTTGTACCAGCTCACCTGTTAAACTAGATCAAAACAGCAAAAAAAAAGCGTACAGAGAACGAGTTTGGTTCCCATGTACCAGCTTTAAGAGTCCGGATTGCAAGAGAGGCTGGAAATTCCCACTTCAGGAGGCAATTTGACCAAGTCTGCTTGATACAGGATTTGAAGCCTTTAACAAGATTTTTAAGCTACATAAGCCAGCATTTTTGATCAGCCTCACCCCAGCTGCAGCCAGGAATCAGCTCAGAAGTTCCCTGGCCCACTGAAACACTGAGGAAAACGAGAAAACTGACAGAAAAACATTGCAGCGAGCAGGAAAGTGGCATGACTCAGCTAAGGGAGCCACTCGCTAGTCAACAGATCATAAGCAAAGCAGCAGTCAAAAAACTGACTCTACATATAAAGGTCAAGTTTACAGTATCAATTAATTCATACAAATTAGATGTTGCCTAACAAAAGACGTCAGGCAGGTTTCTGAGCTGCGTGCAGCACGCCAATTAAAGCGATTCCGTATAAAATGCTACCTGAAATACCAGATCTCAACAGGCTTGTGGGTGAAGACTGGCTCCGTCTCAGGGCTTCTCGCGCTAAGCTAAAGATTTCAAAGCCTCGCTGGAACCAAGTTCACCAGCAAATACACCGCATTTTCATGTCATTTTGCATGTGTTCGCATGCCAACACAACTACGCAGGAACAGAGCATTGCATTAAAAAAAAAAAAAAACAACAACAACAAAACCCTCAAGATTCACATCTGTAGGCACGGAAATAAGGAAGATGAAGAGTTGGTGGTTTTCCTGTGCAGCCTAAAAGGCACTGCAGTAAAAGAACTCTTAGAGAAAGCGTGAAGAGCGAGTTCGGTGGAAGGTACAGGAAAGCTAGGTGAAGTTCAATGCCTTTTCACATACAGAATTAGAAATAGCTCATGCTACTGATGCAAACCTTTCGCATAAAGCTCATTTGGCAGCAGAGAGAAGATGGATGTGCACATACAAAGACTCCGAGGTATCAGCCTGCAACCTGCTGCTCCTCACACCCAGCCCTGCAAACAACTTCCCAGGGAAGCTGGAATTAAAGCAGCTGGTCCTTTACACCTTCAGTCACATCAACAATGCTACTAGCCAGGTGAAGAGGCACACCGGGAGAAGGTGCTGCACAACTGTACCACGCAGCAAGCCACATGCAGATTGTGTCAGGCACTGGTTCAGAAAACAGCTTTATTCCCAAAATGGTTTAATCACCACATGCTTCCCAGTTAAGTTTTCTTGCTGCTGCAGCTGAAGCTTTGCTAGACTTAACACTTAGCGGTAGCGTCTTATCTCAAGCAGCCACTAAATTAATTTCAGTGGTGTCAGTATGACCAAGGCCTTCATTAGGCAAAGCAGGTCTGCTCGGGGATACACAGAGGAGGATTTATGAGATGACGAACACCGGTATGGCTGTGCGCTCACGTGAGCAAATCAATTGCTTTGCTTCACAATTTCCACATCTGCAGAAGCAGTCTTTAAACAAGTCAGTGTATTTTTAAGCTCTGACAGTTAAAATCCTCAAGTGACATCACCTGAAGTTGGAGCACAGCTGCCTTATTCCTCTGGCACACCAGTGAGCCAAAGTAAGCATGAGCCTCAGTTTATAGGCTTACAGCACACCTTGAGATAATGAAAGCACTGGTGGGGTTTGCCCCCATAGCAGAGTCAGGCCTCTCCTTACGTGTCTGGGTTTTTTTGTTGGTTTCTGCCAGGGCCCCCCCACAAGTCCTGAGGTAAGAAACACAAAGTTTAGTACCAGTGCATCCCAGCCAGGCTGGCCAGCATGCCGACAGAGGGGGCACACAGGCGTCCTGGCCCAACCACCACCCAAAAGGGCTGGCGGGCAAAGGCTGGAGAGCACCAGGTAGAGCTGGTGTCCTACCAAACCCTGGCACCCGCAAGAGGGTGAAAAATAACCAAGATAAACCCTCCCAGCTGCTTTGCGTGGTGTATTATTGCTTGCCAAGGCGGGAGCAGCCTCCTAGCCTGCCTGTGCTTCACCTTGCACGCACGGGCACGGCTGTTTACAAGTGCTTGGGGCAGCTTAAGGGTGTAAATCGCATTAATCCAAGCGACAAAGCTACCGCGCTCATCCTTGGGTGAATTACTAATCCCTCGCCACTAGAACTGTTCCCATTTTACTTCCTGCCCCTTGGAGGAGATAAAAAAAAAACCCCTTTTAACATGAAGCTGGCAGGTAATCCAGTAGATCCTGTCTCAGTATTTCTATCTGCAAGTCTAGCCTTACATAACCAAATAGTTCTGAGCAACAGTCGTGGGTTTCTATGGCTGCTCCGCAAGCCTGAAGATTTTTCTAGGATGTAGACTAACTAGTCAAAAACTTCCCTCTTGTTTTGGGGAGGGGATTACAGGAAAAAAAAAAATATTTCTTTTTAATGGAGCAGCACTCCATTATCAACCCCCCCCCAGGGGACAGGCTTGTAACCATTTTTAAGAAGTAGGGTTTGGTTTAGATGCATTTGAATCACGCAAGCAGTGCTCACTGCCTAGTTTAGTTTGGTAGAACAAAAGCACGCTGGTTGTAATTAGGGTGTATGTCAGGTTTAACAGAAAAGCATTAAGAAATCATGCCACGAAACCTTCACCGCTACTTGAGCGGAGAATTTTTGGAATATAGTGACATGAAGGAGTGGGCTGTTGCCCTCAGCAACCGCTATTACAAAAGCGCTATCTCTCCTTAAAGAAGTTACAGGCAGGCAGCACATCACATAAATCGCAACTGTCAAAACACGAAAGCTGTGGGAGATGAGCAGAAAAGCAAACCGGCTCCACGCAGCTTGGCTTTAAGCACCGGCACAACAGGATTACCTGCTTTGTTCCAAGAAGACACTGGGCCACAAACAAAATCCCAGAAGAATAAAAGTTTATGCACTGCCAGTAACCTCAGTGACCAGTGGCTGTGGAGTGACAACCCTGGTGTTTGGGTTAGTAAATTGTATTTCTGGTGCATGTGTGAAAGATACAACTCACTGAGTAAACACCCCTTCAGAGCTGACAGTTTTACAGCCGCAGGCTCGGCGCAGCTACTCCTTCTCAGAAACCTCTGAGCACATAGACGCAGCAAATCATTCGGGGAAAGCAGTAAAAAAAAAAAAAAAAAAACCAAAAAAACCCAACAAACCTACATAAAGCCATCACATTTACCCATTCGCCAATCCTTTAAAAAGTTATGAGGCAGGGGCAAAATAAACATCGCCTGTTTTCTGCCTAACAGTTGAAAGTTGTGTGTCACGTCTGAAAAACATTTCCCTTTTGGTTTGAAAACATCAATATTGAAAACATGCAATAGTCGACTGGAAAGTTCCTTCATTAAAAGTCAGCAACTGTATAATTATTTTTTTTTTTTTGGCAAAGAGACAGACAAAGGCAAGCAAAAGCCATTTAAAAAGCAAGAATCTGACAGCTTTAAGGATGGAGGCGTCATAATGAGAAAAAAAAAAATAAAATAAACAGAGTTAAGATGTCACTATGCTTTACGGCTGGAGTCCCCAGGCATCACACACCACCTCTCGCTTTAGGGGCTGACTTTCCACCGCTCTAATCACAGAGAAAGTGACCTTGCGGATTTAAACCAAGCACCGAGATTATCAATTTTAAGGCGGTTAAGAGGCAAGACACGACCCCAAGTCCATGCCCCGCCGCAGCGCCTGCAGACGGAACAGCGTTTTAATGACAAACACAGCCCGGGGGACGTTCACTGGGCGGTATGACGGTACATCGGCCACAGGCTGGGGGCAGAGCGCTGAAACTGCGCTCAGGGGGTCTCGCCCGCCCCCCCCCCCCCCCCCTCACCCGGGCGCCCCCCGGCTCCCCCCGCCCAGCCCCGCACCGGGGGCACCAGAACAGCCCCGGCCCGGCCCGGGCCCCTCGGCCGCGCCCGGCTCCGGCACACGGGGGGCTGCCCGCCCGCCCGCCCGCCGCCCCGGGGAACCACCCCTCAGGAGGAGACCCCCCCCAGGAGCCGCTCCGGGGACCCCCTTCAGGAGCGGGACCCCTCAAGAGCCAGCCATGGGGATCCGCTTAGGCAGGAGCCACCCCGGAGACCCCCGCCAGCAGGAGACCCCCCTCAGAAGCCTCCCCGGGGGGAGCCCCCTTAAGGAAGGGATCCCCCAGGAGCCGCCCCAGGGACTCCCCCCAGGAGGGGACCCCCCCCCAGGAGCCGCCCCAGGGACCCCCCCCAGGAGGGGACCCCCCCCCAGGAGCCGGCCCCCGTCAGGAGAGGACCCCCCGCGCGAGCCGGCCCCCCTCAGCACCCCCCTTCAGCCGCCGCCGCCGGCGGGAGCGGGCCAGGGCTGACAGGAGCCGCCGGGCCGGGCCGAGCCGCCGCCACCTGCGGCCGCGTCCCCCTCAGCGCGGCGGGACGCGTTACCTCCGGGCAGCCGCCGCGCCCCCTCCCTGGTCCCGGTGCCGGTGCCGGTCCCGCTCGGCGGCGGCTCCCCAGGACATTCCAGGCTGGGGCGGGCGACCCGGCGGACGGGAGCCTCCATCCAACGCCGCCCGGCCGCGCCGCTTATCCCCGCTCCCCGCCCCGCTCCACCGGCGCCCCGTGCCGGAGGCGGCCGCGGCACCTCCGCCCCGCCCCGCCCCCGGAGCGTACCAACGGGCGGGGGGGTGCGGGCCGCCCGGCGCGGCACCGGGCCGGCGGGGGGGGGGGCACGACACACGGCGGGGGGCAGCGCGGCCCGGTCCCCTACGGTCCCCTCGGGGCGGCCCCGGGGCTGCGGGCCCTTTAAGGGAGAGGGGGGAGGGGGGTGCGGGGGCGCCCGCGCCGCCGCGGGGCTCCGCGTCCCACGCGGAGGGCGCTTGCAGCCTTGCAGCCGTGCAACCGCGCAACCGTGCACCGCTGCAACTGTGTACCCATGCACCCCTGCACCCCTGCAACTGTGTACCCATGCACCCCTGCACCGCTGCAACTGTGTACCCATGCACCCCTGCACCCCTGCAACTGTGTGCCCATGCACCCCTGCAACCATGCGACCGTGTGGCCGTGCAACTGTGTGCCCATGCACCCCTGCAACCGTGTGACCGTGTGCTGTGCACCCCTGCAACTGTGTGCCCACGCATCCTTGCGCCCCTGCAACCGTGCACCCGTGCACCCCTGCAACTGTGTGCCAATGCATCCTTGCAACCATGCAACCATGCAACCGCGTACCCCTGCAACTGTGTGCCCTGGCACTCCTGCACATGTGCACCCCTGCACCCCTGCAACTGTGTGCCCATGCACCCCTGCAACCGTGTGACCGTGTGCTGTGCACCCCTGCAACTGTGTGCCCACGCATCCTTGCGCCCCTGCAACCGTGCACCCGTGCACCCCTGCAACTGTGTGCCAATGCATCCTTGCAACCATGCAACCATGCAACCACGCAACTGCGTACCCCTGCAACTGTGTGCCCTGGCACTCCTGCACATGCACCCCTGCACCCCTGCGACCGTGCACCCCTGCACCCCTGCGACCGTGCACCCCTGCAACTGTGTGCCCATGCACCCCTGCAACCGTGTGACCGTGTGGCCATGCAACTGTGTGCCCATGCACCCCTGCAACCATGTGACTGTGTGCTGTGCACCCCTGCAACTGTGTGCCCATGGATCCTTGCACCCCTGCAACCGTGCAACCATGCACCCCTGCAACTGTGTGCCCTGGCACTCCTGCACATGTGCACTCCTGCACCCCTGCGACCGTGCACCCCTGCAACTGTGTGCCCATGCACCCCTGCAACCATGCGACCGTGTGGCCGTGCAACTGTGTGCCCATGCACCCCTGCAACCATGTGCCCCTGCAACTGTGCAACCATGCAAACATGTGCCTGTACAACCATGCATCCCTGCAACTGTGTAGCCATGCAACCACGCACCCATGCACCTGTGCAACTCTGTGCCCCTGCAACCATGCACCCTCATGCCCCTGCAACCATGTGCCCCTAAACCATGCACCCTCGCAACAGTGTACCCTGCAACCATCACCCCTGCAATGATGTTCCCCCTGCAACCCTACAACTCTGCACCCTTGCAACTCTGCACCCTTGCAAGAGTGTACTCCTGCAACCATACAGCCCTGCAACTGCATACTGCTGCAACATGTACCCTTGCAAAATGTCTCCTTGAAACAGTGACACCCCCACAATGGTGTACCGTGCAACCATCACCCCTGCAACAGCGTTCACCGGCACCCCTGCAATGGTGGACCTCTGCAACCATGCACCCCTGCAATGGTGTGCCTGTGCACCCCCACAACACTGGACCCAGCAACTGTGTACCCCTGCAACAGCCCACCCCTGCAACCGTGCACCATTGCAATGGTGAACCCTCGAACCACGTACCCTTGCAACTGTGCACCACGGACAGGCTGCTCGCTCGCATGCTCCTGAGGGTCGTGCACTGTGCAACCCTCCCCTCGTGCAAAGGTGGTTGCAGCGCCCAGGCCGCTCATTTGGACACTGGCAGGCCTGCGGTACCTGTTGTAAACCCTTTACTCTTGCACCGAGGTGTTCCCAACCCTTTTACAACCCGGTGCAGAGCCGGGGTTGCCAGCAGAGCGCTGCATCTCCTGCAGCCGGTCGTAAAGCTGAAGCGTCGCAGGAGCGAGGGAGCAGGAGAGCAGCTCCAGCGTTTTTTCCGGCAGGCTGGAAACAATCCTGCACGCTGCGCGCATGCTCCGTGCCTGATTTCCCACCCTCTAACACCACGGAGAAAACCCTGCTCCAGTGAGACGGGGCTGAAAACCAGCAGCAAGTGGGGCTTTACTGGGGCTTGGACAGCATCCAGCTGCAAACCGCAGCGCGAGCACGTTAAGCGTCGGGGAAGCTCCCGTCATTTGCAGCGTAATTTAATATTAACAGCTTGCTAAATTGCGCGGCATTAGACCTAATCTGCGGGATTAAAAACGGTGAACCGGCGCATTACAGCCTCATCCTGCAGCCAAACCCTTGGCCCTTCCAAAAAGCCCCAAACACGCCCCAAATGCCTCGGTTTTTTAAATATTATTTTGAATTTATGAAATTTTGGTTGCGTCTGCATGTGGTGGTTGAACTGGAAGGGGATTTATCCAGAGGAAGGTTTTGTGTGGAACGGCTTGAGCAGCACGTGGAACAGGCGGGACAGAGACACAGCTCCTGTGTTTAAAAATAAAAGAGAAATCTGCTTTTTTTAATTAAAAAACAAAAACAAACCCAAAAAAAACCCCAACACCTTGGAACAAAGTTTTTTGGTTTTCAGGCAAACCTGCAAAACCGATGGGCTGCACTACCCTGTGTTTACCAGCCCTAATTTTATCCCTCAGGAGGTTTCCTGGAGGACGTCATTATTTCCACAAGTGTAAAAGGGGGAAAAAAATAAAGAAAACAAAAACTAGAAAAGTCCTGGGCGGATTACAAATCCCATAATCCACAGAAAAAGCCCCAAAACAAAACGAAAAAGTGAAATCACTTGATATGTGGTGGCCGGCAGAGAGGCCGAGGACTTGAGGCTCTCCCCCAGCGCAGGAGTGCGATGGCTTTGGGGGGTAAAAATAATTAAAATTAAGATTATAACGATGGTCCTTCGCAGAGCAGGGATGCTGCCAAACCGTGACCCCCCCCTGTAAATTTTCAGGGTGTTTCTCTCCCCTCCAAATCCAAATTTGCATGAGAATACCCTCTTGGGGTGGAGAATTGCTGCTTAATTAGAGAACAGAAATCGCTTTAATTAGCATGTCTCCATGCTCCCTGCTATTTTGCATAGATTCAAATGAGATGCTCATTAGGGAGCAGGCACCCGGACAAGCTACGCCCTTTAGCCGTGCGCTAACCCAATTAACCTCGGCGAAGGCAAACGATGCCAGGCTCCGTGCCGGGAAGGATGTGGCCGTGCTGAGTGCAGGGTGCTGAGCTTTTCCTCCTCGCCAGGTTTTCCTCCATGCAAGGTTTTTCCTCCTTGAAAGGTTGCCTTCCTTGCCAGGTTTTTCCTCCTTGGAAGATTTTCCTCCATGCAAGGTTTTCCTCATCACAAGGTTTTCCTCTGTGCAAGGTTTTTCCTCTTGGTAAGGTTTTTCCTCCTTGCCAGGGTTTTCCTCATCACAAGGTTTTCCTCGTCACAAGGTTTGCCTCCTTGCAAGGCTTTCCTTCTTGCAAGGTTTTTCCTCCTTGCAATGCTTCATTTCTTGCCAAGTTTTTCCTCCACACAAGGTTTTTCCTTTTTTCAAGGTTTTCCTCCATGCAAGGTTTTCCTCCTCCTAAGGTTTTCCTCCATGCAAGATTTTCCTTCTTGCAAGGTTTTTCCTTCCTTGCCAGGTTTCCTTCCTTGCCAGGTTTTTCCTCCTTGCCAGGGTTTTCCTCATCACAAGGTTTTCCTCGTCACAAGGTTTGCCTCCTTGCAAGGCTTTCCTTCTTGCAAGGTTTTTCCTCCTTGCAATGTTTCATTTCTTGCCAAGTTTTTCCTCCACACAAGGTTTTTCCTCTTTTCAAGGTTTTCCTCCATGCAAGGTTTTCCTCCTCGCAGGGTTTTCCTCCTCCTAAGGTTTTCCTCCATGCAAGATTTTCCTTCTTGCAAGGTTTTTCCTTCCTTGCCAGGTTTCCTTCCTTGCCAGGTTTTTCCTCCTTGCCAGGTTTTTCCTCCTTGCCAGGTTTCCTTCCTTGCCAAGTTTTTCCTCCATGCAAGTTTTTTCCTCCTTGCCATGTTTTTCCTCCTCGCAAGATTTCATTCCTTGCCAGGTTTCTCTTCCATGCAAGGTTTCCCCTCCTTGCAAGGTTTTTCCTCCATGCAAGGCTTTTCCTCCTCGCAAGGTTTCCTTCTTTGCCACATTTTTCCTCCATGCAAGGTATCTCCTCCATGCCAGGTTTCTCCTCCATGCAAGTTTTTTCCTCCTTGCCAGGTTTCCTTGGTGCAAGGTTTTCCTCCTTGCAAGGTTTTGTTCCTTGCCAGGTTTCTCCTCCATGCAAGTTTTTTCCTCCTTGCCAGATTTTCCCTCCATGAAAGATTTTCCTCCTTGCAGGGTTTTCCTTCTTTGCCACATTTTTCCTCCATGCAAGGTATCTCCTCCATGCCAGGTTTCTCCTCCATGCAAGTTTTTTCCTCCTTGCCAGGTTTCCTCGGTGCAAGGTTTTCCTCCTTGCAAGGTTTTTCCTCCTTGCAAGGTTTTGTTCCTTGTCAGGTTTCTCCTCCATGCAAGTTTTTTCCTCCTTGCCAGATTTTCCCTCCATGAAAGGTTTTCCTCCTTGCAAGGTTTTCCTTCTTGCAAGATTTTCCTTCCTTGCCAGGTTTCCCCTCCATGCAAGGTTTTTCCCCCTGGTATGATTTGCTTCCTCACAAGGTTCTCCTCCCTTCGCTTGCTGGCTCGCCGCCGGGGGTTGGCAGCAGACATGCAGGGGGACACCCCAAGGAGCAACCCTCCTTCCCTGGGGACCCCCGCACCCTCCCCGTGCCCCTTCCTTCCCCCAGAGCCGTGGGGCCGGTGCATCCCTGGGGACCGACGTGCAGCGGGTGACGCCACCGTTCACGGAGCGAAGATGGAGATTCGAGATCTCCTTTGTTTTTCCACCCAGCCCGCGTGGTCGCAGCAAGGATGATTTTTATATATTATTATTATTATTATTATTATTATTATTATTATTATTATTATTATTATTATTATTATTATTATTATTATTATTATTATTATTATTATTATTTATTTCTCCTGCCTCATAATCCCATCGTCTTGTCACGGTTCCCCAGGACAGAACAAAGCCCCCGGAGCATCCCGGGCTCTCGGAGGGGGTTTTGCAGCTGTGCCTCGGAGCGTGACCGATCGGGAATGAGCCTTCGCAGCGCGTCTAATGCCGCTGGGACAGGGCGCCTTTCATCCGCTCGTGGGAGCCAGGCCCCGCCATTGAGCCGCCAGCTCCGGCCCGCGGTGCTGCCAACCCCACCGGAGCCGTCCGGCACCCCGGCTTCGGGGCTGAGCCAGGGGGGACCCCCGCAGGGGGGCTGGGGTAGTGGGAAGGCTGTGGGAGCAGAGCTGAGGGTCGGGGTGGGGGGTGGGATGGGGATGGGAGATGCTCCCCGTCGCCATGTACTGGTCACTGTCAGCCCCATGCTGAGCTCCAGCGGGTTCCTCGTTCCAGTTCCCATCACCCCATTCCCAGAAGGTTCCTCATCACGGTCATCATCACCCCATCCCCAGCAGGTACCTCATCCCAGTTCCCATCACCCTGTTCTCAGCAGGTACCTCATCCCAGTCCCCATCACCCCATCCCCAGCAGGTACCTCATCCCAGTCCCCATAACCTCATCCCAGTCCCCGTCACCCCATTCTGGTCCCCATCACCCCATCCCGGTCCCCATCACCCCGTCCTGGTCCCCATCACCTCATCCCAGTCCCCATCATCTCATCCCAGTCCCCATCAGGTGCCTCATCCCAGCCCCCATCACCTTGTCCCCATTTCCATCAGGTGCCTTGTCCCAGTCCCCACTGGGTCCCTCACTCTGGTCCCCATCACCTGGTCCTGTCCCCAGCAGGCATCCCACCTCACCAGCCAGCTCCCCCCGGGGCCAGCCCAGCCCCCCAGCCTGCCCCACTGCCCATCGGCGCCCGAGGGTCTCCAGCGGGGGAAAGGTTCGGGGGTCCCTCTTGGGAAGGGGACAGCAGGGGACAGCTGGCTGCCTGGTGCCCCCCTGCCCGCGGCGGTGGAGGTGGCACTGGGTGGCATCAGCTACTGAATGTGCTCTGCGGTGCGGCAGGCACTGGTGTGAGTGGGGAAACTGAGGCAGGAGCAGGTGGGGGGCCAGAGGCAACTGACGCGGGCGGGAAGGCTCGGGGGGGGGGGGGAGGTTAGGCTGGAGCACGGGGGGAGCACGTGGCACCTGGGGGGAGAAGATGGCGGTGAAGAGATGAGAAGATGTAGATGATGAGAGAAGAGACAAGATGAGGCAATAGAAGGGGAGGAAAAGAGGAGGACGACAAGGACAAGTAGAGCAAGAGAAGGAGGAAGATGAGGAGGACAAGGAAGAGGAGAAGGAGAAGGTGGAGAATGAGAACAAGAAGGAGGAGAACGAGAAGGAGAATGAGAAGGAGGAGAGGGACAGAAGAAGGGGAGAAGGAGGAGAAGGGGGAGGAGGAGGAGGAGAAGGAGAAGAAGAAGGAGAAGGAGAAGGAGAAGGAGAAGGAGAAGGAGAAGAGGAGAAGGAGAAGGAGAAGAAGGAGGAGAAGGAGAAGGAGGAGGAGGAGAAGGAGAAGGAGAAGGAGGAGAAGGAGGAGAAGGAGAAGAAGGAGAAGGAGGAGAAGGAGAAGGAGAAGGAGAAGGAGAAGGAGAAGGAGAAGGAGAAGGAGAAGGAGAAGGAGAAGGAGAAGGAGAAGGAGAAGGAGAAGGAGAAGGAGAAGGAGAAGGAGAAGGAGAAGGAGAAGGAGGAGAAGAAGGAGAAGGAGAAGGAGGAGAAGGAGGAGAAGGAGAAGAAGGAGAAGGAGAAGGAGGAGAAGGAGGAGAAGGAGAAGAAGGAGAAGGAGGAGAAGGAGGAGAAGAAGGAGAAGGAGAAGGAGGAGAAGGAGGAGAAGGAGAAGAAGGAGAAGGAGAAGGAGGAGAAGGAGGAGAAGGAGAAGGAGAAGGAGAAGGAGAAGGAGAAGGAGAAGGAGAAGGAGAAGGAGAAGGAGAAGGAGAAGGAGAAGGAGAAGGAGAAGGAGAAGGAGAAGGAGAAGAGGAGGAGAAGCAGGAGGAGAGGGGGAGAAGAGCTGTCGTCTCCACAGAAGACGTGTCTCCCCGTGAGCTTTGCCAGCCCATCACTTCAGGGGTTGGACAAGTTTTTTTGTAGGTTTATTTTTCTCCTGGTGAAAAGTGGCTTTTTGACCCAAACACACGTTTTCATAGCAAAGGTTTACTTTGGCTGAAAGCCTTTTTTTTCTTTTTTTTTTTTTTAAATTAAAAATTAAAATGGCAAGGCTGGTGGGAAGGGTCACTTCTGTAAAACTTTTATTTTTTTTTTTTTAATCTTAAAAAGTAAAAAGAAAGAATCTATTTTGGCTTGTTTTCATCAGAAATACCTCCGCAGGAGCTTTGGGAGTGAATCATTCCCGAAATCCCCTGTCCCGCTCTGTGCCTGGTCCTGCCTGGCTTTATCATCTCTCCCGGCAGCAAACACTCAGCGACAACAACAACAGAATTACATTTATTAGAAAATAATAATTTTTTTCCTTATTTTTGTCCCAGTAGACTAGAGAACATTTCGGCTCTGTTTTCCTGGATGCTGGTCGTTCAATCCTGTGAAGCTGCTCTGGTGCTGGGTCCAAAACTTGCCCCGGTCTTTTGGAAGGAGCAGAGGACGCCCCGTGCAGCATCTGCCGGGTTTCTGAGGGCATCGGGGTTACCTCCAAGAAGCCGGGGGTGGGACAGACAGACCTCACTGCACCCCCTTGGCAGGGTCTGGGGGTGGCAAGAGGTCTTCATGGCCCCTGGGACCTGCAGGTTGTGTCCATCCTACCTCCTGGATGGACCTCGTGCCTGTAGTGCAGGGACTTTCTCCCTGGTCCTGCCTCCAGCCCCATCATCTGGATGAACCTCTGGCCAGTGTTGCCCACAGCTTGTCTCCAGTCCTATTCCAAGGTTTATCTCCTGGTGGATCTCAGACTGATGTAGGGAGCTTCTCCCTGGTCTTTCCAGCCCCATCTCCTTATGGAGCTCAGGACAACACTGCAGGTAGCTTGTCTCCAGCCCTTATCTCCCAGTTGGACATCAGACTGATGCTGGATTTAGCCCATCCCCAGCCCCATCTCCAGCCCAGCATCTTGGCCAGGCCTCAAAGCCACGTTGTAGGTTCCTTGCCTCCATCCTTACCTCCCTGAAGGACCTCAGCCCAATGCTGCAGGTACCTTGTCTCCATCCCTGTCTTCCTGATGGATCCCAGACTGATGTACGCATCTTGTTTCCATCCCCCCCTCCCCGAAAGACCTCAGGCTGATGCTGCAGGTACCTCCTCTCCATCTCCACCCTCCTGAAGGACCTCTGGCTGCTGCCACAGTCCATCGCCACCTTCTATGAGCTCTCCAAACCCAACGCACCACGTCCCCTTGCCCACAGTGCCCATCCTGGACCCCGGCTGGACCCGGCTCGTGGTGGACACCCCTTGAGGGGCCAAGACCGTGGTGGGGGGAGAACCGGAGACAGGCGGAGGGGATGGAGCGCCTTCAAAATTGACACCATATGGCTGTTCCCTATCCCCGAGCCCAGTAAATAGGTCTTTCATGCTGGGCCGGTTGCCATAGGAGCAAACACGCAGGAAATATCCCAGATAACTCGAATAGTGGTGAAAACATATGTTTTGGATAAAACCCGGCAGAAAATCGCCCCGTTTAACCCCTCCAAGGCGTTTTACCCGCACACTTTTAACCCCTTTCCCCCATCTCGGTGCATGCACCAGGTGGGGAAACTGAGGCACGCTGGCTCCCCGTCCCCTCGTCACCCAGCGGCCGGACACCTGATGGGTTTCTTGCAGTGAAGCACAATTGCTGGCGGGTCCCCAGCATCATCTTGCCTCCTCCTCCTCCTCCTCCTCCTCCTCCTCCTCCTCCTCCCCGGAGCCCCTTATCAAGACGGATGGCTGGATGCAAGGCCGTGCGCTTGCTCTGCAAGCATTTCGCTTTGATTTGCCAAGGAATTTGCTTTGCTTTTGCTTTTTTTTTTTTTTTTTTTCTGCCTTCGCCCCCCCCCTCCTCTTTTTCTTTCTTTTTCCAGCCTCGGCCAAACCTCTCCTTATCGCATCTGGCGAGCAGCGGGCCCCCAGCGCTCCTCCTGGCCGCCCTCCAAGCGCCGAATGCAATGCCGGCAGCCAAACCGCTGCGGCACGGCCAGGTTTCCCAGCGCCACAGTGTCCTGTGAGGCCAAGCCCCGAGCAAACGGACGGGCCCTCGTGCTCCTCTTGCTCTCAGGCATGGGGAAACTGAGGCACGGAAAGCCTGAGAAGCTGATGCAGGTGTCCCCTGCAAAATCACTTCGCGCATCCCTGTGCGTGGCAAACATCCCTGTATTCTGCAAATGTCCCCATGTGCCGCAAGCATCCCTGTGCCACACAGATATCCCCGTGCACTGCAACACCCTCGTGGGCTGCAAGCATCCCTGTGCGACACGACTATCTCCCTTGCACTGCAAATATCCCTGCGTGCTGCAAACATCCCCACACGCTGCTGCACGCAGCCTCGCCTGCTGCTAACACCCCTGCGCGTTGTGAGTGTCGCTGCATCCTGCAAGCACCCCAATGTGCTGCAAACATCCTCCCTCGCACATCGTGAACATCCTTGTGCATTGCGGACATCCTCGTGCATTGCCAACACCCTCGTGCATTGCAAACCTCATGCACTGCAAACATCCTCATGCATTGCGAACATCCTCGCGCATCACAAGCATCCTCGTGCATCGCAAACATCCTCGTGCATCGCAAACATCCTCGTGCATCGCAAACATCCTCGTGCATCGCAAACATCCTCGTGCATCGCAAACGTCCTCGTGCATCGCAAACGTCCTCGTGCATCGCAAACATCCTCGTGCATCGCAAACATCCTCGTGCATTGCAACACCTCCTGACGCCTATTGCCAGGAGGAGACAGCGGTTCTGGGTCTTTCCAGAGCTGCCTGGAGATGGAGCAACCCCATGGAGCAAAGTTCACCCCAAACCCCACACCTGAGAGGGGCAGGTACCACCCTTGCAGCATCCCTGCCTCTGTAAAAGGCTGTGTCAGGGCACCTATGGGTGCTGGGCTGGGAAAATCTTGGGGAGCAATCCGGAGGGTCACAAGCCAGACTGTTGTGTAGGAGGGACTGTGGCTGTAGGGTGCAGGCAAGGGGATCAGGGAGAAAAGACAAGGATTGAGCAGCAAGGCACCGTGGGGCCGCGGCAGCGGGGTGATAACGGATGGGAGGTGGTCCGGCCGACCTGGGATTTCTCCTGGTGCTGTCATGTAAATACTGCTGACGGGAGGAATGTGCAAGTGCGGAGGAGAAATCTCCTTCCCAAGCCGGAGCATCGCCTTGCTGCCTCCCTCGCAGGGAGGATCAGAACCTCTCCAGATGCTTTTTTCCCCCCTCCGATCCTCCTGTGCAATGTTTTCCCACTTTTCTTCCGGCGGGGTGCATGTGCCCAGCAAGGTGCAGCACCCCTGCTACCCACGGCATCCCTGCTACCCGCCGCATCCCTGCTACCCGCCGCATCCCTGCCTGCAGCTGCTCTGCAGATGCAGAGCCCCACTGCAATCCCAAACTCGTTTTCCCTCTTCAGCTGCTGGGGTTGCCCACCCCCCCTCTCTTTTTTTTTTTTTTAATAACTTTTCAGTGCATCTCCCCGCCTCCTCCTTTCCCCCCTAAGCTCTATTATGGGTTTGTGAGGTTTAGCAAAATAAACATGGCCAAACCATAACCCTCCTAATGTGCTAAATCACTGGAAAAGCCAGAACAGCTTCGCAGGGCGGCCACGGGCTTGCAGCGAGGCACCGAAAGGCCCCTGAGCTGCTCAGCCCTCCCAGCAAAGCAGGGCAGATGCAATCCATTTCATTTTCCCCCTCCTTTTTGGCATCTTTTCCAGCAGGGAATGTTCCTTGCACCAGGTTTCTTTGCCCAAAGGTGGCTGTCGGTGGGTGCTGAGCCCGGCAAGATGATGCTACATCAAGGAGGGAACAAAGCAATGAGCTAAATCCTTTCAGAACGATGGGAAAAATGGCATTTTCCATGCCAGGCCCCCACACTTTCCTCTTCACATCCCCAAAAATCCTGGCAGGGGCCAAATGATGCTCAAAAGCCACTTAAAGGTTCAGCTCCCAGCTCCTCGGGGGGGATTTTTTCCCCTTTGTGGGCTGATTTCACTCTTCTACCCCCACCAATGCTCATCTTGCTTCATGCCTGGGGATTGCAAAGCACCGGAGGGTTTTTTGGGGGGGACTTTGGGGGTTTTTAGGGTGTTTTGGATTTTTTGGGGTCCGCTTTCAATGCCAAGAGCAGTGCTTTCTCCCCACCCTGCCCAAGAATGTTTCTGCTGATATTAAACCCGACCCGGAGGCATTTCGAAGGAACTGACTTCCTCGCCAAAAAAATGACCTCAGCTTCACTGGTTTGGAGCTTTTTTTTACCTTTTTTAAAGCATTTTTCTCCCTCTCCTGCCTGCCAGGCGAGAGGCACCGATGGGGCCCCTCACCCGTGGTCCCGGCATCGCTGCCGGCTGCATCCACAGTGCCGATCCCCCCATTTTGGGGGGTTATTTGCATGTTTTAACGCACAAATTCCAGTTTTAACCTGCAAATTCCAGGTTTTCCCCTGCAAAACCCCTCCCAGCTGCTGACAGGAGGCTCCGGGGGCAAACCTGCTGCAAAAACCCACCTTGCACCATGCTCTGGGCACCCGCTGACCTGCAAAACTCATGTCCCCGGTGAAACAAGACAGGAAAAAAAAGCCCAAAGAAAAACCCGATGTTGCCTGCGATGTTTTCTGGAAGAAGTTTTTGCAGGAGTTTCCTTAACAGACTCCTCTGCATTTTTGCTTTTATTAATGTGGCGGCTTTCCCAAGGCTGCTGCGATGGTTTTGCAAGAGGTAAAACATCTCCTGGGCTAAATATCCAGCCCCTCCGGCACCTCCAGAGTGGGAAACGCTGAGCAGAAAGGAGGGAGATGCCGATTTAGGAAGGGAAATGCTGGATTTGGGCGCTTTTGGATGGAATTGCTCTGGCTTCAGGGTTTTTTTTTTTTCTTAAATTAATATTTTGTTGTCCTGGAGACACTGAGCTGAAGAGGACAGCTCAGAAAATAGAAAAGCTTTGGCAAGAAGCAAACCTGTTGGATTGCCTGTCCCCAAAAGGCTGATGTTAGTGGAAAAATTCCAACTTTGCCCCTAAAAAACAGACGGGGAAATGTTTCTGCCATTTGTTCTCGGCTCAAAGTGCTGCATCGCCATCCTGGAGCTGCATCTGCATCCCACGGCTGCATGCTGCACCCCACAGCCTGCATCTGCATCTTGCACCCTGCACCTGCACCCTGCACCCTTCTTGCATCCTGCAGCTACGTCCTGCTTTCACATCCCACATCTGCATCCTGCACCTGTATCCCGTGTCTGCCCCTGGATCTGCACCCTTCATCCCACATCCTGCACCACGCATCCCACTTCCCACGTCCTGGAGATGCATCCTGCACCGGGGTTCTTGCATCCCACATCTGCATCCCAAATCCTGCATCTGCACCCTAAACCCTGCATCCGCACCCTAAATCCTGCATCTGTATCCCACCTCCTGCACCACCTGTCCTGCATCTGCACCCTCATCCTGCCTCCCCATCCTGCACCCGCGTCTTGCGCCATCCCATGTCCTGCATCTGCACCCCAAACCCTCCACCTGCATCCCACATCTACATCCCGCCTCTGCAGCCCTGTCCCGTTGTCAGGACCCTGAGGGTACTAACAAATCCTGATGGTCCAACCAGCCTCACTGGGGACCCCCACCCCACCTAGGGACCCTATATAAACTCAGCCCAGGGTCCTTGCTGGGCCATACTGGGTTGTGGACCCTATAGATGCATCCTGGCTGGGCCTCGTGCCCGTCATCCCCCCAGCCCCAGCACAAAAGCTTAATTGCAATTAAAAATCATTTGCAAGGCCAGATTGGTCCCATCCAGTCCTTCCTTCTAGCTCATTCCTGGTCCCATGCAGGCATTTCTCCGGAGCAGGTGTGATATGGGAGAGCGGCATTCCCAAACTGGCCTGCACATGGGGTGGGAGTGGGGAGGTTTCGCCATCCGCAGGGGCTCTGCTCCCCTCCCTGAATCACCATCCCGGCACATCTGGCAGGCAGATGTGGCCACGCGGCCGGGTTCTGCCTCCCAGATGGGGGACGGGTGGCAAAATCCCTGTATGGGATTCAAAAGCTATAATTTTTCCTTGGAAATTTGCATTTCCTGGCTTGTTGCATGCATTCCCCATCTCTGGGGGTGCTGTGAGATCCCTGCGCATGGCTGGGCTGTGTCGTGATGCTCTGGGGCTGGACCATCCCTTGTCCTTCACCTCCATCCCCTATCTGCATCCTAAATCCTGCTTCTGCATCCGATGTCCTGTTTCCCACCTCACATCCTATAACCCATACGTCTGTACCCTAAATCCTTCTTCCAATCCTAAATCCCAGTTCTGCATCCCATGTCCCATATCCGTATCCTGCCTCCTATGTCCTACATCCTGCATCCCAAATCCCACTTCTGCACCCCATGCCCTCTACCTGGTGTCCTTCATTTGCATCTTAAATCCCATTTCTCACATCACCTGTCCCATATCCCGCCTCTGCATCCTACATTCTGCTTCTGCATCCCACATTCTGCATCTGCATCCCAAATCCTACATCTGCCCTTTCATCCCGTGCCGTGTCCTGCACGCCACATCTGCACCCATGATCCCACTTCTGCAGCCCCTCTCCTGTGTCCCATGTCTGAGAACCTTCCTCCCGCATCCTAAATCCTCCATCCTGCATCCTAAATCCTCCACCCCACTTCTGCAGCCCCCAACTTATGTTCTGGGCCCATGTCCTGCATCCTCCATCTGGGAACCTGTATCCGCAGCCTAAATCCTCCACCCCACATCCTACATCAGCATCCTAAATCCTGGGGATTTTTCTCCCTAAATCCTCTGTCTGCAACCTGAATGCACCTGCAGCTTAACCCCAGCTTCTGCACCCCCTCTCCTGCACCCACACCCCAAACCTCCCACCCTGCATCCTGCCCCGACATCCTAAACCCTCCACCCTGCATCCCTCACCCTGCATCCCTCACCCACACCCACATCCCTCACCCTGCATCCCTCACCCCGCATCCCTCACCCACAGCCCACATCCCTCACCCCGCATCCCTCACTCTGCATCCCTCACCCGCATTGCTCACCCACATCCCACACCCCACATCCCTCACCTGCATCCCACATCCCCCACCCGCATCCCACATCCCTCACCCCGCATCCCTCACCTGCATCCCACACCCACATTGCTCACCCACACCCTGCATCCCTCACCTGCATCCCACATCCCCCACCCACATCCCACATCCCTCACCCCGCATCCCTCACCCACAGCCCACATCCCTCACCCCGCATCCCTCACTCTGCATCCCTCACCCGCATTGCTCACCCACATCCCACACCCCACATCCCTCACCTGCATCCCACACCCACATCGCTCACCCACACCCCGCATCCCTCACCTGCATCCCACATCCCCCACCCACATCCCACATCCCTCACCCCGCATCCCTCACCCACAGCCCACATCCCTCACCCCGCATCCCTCACTCTGCATCCCTCACCCGCATTGCTCACCCACATCCCACACCCCACATCCCTCACCTGCATCCCACATCCCCCACCCGCATCCCACATCCCTCACCCCGCATCCCTCACCTGCATCCCACACCCACATCGCTCACCCACACCCCGCATCCCTCACCTGCATCCCACATCCCCCACCCACATCCCACATTCCTCACCTCCCACACCCTGCATCGCACACCCCTCACCCTGCATCTCACATCCCTCACCTCATATCCCACATCCCTGACCCAGGATGCTACCAGGGGACCTGTGCCCACCGCAGCACCATGAATTTGGGATGGGGGGGGGGGGGGGGGCACCGCCGCCCCTGCCCATGCTGTTGTTTTCAGGCCTTTGGCACCCACTGGTGCCTCCCTGAGCGCCCTGTCCCAGCGGGGCCGCACAATGGGCACTTTCAGGGACCCCCGCTCCCTGCAGCCCCCTTTTTTACCAGCAGAGATTGGAAAATCAACCTTTTATCCCCCTCAAATTTACCCCCAAAAGCAGAAAATAATCCTCCACCCAGAGTGAAAAAAATAAATAAACCCGACCCCGTCGAAAAATTCAGGTGGAAAATAATTCCCGTGGGATAACCGAGCTGGGTTAACGGGTGAGATCAAGGTGGACCATGAGCAGCAAAGCATCACAGGGGGGAGATGTACCCCGTGACCCCCCAAAAATAACCCATTTAGGGTGGTAATAGGGGGGAAAATGTGTTCCTAAGGGGAGGCTTGGCCCTGGCAGCCTGCAGTGGGGTGACCCACACCTGCCACGAGCTGTGTCCAGCCTCGCATCCCTCCAAATCCCCATTCCCAAGGTATTCCTGCCCCTCTGATACAATATCCCCCTTCAAATATAAATTCCTGGGGGGAGTGAACCACAAAACTCTGTATTCAGCCTAATTATCCCCCCTCGGCTGCTATCTGTGATCTCCGGGACAATTAAAAGGGCTTAACAAGGTCGGAGGCGGCGTCTTCTGTCTTCCTGCTTCCCCCTCGCCCGCTGCCGGGGTCTCGCTCCCCAGCTGCAATATAAATATGCAATTAAAAAATCGCCGCTAATTGCTTCACCGAAGGGGAGTTCCCACCAAAGGAAAAAAAAAAAAAAAAAAAAAGCCACAATCAGGGAAAAGGAAATTAAAAAAAACACTAAAAAAGGGGGGAAACAAAAAAGCACTTTTCCCCCATAATTAAACACGGATGCAGCTTTGGGGAGGAATTATGGTGATGGCTGGGGTGGGGAGCTTTTTTTGGGGGGGGGGGGGGATGCTCTTTTTGTTGGGGGAGAAGGGGTTAATCCCCAGCTCTCCTCTCTCGCTCCAGCGCTAACAACCCCTGGCAGCTCTGGGCTCATTAGCCCTAGCGAAAAGCAATTAAGAGAGGTTGGAAAATGAGGGCAGCCACTGCCCTGAGACAGGGCACGAAGCCTGGGGGGGGGGGCAGTGGGGTCAGCCCCTAAACCTTGGCGGGGTGTAACAGGCCGGTTTAGGGATGCACGGCTTGGCAGAGAGCCCGGGGGGTGGGGGTGGGGATGGGGGATTTACGCTGGCTGAGCAATGCTGCGCCATCAGTAGGTTTCAGAGTGAACGAGCCCCACGCTCACTGAAACCCCCCTCAAAAATGGAATAAATAAATAAATAAAATATGCAGTACCGCATCCAAAACACCCCCCAAAATATGGAATCCAATGGGTTCTATCAGGGTGATGCAGGGCAGCCCCCCCGCCGCCCCGGGGATGATTTTTGGCCGCTAATTGCAAAATCTGAGGCCAAACGGTGCCGTGGGCAGGGGGCTGGGGGCTGGGCTGGACTGAACGGGGCCCATTGGGATAACGAGGCCAAATGTCGCCCCTTTTTGGGGTGAAAAGAAGCTGGGGAGGGGGGAACTGATCCCTAATTGCTATTTTTAAAAATTATTTAATGCCTTTTTAAATTGCTGCACTGTGGAGCACCCCAGGGCCCCCTCCAGTTTGCACTGTCCCCCCACCCCAGCAGCCTGGGTGCACCCGTCAGGCCAGCTGAGCACCCTCCGTTGGCCACAGCAGGATGGGACCCATTGCAACGCCCCCCCCCCCCGTCCCCCCCCTGCCCTTGCAGTAAGCGGCTTTGCTTCGTCCCCCCAGGGCTTTATTGAACCTTTAAAATCTGAGGCGCACGCGCGCGGTCGGTTGCCTTCGTGGCATTTGGGTGCTGCCGCAGGAGCCTCGCCGGGAGGAAGAGGAGGAGGAGGAGGAAGAGGAGGAGAGGGAGAAGGCAGGTGGGGTGCAAGGGGGCTCAGGTGGCAGGCAGCCAGACTTTCTGGGTGCTGACGATGTCGCTGAGCTTGCCCTTGATTTTTAGGAAATGCCTCTTGAACTCCAGGCCGTCGCCCTGTGCAGGGAGAGGAGGGGGTTTGCATCGACTCTGCACCCGTCTTGCACCGCTTTGCATCACCTTGCACCTGCTGTGCACTGCTTTGCACCCACCTTGCTCTCTTGCACCTGCTTGCATCACCTTGCGCTGCCTTGCACCTGCTGTGCATCATCCTGCACTGCTTCGCACCCCTTGTACATCAGCTTGCACCTGCTTTGCACCCACCCTCCACTCCTCACACCCACCCTGCACTGCCCTGCGCTAACTGGGTATGGCCTTGCACCCCCCCAGGCACCCCTGCTGCACCACCTTCACCCCACTGAGCACCCCCCTGCACCCCCCAGACACTGTCCTGTGTTCCTCTGCACCCACCGTGCACCCCCTCAGCACTGCCTTGCATCCCCAGTGCGCCGCCTGGCACCCATTTTGCATCTCCCTGCACCCACTGCAAACCCACCAGGTACTGCCTTGCACCCACCCAGCACCACCTTGCACCCACAGGACGCTGCTTTGCATCACCTCGCAGCTGCCCTGCACTCAGCGGGTGCTGCCCTGCAGCCATCTCGCACCACCCTGCACCCACCAGCACCACCCTGCACCCACCAGCACCACCTTGCACCCAGCCTTGCACCGTCCTGCCTCACTTTGCATGGTCCTGCATCCCCATGCATCAGCTTGCAAGACCCTGCGCCACCCTGCACCCACTGTGCATCACCGCGTGCCCCCCCTGACCCCCCCCTCACCTTGGAGAGGCGAAAATCCACCAAAATCTTGCTCTCCATCTCCACCAGGTTCAACTTGAAGATGAGTTTGTTGTTCCTCCGGTCCGTGGTCGAGATGGTAACCTGCAAAACAGCAGCAAAGCGGGGGAGGTGGGGGGGGGCCCCAAATTATTCTCAGGTGTAACAACATGTGGGGGGGTCCTACCTCACCATTTTGCACCCTGATCCCTACCTGGTTCGTGCAGCTCTTCTTCCAGCCATACCCCATCTTCTCACAGACCTCTTTCAGGGCGCGGTAAGAGCCGTCAGCATCCAGTTTGGTGAAGAAACGCGTCATCCGCTTCACCAGACGCTGCCACGGGCTCTGCCGGCCCCCCCAAAACATTGCAAAAGTTACAAATCCCGCAAAGTTGCAAAGCTGCAGCCCCAGCTCCACCGGCCTTACGAAGGTAAATATTGCAAAGCTGCACCCCCTGATGGTAAACGCTGCGAGCTGCATCTCCCAGGTTGCAAAGTTGCATTAGAAATATTGCCCAGTTGCATCAGGAATATTGCAAAGTTGCATTAGGAATACTGCCAAATTGCATTAGGAATACTGCCAAATTGCATTAGAAATATTGCAAAGTTGCATCCCCAATACCATAAATACTGCAAAGTTGGACCCCAGTGTATAAATGCAAAGCTGCCCGCCAAACACCGCCGTACTGCATCCTGATGCCATAAATACCGCAACGCAGCACCCCAAAACCTGCCACATTTAAACCTGATATGACAAACGATGCAAAGTTGCACCCCCTGTACTGCCAAGCTGCACCTCAAGACAACAAAACCCGCAGAGCTGCACCCCAAACACGGCGAGGTGGCCGCCCAGCACCCCCAGTGCAGCACCTGGGAGGACCCCGGGGTGCCGAGGAGCTGGCTGTTAACCAGCATGTGCTCGGGGCAGGCGGGCTGGGAGAAGCTGATGCCCTGCACCAGTTTGTCAATGGTGGCTGCTCCGCTCTCCCAGAGCGCCCCGCCGGTGCCGGGCTCCGGCTGCGACGTGGAGTAGCTCGCCTTCTCCTCGCTGCAAGGCAAGGGGAGACAGGACATTAGGGATGCTCGTGCCAAGGGGAGGTCGCACCGAGGGGGAACAGGGAGGTATATGAGCGTGGAAATCACAGTGCTTTGGGATCTTGCAGGATTTTTTAAGACTGTGCACACGTGGTTTCCACCCCACCACCTCTTGGGAAAGCCCTGCAACGTGCAAAGAATTGCAAAGTGCAAAGCCCCGTGGTGTACAAAGCCCTTGCGCCATGCAAAGCCTTGCAGTGCGCAAAGTCCTGCAGCATGCGAAGCCCTGCAGCGTGCAAACCCCAGCGCCACACAAAGCCCTGCAATGTGCAACCCCCTGCAGCATGCAAAGCTCCGCAGCGTGCAAAGCCTTGCGATGTGCAGTCTTGCAGCATGCAAAGCCCCGGCATGCAAACCCCTGCAGCGTGCAAACCCCAGCGTCACACAAAGCCCTGTGGAGTCCAAAGCCTTGCAACGTGCAACCCCCTGCACCATGCAAAGCCCCACGGCGTGCAAAGCCTTGCAATGTGCAAAGCCCCGCAGCACACAAGCAGCGATGAGGCCACTTGTAGCAGCCAAGCGCGCGGAGGGGGATGCAGAGGGCACCGCAGGCTCACCCCAGAGCGCTCTTCACTGGCGAGAAATCCGTATCGGATCGGACGTGCTTGGAGAAGCCGCCGGGAGAATCGGACACCCCCCCTGAGGACACGCGAGCCCGCTTGACGCCTGTAGAGGGACGAGACACCCAATGACCCCGCCAAGATGTGGGGGGACGGGCACGCTCCCTGGCGGCCCCTTACCCTTTTTGAGGGGTTTGCTGTACCACCGGTCCTTCTTGATGTCAGGGATGGTGATCCGCGCCGTCGGGCATTCCGTCAGGATCTTGTGCAGCAAAGCTGGGGGAGACAGGGTGGGAAATGGGGACCACTGGTGCGGCACTGGGGGCCGCTGGGGGCCGGTTGCTTACCTAAGGGTGCTGAATCGATCTTCTTCCAAGGTGGGAGGTAAGTTTTCCTCTCCTTCCAGTCACTGTACTCCTGGCAGCTATCGCTGGGCTGGTCCCAGGGCAACTCTGCCAGAGGGAAAAACCTGCTGCCTTAGTGCCCCAGGGTGGGAAGGGGGAAATAATGGAAATGGAAATGGAAAGGAGGCAGCACAGCAAGGTTTGCACAGAGAGCTTTTACAAGGGGGAGTAATAAAGACTGGTTCTGCGTGATTTTAAAAGGGGGCAATGTGCAAAGGTATGCAGCACACAAAGGTGTTACGATGTGCGGAAGGTGTGCAACGTGCAAAGCCTTGCAGTGTACAAAGTCCCACAGCGCGCAAAGCCCTGCAGCATGCAAACACCCCACAGCGCGCAAACACCCTGCAGCATGCAAACACCCTGCAACGTGCACATGCCCAGCGGTGTGCACAAGCACACAACAGCACCGCCACCGTCTTCTGTGTCAGGCACCTCTGCTCTGAAGCAGGTGCTGCATCTCATGGATTCCCCCCATGCGTTCCATACCTCTCCTATGCATCCCATACACTCCCTTATGCATCTCGTACGTTCCCTTCCGCAGCTTACGTCCCTCTGTGCCTTCCATACATCCCCCTTAGCTATTTCATACACCCCTGCTATGCATGTCACACGTCCCCCTCCATGCACTCCATATCCCCTTATGCATCTCATACATTCCCCCTCTTACCTTTCACATGTCCCTCCCCCTATAATTTCCATACATTCCCCTTCTGCATCTCATACGCACACACCTCATACATCCCACCATGCACCTCATACAGGCCCCTTCCCCACCTCATACATCCCTCCGTGCATTCCACGCGCCTCCCCCTATGCATTCCATATGTACACCCCCTCTACATTTCATACGCACCCCCTCCACGGTGCAGACACATCCCCTCTGCACCCTCAAACGCCCTTTGGACACCCCACCTCCGCATCTCACGTACGTCCCTTGAGCACATCATACGTGTGTCCCCCCACCTTATGCATTCCATAGGTCCCCCTATAGGTTGCAGGCAGCCCACCTCCGGCCAGCATGGCTGTCAGCACCACGCCGCAAGCCCAGACGTCAACGGGCTCAGCCCTGAACTCGGGGCGCCGCAGCAGCTCGGGGGCCACGTAGGGCAGGGTGCCGCACATCTTGTTGAGCAGCCGCTCCCGGCCGTTGTGCTTGAAGACGGTGGCCAAGCCGAAATCGGAGATTTTCAGGTTATCTGGGCCCCAATTAAAATTAAAAAAAATCCAAAGAAAAAATTTCGAAGGCAATAGGGGACCGATAGGGATGCGTCGCCCTCCCCCCCCCACCTCGCTCATCCAGCAGCAGGTTCTCCGGCTTGAGGTCGCGGTGGGTGATGCCGATGCCGTGCAGGTAAACCTGGGGACAGAGAGAAGGGTCAGCGCCGCGTGGCACCGCCGCCGGCATCCCCCGCGTCCCCGCCGCGCTCACCACGCCGGCGATCAGCTGCTGGAAGAACCGCTGTGCCTCCGGCTCTGGCATCCCGATGTCCGGCTCTACAGGAGCGGAATAAGAAAAGGAAGAACAATTCTCAGCCTTTTAGGGATGAATTTTTTAAGGCGTCATGTTAGATAAAATCGAAGGCATTTGGAAGCGGGCGTACCGATGCGGTCGAAGAGCTCGCCGCCGCTGCAGTACTCCAGGAAGAGGTACTGCGTGGCGCCTTCCCGTCGGTGCCCGTAAAATTTGACGACGTTCTCGTGGTTGAGCATCTTGTTGATGCAGATTTCCTTCTTGATGTTCTCCGGGCAGTCGGCCGCTCGCTTCATGTCCACGATTTTGACGGCCACGGCTTCCTCGGTGCGGCGGTTGACGGCCAGCTGCACCCTGGGGCGCGCGGCAGGTCAGCGGGGGGGGGCGTGAAACGCTGCCGGGGGAGGCGGGTGGCGCAGGCAGCACGTGATGGGCAAGCAAGGAGCACACGAGGGGCACGCAGCAGCCAAGGAGCGGGCAAGCAGCGGCCACGGGGGGGGCACGCAGTGGGCAAGCAGTGGCCACACAAGGGACACACTGCAAGCCATGGGCATGCGATGGGCAAGCAGTGGGCAAGCAGTAGCCACAAAAGCGGCATGTAGCAAGCAGTGGGCATGCAGTGGGCAAGTGATGGGCAAGCAGTAGCCGCGTAAGGGGCACATAGTAAGCAGTGGGTAAGCGATGGGCAAGCAGTAGCCGCGTAAGGGGCACATAGTAAGCAGTGGGTAAGCGATGGGCAAGCAGTAGCCGCGTAAGGGGCACATAGTAAGCAGTGGGTAAGCGATGGGCAAGCAGTAGCCACATAAGGGGCACATAGTAAGCAGTGGGTAAGCGATGGGCAAGCAGTAGCCACATAAGGGGCACATAGTAAGCAGTGGGTAAGCGATGGGCAAGCAGTAGCCGCGTAAGGGGCACATAGTAAGCAGTGGGTAAGCGATGGGCAAGCAGTAGCCACATAAGGGGCACATAGTAAGCAGTGGGTAAGCGATGGGCAAGCAGTAGCCACATAAGGGGCACATAGTAAGCAGTGGGTAAGCGATGGGCAAGCAGTAGCCGCGTAAGGGGCACATAGTAAGCAGTGGGTAAGCGATGGGCAAGCAGTAGCCACATAAGGGGCACATAGTAAGCAGTGGGTAAGCGATTGGCAAGCAGTAGCCACATAAGGGGCACATAGTAAGCAGTGGGTAAGCGATGGGCAAGCAGTAGCCACATAAGGGGCACATAGTAAGCAGTGGGTAAGCGATGGGCAAGCAGTAGCCACATAAGGGGCACATAGTAAGCAGTGGGTAAGCGATGGGCAAGCAGTAGCCACATAAGGGGCACATAGTAAGCAGTGGGTAAGCGATGGGCAAGCAGTAGCCACATAAGGGGCACATAGTAAGCAGTGGGTAAGCGATGGGCAAGCAGTAGCCACATAAGGGGCACATAGTAAGCAGTGGGTAAGCGATGGGCAAGCAGTAGCCACATAAGGGGCACATAGTAAGCAGTGGGTAAGCGATGGGCAAGCAGTAGCCACATAAGGGGCACATAGTAAGCAGTGGGTAAGCGATGGGCAAGCAGTAGCCACATAAGGGGCACATAGTAAGCAGTGGGTAAGCGATGGGCAAGCAGTAGCCACATAAGGGGCACATAGTAAGCAGTGGGTAAGCGATGGGCAAGCAGTAGCCACATAAGGGGCACATAGTAAGCAATGGGTAAGCAATGGGCAAGCAGTAGCCACATAAGGGGCACATAGTAAGCAGTGGGTAAGCGATGGGCAAGCAGTAGCCACATAAGGGGCACATAGTAAGCAGTGGGTAAGCGATGGGCAAGCAGTAGCCACATAAGGGGCACAGAGCAAGCAGTGGGCAAGCAGTGGGTGTGTGATGGCCAAGCAGCGGGCACACAAGGGGTGTACAACAGCCAAGCAGTGGGCGAACAGTAACCACACAGGGGGCACAGCGCAATTAGTGGGCAAGCGGTGGCCACAAAAGGGCCACAGAGCAAGCAGTGGGCATGCGAGGGCCAAGCAGTGGGCACACAAGGTGCGTGCAAGAGCCAAGCAGTGGGCAAACAGTGGGCACACAAGGGACGCAGAGCAAGCAGCGGGCACACAAGGGGCGCAGAGCAAGCAGCGGGCACACAAGGGGCACAGAGCAAGCAGCGGGCACACAAGGGGCAGAGCAAGCAGCGGGCACACAAGGGGCGCAGAGCAAGCAGTGGGCACACAAGGGGCAGAGCAAGCAGCGGGCACACAAGGGGCAGAGCAAGCAGCGGGCACACAAGGGGGGCAGAGCAAGCAGCGGGCACACAAGGGGCAGAGCAAGCAGCGGGCACACAAGGGACGCAGAGCAAGCAGCGGGCACACAAGGGGCAGAGCAAGCAGCGGGCACACAAGGGGCACAGAGCAAGCAGCGGGCACACAAGGGGCACAGAGCAAGCAGCGGGCACACAAGGGACGCAGAGCAAGCAGCGGGCACACAAGGGGCAGGGCAAGCAGCGGGCACACAAGGGGCACAGAGCAAGCAGCGGGCACACAAGGGGCACAGAGCAAGCAGCGGGCACACAAGGGACGCAGAGCAAGCAGCGGGCACACAAGGGGCACAGAGCAAGCAGCGGGCACACAAGGGACGCAGAGCAAGCAGCGGGCACACAAGGGGCAGGGCAAGCAGCGGGCACACAAGGGGCACAGAGCAAGCAGCGGGCACACAAGGGGCACAGAGCAAGCAGCGGGCACACAAGGGGCAGAGCAAGCAGCGGGCACACAAGGGGCACAGAGCAAGCAGCGGGCACACAAGGGGCAGAGCAAGCAGCGGGCACACAAGGGACGCAGAGCAAGCAGCGGGCACACAAGGGGCAGAGCAAGCAGCGGGCACACAAGGGGCACAGAGCAAGCAGCGGGCACACAAGGGGCAGAGCAAGCAGCGGGCACACAAGGGGCACAGAGCAAGCAGCGGGCACACAAGGGACGCAGAGCAAGCAGCGGGCACACAAGGGGCAGAGCAAGCAGCGGGCACACAAGGGACGCAGAGCAAGCAGCGGGCACACAAGGGGCAGAGCAAGCAGCGGGCACACAAGGGGCACAGAGCAAGCAGCGGGCACACAAGGGACGCAGAGCAAGCAGCGGGCACACAAGGGGCACAGAGCAAGCAGCGGGCACACAAGGGGCAGGGCAAGCAGCGGGCACACAAGGGGCAGGGCAAGCAGCGGGCACACAAGGGGCACAGAGCAAGCAGCGGGCACACAAGGGGCACAGAGCAAGCAGCGGGCACACAAGGGGCACAGAGCAAGCAGCGGGCACACAAGGGGCAGAGCAAGCAGCGGGCACACAAGGGACGCAGAGCAAGCAGCGGGCACACAAGGGGCAGGGCAAGCAGCGGGCACACAAGGGACGCAGAGCAAGCAGCGGGCACACAAGGGACGCAGAGCAAGCAGTGGGCACACAGCGGGCACACGCAGGGCGCGCAACGGGCAAGCAGTGGCCACGCAGCGCCTGCCCACGGGGCACGTAACAGCCGAGCAGCGGCCACGCAACGGGCCCACGAGCGGCCAGCAGTAGCCACGCAGCGGGTGCGGGGCGGGCAGGCGGCGGTGGGCGTGCAAGGGGCGTGCAAGAGCCGTGCAGGGGGCGCGCCCCGGCAGGGTACACCCCCCCCCCCCCCCCGCCTGCCCCCCCCCCCCCCTCACTCACTCCCCGTAGGCGCCTTCCCCCAGCGTCTGCACCAGGTCCCAGTCCTCCACGAACGGCACCGCCATCCCCGGCCCCGCTCCCGCCGCGCTGCCCGTTCCCGCCGGCGCCACCGCGCCCCGCCCCGTCCTGCGCGCGCAGCCCGCCCGGCCCCGCCCCCCCGCTAGCCCCCGCCCCCCTCCCGCAGTCCCTCTTTCCCCTTCAAATTAATTAAAAGCAGCAAAACTTCCCCACCAAACCCGTTCTCCACACCCCGTTCTGGCAAGGGGGAAAAACCGGTGCAGAATTAGGGGGGAAAAAATCCTCACCACACCCGTTTCTTTTAATTCTTTTTTTTTTTTTTTAATTATTATTATCATTTGTGATTCGCCCGTTAATCAACCCCCAGTTGAAGCCGTTACTTCTCATTTGGCGACTGCTCCATGTGTATATAAAAATCACCCCCCGGCAGGCAAGGACGGGCAGGGACGTCTCGCTGCTGCCTGCGCTTACAAATGGTATAAAACAAAAATAAACACCCCCCCCCCCCCCCCCAAACAAATCCAAAACAAATAAAAAAAAACCCAAAATATTTCTGCTTCACAGGCAAAGGCAAGGTCAGTGCGGTGCGCGGCGCAGCCGGCGGCAGCTCCTCTACGTTCTCGACAAGCCACGGTTATCCAAATCTTTCACCTGGGCAGCAAAAAAAAAAGGTGAAGTTTATTGGGTTTTCCCCAAATTTGGGGGGTTTCGGCTCGTTCCGCAGCCATACCTTGTATATTCGGACCAGCCAGTGCTCTGTGGTGTACGCCTCCTCCAGCACGTCCAGCTCAAAGTCCTTGTTGCCGATTTCGGCGTTCCTCACCCGGTCGTAGCCCGGCGGTCGTTCTAGGAGAGGGCAAAGTACAGGCAGCGCCGCCACATCGTGCCCCGGAGATGCTGGGGGCAGTGTGGGGCGCCCCAAAAGCGGTGTCACCCCCAGGGGGGTGGTTTTGGGGACTTACTGGCCTCAGTGTAGACCTGACCGAAGCGATAGTAGCACATCTTGTACATGAGGCAGTTGAGGAGCACCGGGGAGCCCTCGCGGTCGACCCGAAACTCCCCCGTGGGGGTGTAGTAGTCGTGCTCCTTGATGTGGCGCCCCGTGTCTGTGCTGCCCCCGATCCGCACCATCCACAGGAACTTGTTGATATCTGAAAGGTGGACAGCAGAGAGTTGGAGTGAACAGAGCAAGGAGCTGAGTTGCGTCAGGGGAAAACAGTGTGGAGAGGCGCTCGGGGAGAGCCATTAACAGTACGTGCAGTTCCAGAGGAACATTTTGGTGCTGTTTCCACTTTGCAGCCTCAGCTGAAGGTGGGACGTTGCTCCTCTACAAGCTGTTTTGGGGAAGTCTGTGCCATCAGTGCCCCCAGCCGGGTCCAACCCAGCCTGGAGTGAGACCTTACCGTCAGATGAGTAGCCGGTGAGGCCTCCGAAGATCACCAGCACGTAGCTGACGTCCAGCTCCCTCATGATCTCGTAGGCTTTCTCCTCCGTCGATGCCATCGCCTGGAGCAGAGGCCGAGTCAGTCACGCCATGTGGTGCCCCGAAAAGGCAGGGCAAGGCAGCGGGTGAGGGAAGGACCTACCTGACCGACACGGGAGATGTGCGTGTTGTTCCAGGTGTTGTTGTCCACCAAGATGGTCCGGTTGGCCATGGCGGTTATCTGGTACCCGTAGTCCCACCAGGACATCACCTTTGCATCCTACATCCAAACACCAGACGCGCCGTCAGCACCTCAGCAGACGATGTTGGTCCCCGCTGCCCCAATTACCTCCGTTTACCTCCGGCGTGTTGTGACGCAGCCAGTAATAAGCTTCTCTGAAGTCATCAAAGATGATTCTGCTGCCATCCCCACCCCGGGCGGACAGAACGATGGAGGGTGAGGAGTATGCCTCGCTGGTCACCCAGGTGGAATGGAAGGTGTAGGTGATCAGGAAGAAAGCCATGACCAGGATCATGCCACTGGCAACCTGAGGGAACACATCAGGCTCAACGCTGGAGGGAAGAGGCTGTCAGCCTTGTCCCCACCAGAACTAGGTGTCTTCTCCCCCATCCCAAGCCGACCCAACACTCACTTCATTTTTGATGGGGTAGGTGGAATCTTGTTGTTTTTTGCTCTTCTTGTCTGGCCGGCTGATATCCAGGTTCTTCATGTAGGTGGACAACACCTGGGAAACCCCGATGCCGGACAGGATGCACATCACTGGGGCCAGCACCAGCATAAGACGCACCTATGGGCAAGACCAGGACTGTCAGTGCCTCTCGAAGAAATCCAGGCAGAAATCCCAGAGAAGAGTGAAATTAAATGCCATCCCCAACTCAGCACCTCAAATTCAGCAGAAGCATCAGCCTCAAGACAAACCAGTTGCAGATTTTTCCAGCGGGCGCAGACTGGGAGCTGCCACCACCTCAGATGCCCCTGAGGGAAGTTCTCTGCAGACCCCAGAATCAGCCAAGGTGCAGCAGTGACCTCAATTTAACACCCTCAGGCAATCTTAGGTGGAGCCAAGACTCAGTAGACACCTCCGCACCAGAAATCAACCCGCATTTAGGGCTCGGGCTAGAGCAAGAGTGGAAACAGGCTCATAAGCAGCCGTTGGTTGTCAGCCCTGACTTGGTTACCTGGAGAATTTGGGTTTGCAACTCAGCTGCAGGACACCAGGGAGACAGACTCGGCAGCGGTAGCCGCATGGCAGCGAGAAACACCCAAACCAGTAAATTTTGCAACACCACGTTCCCTCACTGCACAGAGGGGCTAATAAACCAGTTGTAAGGAAGGAAGAAAACCCCTCATGCACATTTCAGCTGGCTCACACTCGAAGAACCACCATCACCAAGTTCAGGAAAATAAATTAAATTAACTTCGTTAAGATGACTTAGTCATCAGGCTTGAGCCCAGCAGCCAGCGGCCCTCACCATCACAGCAGAGAAGTACATGCTGGTCACGCCGTACATGATGATGAAAATGCGGGCGTCCGAGAGGTTACTGAAGCAGTAATACAGACCGACTGCGGAGGGAAAAAGAGAAACGGGTCAGGTTCACCTTCGCAATCCATTGCCCGATATAAAAAACAGTCAGCAGAGGCACGGAGCGCTCCATCACAGACTCAGCACCGCAAGGAGAGGGGAGACTGCGGTCGTGGCTGGCAGGATAAAACCCCCCTAGTGTCGTCCAGTTATTTAATAAATCAGGGTCTGACAACATCTGCGCTGGGCTCACCCGGGAACATGAAAACGAGGAGCTGGAGGTCAAAGTAATAGGAGGACCAAGTGGTGGGCTGGTGCTCGGAGACGGAGGCGATGATGGGGATGTTGTTCTTTGCATAAGAAGGATCCAGCAGGGAGTAGAAACGCCCTGTCCATGGGGAGATTTTCCCTAGGAAATAGGAGGAAAAAAAGAAAAATCATATCCAGTTTCATTAGAGAGTAACCAGCAATGCTGATACGTTCTCTCACATGGGAAGCACCTGCAAGGCTGAAGGAGCTATCCTGGACCTCATTTAACACCTCTATTGCTCAAAACTGCCACTTTAGAAAGGAAATAAAGTGCAATTTTACCCTAAAAAGACTTCTCCCCCACCCACCCTATATTTTTAGCATCTCTTCGCTACTACAGATTGACATTCAGTTTCTGAAGCAGCTCAGTGTCCCCTGTGTGTGCTGAGTCACAGCAGGTTCCTCTGCATCCCGTATCACACGGAGCCCAGACCTTACAGCTGCTGCTTCAATATTTTCTGGCTAACGCACATATCAGAGCAGGTCCCAGCCTCCCCCGCAGAGGGGAGAACGCGGAATTAGGATTGACAAATTACGTGCTCCTCAAAGCAACGAAAGGGGGCAATGCCGGCGGTGAAACGTTCTCATCATGGCCACGATCTCGGGCTACCTGTCAGCATAAGCACAGCCCCGATGGTGAGGAGGACAAAGCCAACCAGGGAAATGACGCTCCTGAACAGGATTTCGAATTGCTGCGGGTTCAGCTTGCTCCGAAGGTAGTCTACGAAGGCGTGGATCTGACACAAGCCAAAGACTCCCAGGGCAGCCATGTGCTCCGAGGAGAGGACAGGCTGCAAGCAGGGGAGAGGGCGGTCAGGGAACAGGGTCCTGTTGTACCCGATACCGACTTTTTTTACAAATCACTTTGCAGCAAAACCACTGCCAAAGCTGCAGGAAACTGCTCCCTCCCCGCGGACAGCACAGCTGGCGTGAGTCACTTTCTTACATCAGCTTTGGTTCCCAGATAGGAATCCACGTGGGAAATCAACCCGATTCTCTTCAAAACGTGAGCTAAGCGGGTGTTTTTCCTGCTATACCAAGACACACGCTGGCATGAGCGTTTCCTTCACTGAAAACAAGTATTTTCATGAAAGGCAACCGGTGCCATGAAGGTTATTAGTGGCTTTTACAGTCATCCAGCACCTCCAAAAGCCAGTCTCACCAGAGGCTGCAAGGAATCAGCGTGACAGGAGCTAGAACTAGAAGGCAGCACCCACTTATCAAGAGAAGAAACCAGGTGCCCACTCGCTACTCTGTTATAACCCACTAAACGACTGTCCTTGAGTCTGCGTATCATTCTGGTCCCCACCTGGAAGCCAACAAAGGAGATCTGCATCGAGAGGATGGTTCCCAAGCAGTAGACCGTGCAATAGGCTACATAGATCCTGTGGGAGAAGCGTCCGGTCAGCATCAGCACAAGGACATGCAAGGGGATGAGGTTAATCAGAAAGACGTAGCCACCCCACGAGGAGACCTGCCAAAAGAGAAAACAAACAAATAACCCACAAGTTCCAGGACTGAACAGGTTGCACAGCAAAGGTCAAACGCGGCAGGTTTGGTTTGCCTGGGATCACGTGCAGGATTTTCACCCAGTGGTAATGCCCGCTGAGATCTGCTCCCTCTAAGGGCACCCTCAACAGTCACGGCTGCCAGAAGCCCGGATTTTTCAATGCTATTAATAAAAACTCACACAAAACCCCGTTGGTTTTGGTTAAGTGGAAATGACCGAAGAAAACACCCATTCTATTTTCATGCCAAACCCTTGGTGGAGCTTCTAGCTCCAACCAGGACGCAGGGACAGCATGCCATGTATTTTTGTCACCATATCCAGAGTGGTCCTTGGAGTCAGAAACACCTCTGCACCGGACGAAGGAACACTTACCATGTAGAAATAGGCGAGAGCACACATGGCTGCCCAATAGATGGAGCCCGTTTTGACGGCTTTGATCCACATGTAGTAAGTTAACAGCATGCAGAATATGGCGATACCTGGGTGGAAGGACACAGAAAGTTCAAAGCAAGCTCACACCAGCCCTGAATATCATCTCTAGGGCACACCAGAGCACTCAGTTGCAATAAAAATATGTATCTATAAATGCTTTTGCTGTTCATCAGATGTTCTATCCTTGTACAAAGAGCCAGCTGTGGGAAAAGGGTTTTGTATCCGATTTCTAGACTGAAACACTGTGATGTATCTTACTGTAGATAACAGCTCACGTGGCTTCTCCTAGCCACACCAGCTAGCCTTTCTGGACACAGACTACTTCCATGGCCCCCAAAAGCCCAGCTACACCAGAGGAACTTGGATCGTCTTCTGCTCTAGGCACTGAACACAAGATTGCTGCCTTTGCCAGCCCCAAAGTCACTGCCAAAACAGATATAAAAGCACAAGGGGAACCATGCAGCAACTGCAACCCCAAGCAGAGTTTGTGGAGGTGGCAAACCCCTTTTTGATTTGCGAACAAGGATGCTGAAGGAATGGGGTACGCTCGCTGCCGAGCTGGGGTAGGCTCCCTCTTCTCAAATGCGTGGCTGAGAAGAACCACTGATCTCCGAGCAGCTGGGTTAATAAACCGTGTGGACCTGGCAGGGCTCACTGGGAGAGGACAGTTCCTCTATCATGCCCTACAGCATGTTGACCAGCGTTTTCCAGTACCAAAGAGTCCATAAAGGTTTCCCTGCTCCGAGTGTCACAAACTCACCTTCGTTATCATAGGAGCCGGCAACAGAACGAGAGATGTACCCAGGCACGACTGCAATCATGGCAGCAGCAAGGAGTCCTGCCCCTGCATCCTGGGGAAAAAAGAACACAGCCAGAGGGTGGAAAAAGCCATCTGTTTTTAGGGCTTTTGTTATCATGCTATACTATGCACAGATATGCCTCAAAGGAATACAAATTGAGCACTGAAATGAAATTTTAAAACAGATCTCCGGTTTCCCTGGAGTTCTGGGTTTTGACCAGCACGGTGGTCATCTTCAAATCTCCGACACAGCTGCGAGCTGCCTTTCCAAACGCCAAACAGCCCCTGCTCCTCTGTAAAGCAAAAGTGTGCGAGGTACGCCCCGATCGCCCCCTTACCTTGAGCTCTTTGGTGAGGTGGTAAGTCACGATGGTGGTGAAAGAGGAGAAGAGTGGAGCCAGAAACACACAGACATTTCGGATGTCGATGGTGATGTGAAAGAAGTGCAGCACGTGGTAAATCGCTGCTGATGTGATCATCAGGCCTGCGGGACAGAAACACCATTGCTACTGGGGTGCTCATGCTCTGCTTGCAGCACCAGGGGTCGTCAGCTTGCAGTTAACAGCAGAGCAGCCAAAAGACTTGCCAGAAAGGAGCTGCTGCCTGGGATGCCTCAATGAAGGGCATCCCCCACGCTCCCCCTCCTCTCCCAGCTGGCACTCCGTGGGCACTACCCGCCCCTCTCCCCATTTTCCCTGGCGTGAAGCGCATTTCAGCTCAGCAGAAGCCTGACAAGCTTACCTGGATAAATGGTCCCACCAATAATCCTGCCCAAGGGGTACCATGCTCGGTCGTCAAACCAGTTGTGGAATTTATAGAAGCCCTCCTCTGCCAGAAAGCGGGTTGTACGGTAGTTAAAATACCTGTAACAGTGAAAAACATTAAACATCATCTCATCCAGACACAGAGGTACTGACTGCTCACCGGTCCTTGGGTGAGTCCCTTAACAAGCTACCAGGAAACGAGGCAGCTTTTGACAGGCAGTAAAGCACCAAATCATGTGCCCATCTGGATACCCTTTCTGATGTTTAGGGGTATAACAAGTGTTTAAAGGGCTGACCACGCATTCTCCACGCAGAGGGAACTAGTCTCATTTCCCTAGACTGCTGCGAAACTCAGCTGCGAAGGTCCATCCCCCCTCCTAGAGAGTTTAAAAGTGGATTTGCAACGGTTACATTCTCCCTTACACCTGACTGTATCAGCAACAAGCCTGGGACGCAGACACAAGTTGTACTAGGAGCCCTCCCTCCTGCTGTGCCCTGGCAGAGAATAACCACATCCCAGCAGAAAAGTGGTGGTGACCAATTACTTGGATCCAGGCTCTACGAAAATTCCCGAGAAGTGAATTTTGAGTCCAGAAGAGGGGAAACCTAGCTGTACTGAAAACTGCCCTCCAAATCCCTCATCCTCAGTGGGGACTAACTTGAGCCTGGCATACACCGCCCGAATTCTGTGTGCTCCAGAAGAAAAAAAACTCAGCAGGCCCCCTCGAAATGAGATGATGACACTTACGGGTCAAATTCATGGATGACACTTTCAAATCTTAAGACAGAAAAAAGCCTCGTGGAGAAAGCTGCAAACACAGAAAAAGGGCAGAGTGAATCTACAGCACTCAGTGAGCCAGAGTTCTGTCAGGTTTATCTGCTTCTTCGTTGGATTAAAATGATTTCTGTCTTATATGAGTCGTTGAGAAGATAAAGACGCAATTTTCAAAGGAAAAGGTACAGCAGGAATAAGATTGTTCACTTAAGATGTGTTTTAAAGACAGATGAGAGCTTCACAACCAGAGGAGGAGCAAAGGCAGCTCCATCCCATGGTCCCCCTTTGAAGACACCCACAAGGCCAGCGCAGCAGGACGTGGACTTACACAGCACAGCTGCCATCGACAAGATGAGGAGCTTGAGCAGAGTGTCTTGCTTCTCGTAGGACAGCCGGAGAAACCCTAACTTGGTCATTTTCACATCAAAGGCAGAGACTGAGGTTGCTTGAACACCTGAAAACAAACAGGGAAGACAATCACGAAGTGAGCCAGCTCACAGCCCCGTGCCTCTAAACATTTTGTGAAGGACCTTAAATACCCAGCTCCTGCCCAAGGAGGCTGTCACCCACCCTTCACCCCCGCACGACACTTTTGCTGATCCATGTCTCCCTTCCCCAGATCCCTTTGCCTTCCATCCTCACCTGATCAGCTGTCCCAATTCCAGCTGAGGTTTTTCTTTCTTTCAAGGAGACCAAAACTTCTTCAGGGCAAAGGACGTGTCCGTTTCTCTGCGTACAAAACAAAACCCAAGCGTAAGCTTTTAGCAAAACCACTAAGTTTTCCCTGGCTGGTCTCTGGACTTTAACCATCACACACACAAAAAAATCCACAGAGAACACAAGAAATTGGTGCTGTTTTCTCACATATAGGAGGTCCGAACAGCTCCTGGCTGCTCCCACCTTAAAGTATTTGTGTTCAACATATATATCCCATCGGTTTGCTAATGCAGACGAGCACAGCAAACGAGCTTTGCTTCTACCACCCAACCTGGCTGGTTAATTCCACCTCCCTGGGTGGAGGAAGAGCCAGTGAAATCCTGGTATTACACACCACGGAAGTGAAACTGCAGCCAGAGAATAACATCTTTCTACTCTCGAAAAGAGTCTGATTTCTTTAAAATGCTTCTTTACCCAATCAATCCGGGGGAAAAAACCTCCCACTGCTCCCTGCAAGTTCAGTCCCAGAACCAGTGGATAAATCCTCAGTTCACATCTCTGAGCGACACCACCAGCGAGGGCAGATTTGGACAGGCTGAGATTTAAAAATAAAATACAAACCGGGCCTGAAAAATTCTTTCTGTGACCTAGAAGTGATTCTGATTTGCACGTATTCATCACTAACTGATACAGAAATAACCCCGTGTTGTAATTATTTCCTGGTTCCCCCGGGGATAAGAGACAGCAGCTAATAACGATACAAGGCAGATACTTCTGAGGCACAAGCGGCTGTGCTGCTAGGGTACCACTGGCACCCCAATTTCCACAGCTCTGCCAGGTGACTCATGTGGTGTCACCCAGTAACACCACAGCTACGGGGGGAACCAGTAGCCCCCAGATACTGGACTAGGAAGGAGGGCAGACTGTCCCTGGGCTATGGACTACAGCCCCACTCTCGCCACCAGGCCCTCCAAGCTTGTCAGCATCCTACAGGACACTGTACCCCTCTCAGAGCCCCCCCCGTGCCGCACCCCACACCCCTGCACCCCATCACTCCACACCTCCAGGCAACCCCCAGCCCCGGGCATCCCCAGTCCCCCCACAGGCTCCTCACCCCACATGTCAGGGCACCCCAAACCCCCTCACCCCAGGGCCTGGGCACCCCCAGCCCCACAGCTCCCTCACCCCAGGGCCTGGGCACCCCATAACCCCACAGCTCCCTCACCCCAGGGCCTGGGCACCCCCCCGGCACAAGGCCCCCCGGGGCCGCGGCCCTCACCCGGGCGCCGCGTTCGGCCCCGCCGCCCCGGCCATCCGCCCCGCGCAGCCGCCCTTGCCCGCCGCCGCGGCCCGCCCCCGCCCCGCCCGCTCACCATTGGTCCACACCAACGCCACTCCAGAGATGGTGACGCTGATTGGCCAAGACGCGGAACACACAGCTGAAGGGAGGGCGCGGCATAGCGCGTACGGCACATTTCGATTGGCGGAGCGCGGGGCGGGCGGGGCTGGCGGAGAACGAGCCGTGACGTGTCCGTCCGGGCTTGGGGGCCTCCGGGGGGCGGGGCGGTACAGATCACGCGGGCGGAAGAGGAAGTGGGCCGGCCCGCCACGTGGGTGGTGCCACGTGGGCGGCGCCCGGGACAGGCGGCGGCAGCCCTTGGTACGGGGTCGCGGTGCAGGGACCCCCCGCCCGGCGTAACGACAGGGGCGGCGCAGGACGGCTGCGAGTCGTGATTTCTCCATTTAATGTTTCAGTGTGAAAATACTAGAGAAAAGTTCATAAACCGCGTCGTCGTCGTCGTCCACCCCACCCCCCCCCCCACCCCGAAAAAAACAACAACCAAAAACCCAGGAAAATAAACCAAAGGGATTTTTGTTTTAACATCACCCGGTTCCTTCCCTGCCCCTACAGAAACGTTGCATGCACAGGGGGGGAGAACGCTGTGCTTGAGCGCAATGGGAGCCCCCCCCCCAACCGCAGCTCCCCCGGGGGCAAACCGGGGGCACGGGGGGGGTCTCACCGTGCTGGCGGGGGGATGGCACGGCACCGGCGTACAAAAGAGTCCGCTATAAAACAAGTGCAGGGTGCGACCCGGCTCTTCGAAACTCACAAAGGTGTTAAAAATCCTGATTTGGTTGGGTTGTCCCTGTGTCCCCCCAAAAAAAATAATTAATTAGCAGAACCAACAGCAAGGCCTCGGGCGCTGGGTCCTGCCCGTCCCTGGGGAACGCTGCCAGGGGCCAAGGGGTGGCCCGTGTTGTCCCCCCCCAGAGTCTGGTGGCGGCTCAGTGCCCCGGAGCAGCCGCGTGTTTGGCGGGAGAGGGCTGGGGGGAGAGGAGGCGTTCGGCAGCGGAGGAGGAAGCACCGCTCAGGGCAGACTGAAGGTAAACGGTCTTGTGAAAGAGTCTGTTGCTGAGGAAAACCACCAAGGAGAAGAGACGGAGCTGGAAGTGGCTGGAAGGGAAGAGATCCCATCAGTTCCCGAAGCTGGAAAAGCCCTGAGATCCTGTCAGATCCCGAAGCTGGGAAAACCCTGGCACGGGGCTCTGGGGAAGGGGCACAGCGGGCTCAGAAGGGTGGTACTCACTAGGTTTTGCCGGGGGTCCTGGCTTCGTTGGCGCTGATGATGAAGAGAGGGAAAAGGATGGAGAAGAGGCAACCGCTGGGGGGGGGGAGGGGAGGAAGATAAAATAAAAATCAAAAGGCAGTTAGCGGGTTTGTGCGTGTCCTCAGGTCAGGAGGCAGATGGGGGCTGAGGTGCGGCCCTGCGGCTCACCTGATGATGTAGGAGGATTGCATTGCTGTGAGGAACGCGAGCGGCAAGCCGAAGCCAAAGTAATAGGGCCAGTTTCTCTCGATGTTGGATAACCGTTGGTGCATTTCGATTCCTGGCGAGAAGAAAATCCCGCAGAAATGAACCCATGGGGAGGAGAGCCCTTTGTTACCCTGCCTTCTGTACAAAACCTGAAGGAAAATCAGCCTCTGGCACCCAAATAGACGCTCCTGGATAGAAAACCCCCGCAAATGCCAGCAAACAGCCGCTGCGTGCCTCACCTTTGTTAAACCAGCGGTACTCGAAGCAGTAGAGCGAGTAGAGCAGCGACATGTGGAGGAGGCTGATCAGCTGGCCGATGATATCAATGGGGAAGAGGCTCACGATCATCCCCTGCAGATGAAAACAAAGAGCAGACAAGTGAGGGGTGCTCGGGATCTGCGGGAGAACATCGCCCAGGAGCAAGGTGTGGGACTCCAATCTCACCTGGATGAGGAACAGCGCCTGCAACAGGAGGTTAAACAACATGTCGGCGATGATTTTACTGACGCTGGGAAAGGGATGAGGCTTTCTGCCGGAAACCTCAAACGCTAGATCTGCAATGTCCTGCACAAGAGAAAAAAGGGGCTCAAGGGAAATGAAATTCCAAAGAGAACGAGGGTTTCAGAGAAATGAAATCCAAAAGCAGCTGGGGCTGTGTTACTGAGCTGCTTTCTCCCACCAGGAACAACCCCAGATTTTTGGGATGGCATTTCCCCTCGTGCCGAAACACCACCCCCCGGTACTGCTGATCAGGCCCTAAGGAGGGAAGCCCCCCCACCATTCATCCATGAGATGTGTGGCCCGGGCTCCCATTGCCTACCTGAAACCAGATGGCATTGACAACCTTGCTGAGCACGAAGAGGGGCAGGACCCAGAGGGCGCTGAAAATGGAGGTGAGGATGAACTCCAGCCAGGACCAGACATCGCCGTGCAAGGAAGGGTCACCTTCGAGACACGGACAGGGAGAAACACGTGAGGAACCTCCTCATTTCACATCACAGGTGCTCCTCTGCACCACGGGGAGCTTCTGAGCGTAGCACTGGAGGACAGGAGAAACCTCCGACCCCAACCTTTGCTCTTTAAAAGCATTTCCACCACTTGCAAAAATGCACCAACAGCGGTGGGTTACCAGTTGTAAAACCAACAGATCCCCAACACGCACAGACCATTAGCAGGGTTATCCACCTCCCGGATTTTCTACTAAGCAATTATTGATGGCTATGATTAGCACAGGGAGGAAGAGAAAGCACAAGGAGACAGTGGGGCGAGGAACAGCTCAACAAGACAAACCGTTGGCAGTTTGTGGCAGGTGTCAGGACCCCCCCGCACCCAATCCACGAGCTGCTCAGCGTCTCGTAACGCACCAAAAGGAAAGGGACTTACCGATGATCTGTGCCGTGACTGACTGAAGAACAGGTATAAATACGCGGTAGAACAAGAAGAGACTAAGCTACAGGGGAAAAAAAAAACAACGAGGGTTGTCAGTGAGGTGTTGCACAGTGATTTCTCATGCTTCTGTAACCACTGGTCTGAAGGCAGACCCTCTGCCTGCTCCCTCAGGCAGCGGTCCCTAAATACAGAGGGCCGAGGATCTCTACTTAAATACAGACGAGATCTACAACTGAGCACTTTCCTTTTAGCATTTCCATGCCAATTCCTCGTACCCTGCCATAGGCTAATGGGAAAATGAAGCTGGTGATTTATTAGGCTGCAAAGCGTCTGCTCCATGAGGGATGAGCCTCATGAAACAGCCGTGGTAAGGTCAGAGATGAGAAAATGTCTTTAAGATATCAATATTTAATTCCATAAAACAATATCCCAGACTGCAACAGAGCAGGAGTTGAAATATTCGGGTGAAGAGTGGTCTCAAAGGCTGGGAAAAGCAGCTCGGGTTTAACGTGCAGGTCTCCCAAGTGAACCTACAGTCCTATGTCCCTTAAAATACAGCACCTGGGGCTGGGAACTTTGTGGCTCCTATCAATTCCCACAGCTGAGCTGCCAGCTCACCACTGACAGCGTTCAAGGGTACAAAGATGTGGCTTTTCACATGTTTTTTAACAGAGAAAATAAAAATATCTGCTTACCCAGAATACACCTCCGTTCCAGGCACAACACTGAAATATCCGGCTCACTATCCGGGGTTCACTGCAGAGCAACAGGAGAGATGGATGAGAGGTGTTAAGGTCCTGGCGCCCAGACAAATGTCCCCCAGCAAGTGACAACAGCTTCTGGTGCATGTTTTGGACACCTTACAAATGTCGCAGATCACCAGCTCCACACCAGTGATGCACCTGATTTTATCTGAACAGGGGGATCCGGGAAGGAATCCCTGCACCGACTTGCGCCACATTTTGGCCAGCGCATAGGCTCTAGAAGATTTACATCAGGGAGGCTCTTTCAACCTTTATTAATTTCCTGTATCTGCACTGAAATGGAATCAAAGCAAAACTTTCTTCCAGATTTTTAAGCATTTATTAGAGATCTCCTCAAACTCTCGCTGCAATGAAATCAAGGCTTTTTGTTCTTGGAAGAGGCCGTTTCAGCTCTGGGAGGTTTTAGCTTCTCTCTCTTTGCAGCGTGTCCACGGACACACAAGAGAGCAGCTCTGTGGGGGGACTCTTAGCGCTTTCCCAGTCAGCTTCTGCTACCAAAGGGACTTTGCTACAAAGGTAAACCAGTAAAATACGACTGTTTAGTCCCTCCGAAATATGTATTTTTCCTCAAGGGCAGCCCACGTGCAAGGCTGCAGGAACCTCTGGGGAGGACTGGGATCATGGGAGGCAGGAGATTTTTTCTGTCATCTTGAGATAAAGTCAGACTACCGCTGAGTTAAGTCAGAATAATTTGGAAATACATCTTGAAAGGCGTATTACCCACCAAATGTCACCGCGTGAAGTGCCAGCCCAACTGTAATTAGGGCACTGGAGAAACATCTCAGCGCGGTTTGGGAGTCAGACACAAGAACAGATGCTGTTTTGCTCCCACGTGGATATAATTCTGGCAGTTCCAGCCTTAGTGGATGCAACCGCTATAGATGGCTGCGGAAGACAGCAAGGCTGGGAAAAAAGATACTTGATCTGCCCCAGACGTGTCAATCAGATTTGAGCTGCTGGTTCTTCCCCGATCCCATGACTACCACCACCAGCAACCTTTGAGAGACAGCGCGAGTACACAGGAAGGAAAGAAACCCAGAAATCCACATTCTTTCAGCTTGTTACCTCCCTGCCTTCTATTATTATTTCAGACTAATTGAATACTCTTAATTGTCAAACAATGTAAAAGGTCTGACTTCTTATCTCACAGTAACAGTTCCAGTTTCATCACACAGAGTGCAAAAAAGGGTTTTCACGTCACATATTTCATACTTATCAGCTCTGTGCTTCAGCACAATCAGGTTTACGAACGATTTGCAAATGTACACCACAAGTTCTGCTTTCGCCGACACCTGGGTAATGGTTCTGACAAGTATTTTTACAGAGATCTTTGCAAGTGCAGACACCAACAATGGCCTTATTTCTTAAAGCCCGCTTACCTCAACTTCCCTTCTAGCCAGGCCACTGCAATACGACAGATACTTAGGAGAAAATACCAAAAAGCACCAGCACTGCCAAATCACTATGACTTGCAGAGGCTTTTGCAATTCATCGGGCTCTTCAAAGCTCTAGGCAGGCTTGCACTCTCTCCCTGCCCTCAACCGACCAAAAGAGAAATGAATTACCTGATCTATGACTCATCAGGCCCCATACTCACTTCTCTTGCTTCTTCTCTTCCATGTGAAACCTCCGCTGTGCGAGCGCGCTGTTTGCTCTCCTTCGCCTCTGCTCTTCCCTTTTCTGCTGGATCCGGGCATCCAGCTTAGAGATGGTACAGATGCCCCAGATGGAGTCCTTAATTCCCTGTAGACACAAGGAGAGGCTGTCACGCTCCACCTCGCAGAGAGAGGAGGAATGGGATGTGGCTGACCAAGGCCATCAAAACTCTCCTGGTTATCAAAAAGGGACTTAAACCAGCCTCACTCCCTGGTAAACAGGGAAAGCCAGAGCCCAGGTCAGGAGCAGGAACATCACCTATTTTCCATGGCCCAGTGACCTAAATCACCGCATGTTCCAGCATCTTTAAGAGCGGCAGTTGTTTTGTGGGTTTTTTTTTAAAGGTGTGATTTCTCATCCAACCTCCGCTATTTATAGTCCTGGCAAAAGACAAAGAGTCAGATCTCTCACAGCCCTTTTCTCCTGTCTGGCAGAAAGCCTTTCATCCCCTGCCAGCATTCCTAAAACCAATAAAATAGAATTATACAAAATACTCCGGATGTGCAAAGTCCTCACAGCCTGACTGTACATATAAGCTTGACACTTATTCCTGTACAAATAAAAGCATCTGCCCTCATGCCAGAAACATCCTCGCACCAGCCATGTCCATGCAAACCCACTAATAGGAAAGTGCCCAGAAGCCTTTGCCTTACTCCTTGTTTGAAAGATTTCTAGTGCCACCTCCTAGTACTCACCAGTGGTTATTTCCAGCTCCAGACGATAGCCTAACCATCTCTACCAAAATTTCACTTCAAAATAAAGACTGTTAGGGATGCTAGCGTGAGCCAGGACAGCATCACTACCCAGGTGACCCACGCAACCCAGTTTAGTATATGGAGGTTTTGGACCAAATTCTGATGCCAAACGCATGTCTGAAACAGCGGTGTGTGCTGCCGCTGCTACCTGACCAGGTGGGCATTAATTACACGGGCTGCTCTACCCACTGCTTTGCAGATGGTGCGAGAACATTGGACACAAGCCCTCTGCTTTAGATCATGGCCACACATCTTCAAGACCAAATCCAGCAAGTTTTTCAAAACAAGTTATTTCTGAAAATGAGTTATTTCTTAGTGTCACCTCGTGAGTGTTTTTAAGCCTGTATTTATATCAGGATGATACAAGACAGAGTGGGAGCACTGAGTTCACACAAGGCCTTATCACTGTGACACAACTGTGATGTTCACACGGGCTATATATTAACTTATCCCCAAAGGAAATCGTCACGGGTTCAGCAGCGCCCTGGATGAACATTGAGCCCTTTGCAAGACGCACTGCACAGCAGCGGCCAGCTCAGAAGGAAATTCTCCTAGAAAGCACTTGGGGAGCAATGCATCCCACACAGCCATGTCAAACCTCACCATCGCTGGTGAGTGGAAAGCTTGCCTACAGGTATTTCTGCTTTATAAAATCGACATCTTTGATTCACACGCACCTGGAGCCCCTTTTCCATCATTTTTTGTAATCCACCCTCAATGATATCAGAAGGCAGGTGCTCCTTGTGGAAGTCCCACCATCACCAAAGCAAACAAGAGCAGTTCCCACGACAGAGGACCTGAAACGCAAAGACTTACCCTGACAAGGTCATGAAGGAAGGTTTTCACGCTGTCTGCCATCTCGACTCCAGCATCACCTCTGGTTCCAAAACTATCAACTACAGGGAGAAGGGAAAAGCTGAACCCAAACCTCTCTCATCCTGGAGAGATGGGAAACAGATGGAGCCTGTGGAGAGAGAACACACAGGACCGTGGCAAGCATTAACAACACCAGGCTGAGGAGGGTAATTACAAGCTAGAATCACATCCCGGCAATTTTCAGCAAGCTTCCCTGCCCTCACTGGCTTCCCATCAGGCAACCATCCTTGAACACACGGCCAGATAAGAGACCCATCCTGTTAACTACACGGTATCTTGTCTTAACAAACTTGGGGTCTCATGAAGAGCAGAGCCAGTATTTCTACACAGCAGAACATCTCTCTGAACAAGGCGCTGTGCTGCTTGTTTGCGGAAGGGAGAAGCCGGCAGAGCCATCCCAGAGAGGTGTGAAAACATCTTTGCTAAATCCAGCGTTAATTTTAACACTTTACAGCCCCACGCCTCCTCTTCCTTGCATGGCAGGTAAGAAAACACCAGGTCTACAATTAAGAGCCTGACAAAATGACAGCTGCTCTTCAGCTGCCCTATTAGCTTTTGCCCAAAACAGTAATTACTCCAAACAGCCTTTTGCCAAAAACATGGCATTGAGTCTCCTGCTTCTTGTAAGGTGCTACAGAAACACAGACAGCGTGTGAATTAAGAAAAAAAATAAATCACCGGCTAACAAAACTCATGGAGCTTTTCCACCAGAATACAAACTGCTTGCTTCTCCTAGGCAGGAGCTACCAGCAGCTCTGGAGCAGGCTGCTATTGCAAGCCCTGACATGTCAGCGTTGCTATTGCTCTATAATGTGTGGCGCAGGACACAATTAAAAATAATTTAAAAAAAAAAAAGGTTTTTATTTTGGTTATTTTGGGACAAAGCCTGCCGTGGTTTGAACTGTGCTCCTGTGAAGCAGTGAATGACAGTTCGGATGGAAGTGCCAAAGCAGAACTGGCCTTCAGCTTAATTAACATCAAGTCAATAACAGGCACCACCTTCACCCTAAAAATGAAGCCTTCAGAAGCAGACACACTCAGCCCCACGCATGGCGTAGGAGTCTCTTTCATTTTAGCCAGGTGACTGAGGCATCTGAGGTATGGGTCACACTGGCAGAGCCGCGGCAGAAACAAAAGGCAGAAACGAGCGTTTTCTTTGTTCCAGGCAGCCTCGCCTCGGCACCCTTCGGGCTTGGAATCGAACGTGTTAAATACAGCGAGACCCAACTGCCGTACAGTCCCGGTTTCTACAGAAAGCCCTGCGTGATTTATTTTTACCCAGGGGCACCCCAGGCTCGGGGGTCACTGTGCAAAGGGGGGATCCCCATGGGTAGCCCAGGGTGGGGAGTGCAGGCCTGCCCCACGGTTACACCAGGGGCTGGGGCATCACCTCCCACCCCCCTGCTAATGTGGGGGACCCCCATGTTTCCCGTGGGAGGGTGGCAAACCCACCAGAGCTGCCACCGTGGTTACTGCAGGAGGGGGTGCGTGTGGTCTCTATGGTTTATGCAGGGGAGGGGGCACTATTTTATCTCAGGGCTGTTCCCAGTCTCCCCGGGAAGCGTGTGAGGGGGTTGGTGCTGGGGGGGGGGGCGGTGCTGGGGGGGGGCACCCGAGGCCCACAGTTACCTCAGGGCTGGCCGCAGGACCCAAAACTACCTCAGGGCTCCCCCCCCCAGGACCCCTCTGAACCCAGAATTACCTCAGGGTTCACCCCCCAGGACCCAAAATTACTTCAGGAGTGCCCCCCGGATCCCTTCAGAGCCAGAATTACCTGAGGAGTGCCCCCCCGGATCCCTTCAGAGCCAGAATTACCCGAGGAGTGCCCCCCCGGATCCCTTCAGAGCCAGAATTACTCGAGGAGTGCCCCCCGGATCCCTTCAGAGCCAGAATTACCTGAGGAATGCCCCCTCGGATCCCTTCGTACCCAGAATTACCTCAGTTACCCGCACCGAACCCAGAATTTCCTCAGGGTCGCCCTGCGGTTTTCCCGAGGCCCACAGGTACCTCAGGGCTGCCCCCGCGGTTCCCGGCGGTGACCCCCGCGATCTCCCCCCGGAGGACCCACAGGTACCTCGGGGCTGCCCCTCACCCCGGCCCCAAGGCCCTCTCGGGGCTGCTCCCCCCGGCCACCCCCGCTCACTCACCGGTGGCGGCGGGCCGGCAGCACGGCGCTGGGCCCAGCTCCCCGCGGCCCGGCCGCCCCGCCCCGCGCATGCGCCGCCGTCGCCCCGCGCAGCCGCGCGGCCCGCCCCGCCCCTCCCGTGCACCGCCCGCCGCGCCGCCAGGGGGCGCCAAATGGCCCGGGGATACTGGGGGGGAATGGGGCTACTGGAGGGGGAATGGGGATACTGGGGGGGTCTGGGGGAATACTGAGGGGTAATGGGGATACATGGGGTGTTCTGGGGAGATACTGGGGGCTAAATGGGGATACTGGGTTGGTACTGGGGGATACTGAGGGGGAATGGGGATACATGGGGTGTTCTGGGGAGATGCTGAGGGCTAAATGGGGATACTGGGGGGGGAATGAGGAGATACTGGGTTGGTACTGGGGGGATACTGAGGGGGAATGGGGACACATGGGGTGTTCTGGGGGTAAATGGGGATACTGGGGGGGGAATGGGGAGATACTGGGGGAAATGGGGGTACTGGGTTGGTTCTTGGGGGATACTAAGGGGGAATGAGGATACTGGGGTGGTTCTGGGGAGGCAATAGGAATACAAGCAGGGAATGGGGGCATACTGGGGGGGTTCTGGGGAGATACTGGGGGGAAATAGGGATACTGGGGGGTTCTGAGGAGATACTGGGGAGAAATGGGGATACTGGGCAGTTCTGGGGAGATACTGGGGATACTGAGGGGGAATGGGGATACTGGGGGGGCCATGGGGGTAATGGGGGCACCGAGGCTGGGGGTATGGGAGTGTAATGGGGGCACTGGGACTGGGGTGTAGCGTGGGGATGCTGCAGGGAGGCACCGGGGCCACTAGTACTGGGAGCACTGGTGTGGGCATCACAGCAGCTGCACCCAGCCCGTACTGGGCAGAGCTGGGGCTAACCAGCAGGGGGGTCTGCCAGCACAACTTGGGGTGCATCCCTGGCATGGGGAGGGGGGCAGGCACCCCCACTGACCCCCCCACCGGATCCATTCACCAACAATTTTATTTCAGCAGGGCACAACACCTCTCCCATACCAACCCCCGTGCCGGGGCTGGGGCTGTGCCTCAGTTTCCCCCCTCCCCATACCCCAGGGGTGCCCCCCCCCCATCAGACCACCCCGTGCTCCCGCAGCGGCTCCCCCCGCAGCAGCCTCCCGCAGCCCAGCCGCTGCAGGTCCAGGGTCTCGTACTCCCCCCTCAGCACCAACTCTGCCACGGCTCGGCCGGTGGCTGGGGCGTGCTGCAGCCCGTGTCCGCTGAAGCCGGCGGCTAAATAAAGATTTTCCAAGTTGGGGTGCGGCCCCAGCACCCCGTTATGGTCGAAGGTATTGTAGTCGTAGTAGCCCGCCCAAGACCCCCGCACGCGGAGGGATGTGAAGGCCGGGACCCGCCGAGCCAGCCGTGGCCAGATCTGCTCCTGGAAAAAATCGTGATCCACCGAGAGATCGCTCGGATCCGGCTCTTCCTCCTGGAAATATAGAAATCGGGGAGGATATTAAAAAAAAAAAAAAAAAAAAAGAAAAAAGATAGGTGTGGTGAATATTTATTAAATAAAAAAAAATTACTGATTTCCACTTATGAGAAAATCTCTATTTTAACTTTAATGGTGCTTGTCCTGAGCCCCCAGACAAGCAGGAGACCACCCACACAATAAATATCGCGTGTGGCTATGTCACGACAGTAACTCCACCACACTCGGGCATCTGGCCAACATCCCTGGTGCGTGCAAACCGTGTGAATCCTGGGCATAAACTTCAAACTTTGCACACACTCGGGGTGGCAAATATTTTTTGCGCTGAGTTGCAAGGCGGGCGAGCAGTGGGAGGGGGCAGAAGCCCCCACACAGGGATTTTCCCAGTTACCGAGACCCCCAGCACTGGCTACAATGGGAATGTTATTAAGGTGGGAATCGGTGCTGCATTGGCCTTAATCACTTTGCAGGAATGATTCCGTGCATCGCTGCTACTGGGTTTTTATCATATTGTGCGTAATCACCGGCACCATTCCCTCTTCTCACATCACACGCTATTTTCCTTTCTTATATTATAATACAATAAACTGCATTTCTTCTTATATTTGATTGGGAATTCATTTTTGCTTGATATCCAGACAATCAGCAAAACGGGGGGGGGGGTGTGTGTGTGTGTGAAATACAGGCAGGCTCACCTCGGGTGGGCTCATGCCGCCCAGGTAGTTGCCAGCTATTCCGTCACGGCGAAAATAAGCCCCTGACGTGTCGATGAGGAAGGGGCAGGAGAAGCCGGGGCCATTAGGGCAGTGCCAGGTGTACACGTACCTGTCAGGATGGAGGGTGCTCCCCTCCAAAAAAAAAAAATAGAGGTGAGGGATTCAGGCTGCCCCCCACCCCTCAAGATTGGGGTGTAGGGGCTGAGATGTCTCTGTTTCCCCCCTAAAAAAATAGCATTGAGGAGTTCACACCACCCCCTGCCAGACCGGAGGGGTGGGGTGGGGGGGGTCCCAGGATGTGTTGTGTCCCCACCCCTCAAAAAAATAGAATCAAGGGGTTCACATCACCCCCTGACAGACTGGAAGGTGTCAAGATGTATGCCCTCACCCCCCCACAAAAAAAAAAAAGCACCAAGAGGCTTCATCCCCCCTGAAGATGGAGGGGTAGGAGTGCCAGGATGTGCTGCCCCCCACCACTACCCCCCCACCAAAAGAAAGGACTGAGGGGCTAACCCATGACAGAGGGGCAGTGGGTGCTGAGATGTCCCCCTACCTATGATTGCCCCCCCCAAACAGCACCAAAGGGTGCGTGGCCCCCCTTGGAAAAAAAGAGGTGGTGGGTGCTGGGATACATGCCCCCACTGTGACCCACAAAAAAGCATCAAGGGGTTCGTCCACAACAGCGGGGTGATGCCAGGATGTGCTCCCTCCCATGAACCCCCACAAATATCTGCCCCCCTCCCACCTCTTCCTGGGCTTGATGGGCAGGGGGCACCCACGCAGCTCCATCGGTAGCCCGGCCATCTCCAGCAGCTCCGCAGCCCAGGCACCAGCGGCGTTGACCACGATGGCGCAGGAGACTGGCTGGTACTCCAAGCTGTCCGGCATGTGGATCTGGGGGGGGGGGGGGGGCAACACATGAATTGGGGGGGGTGGGGGGTGTCACAGACACACATGGGGACCTCCCTGCATGGGGCGAGACACCCACACACACTCACATGGACATATTTGATACGTGCTGTCGGTGTTGCTGGCACCACTGGTACCCTGTTCTCATTCGAGATGACGAACCCTGGAGGTTTTAGGGGGTGCTGAGACAGGGGGGTGGGTCCCTGGGGTGATGTGGGGGGGGCACCCCACTGTGTCCCCCCACTTCCTTACCTCGCACCTCCCCGGTGCAGCTCTGAACCCCCATGTATGTGGCTTTGCGCCGGAAAGCACTAAGGAGGGTCCAGGGGTCGAACCAGCCTTCATCCTCCAGACCTGGGGGGGGGAAACGTTGTTGGGGGCATTGCAACATGACACCCTTCCCCCCCCCCAAAAAAAAAAAATAAATTCTGGAAGGGCTGGAGCCCCCCTTCCCCAATTAAAAGTGGGATAAAGGATGCACCCAGTGGGGATGGGATATAGGATGGGGATAGGGATGAGGATGGGGATAAGGATGGTGTTGGGGGGGAATCCCCATGCCCCCCCCCGCCCCATGCTGCCCCCTCATACCATAGGATGCCACGGCCACGTCCTCTGTGTCTATCCAGGGGAATTTTGCTTTCAGCTGGGTGGGGGACAGCAGGGCCACCTGCACGCCTTCCTCCCTGGGGACATCAGCATGAGGAGGGGGGATCAGGATGAGACACCCTCCCCCCCCCCCCAGATCACCCCCTGTGAGGGGGGCAATGTGTGTGTACCCCACCTCTGGAGCCGGACGGTGTCCTCCAACGCAGCAGCATCCTGTGAGGCAGCAAGGAAGAGGTACCCCGAGGGCTGGAACTGGATGTCAACGGGGGGCTCGTTTGGCACCCCAAGGTGCTCCTGTGAAAGATGGGGCACCACAGTGAGTGGGGCTGGATCCTCCCCCAAAATACCGCCTCCCCCCTCCCAAAAATAATCCCACGTACGTTGATGTCACGGAGGAAGCTGGCGGAGAAGCGGGACATGCGGATATTTTCCAGGAGGGAAAACTGCTGCCGGATCCCCCCCACTGACAGCACCGTGGAAGCTCGGGAATACTGAAAGAGAAGGCATCCCCCCACAAAAGAAATGGGGTTCGGGGGAAGGGTCCCCAAGGCCATACCCCGCCCCGGGATGGGGGTGTCTCACCATGGGGTCCCGCTCCACCACCAGCACCCGCATGCCGTGCTGCCAGCCCTCCAGCACCTTCAGCCAGTACGCCACCGACCAGCCCACCACGCCGCCCCCCACCACCACCACGTCGACTTGTTCGGGGGGGCGTGGGTCTGGGAGGGTCCCGGGGGGGGTCCAGCCCCCCCCCACACCTCCCAGATAAGGCAGCTGACCCTTCAGAGTCTGACCCAGTCGTCTCAGACTCGGTCCCAGCTCTGCTGGCGTATCGGGGGGCAGGAGCTGACAGGTTTTGGCGGGCAGAGCTGGCAGCCCCCCTGGGACCACCCCACTTCCCTCTGGATCCCCCAGGACCCTCTGCACTCCCTGGGCCCCCCAAGGACCACTCCCAGCCACCCCCAGTTCCCTGGATGCCCCCTCAGGAGTCTCTGTGACCCCCTTGGGACACCCTCCCCACCCCAAGTCTCATGGGTCCCTCACCAGTCCCTCCCGGGTACCCCCAGTCTGCTCTGCCCCCCCCCCCCCCCCCCAGGATCTCCCTCAGTCCCCTGGGACCCCCTAGTCCCCTCTGGGCCCCCCCATGGCCCCCCCCTCCAGTTTTCCCTGGGTCTCCTGGACCCCTCCAGACCTCTCTTGGGAACCCAAATCCCCAGGCCTCCCAGCGCCCCCCCGCCCCGTGGGACCCCCAGCCCCCAAGGTCCCCCAGGCAGCCCTGTCCCCTTCTGAAACACGCAGACCCCAGGGACAACCCCGTAGCCCACCGCCCCCACCCCCCGGGATCTCCCCATAACCCACTCCCAGGGATCCCCCCCATAACACACCTCCACCCCCCCTCATTCCCTGGGACCCGCCCACTCTTTTGGCCCCCTCCCCACTCCCAGCATTCCCCCCCCTCCTCCCCATTGCCCCTGGGACCCCCAGAGGCGCCCCAAATCCCCACAGTCTCTCCGACCCCGGCCCCCCCCGGGTCTCACCGCGGAAGATATCGAAGCTGAGCGGGGCGGTGGTGCGGAGGGGGCGGCCTGGAGGCCTCCCTGGGCCCGGGGACCCCCCCGGGACCCCCCCAAGGACCCCCCGCCTCAGAGGGAGCAAAGGACACTTGAAGCGCAGCATGTCACTGGCCACGCCCCCGCACCGCCCCCGCGCCGCTATTCGCCCGTCGCAGCCCCGCCCCTTTCCGCCATCTCCGCCAATGGGAGTGCGGCGGGGAGCCAACTTCCGGCGGAAGCGCGGGGGGCAGTGCGACGTGTGCGCGGAGCCGGGCCCGGCGCCGCCGCCGCCGCCATGCTCGACTTCTTCACCATCTTCAGCAAGGGCGGCCTCGTCCTCTGGTGCTTCCAGGGTGTCCGTGGGCCCGCCGCTGCTGCCACCGCTCCCGTCAACGCCCTCATCCGCTCCGTCCTCCTGCAGGTCGGTGCCGGGCGGCCGGCACCATCTGCCGGGCCGGACGGGGGGGGAACGGCGGCCGGGCGGAACCATCCACCTGAGGGGTGGGGGGGGACGCGGCCGGGACCACCCGCCGGGGAGGGGCTAAATGGTTGGGTTGGGACCACTTGCCTGGGGAGGGGGGAACGGGCGGGCCCACTTGCGGGGGGTGTGGGGGGTGGCTGGACGGACCACTGCCTGGGGAGGGGGGGTTTGGATCAATTATATGGGAGGTGGTATCACCTAGTTGGGGGGGTGATGGATGCGACCATCTGCTTAGGGAAGGGGACACATGGGTGGGACCACCTATGGGGGAGGGGGAGACAGATGGCTGGGACCACCTAGTTGGGGGGGCAATGGATTGGACCACCTGCTTGGGGAGGGGGACACACAGGTGGGACCACCTACCAGGGGGACGCAGATGGATGGGACCACCTATGGGGGAGGAATCACCTAGTTTGGGGGGGCAATGGGTGGGACCACCTGCTTGGGAAAGGGGGGGATATATGGGTGGGACCACCAACCTGGGGCTGACCCATCGGGGGGGAGGAAGAGTGGGACCACCTGCCCAGGGGGGTGGGCTGCACCCCACTTTTAACAGCATAACCTATAACAGCACTATAGCGGTGCTGGACTGCTTGGAGTGGGGCAGGTGACAGGGATGATGTGTGGGGGTCTCCTCACTGCTGGCACCCTCTTCTGACGGTTCCTCTCCCCTAGGAGCGAGGTGGCAACAACTCCTTCACCCATGAAGCCCTCACGCTCAAGTACAAACTGGACAACCAGTTTGAGCTGGTGTTTGTGGTGAGCTGCCTCCCCCAGCCCCGCTCCCCCGCCCCCCCCCCCCCCCCCCCCCGCCCTGGGTGCTCTGAAACTCTGAGGGAGGGGGATTGTTCCAGAAAAAGGGTCTTCACATCTGGCTCGGTTGGGAAAAGGCTGTTTAACACCTTCCCAAAGGCTTTCCGTTGCCTCCCTAAAATTTTCCTGCCACTGCCGCTTGGGAAAGCAGGTGGCTCACGTGTTGGTAACGCAAAGGCTTTTTCCTGGTGTGTTGGGTTTTTTTCCCCTCCTCCTTGTGCCAACACCTGCCCGTGTCAGCGTGGGAATCTGGGATGTGTTGGCCTGGCGGAAGAGCCGGTGCCGGCTGGGAAATGGTACGGTGCTGGATCGCACGTTGGTTAGTGCTAATCTCGCCTGAAAACAGGGAGAACAATTAACCGGCTTGTTGTGGTTTAATGGTGCAGGGCTCTACCTCGACTCCCAGAGCAGGGGTAGCTCCTTCTTGCTCTGGGATTTTGGGGGATGAGGAGGTAGGATGTGGGTTTCATCATTCCCAGCTCCAGAAGAGCCTTGGAGGGCCAGGTGGTGATCCCGGCATAGCCAGGCTTCCTGCTCCTTTGTGCTTCTTCCCGAGGAGCTCAGTCGACTCAGTGGGTGGATGTGGGTGTCTCTCAGTCATATGCCACTGTGGTAGCAGCTTATTTTAATCATCTGCGATAGGATTAAAACTCATTAAACCTCAAATAGAAGCTGGACAGGCTGTTACATTGTAATAAAAGTTTTTACTTTGACCAGATCTATTTTAAAAAAGCCAGAAATGTATCATCCCCTTTACTTTAGGGACACTCTCCCTTTCAGTCTCCCTGTGCCTTATCTGTAAACCCATGCAGCCTTCGCTGTGTACGTAAAGATAAGCAAAAGGCTTTCTGGTCTTTGACTATGTGTCTTTGGCGCTATGAAGCAGTCAACCTGTTTTTATTGGTGTTGCCTTTTAAAACAAAGGTCTGAGCTGTTTTGTGGTTGGTTTTTTTTTTTTCTTCCCCCCTTTTTGAGAGGATATAAAACTTGGAAGCCAGACTATAAAACGTAGCCTGAAGCCTGGTGAAATTAAAAAGCCCAGTGTTAAACGGAGAGGATTTCATTTCCTCACCAGCTAGATGCCGCAATTAAATTACCTGAAAGAGCAACATCTTTTTGCTGTGCTGCTTTGCAGGTGGGGTTTCAGAAGATCCTGACTCTAACCTATGTTGACAAGTTGATAGACGACGTTCACAAGGAGTTCAGAGACAAGTATCGCAATGAGTTCCAGCAGAAAGGCACCCTGGGCCTCCTAAATGGCACCTTTGATTTTAAAGACGACTTCATGCGCCTCCTCCGGTAGCAGAGTCTGATTTTCCTCTCAAGTTGCCATTTAGAGCGGGGGGGAGTGGGAGGGACAGAGCTGAAATTCAGGCTAACGGGCCATCTCCCTGCAGGGATGCAGAGGAGAGCAGTAAAGTCCGAGCTCCCACGGTAATGAAGACGTTTGAGCAGTCTCTCAAGTCCCAGAAGACTGTCAAGTGTATGATAGAAACCCGAGGGGAGAAACCAAAGGAGAAGGTCAAGAACAAGAAGAACAAAGGTTCCAAAAAAGAGGGTGAGTTGATGGAAAATGTATTTGTGGGATGGGGGGGAAATAAATATTCCAGAATTGTGTCCCAGCCTGCACTTTCCCAGTCCTCTTGTAGCACCCAAATGCTGGTCTGAGCTTGCGTCGGGGCTCTTTCTGTCAGGAACTGAAGTTGTTGCAGCACCTGGTAAAGCATCTGCGGGTGACAAGCAGCCCTCCACAGCTGGGGACAGGGAGGAACTGACCAAGGATGAAATCCTGCAAAAGAACCGGGAGGAATTCTTCAAGAGACACATGAAAGCTGGGGAGAAGTCCAGGTGGGTAATGAGGACATGGTCAGTCTACATGAGCTTCACACCTTCCTGGTGTGCCTCGGCCATTGCTGAGTCTCTCCTCTTTTCAGTGACCTCTGGAAGCCAGACCTTGCTTTCCTGGACCTTATTTCCCTTTTCTTTATTTCCCTACTTGCTGGAAAGACTGGGAGAGGGTGTGCTGCGGGTCCCAGAGGGATAATAGAGCCTGATCCTTTCCCTGGGAGACCCAGAAACCCAGAGTGTGCCTGGGAGAGGTCCAGACCTCTTTTTAGTGAGGCTTTTGCACTGTGAGCAAAGGGCAGTGGTGCATCAATACCTGGCTTGAGGTAAAGTAGTTTGATACAGGGTTAAAGTTCAGATAGCTAAACTGGAGACTAAATCAGCCAGGTTTAGCCTTAATTTCTGCCTTTTTGGGTAATCTGGGCTCTTAACTTTTACATTTTCTAAAGAGGCAATTGCAGCTGCTTCCTTGCACTGAACAAAATGTCTTTCTGGTCTTTATTTCAGCAAATCTCCAAAGCCTGAGGCACAGAAGGAGAAGGGGAAGAAGCCCCGAGTGTGGGATCTGGGGAACTCTAATGCCAAAGTACTCGATTACAGTAACACCGCTACCAACGGAAGCGTGGAGGCTTGTCCCATAGAGGAATTTGACCCTAATACAGTAAGAAAAAGTCAGGTCGCTTTGTCTGCTTTAGTGCATTGTTCTGGGGCCAGCTGGGCGTTGCGAACCCAGCCTGGTCTCCACGGCTGGCTGCGGTGGTGTGCGAAATGGGGATCACAGCACCCAGCCCGCACAGCTGCTGTCTGAAGGGTTATTTCTCCAGCTGCAGCAGCTGCAAACGGCGCTGGATGGGGTCATCCCGCCGAGCCCTCGTGGCCAAGATCTCTGCAGACCTGCCTCTGCTGCTGTCGATGTGATATGTCACTGCATGTGACAGCAAAAGCGGGCGAAGGGGATGGCAGTAAGTGGTTGCCAGTTTTCAGGGTGTGTCTTTTCGTCCCCTTACAGGCCCTGGGGGATAGAAATCGGGAGCCCGGCCGCCTCTACGACCTTGAGTATGAGAGTGATGATGAAGCTGAAGAGGAGAAGGTTATTCAGAACCCTTCAAAACCCAGGTAGAGGCTCTCGCAGCCACCTTGTTGCACGCTTCTTGATTTCTCTCCTGTAACTCCTCTTCCAGTGTAACCAGTAATGCAGTAGGGATAAAACAGTGTTTGTCAGCTGCATGGTGGGCTCTTGCATCTGGCTGTTGTGTGGCCTGTGCGACTCACTCCTTGAGCCTAAAGGTCACTCCTCCTCTTCTCCGCAGCGTGAAGAAGGGAGGCCTGGGGGGCATGTTTGGCATGCTGAAAGGCCTGGTGGGCTCCAAGAGCTTGACAAGAGAGGACATGGACCCCGTACTGGAGAAGATGAAGGATCACTTGATCGGTATGCCTGGATCCGCTCTGAGTGGGTTAGTTTGAGGTGGTTCCCTGTGCTCCCATCGAGCAGCACCCATGGTTTGGGATGTTCTTGCCTACAGGAACTGTGGTGGGTTCCTCTCTTGCCTCTGAGGCAGCCCTGACACTGCATCAAAAGGGGGTAGCAGTCTCGTCGGGTGGGGATCCTGCATGCTGACTCCATCCTTCCCTTGACGCTGATGTCTGGCGCGTGTAACCTTCTCAGCAGTGCTAACTTCCCTCTATCTCTTCCTTGAAGCAAAAAACGTGGCAGCTGAGATTGCAGTGCAGCTCTGTGAATCAGTGGCTAAGAAACTGGAAGGGAAGGTGATGGGGACGTTCACCAGTAAGTGGTCACGTAGCCTCCCGCCTGTGGTTTGGGGCTCAGGAGTGTTCCCCAGGCACGATGGGTTTCCTTTCTCTCTCCTTCCCAGCGGTGACCTCGACAGTGAAGCAAGCCCTGCAGGAGGCTCTCGTGCAGATCCTGCAGCCTCAGCGCCGTGTGGATGTCCTCCGTGATGTCATGGATGCCCAGCGCCATCGCCGACCCTACGTGGTCACTTTCTGTGGTGTGAACGGTGTTGGGAAGTCTACCAACCTGGCCAAGGTAGGACACGATCCTCCTGGTTCTCTGGGACCAGCATGATGAGGTCAGGCTGTGGCTGTTAATGAGCCTTTTTTTGATCTGTTGCCATTTGCAGATTTCGTTCTGGCTCATTGAGAATGGTTTCAGCGTCCTTATTGCCGCCTGCGACACCTTCCGCGCAGGAGCAGTGGAACAGCTCCGCACCCACACCCGTCGCCTCAACGCCCTGCACCCTCCGGAGAGCCACGGTGGGCGGACCATGGTGCAGCTCTATGAGAAGGGCTATGGCAAGGACGCTGCGGGGATTGCCATGGAGGCCATCTCTTATGGTACATGGAAAACCAGTGGTGGGAGATGCTGTTTTGGGGGAGCATCCTGCCTAACGCTGTCTGCTTGTCTCCCCAGCTCGGAACCAGGGCTTTGACGTGGTCCTGGTGGACACGGCCGGCCGCATGCAGGACAATGCTCCCTTGATGACAGCGCTGGCCAAGCTCATCGCTGTCAACGCTCCTGACTTGGTCCTGTTTGTTGGAGAAGCGCTGGTGGGAAACGAGGCTGTGGATCAGCTGGTGAGTGTTGAGACCTTGCTTCTGGAAAGGCTGAGGTGGGGAAAAACCTGCTTTTGTAGGTTTTATCAGAGATTTGGGCAGCAGCAGCACCACAAATACATTTCTTGGGTGCGTTCTTTCCCTCAGGTCAAGTTCAACAAGGCCCTGGCTGATCACTCCATGGCCCAGACACCACGGCTCATTGACGGGATTGTCCTCACCAAGTTCGATACCATCGATGACAAGGTAAGGACGCTCTTGAGGTGATGGTGCACAGAGCTTTCCACTGGTGACCAGAGCAGGAGGGATAGAAATTGGCAAACATTAGCGGTAGTGTGCTGTCCCAGATGCCCTCCCCTGCTTGCCTCTTGCATTTAAGCCATTTAAACAAAATCTAGCAATTTTCTGTGCATGTGAAAAACAGGGCCAGGAGATGCCTCAAATTCTACATGTTACTGCAGCAGGGCATATAGGGATCATATGGAGAAGAACAAAAAGGCTGAATATTAGTAAAACTCATAGATGCGTTCCCCTGAGGGGGCTGTGCTGCATTTGTGATCTAACGCTGCTTGTTGCCCTTGGCAGGTCGGTGCCGCTATCTCCATGACGTACATCACGAGCAAGCCCATCGTTTTCGTTGGCACTGGACAAACTTACTGTGATCTGCGAAGCCTTAACGCCAAGGCCGTGGTCGCAGCGCTCATGAAGGCCTAAAAACCACCAAATTGCTGTTTGCAGATGTCTGAAAAGAACATGCTTTACCCCGTTACCAATTAGTCTTTCCCGTGTAGTGCAGAACAGAATGAAGGGATACCAGTGTGAGGGGTACTTTTTTTTTTTTTTTTTTTTGGATAAAACACCTTTTATCCAGCAAAAGCTCTTCCCTGGCTTCCTTCACTCTGTTTTAAGTGATGCAGGCTCCCTTGCAGGGAGGCTGAATCCAGAGCTTTGTATTGTTCATGCTGCACGGGGTGGGTGGGCAGCACAGGAACCTGCTGTGCTTTTTGGGGGGTTTGAAGGCATTTTTTTGAGCTGCTTTTGATTATTTTTTTTTTTTAGACCAGCTTAGGGAGGACACAGGAGTGACTTTTGTCAGGGGTGTGCAGGATAGTCACTGCTTGGCAGCAGTGTTAAGATGATCTGGCTGTTAATGTCGCTGCTAGCAGCAGCTCCACTGAAGCTGATAAACCAAAAATGGCGATGGCCTGCATTAGGCTGCAGAGGAGATGCTAAATTGCCTTAAGGTCCCCATTTCTGTCATCACCAGGACCCTGGAGCAGGGTACCTGGACTCTACATATTTGGGCAGGAGCTGGAGAGCTGTGGTAGCTTGGTTCGATAGTGCTAATCATGGCCTGTCTCCTGCCTGCTGGCCTCAGCGTTATTTGCTAGTAAAAAGGAGGAAAAAAAAAAAAAAAAAAAGAAAATTAGCGGTGGCTGCTTGCTGCTTTCCTGCACCCTTTCTCCCCCCCTTCGAGTGCCTCTTGATCCCGGTCTGAAGTGCTACACTGAATAATACAAAACTCTCATACGATGTCTTGTAGCTCTGTATCGCAGATGTGCTATAGTGCAATAAATTGAATGCTGTCTGCTAAGAGACATAATTTATATAAAATAAACTTCATAATTTGTTTTCTGTGTATAAATAACTTGTCTCCAGCCAGGACCTGTTTCCTCCTCAGGGCTGGGGGGAGACAAATGGTTGCCTGTGTGAGGGCGTGTAAATCACACACCAGCCAAAAGTTAAGTTAAGTGAACAAGCCTTTAATACAAGCTTCAACATACAAAATATTGTACAGTATAAAGACAGGACTAGAAAACTAGAGCTTCAAGTTAAAAAAAAAAACCGCTCAAGTTTCTTTTTTTTTTTTTTTTTTTTTAATTGAAAGTACAGAATACAAAAGCACTAGGTATGAAATGAGACGAGGCTGCAGCTCCTTTGGGGAGACCATGTTCCCCAGGTGTGTGCAGCCTCAATAAAAAGACAATTACTACGTTAAACCAGGTTTCTGACCGAGGAGGCTCTGCCCTGCCTCTGTTCCATGCCTGAAGTGTCCTGGCTCCGTGTGTGCTGGCGGCAGCTTGACAGCAGTGGCCTTCTCTTCTCCTCTAGGGTGGACTTAAAAACTGTGCAGGCCTCCCTGGGAGCTGCTGGCTCTGGCTTAGGCCCGTCCTAGGGAGTCCCCTGCCATGGCACAGGTCCTGGGCAAGGCTGGTGCTCAAGTGCTGCATCCTGCCGGAAAACAAAGGCTCTGCAAAACTTGCCCCAGAGGCTGCCAGGCTCCTGGGGAGCCATACAGAGGCTAGAAAGGGCAAAGCCTCCTCTCTTGGCTCAGGAGGGGAGGGTCTTACCCTTTATCTCGGTGTGGGCAGCAGCAGAGCCGTTCAGCTGTTGTCCCTCCTTAGGTACACCTAGGAGAGAGCAATGGACCAGGTGGGAAGGCAACCCTGAGGTGACTGCGCAGACACGGGGAGCCCCTGCATGAACAGCAAGCGCTGTTCCCCATTTTTATGAGCTATTAGTATGATCTCTTGTACATTAAGATACTGGCTCAGGCTGAGTAGCAGGAAGGTCAGTGAGACTGAAATGCCCTCTCACTAGAAAGCAAATAACTGCAGCTCCACATGAAAAGTACAGTTTGCATGCGTGGGAAGCAGCAGAGCTGTTTAAACTGCAAGAACATACAGTGGTTTCATAAAAACAAGCCTCAATAAATCCAGCTACACTTGCAGACAGTTTCTCTTGGGGGTGGGGGCAGGAAGCTTATGGAGTAACACAGCACAGAGAATGGGAGCTGTTAACAGTCTACGCTCCAAAGTCCATGGGGACAGTCAGAAACTGTGCTGTCATATGACAGGATGGCCGAGGTAAGCGCAGAGATAGTGGGTATATGCAGCGAGCCATCCCACGCAGCCCGGAACCCCCGTACCTGTTCGACCCCGCATGGCAATCTCGCTCGTCAGCCTCTCAAAGTACTCAGGCAAGTCTGCGTATTCATCTCCATAGGAAATCACTTTAATTCCTTTGTCCAGCATGTTCTCACGGAGCTTCTTGAACTCATCCACATCTCCCCTCCGTACAAGCATGAAATGCTCCAGGTCTGACTTGTGCTTCACAGCCTCTAGAAACAGGGCCTGAAACGTGGTGTCATCAACAGTCCAACCACAGCCCAAGAACAGGAATGACTTATTTTCATACAGCTTCTGAATCTCTCGCTTTAAAAAAGGGAAAGATGTTCTTAGTCAGGGCAAGTTTTACCTTCACACGGCACAAGAGACAGCATCTGCCTTATTGCTGATGACGCTCTTTCTGCAGGAGTGCTGTCGTTTGATCATCCCCAACACAAACGTGGTGAGGCTTAGTGGGTTAGAGAATCCATCCCTCATATTTCACAAAATCAAGGACTCTCCCACCACCCTGCACAGAGCTCAGTCTTTAAACTCAGCTGAGTCTACGCCTGGTTAACCTATGGGCTTGCCAGGGAAGCGGGAGATGTTTGTACGGGACCCCAAAGTACATGCTGCAGAGAGAATGCAGGGCTGCCTCACCATAACCTCTGTGTTGCGCAGCACATTCTGGTATCCAGCTGGGTGGAGCACGATGCCACTGGGGTTGGTGTAAACGCCATGGATGTGCAGGACGCTCAGCTTCCTCTTCTCTTGTGCCCACTCCAATACCTGCGCAAAACAACCCCCTCTGGAAATGTTAGTGAGTGCATCATGTTAGCTTCCACGGCGCTGTTAAAAATACCATTTTGGGGAAGCATTTCAAAGAGCAGCTTCTTCCTCATCTCCTCAAGAGGTCACGAGTCCATCAGCCTCAACATCACAGCCTATGACGCGTGTTTGGGCTAACACTTCAGCTGAACAGCAAATGTGATGGGAAGAGACTGGATTGATACACCCAACTCAGCAGAAAAAGGGGGAAATTCTGAAAATACTGTCAGCATGCCTCTCAGGCCTACAGAGTTTTATTTCTTGGCCCTTCTAGGCTCTGAGAAGCTCAGAGGGAGCTCAACAGCTGACCTTCATTTCAGAAAGCCACTTCCAAGGCTCTCAGGTTACTCCTGCAGACCTTAGCTTGTTTAAGCTTGCAATAATTAGAACGCTTATTTGTAACACTGTAAGTACTTCCAGCCATGTAGATTAAGAGGTCATGCAGGAAACATGAAGCACAGAAATGAGCCTGAATGGAAAGAGACCAAGTGCTGCACAGCACCTACATGTGGCGTGTGTTTAACAAAGCAAACAGAAGGACAAGACACTTTCCACCAGTAAGGCCCATGATGGAAAGATGAGGTGGGCAGGTGGCGAAGAGCTCAGGGTTTCACAGACTGATTTTCTGCCTAACTGGGGCAGAAGGAGGGAACCTTGCATGAAGCAAGCAGCTACAAATCCGAGAGCATGGCAGAAGAAGCCGGAGCACGTGAGTAACCCAGCAGGAGCCATCCAGCCATTTCAGAAAGAGGACACGGGGCTAATGGGAAGCCTCGAAGGCTACAGCCCCAAAAACGCTCTGCCACAAAAAGCATTCTGCAGCACGTTACAAAAATAGAAAGATCAGCTTGGTGTCTCGCACAGAGCTTCCCGTGTCGCCCATGTCGGTTAGAACGTCAACCCAAGCCTTATGTGGAAGCGAGGCTTGCGGTACTTCAGCAAGGCCAAGGCAGAAGTTTCAAGGACAGAGATCAAAGAAATGCCAGGCTTAAGGGCTCCTCCTGAGCAATGGATGCCAGCCAGCAAGCAAGCACAGCATTTCAGAAACGAGCGTTTGTCTTCATTCCTCTGCTCACTGCCCCAAATGGTCAGAGCCTCTGCTTGGAGCTTGTCTAACATCACTTAAACTACTATGAACAGTACAATCCCCTTACATGGGTGTGAGGGCACATCCTGCAGCTGCTGCTGTCCCAGCTCAGCCCTGACAAAAAAATATCATCATCGTTTACCTTCTTTTCATCAGTCAGGTCAAGAGACTCCAGATGCTTCCCTTGGTGTGCTGCGTACAGTTCCAGCAGGTTATCAAAGTTTGTGGTTAACACAAGTGCCCCGTTTTCCATTAAGTGAAGCACAGACTGAAGCAGCTGCTTCCCAGAATCTTCCATTTTAGATTCCAGGTCATCAAACACCTCGTATAAACAGTCTTTGAAAAAGGTTGAGCGAACATTGCTTGTGCGCTGAGAAGGGGAGACAGATTAAGATCAGAGCCTGGCTTCTTTTAACACCTCATGCCAAACGACTTGATGAAAAACTATCCACATATTTCTCGAAGACCTCTGCAAAGACTACAGGTCCTTGCAAGGCAAACACAGAGCACTTACTGCTTTGGGGTGGGTACTCCCCCGCAGCGTGCTCTGAGGGAAATACCCCAAAGGTAGTGTCCACGGCAGTTATTTCTCGGGAACCTGGCACAGTAACTGCACTTGTGGTTCCTCATAGACAGGAATTGTTGGAGATGGGGGCACGCAGGAGAACCAAATCTGGCTATTTCCAAAAGCCAAATCCTATGCTCAGGGTGGGGTACCGAATATTTACGTACAGTGCTACAAGCACACTCACCGGAGACAGCTTCTGGATAAGGTCATGGGCGACATGAACCAAGTTTTTGTCTTCATGGAGACACTTTTGAAACCGTTTGCTCTCTTCATCTTCAAGGAGATCAAAGTCAATAGCAGCATCCAGGAGGGCCTGGATTAACCCCTTCCAAGACTTCAGAGCTGGGACCTGGGGAGCAACTGCTGCACTAATTCCTGTCCCAATCACCAGCACAAGCTCCTGAGGCTTCTTAGTTTTGAGGCTTGGCAACAGCTTCCTGCAAGAGGAGAAAGTAGCACAGCTGGTACCATCATAGACGGAAGGCTGTCTCCAATCGTGGAACATGCAGACCAAGGACAGGGGAGGTACCCTCTGCCTAAATTTTCAATCAACATGCCCATTAGGGTCCTCTGATAAACAGAGTATTAGACTAACAGCTTAGTATCCCTTAAAGACAGCACACAGCTCCACAGATCAACATCACAAATGCCCACAATTACAAGATGCATAATTACAACATATTTGGCAATTGAGTTTGTTACCAAGATGGTTACTGGGGAAGTCAAAACTGCCCCGAAATACTTCTGAAGCAAAGCTAATACAATTAAAATTTGGAATATGGGAGATCTTGGTAATAATAGCTGCCTGGAAGCTAACAAAAAGGCTGGAGACAGTGGAAGAGGTGTGGTGAGTAATCATGGAATATGTTATCAATGGCTGTAGAGACACATATATACTATTTTATGTACCAAGACAAACCATGCATCAGATCCCCACGCGGGAGGTCAATACAACCGTGACTGTACCTGCTTTAAGTAAGGTACTAAACAGGGGCCTGAAGGCAGCAGCCCCATTTACCCCAGCACAAAAGGAATGAAGTCGAGGCTTCCTCCCAGCTCTGCCCAGGAGAGGACCTTCCCACCTCCTGGCCCCTCTTTGCTGAGAAGACCCCTCAGCAGGACACTGCTGTGCCAGAAATCCCTTCCCCATTACACTTGCAATGTTAGCAGCATGCTCAAGGCCAATCTTTTGGAATCCCAGACGATATGAAGAGTCTCATGAAAGAGCTGTGGGGCTGTATTCTCCCTTCCTCCTCCTCTCTTCCTTATTTTCCTAGCTTTACACTTGCAGAGTGCTTTTAAATCTGATGTTTACTATTGATCAAGTAGATGTGCTTCTCCTCATCATGCCTTGCCTGGTGTCAAGCTGCTTTTCTGAAGCAGGGGACCAGCTGCAGCTTCCCAGAGGATCGAAGCAGCAGCCCAGGGAGGCAGCTCATTTGGAAGGAATGTTTTTTATCTGCAAACACGTGATATTTAGCGAGAAGGGGAAAGGAAACTAACACCACACAGATGGAGCTTTGCCTTCCCTCTGCTACTGCCTACGAAAACAGACAAGTTAACCCTTTTCTTGAGAAGGTCTTCACTGTTAGCGATGATAAATGAGTTTTAATTTTGGGATTGCAAGCCTCAGACAATATATTAGTATTCATGCTAATAAGATAGTATAAAAACACAACCAGAAACCCAGGGACCGAAATCCAAAATAATACCAAATACTCAATCTTAACGTCGTACGCCACATGTCTGAAAGGGGCATTCTGTTCCCATGCTGATAAATACACCTGGTTTCTACCCTGATATCCTGAGCAAGGAAAAAAAATATCTCCCAGTCTCTTTTCTGCTCATTCCACACACACTGGATCAAACTTGAGACTAGAGTTCCTTCACAGAAAATACGCTCCAGCCCTGCGTAACTCATAAGCAAGTCAGATTGGTGGAAGACAACTCCCTAGATGAATTAGCTGCTCGTTTGCAGATGATGATGCCTTAACTTCTGAGCCCGAAGCAGCCACAGTACCAACCCTGGCTGGAAGAAGTGCAGGTTATGCCTCAGCTTTGCATCACGCTCTGGTCCCCACTTGGACAACTGTAAGATGACCTACTTATTAGTATGAGCCTCCAGAGTAGCACTATTTAGCCTTTGCATGCAGCAAAATCATACTAATTACTGTAATTGCATATCCTCCTAGGAAGTGCTGTCCACCTCAAGTGAAGAAGCATGACCACCACATCTGACATGACCCTATGCATGGACAGGACCCAAACTAAAGTCATGGAGACAGTACAGTAAAAAACAGCTTTCTGTGCAACCATGCACCCTGGCTTAGGGGTTAAAAAAAAACCCAGCAGCAAAGTACATTCTGGGCATTAAGGCTTGTGTTCCACAAACTGCAGGAAAACACAGGGCACAGCTAGAGACAGCCCGCTTTTCTTGGATCAGCAACTGAAATGAGTGCTGGGGCTTGGTGCCAAGCATCATGCTCTTTAAAGAACAATGCAAGGTTACGGAAAAAGCTCTTATTAGAAAAAATTCACTGGAGTATAATTAAATTTACCTGGGCTTTTTTGCAGGTGGCATTCCATCTTCCAACAATGTTTCTTTACCCAAGCTCACCGTAGAAGCCATCCAGTTTCTATAGTAGACAAATCACCACAAGCAAAGTCACTACATACATACAATATGACGTGGAACAGACCACAGGTTTTTGTTGAGCCAGCTTTTCACTGGCGGATAAATACTGGCTTTTGTTATCTTTATGAGATCACCTTCGGGCCAAGAATTGCACTTTTTTGTTTCTGAACTTTGCCCCGCGACTCTCATCCGCTTCTTTAACCTCCTTTACAACGAAGCTCAATAAAATCGTAGGGCTGTTTTGTCCAACTGGGATGCAATCATCGCTGGCAGACCACTGGTTGCCAGACCCTTCACTTCACCTCAGCTGTTCATCTTTGCCGGAGAAGCGGTACCTTGGAGCAGGCGCTCCCCGCTTCCAAGGCAATGGTGCCCACTAACAAACCTGCTGCTTAGGAAACAGCGGGAGAGAAGAAAGACAAAAAGATTTTTGTTGGCTTAAAAGCCACCGAAAGCTTTTCATTCTCCGGTGATGATAGAAGGATTAACCAGCCTGCCATACATCTACAGGCAGTGGGATATGACCTTAAGGCCCACAGAAAGGAAGTTGTCTGAGAACTCTTTCAACAGCCTATGACATAAAATACAAAAGGTCTGCCAGCACACAGTCCTCTCCCACTCTGCTCCTCCAAAAATAAGACTACTAAAAGGGAAAGTAAGCAGACAGAACTGTTTACCCTTGTCCATTTTTTTTTCTTGCCGATTGTAATGAAGAGCCCAACAAAAATTATGGTTAGGTGGGCTTTTGCCAAAAGGAAATGCTGTGGAAGAGCTGCTGGCCCAAAATCACAGGCTTTTTACAGGTTTCGCAGCCTCTGTGAGATCTGAGCGTTTGTCCTACAAATGAGATGCTTGTGCTTGCTTCACTGCAGTACAACAGCAGCACTGACAGGCGATACGCAGGGCAACTCTTTGCAGGTAGGAAACCCCAGCTGCACAGGCTGCAAACGCATGCAGGGATAATTTAAAAAATCGTCCCTGTAATCTCAGTAACTGTCATCTTTCAGTGCTGGGTGATGAAAGCAGGGAACATCGACTGTCGCAGACGCTCAGATGTGGTATGTTTGCCAGCCTGTCATTTCTGAACAGTTCCGAGAACTTTGTAATTACAATAATAATATATAATTATAAAAATAATATAATAATATTATAACATCTCAGAGAGCTGGTCTTCATAACCTGCCTCCCGAAACACCACTCAGCATATGCTGCCTATCACCTCAGATAATCACATTTTTAATTTTACTGTAGAGCCCAGATTTCGGGTAATAGTTTCAAATGCATTTAACAAGTGAGGAACCAAGCTCCAGCTGACTGCTTGCACCTCCTGGTTTTACACCCTCTGTGCTTGCAAGGCTGAGGTTTCTCCATCACACACCCTTTTGCACATTGTACCCTGTGTTTTTCCAATGCACCATCAAGCCTGAGAGCACTCTGGTGCTGTTCTGACAACGAACCTCTGCAGCCTCATGCCCCCTGAACACCTGCAACTGCCAGGCCCCGCGCTGAACCATTTTGGGGAGTTAAACAGCCAGAAAAAACACCCGCTCTGAAGCGGTGACTCTCAGGGAGGCAGGAGGACCTGCAGGACACATGATCAGTCAGGCAGTAACATCAAACTTGCCTTGAGTGAATACAGCCAAGCATAGTCAGGATGGGAAACATTAAGCGGGGAAAAAAAACCTTCTTTTTTTTCTTTCCAGTAGGGTAAGATCTCTCATTTTGGATTAGCTGATTATCCTGGACGAACAGGCTACTTCCACAAAGCCAGCCAGATTTTAATTAATGGTGCAAAGACACTTTAGACGAGCTAGGGACTAAAGCACATAGCCTTTGTTAACTGGAATATTAAGAAGTTGGTGTAAAGCAACATGCTGAACTACCGCTGCTGTCAAGGTCTGCCGTTGCCCCCCTCCAAGGCAGCATACCTAAAAGCCGAAGTTAAAACATTCCCCACTTTCTAGACTGGCTTAGTTTATGGATATATTTTAAGTTATATTAGCTTTACATTGTGAATTATCAGTAAGTCTCAAGTATCAAGCCTGTTTATAAACTCCTACCTAGGTCCTCCCGTTTTGCCTGAGCACTGCTTCTATTTCACTCCATTTTTAAGTGCCTTTAAAGCACTAACAACATTTCAAAAGTCATTCTCAACTTAGGAGAAAAACCTTTTCATAATTAGAGTTACCAAAACATGGCTGTCTAATACCACGAACTTCAACTTTTATTTCTATTTAATGCAAATAGCCACAACAGAAAAAAAAAGAGATCAGAAATAATGACTAGTCGTCTTCTGTCTCCAAAAAAAGTCTTATTTCTCTAAGTCTCGGAGACTCACCCAGGAAATGTGAACCTCCAGACCTTAGACCTGGGGAGAAGCTCTGCTCTCCAGGGGGACAAATCATGCTGGCACAGCTGAGGTAACCGAAATTAAGCAGCATCACTTCAGAGCATGGCACCACAGCTGCAGGGCAAAATGTACCTAGGAGACAGTACCTGACCGTTCTGTGACCACAGGTGCCACGAAGGAGAGAAAGCGATGGGCACTTACAAGATAAGAAGCGTCTCTCCAGCCACGCTCCTCGAGACGTCAGGAACTTTCCAGCTATTTAGACTACATGGAGTCGGAGAGAGAGTAAACATCAAACTCCATGGGTTCTTGGCTCAGCTGCCCCGTTCCCTTGCACAGCGTTGTCCCTCACCACCTTTATTAACAGCACTAAGCTCCCCTGTCACAGCATTGTCTTTCGTCACCTTTATTAACAGTGCTAAGCTTACAGAGTCCCTGCATAGGTTTGTGGTGTTCTCCTTTGCCATCCACACCAAAGAAATCAGTTAATTTATCCTAAAGCCTTTAGGATACAGATTTCAGCAAGGAACCATTATCTTTAAATGATACCCAAGCCACCAACACTGAATAAACCCAACCACAACAATTCTGTATGCAATATAAGGGAGACAATCCAGCTGCAAAAATGCCTGAAACACAAAGATATGTCCCAGATAAAACCGAATGCCTAAACAAAGCATGTGTCAAATTAACGCTGACACACAGAGCATGTGTTTACAAAAACTTTGCCATAATTCCATGAAACACGGCTGTGCCATTCAGTCAACAAGAGATCCCAGCCTGCAGCACCAACCCAGGAAATTAATGAGACATTTTCTCCCATTAACTCATCACCAAGGGAGATGGGGAAGTCACTGTGGACACCTTGTCTCCATGCTCAGCAGCTAATACACAAGTAAAGCTACACCTGCATGCTAGATCTGAACATTTAAAGTTTAAGCAAAGCACAAACTGTGTGCTTGCTGCTCAGTGCTCAAAGAGGGGCTTCTCTGGAACAGCCCCCTCAAATTATATAAAGAAGCAAGTACCGATTCATTGCTCATCTATTATTTTTAGCTTCTTTGGGTGCTGAGACCGCCAGTGAGGGCGTAATTCAGATCTCCTTTTAAAATTGTGTGGATTTAAGATGTTGGAATAAGACAAACATTGTGTTATAGTTTAAAACCTGCTATGTTTCAGCTAAAAGAATCTGAAAGGACATTTATGAGCTGTCCCTGGCTGATTCCCAAGTTCTGTCCCTCCATGTGGGAGCTGGAATTGGAGCAGGCCCCCATTGCTTGTCCAAAACTGTCCTAGAAAGGGACGGCTCTCAGAGATAACGGGGACCAGCAGCGTGAGGAAAACAAGCCCCACTTCTGTTCACACTGACGTTACAAACACAAGATTCAGCCTCCTTGGATGCCCGTTAAAATACATCAGAGGTTTTTATTTAATGTTGAGATTCTCCATGTGCTTCGGGCTCCCACCAGCTTCATGAAGAATATGCAGGAGTGACCCAGTGAAGCCCGGAAGAGGTTTGTATCCCCAAAACACTGACACAGGAGCCTGCATCGTCTGACAGGCGCCAGGCCCATGCGGTCAGACACAGGCTTGCTTTGCTCTGTCTGATTTAAACCCCAGCAGACGAGGATGCGGGACAGCCCTTGAGCAGGCACTTCTGCATGCAGGGCTGCCTTTCCACCGTTTCCAAGGTGTTTCTGGAAAGCAAACCGGGAGCTGCTGGGGGAGGGGATTCACACCTCCAGGGATGCCCGGCGCTTCGAGGCCTTACCTTTCCTCTCTGCTGCGCCCCCTCCTCGCCCCCTCTCACGCTAAACCTGAGGGAAAAGCAAGAACACGGTATCTCAGCAGGCAGGGAAGAGGCCGAGGCTCCTTCATAGGGATGGGAAAACGTCCAAAAAGACAGCTTTTAAAGGGCGACGGCGCGGGGGCGGCCGGCAGAGCGGCGCCGCTGAGGTGAGGCTGGGCCCTAGCGACCCCCGCCATGAGGCGGCCGCCCCCCGGTCCTCCGGCTCCCCCCCGGCCCCCCTCGGTGCCCGGACACCCCGCAGCCCGACCACGGGGGGAGGCCGCTGCCCGCCGCCCTCGGGGCTCCCCTCATGGCGGCCGCCTGCCCGCAGCGCAGGGGCCCGCCGTCGCCATGGCAACGCGCCCCCCGCTCCCGCCCAGCACGCACCTGGCGCCGCGCGCCCGGCCCCATGAGGAGACGCCCGGCCGCCGCGCCCCGCGCAGGCACCTCGCGCCGCGCCCCCCGCCCCCTGGCGCGGCGGCGGGAAGGGATTGGACCGCCCCCCTCCGCTTCGCCTTTCCATTGGCTCGCAGCGGAAGGGGCGGGACTTTCGCGGGTCCGCCGGAGGGAGACGAAGCGCTCGCACGAGAATTCACTTGCGTTCTCGCGATGCTTCGTGACGCTATAAAAGGCTCGAGCGCATGCGCCTGCTAGTCGCGGTTTGCTGGCGGTGAGGAGAGCCGTGGTGGGGCTGCCTGAGGGGTCGCGGCGTGGCAGGCTGGGGCTCGGTTACCCTCTGTTGGGTGGGCTGTCGTAGGCCTGTGGCTTGTTACTCCTTATGTGGCTTCCTTCCGCGAGCTGCTTTCTTTGGATTCGCGTCTGTGTGACAGTCTCTGCAGCCCCTGAGGTGGTAACAGCAGTGCTCGGCCTTGGCTGACCGCTGTAATGCTTCCAGGCATCTGTGTAAAGGAGTTTGGTGTATTTAGAGCTTTTTAGGAAGAGAAGCTGTTTGCTGGCCTCCAGGGTTGCTTTGTATTAGCGCCTTAAGTGAAGAGTGCTAATGGTGGGTGTATTTAGAGACAAAAGTAGCTTTATTTTCTCAACTGAGCACCTTTCTGGGGGCTGGCTTTGACCCTGCCTTGCACTCACCGTATCCTCAACCCGTTTCCTAATGCTTTCTGCAGGCAATCAAGCAAGCTGCCAGCTTCCCTGCGATGACCAACCTGGTGACGCTGTAGCTGGAATGTGCTTGTGCTGCCAGGGGATCTCAGCGTGGTGCTGGTGGGTCAAGGTGTGTTCAGAATCGAGCTGTGCTTTCTTAACTACTCTGCTCCCTTTAATAATGGTAATATTACAGCTAAGGCAGGGGTGGAGGTGGATCCAGTGGAGTGTTGCCCCTCAGGGACAGATTTGCGGGGTGGTGTTCACCCTCTGGGGCATGGTCTGGAAGCTCAGGGGTTTTCAGGTGGGGTTGGTTCAGATGGGTGGGTGACAAACTTTTTTGGGGCATGTGCTTGGGGTGGGAGTTGATTTTTGGGGTGGTGGCAGCAGCCAAGTTGCCAGTCTCAGGCTGGGAGAGGGGAAGGGATTAATGCAAGGTGGCTGAGCAAAATGGGTCAAAACAGGACAAGTAGTGCATGATCCATAACTAACAACTGCCTGGACGTCCTTGTGGGGCTCACTGCCCCTTGGCCTTGGGCTTTTTCCTTTGTGATTCGGCCACTGAGGGACCAGCCAGTGGCTCTCGCTTGGTGCCTGGGGGAGAGAAAGGCAGCTGGGGTGGCAGCTGGATGTGAAGTGAGCTTGGTGCCTCATGGGGGATTTGTTACCTTTCCGAGCATGGGCCACCTTCATGCGCCCCAGGTTCCTCTTGCTCGCCACCCCATGCTCCACGATGGGCTGGGGGTAGTGGATGCCCACCAAGCAGCCTGCCCTCTCCTGCACGGCCCGCGGTGCTTTCCAGGGCTCATAAATGTACTCAGCAGGGAAATCCTTGAGAATGGGGACATATTTTCTACGGCAAGGGGTTAAAGCCACCAGGGAGGCAGTGTCCCATTTCACATTGCTCTGGGTTTCACGCCTACCGAATGTACGCCCCGTCCCGGTCTGTCTTCTTGCCAAAGGCAACAGGTGAGTAAACACGGAAATACTGGTGGAAGAAGGCACTGCCTGACAGCCACAGCCAGTTGCCAGCATTGAGGGACCAGTCAGCATCCAGCAGGAGCTCCTCAAAGACCTGTGGGACATCATAGTAGTGTGGGGACAGGGTCCCCCAAGAGCCTGATGGGTGCTGGTGGGTGTTGGGGGAGATCTCCTGACCTTCAGCCCTTCTTCCCAGGAGACCCAGAGGTCCCCACGGGTGAGGAAGCAGGCAACAGCGTGCCGAGCGAGGTGGTGGATCCAGCCCTCGGTGCGCAGTTGGGTCATGATGGCATCGATGAAGGGGTAGCCTGTCTGGCCCTGGTGTAGGGTGTTGGAGTTAAATGGGGCAGGGGGACATTTTTAGGGGGTCAGAGGGCTAAGGGTTATCCCTGATGGAAATACCTCCCTCCAGGCTTGGAGGTGCTGTGGATTATTGTCCCAGTCGACCTGCAGGCAGACAGGGTTGCCAACCATCCGGTCAAAATTGGGGATGCTGGCGCCAGCTGTGTAGAAAAACTCCCTCCAGAGGAGCTGCCCATGCAAGGAGGTGGGGGGCTGGGAGTGCTCCTGCTGCTGGCAAAGGCAGGATCAGCCCCTCTGGGTGGGCTGGTCCCTGTTTTCTCCAGCCCTCCACCTCTTCTGCCAGGTTTCTCTGGCTCACCCTCTGCCTCCCACCCCAAAAATGCTGCCTCACCCCTTGGTAGACCTGGTCCAGCCGCCACCAGAAGGTGCGGACCGACAAGCAGCCAAATTTGAGGTAGGGGCTGAGGACGGTGGTGCTGGGGCTCAGTGAGGTGGGCGCTGTCATGGGCTTTTGGAAGCTGCACACCCAGGCCTGGATGGGGGACACACATTGGCGTCATGTTTTGGGATGGGGGAGAAAAAGCAGCCCCCAAATGTGGGTGGTGGCTGCTGAGCACTGACCGTCCTCTCCATGAGTGCATCGAGCCGGGTGAGTGCTGCTGTCTCACCGCCGGGGTAGAGGTGAGGACCCACATTGGTGGGGTCCTGGCCCAGCTCCTCCAAGTTGGGGACCCCATAGTCGGTGTCATGGCTGGCCTGGCATGGGGTGTGGCAGTCTGGGGCACAGAGTACAGGGGGTGTGTGATGGCCATCACTCTGCTCCAGGGTGAACAGGGAGATGCTGACCCAGCTTTGTGCTCTACCCACCCCAGGTCCACCCCATGCTCACCCTGGAGATGCTCCTGCGTGAGTGCTGGGGCTGGCTTCTCTGGGGGTCCAAGGGTTGCCAGGAGGCTCTGAAGGTGCTTGTAGGTCAGAGGGGCTTTGCCCTCGTTCAGGGCAAGGACTCTGGGGTGGGAGAGGGAGAGACGGGCTTGGCACTGGGGCTGGATCCCACATCCCCAAGAGACAGCACCAGGCACCCACCTCTCGGTGTCATAGAGGGTGTGGGACACCTCCTGGATCACCTCCACACCATGCTGTGCTGCCAGCTTGGCCACAGTGGCATCACGCTGGCGGGCGGAGGGTTCAGTGTCCACCTCGAAGGTCAACCGTGTTGTCCCCCAGGCGTGGAAGAGACTGGGAAACACCTCCTCTGGGCAGCCTCGCACAACGAACAGCCTGCCGGGGAGCCGGGTGGGCACAAAGCCCTTTGAGACCCCCCCAAATTCCTCGGGGGTGGCACCGGGACTCACCTGGAGCCGATTTTCTGTAGGCTTCCATCCAAGTCCCGCAGGGCATCGAGGAGGAACCGCTGGGCATTGGTGCCTGCCTGGCTGCTGGAGGGGTTGAGGATGAAGAGGGGGTGGAGGCAGCAGCAATCAGTGGCAGCTGTCAGCAGTGCTGGGTTGTCGTGCAGCCGGAGACCCTTCCGAAACCAGTGGATGGAGCTGTGCTGCATGGCTGGGAGGGGTCCTGGTGGGGTGTAACCTGGGAAAAGAGGGGAAAAAAACCCTGCCTTGTTTGGTAAATCTAACTTGTAAAATAAGCAGGAGCAGCAGAGATCGACCTATCTATGTCTGGTTATAAAACCAGGGGGAAACGGGTCCAGGCTTGCTGGTGAGGGCTGGCTGTGGTGACGGCATCTGGCTGGTGGCGGATGTGGGTGGGAGGCCCTGGGGAGGGCTGGCTTCCTGGCCCGCGGGATCTCAGCTGACTTCCCCTGCCTGTGCTTCCGCAGGCCCAGGTGGACCCCAGGCCTGCTGGCCACTGGGGGTCTTGGGCTGGGGCAGCAGGCAGCAGAGGGACAGGACAGCTCCTCTGCTCTGTCCCTGGGGGAGTTGGTGGGTGCCCCCCGTCATTCCCTCCACCCTGGAGCTGCTCTGTTAGGAACAGCTCCTGGATGAGGAAGCTGTAACAATGGATCAGCCTCACCATTTACTGCAGATCCCATTAGGCTCCAGAGTGAATGTGCTGCATCCTGCCTCTCTTTTCCCACCTAGGTGATCCCAGAAGATTGATCTCCTCGCTGAACTCAGGAGCTGATGCATCCCCCTTTCCTGCTCCGATGCCAGACTCCTGCATCCCAGGTAGGCATCCCCCAAACTTTCCCCCCCACTGTTTACTGTCTGTGCTTGTAGTTCAAGCCGTGCTTGAGCTTTTTGCTATTACTAAGCAGTGGCTTGTTTGGGGAGTGTGGTTTCCGCAGGTGCACCAGAGCCTTGCTGGCATTTTCTGCAGTCCTGCGCTGTTTTGCATTGGGGTAAAGGCTTCAGCATGACTTGGGGTGTTTCAATTTGGAAGAGGTGATGCAAGTAGTGGAAAAATGAGCCATGTTTGCTCCTGGGGCTTGTTTCCCCTGTTGCTGCTCCTGGGTACCTGCAGGAAGGGCCTGGGCACCCCAAACCATGCTGGGAGCACAATGCTGAGGTGTGGGCATGGTGTGAGCTGGCAAGGGATGGGCAGGAATGCTGGAGTAGGCATCACTGCAGTTGCATGGATCTGGGCATCACCCAAGCAGTGTTTGGTTTGCCAGTTGATCCCCAGTGATCCCTGCTTTTCCCCTCTACAGGGTCCTTTCACTGCTGCTGGGAATGAGGGACTTTCCTGGCCATCAGTGCTCAGCCTCGCTTGCCATAGGTGTGTATCTCCAGTGGAGAGCTGGTAATGGGTAGCAAAAGTGCAGACAGGAGGGCTATTAGGCTGCTACTTCCGGCCCTACTTGAGGTCAGAACATGCTTTCCTGGCAAATTGTGGGGAGGCAGATGTGGAAAACCATGCTGGGGGTGATTTTGGGGTGCAGGTGAGCAGGCCAGAGCTGCATGTCCCTGGAGTAAACTGCTGAGTTCCTGTGGCTGAGACTTGCCAAGGGATGGTTCCTGCTCTCCTAATCTCTTTTTTTATCCCCTTTTTTTTTTCCTTCTGCTGGCAGGAGAGATCTCACATCAGTGGTTGCGGCTGAGCAGCGCACTGCCCAGTATGGCTGGTGAGTCTGGACTTGGTTTGTGCTGGGGCAGATAAATCATTCAGCTCTGTCCCCTCCATCACCAGTATCCCCTGTGTGCCGAAACATGAGGGTGCCCACAGGCTGCTTGCCACAATGTGATAGCTGAGCTTTTAGGAGCTGGGGTGGTTTTTGGGGGTCAGGGTGAGATCCTGCTTGGCTCTTTCCATCTGGAGGTGTCCTGCTGAGCCAGTGATGCCGTGTAAGCCCCTTGGGAAGCCCATGGGGGTGCTGAGCCCCCCAAACCTCACTGCGGTCTCTTCTGACTCCACAGGCTGGTTTAGGTGGCTCCTGCGCAAGCCCAAGCCCAGCTCAGTGGAGAGCAGCCTCAGCACCAGTCACTCTGCTTCATCCTCACCACCTTCTTCCTCCTCATCCTCTGCTGAGAGCTCCAGCTTTTCTTCCAGCATGAGCCTGTCCAGGTCCATCCGCCCATCACCCATGTCGGTGTTGGACATCAGCGCCTCAGGTAGCGCCCGGTGGGCCAAGAGCTATGATGTCTGCATCTGCCACAGTGAGGTGGACCTGGAGCTGGTGGAGGAGCTGGTCTCCTACCTGGAGAGTCAACCCGAAAGCTTCCGTTGCTTCCTCCAACTGCGGGATGCAGCACCGGGAAGCGCGGTGGTGACAGAGCTGTGTGATGCTGTGCAAAACAGCCACTGCTGGGTCATGCTCATCACCCCCGGTTTCCTCCAGGACCCTTGGTGCAAGTACCAGATGCACCAGGCGTTGGCCGAAGCCCCGCTGGCCAACGGGCGCACTATCCCGGTCTTGAAGGATGTGGATCGGAAGGATTATCCCAAGGAGCTGCGAAGCCTCTACTACATCTACATGGCGCTGAAGGAGAACAGCTTCAGGCAGATCAGGGACACCATCATGCACTGTGAGTACGCCGTGGGATGCCAGCACGGGTTGATGCTGATGAAGTATCACTCTGTTGGGGTGGAGTCCATGGGAAGGGACAGGATTCTGTAAATTTATTGGAATTGCTGATTTTATAGATTAATTAGTTGCTAACGGGGCTCATTTGTTGCCTCTGCAGACCTCCAGGAGCTGTGCCGGAGCTCCACAAGCAGGACAGAGTAGTACCAGGAGCCGGCAGCGGTGTCTCAGAGCTGCCACCACCGGATCTGGGTGCGGCCATGTCTTGATGGACCTTGGGGGACAAAGCTGAGCCCCTTGGACCAGACCTGGGAACCAAAGATGGGGAGATCCTCACACCCGTGGTGGTACAGTGGTGTGAAGCCTGCCGCATCCTGGTGATGTGACTGCCATCCCAGTGGCCAACATCCCCTCGGTGGGGACAGGACGTCCTCCAGCAGGTCCTCGCTGCTGGTCACACAAACACTAAACTCCGATGTCGGGTGGCACTGGAAGTCGTCAGAGCTTCTTACAGCGGCATTCCCCTGGGGTGAGGACCCATCCTGGGGGGCTCTGACCCTGCTAGTGCTCCCAGTAAGCTGATGTGGCACCTGCCCTCCGGTGCTGGGCAGGAAGAGGAGGGGCAGGCACTGGCGGTGTCTTTGCACGGGTTTGTTGGGACTATGAAAATGGAGAAGTTGTAATTTTGGTGGTGGGTTTCTTTGGGTGTGGTGTGTGGTGTTTTTTTTTTTGTTTTAATCCCCTGGATTGTGTGGTGAGCAGGCCAGGAAGGAGCCCGGGGGCTGAGTGACCCCACATGGCGGGGGGTGATCCCTGACCCGTGGGCCTCGCTGGGGAGGGGGCGGCAGGTTTTAGCCGGGACTGGTGTCGATCGCGACCCCTCCCCGTGGGGCTGGGGGCCGGGGAGCCCCGCCGAGCCGGCAGGGGGCGCGCCCCGCGCAGCGCCGCGCAGGCGCAGTGCGCAGGGGCGCGGGCGCGATGGCGGAGGGCCCGCGGCCGAAGAGGAAGCGGGAGGAGGAGGCGGAGGCCGGGACCGTGCCCCACGACGGGGCCGCCGCCGTCCCGTTCCCGCTGGCAGAGCTGCGCTTGCGGCGCGTGCTGCGGGAGTCGGCGCGGGACAAGGCCGTGTTCCTGCACGGGGAGGTACTGGGCGGGCGGGGGGGCGAGCGGGCCCGCCGCCATGTCCCCGCGGAGGGGTTACCCCGCCCCGTGGAGGCCCCGCCCCCGCTGCGGAGGCCACGCCCCTCTGGGCCACATGGCGCGGCCCGATTCACAGTGGCCGGGGGTTCCCCGGTGTCCTCAGCTCCGCAGGGCTGCGGCCGAGCCCGGCCTTTCCGCAGTCCGCACGGCGCGGCCCCACACTCGCGTTTCCAGCCCGGTGCTGCCCAAAGCCGGCTGGGGGCGGTTGCTCCCTGGAAACCTTATTGCAAGCCTCAGGTTGTGTTTTCTCGTTGGTATACCTGTTGCTTTTATCCCTGCGAGCTCTTTTTTCGTGCTTAGTAGGTAAAGTGGCGTTGAATTGCAAGCAAAATGCTAACTCTAGGGCTGTTAATAGGATAGGTTTGTCAATCAGGTGCCATAAATGGGAAATTTGTAATAACACTAAGTTTTATGGCCAGGGAGCCTGGCCATGGTGCTGGAACCATGTAGCCACCTTGGCTCCTGTCTCCGAGGTGTGCATCTGAGCAGGCAACGAGGACAGGGCAGTTTCAGGCTGCTGCTTTGCTCTCAGGGCAATGGGTTGATGGTCAGTAGGTGACTGAGCTGGGCACAGACCTGCCTGCTCTACCCTGGGACTGTGGCTAGGTTGGGAGCCCCGGGGGAACCCCTCTGTTCTCCCCAAGAGGTGTTCAGTGAGGCCTCGCCTGGGTCCTGTACTGACAGGAGTGACTTGGGGGTGTGCTCCACACCCTGCACCTACCAAAACCAGCATGCTCAGGCCATACCTGGATGTGGGTTGTGGTTCCTTGGAGCAAAGCAGCAGCGTTTGACCCAAAACAGTCAGGGAGCAAACTTGTGCCATGGTACTAACCCCTACACCTGCCTCTCCCTTCTTCCTGACCTCTCTGACTGCCTGGTCAGTGGCCCTGTGGCAACTCGCAGGTGTATCTCAGATGAAATCAGTGATGTGGGTTAGTGGGAACGCAGCTGTGGGTGCTGGGAGCATCTGGAGAGGTGCATGTGAGCTAGGAAGTTTTCTGCATCCTGTCCTCCTGCAAAAAAAATGCTTGTGTTCCCTGATAGGGAGCTTCAGGGCAAACATGCCTTTTTATTTTTGGACAGGTGCTGCCCAGTGGGTGACTGAGCTAGGAGTGGGTTTGTGCATGAAAACATCGAGGCTGCAAGGTGTCTGCCATGGTCCCTAGGTGGAAGCGATCAGGTTCTGGCCTTGAACTCTCCACCCAGTGTTGGATCTGTGTTTGCCAGTGGCTTTATCTGTTCTTATTCCAGGTGACCAGTCCCTCTGGAGAGGGCACAGACGCTGTAGTCATCCTGGAAAAGACTCCCTTCCAGGAGGAGAAGGTACTGGACCTGCTGAAGAAGCACACAAAGCTGGAGCTGCAGATGCACAATGACATTTACAGCACATACCACCTCTATCCTCCCCCGGAGCTGAGCGGTGAGTGTTTTCAGCCTCTCATGGGGGGGTGTCCTAAGAGGGCTGCTTGCTCCACAGTTCAGTTTGTGGACCAGTGGTCATAGCTGGAATGCGGGTCAGAGTGCTCCTGCTAGCTCTGGAGGGTAGGGTGCAGTGAGATAAGCAAATGCTGCTGGGGGACCTGATCACACCACCTTGGCTGTGGCTTGGCTGACAGCAGCCAACCTGGCTGAAGTGGGATTGGTGGGTCGTTGCTGCTCTGGAAGTGATGTTTTACTCCTGAGGCTTTGGATCCTGCCTTGTTTCACCCCCTTTTCCCTGCACTTGTTGGACACCTAGCTTGGCTGATGAGTAGCAGGCCATTAAATGGCCATAGTGTGATTACTTGTAATCATCTGCCTGTGCCTTGATTTAAAGATGAAGACGACCTTATGGGTCTGACAGCTTTCCTTGTTGTTTGGGTTTTTTTTCAGTTAACCTGGTATGATAGACTCTCCCCATATGGCTTATTTAAAAAACAGTCTCTGCAAAGCACACGTCAGCTGCATCTCTTTCCAGGGTGTAATCTCTCTCATGTGCTTTATTTTTGTTGCTTGGTGAGGGCAGAGTCTAGTATATTTGCAGAGGGGATTTAAATGTTGGTAATGCTGAATGCCTGGGGCAGGCGGGCACCTGGCCTCTGCCTTTCAGGCCTCTCCCTGTTGATTTCACGCATCCGTGTGTTGTGAAACCCTATTAATAACAAAGTATGACAAGGTCAGATGGACGGGGTGGATAGCTTCAGTGAAAGACTCATTCTGTGAGATGGATTCTCGTCACTGTGGAAAAGGTGTCCTGCAATTGCAGCGCACTCCAGCCACCGCTGGAAAGCAGGGCTGCTCTTTTGATAGGCTGGGCACTTCAGTTTAATGCTGGTATGTGTTTAAATTCTGGAAGTGCAGTGATTAATTGCATGTTGACACTTCCATAAACATAATGGTAGCCAAACAGGTTTAACAAAGTCAAAATTAATCAGAGTGATAGCCTTAAGTAAGAAGTTGTTTCAGACCCAGTTTAAATTTTTGGGATGTTTGATGTGCCTTCCCAAAAATTCTTATTTTAACACTGTTTCCGTGGTATAGGAGGAAGCACTGTCTGGCTCTGGGAGCTTGGTAGTTGTGCAGAGCTCCTCTTATGCTGTTGAGGACTCAAAATCAGAGGTTTCAGCATTACAAAGCCACCTTTGTTCAAGGGCAGGAAAACACCACACCACCACAGTTGTTGCAAATGTGCCTTGCGTGGGAAGATGTTAAAGCTGTGCTTCATCGGCTGGAAAGACTCCTGCTTGGGTGCCGGCAGTGACTTGCAGCAATTCCCACGAGGTGGCATTGCAAGACTAAAATCCCTTGGGTCTCTGCAGCTGTCCTGGCATGTGACTGCCTTGTAGCCCTTTGCTGTGTAACTCCAGCATTACTCTGATAGCAAAATTATTTTAAGATTTAGGCCAGGTGCAAATCCCCTTGCAGGGGTGAAAAGGCTGTTAAAGGGTTGTTGGTGTCCATCAGTGCTGTGCCAGGTCCTGCTTTTTCTGAGAGGCTGGAGCAAACCCAGGTGAACCTGGGTCTTCTCACGTCCTGTTTCTTGCCCTTTGTTAAACTAAATCCTTGCACGGGTTGTTTCTCTTCAGTGCTCCCTCTGTGCTGTGACTCTGCCCTGTGGAGCCATGCTGTTCGTCTTGTGTATGGCTGGACCAAACCTGTGCTTTGACACGAGTGTGCGGTTCCTCTTGCAGGCTTGAATGGTGAAAAACCTTCTAGCTTCCTTCTGCTGAAGTTTATCTTTCTAATTTTAAAATTGCCTTTAAAATATAGAGTTTTGCAGAAACATTACCCAGTGGTGCATCTTTGCTTCCCACTCCTCTCCTTAGCACTGCTGTGCTTGCTCTGGATGTTGGGCAGCCCCAAGCTGGAGACCAGGAGGAGGCTGTGGACACTGGTGCTGCTCTCCAGGCTCCCTGGCTCTGAGCAGTGAGCAAGGAGACTTCTTCCTTCTAAGCAATTTGGGACCAAATAGCTGTTTTTGCGGGCATGTTGCATGAGCCGCTGGTGGGCAGTTGATCTAGAACCAGAGGAAGTGGTTGGGTGTGTCAGAAGGGGAAGGAAATTGCTCTTTTGAGTGAGTCACAGCCCAAGGAGGGAATCAACATGGTAAATGCTGCTCACAAACATAAAACGAAGGAGAAATTTCCTGAAAGGCTGCAGACAATGTCATGGCTTGTGGGAAGTCCCAGGATGTCGAGTGATTGTATAGAGACCCAGTGAGCTCTTGCGTGAGGTGCATCTCAGCCTCTTGGTTGCAGGGTTAGAGAGGTACAGGGTTTTATCTTCTGATGCTAGCAGGCTTACGTCTGGCTAACACGATGCAGTGAAAGTGTTTTGCAAAAAAAGGTCTAAGCAGTTCCTCTGAAAAGTCCCATGTTGTGGTGGTGTGCAGAAGAGGAATTCACCCTGGGGATTTTGCAGTATCCTGGGCAGCTAAGCCCCTCCATGCTCAGCTGCTTTCTTTCTAAATGTAAGATAAATCTCCAGAGTGAGGAAATCATGACCGCAGGTGACTCATGACGTTGAGTGTGTTGATGTGTGAGTAGCTGCCTCCGGGTCCATCTGCTTTTTCAAAGCATGTTCGTTTCTGAATGCTGCCTTTGTGGTCCGAAGTCCCCGAGGGCTCTTCATTCAACTGGAGTGCCTTGATAGCTGAAAGTGGATATGGATATTTTTTTCACCCTCTCTCCGCCTCCTCACTTAAGTGAGTTGGATGCTCTTCCCTCCACGGAGTCAAGCTAACACAGGCCCTGTGTGATGAAAGCTTGTTTTGTCTTGGTGGTCCACTGCGAGGCTGGGCCAGTTGCTTTGTTTGCATAGTGAAGGCAGAGAAAGGGAGGCCAAAAGAAGCACATTACCTGAGCAAAGGACTTGCCCTCTGTCCTGTGAAGAGGAACTTCGCTCTGCTGCTGCTTAAAGATGAGATTTTTCAGGGCTGGGAGCACACCAGTGTGGGGGTGTGTGAAGACAGTGCCAGTCAGAAAAAGGGCCTCATCTGTGTCTCGCTTGGCTCATCAGTTTCACTGGTCACCTGAAGAGATGTGTCAAGGCTAAAATGGGAAATAACATTTGCAAACCAGCTTAGTAATGGTCAGAGCTTGTCTGAAGGGTGACCCAAACCACCTGAATAAGAAGGAAATCTGTGAGTGAGCTTGTGAGGAGGAGCGGTGTCAGTGTGTGCCCTCTGACTGTAGCTGCTTTGCTGCTGCCCAAGGCAGGCATGTGTATTTAAGGCCAGGTGCTGGATGTTGCCTAGATTTGAGGCAGCTTATGCCTAGAGGTGTGAGATACTGGTGGAGGAAGCCCGAACTCTAGGACTCCCCATTGCAGGGAGAGCAAGGGCTGCTTTCATAGCAGGGGAAGGATTTTTTTTTTTCTGCTGCCAAAGGCTTGACTGCAAAAGCCAGATGGTTTGTTCAATCAATGCATTCCCTGGTAACATCCAGCTCCTGGTGGTGTTCACACCCGCTCAGTAAGGAGAGCTTGCTGTTTCCAGCAAAAAGCAGCCTCCTCGCCTCCTCCACACCAAAGATGTGCTGGTGTAATTTAAGGGCTCTTATCAGTCCTTTAGGGAGTCTTGTACTCACCGGGCACAGCTCATCCCTGTGCTGCAGGCTGAAGCTTATTAAAAAATGTTTAAAAACGAGCATATCAGAAGGAGCTCCAGCTTCATCCCTCCGACACAGGGTGGAGAAATTGTGGGAGAAATGGGAGAGTGTGGAAGGAAAGTGTTCAGTCATACAGGAAGCAAGACGTATCCCTGCCTTCCTGAGCCCAAAAAGCATCTGGTTTCAGGCAGTGAGGAGCTGAAGAAACTTGCACAAGCTGCACTGGGAAGGCTGGTTTGTCTCCTGGCACTTCCACGCTCCGCCTGCCAGTGGGGCTTGCCCAGCAAAGAAAACTCTTTGCATTTATACTTAAAAAGCTGGAGCTTGAAGCAGTGGGAGCATGTTGGGTGGTTTGGGGCATGGTGGGAGGTATCATCGTGTTTTGTTCTTTTTGGGGGGAGTTTGGTAACCTGTAAATTTTTTTTGCCATGGCTCTTGCAGCTAGAGTCCATGGAGTCCTTGGATGAGAACCAAGGCCAGACAGCCTTGGCAGGAGTCCCCATCAGCATGCTTGGCTTGCCCTGGCATGTGCTGGCCTTGGAGACTGTGAGCTCTTGCAAGCTCTATCCTTTTGTGCCTTTATTTCATTCAATGATGAGAGCCCCAGATGTCTGAGGCAAAGCTGTGGTCATACCTGGTTGGGGGTGGGTTAAAATCAGGTGTTCCCCTGTGACTGCTGTGTCGTTGTGATCATAAAACTAAATGTTAATACAGCAGGAGGTGGTTGTGCCTCGTATTTAGTTAGGGCTGCATCAAAAGAGATACCTGATGATGGGAAGACAGTGTAGAGCTGTATGCAGCAGGAGAGAGGTTTGCAGAGGGGGGGGAAAATTTGCGTGAGGGCAAATGTGACTTTCTGTGCTGCTTCCTGAACTTGGCACCTTTCTGCACCCCAACGATTGAATTGATTAGGCAGATTATGAGCCAAAGCTTAGCTTCCTACTAGCAAAGGGAGGAAAAAAGCACCCCTGCCCAAAAGTAGAAACTGGTGGTTCCTGCCCTGTCTGCTTCTCTTGGCTCCCTAGTGTGTTTAAATCTACTTAAAACAGCTACAGTGGTCCATTTTAATGGCTGAGTGGGATGGGAGCAGCAAGTGCAAGGCATCTCGGTGGGTCACCCTGGCCTGTCATCACTGTTCACATAGTTGGAAATTTAATGTGCCAAGCTGGAGGGGGATTTTGGCAAAGCCTGGGGACAGGGCATCACTAGTGGGCCTGGAGTGCACTTTGCTACGTGTATGAGCTCTCTCTACCTCCTTCCCATCTGCAACATGGAGCTGTCCTGCACCATAGGGAGCATGGGGTAATGTGTTCTGTCCTCTCCTGGTGACAGCTACCTTCAGCCCTTTTTTCTGCAAGTTCCCCAAATTGAACTGGTGTTTTGGTTTTGTTTCTTGTGTTTTGGGTGGGGTTTTTTTCACTCTAGTTTTTAGTAGGAGAGGGGAGAAGTAGTTTTGTTTCTGGTCAGTCCAAGCTTCATTTTCTCGTGGGCAGGGAACAATGGTGTCGTATGTCCCCCCAAACATCCTTTGTAGGGTGAACTGGCCAGTCGCTTGTTCTTTACCACTTTGGTACCTCTGCTTCCTGCTCATCCAGGTTCCTTTAATTAAACTTCCTTTTTTATAACCTCCAGTTAACTGATGGTAAGTCCTGACTTCCAGAATAAACCACAGATGTTTCATGGCATCCCTGGGCTGGCATTCAGGAGCACGCTGGCTGATGTGACTCAGACGTGAGTGGAGACAACCCCTGGCCCTTCAGTGAGCTTAAAAACCCACATCACATGTCCAGTGGTTCTTCATCTCCATTTCCTGGCCGGGGTAGGTTTCAGCTGCCCCACAGCGTACGTGATACTTTAGTGTGCGAGGAGCCTGCCATGAGCAGGGCGACTTTGAAAATGGAGCACGAATGTGGCTGGTCGCCAGCAATGGAAAGATTTTGTGGTGAGCCCTGTCTCGCCATGGATGTTTCTTGTGGCTGAGCCCAGCCTTAGCCAGGACTTTACATCCTGTGTGCGGGCTTCTAACGATAGTTAGGCTCTGAGCACTTATCAGACAGCTTCCCTGGCTATAGTGATTTATGCTAATTAGCATTGCTGGGGTGTTTCAGGGCTGATGAGACCTCTAGAAGGGAAATAATCATTAGTGAACCACAGCTTCTCCCCCCTCTCCTCTTCCAAACATCTGCTGCTAAGCCACAGCTGCACACTAAGGATTTTGCTGATCTCTCACTAGGCTTTAAAAAGTAAAGTGGCTCTCCCCACCATGAGCAGCCAAAGTGGGGAGGTGTTGGAGAAGCCATGAAGGGTCCTCTGCAACCCCATCCCAGCCAGTGCATGGCCTGCAGTTATCACCGCCCCAGTGTGGACTGCGTTCTGCTGCAGCCCCTGCTCTTGTTTTGGGGTCTAAAATTGAATTGTGGAAGTCTAGCTCCTGAGGCTGGATGTGGTACCTTCTTATCGTGTGCCTTTTTGTTTTCTCCCCAGTGCTTTGTTGGTCGTCTTAAGTGAGGAGCAGAGGAACTGTAGCCTTGTCTGTCTTTAGTTGTGTGGGTTTTTGGGGTTTTTTTTTTGCTATTACATCATCCTGCTAGAAGTGCTAATAGAGTCCTGGAAAACAACCTTGTTTGAACATGTGTATGGTGGGAATCAGACCAGACTGCCCTTGTGGTTTGCATTTTCATATTTCATGTTACCAGCATTTTCCTGTGGATTTCATTAAGCTGGGTTTGGCAAGAAATGAAAAGGCAGAGTCTCCCACTAGTGTAGTGCCAACCTTTGAGGAAAAAAAACAAATCAACCACCAAAAAACAAACAAAACTAAAAAAAAAACCCAAAAAACACCAGCCCCAAAACACCCTAAATCCTGGCTTTAGGAACAGATTTTTGTATTCAGTGTCTGGCTAGCATATATGCATATAGAAAGCATGGAGCAGGACTGGTACCCTGGTGAGTGTGCAGCCCATGGTTTTTGTGGCTGTGGCAGAGCTTGGGCACGAGCTGCAGTGTTTGCAGTGCCCCAGCCACTTGCTTCTGTCCGATCTGCTCGGGGTTTATCTGGGCCTGCAGGGGTTTTCTCCTTCCTGCATTAAGTTTTATAGCAGCTCTCCATTAGCTGGGAAAGCGGAGGCACTGCTGGTGCCGTTGGAGTTGTGGCAGGCTCTGTATTGCATGTCTAATCTCTGCCAAAGAGGGATTTTTTCTGAGTGTTTTACTGCTGTGGGTAAGACTTGCTGTTGCCGAGGTCAAAGCTGCCAGCTTGATGAGGTGTGTGCTTGCGTCCTGTTTAATGCCACAGGAAAAAATACAGAGCAAAGTTTTAATCTTGAGGTAAACAGAAACTGTCTTCCTTTTGCAAGAATAAACAGCTAAATGTTCTTTGTTTGTCGGCTGGTGCAGGGCAATCACTGAGCCCTTTCCCATCAGCTCATTGTGTGCTGTGTTAACCCATATGCCTGTGGTGTTTGCTCTAGATCCATCCCTGTGCCCTTGACCTTTTTGCCTCCTGCACTCGGCGCTCAAGGCCAACATCCTGATGGTTGAGAGCTCTGGGAAGGAGCTGCTCCTTGTGCTGGCCCTGCTGCTTGCAGCTCACGCAACATCTGGTTTCGTGGCTGGAGTGCTCACTTGCAAACATCCTATGAGCTCTGGACTTGAGTATGGGGAAGAAGAGGCTGCCCTGGGGGTCGTGCTTCTGTCCTGGCTGCACATAAATTCCTTCCTGGGAGCCCCAGCTCTGCCCCTATGTTGCTGATATGCCTGAAAGAGCAAGTGTGTGTGGAGAAAAAAAACCTTTCAGGTGGCGAACTCCTCCACCTGAACTGGAAAGACAGGCCCTGGCTGTGTTGTCAGCTTATCCTTGAGAAAAGCAGCAGCAGCCCAGGAGGTTAAAGCACATGTTTGCTTTCATTGCCTGTTCTCCTCCACCCTGCTATTTTAGTGGTATCTCTTCAAAATGTGTTAGTGTGGCATTTATTGGAAGGGAAAACAGATTTGTCCGGGACTGAAGGAAGTCATGTGGGTTTCGTCTGTGATGGTAACTCAGTGCATGTGTGTGTTTCTAGAGATAAAAACCACGGTGGTGTACCCCGCCACAGAGAAACATCTTCAGAAATATCTCCGTCAAGAAGTGCACCTCATCCGTGAAACCTGGGAGGATTATAAGAACATAACACTGCCCTTCATCCAGTCGCAGAGCTTCAGCATCCAGGTATGGTTCCACTGCTTCCTCTCTGCAGAGACTGATGTCTTTGGTCTCCTTCTTAATGCGTGGGCTGTCTGATGTCTCCTCCGAAGCCCAGGTTGGAGGCAGAAGAGCCTCTGGGAGTGCTCTGCCCCTTTCTCCCTGTTGCCTGTTCCATCAGCATGTTGTCAGCTCCGTGGTACTGTGTCCCCTCACCTGGCTGGGCAGCCTGCTTCTCAAACACGACTGGCTGCAGGTTACTTCTGCTGGTCCTGGGCTGTGGTGCTGCCTGCTTTGCTCAATGCATCCCCTTATCTATCGCGCTTTCTTGACGCTGTCTGACCTTTGGGGTAAGCTCAGCAATGGTAAACAGAGCTCTCTTTCCCCTAAAACTCCCCCGGTGTCCCCATCCTTCTATCCTCTAGGGCATCTTTCTCCATCTTTGCAGGAAAACATTTGCCTTGGAGATGGACCCAAAGTTGCCTTTCCCAAGGTTTCTGGAGACTTCCTATGCTGGGGCGTTCCTCCTCCTGAGGGTGGCTCCCTGGGCGTTGGTGCTGTTAGCTGGGCTTTTTAGGAGTCTCTTGGGTGTTGTGGAAAAAGGAAAGCACAGATTGCTCTTGGATTCCTGCATCACAACTCATTCCTTGGGCTTTGCCTGTCTTTATCTAACTGGTTTTGATGAGTGGAAGGGAAAATGTGAAGGGTAACGTAAATATCAGGGGACTACAGAGGTGTCTTTGTTTTTTGCTGGAGGATGCAAAGAGCGGATGCTTTCAGTATAATAGTTTTATTGTGGTGCCAGTCACTGGACATGTGTTGTCCTCACTGGGCTTGTGCTGGAAACAGCAAGAGCAGTCAGCTGGTGACCTGCCCATCACATGAGGCAGCATTGGGTTTAAAATTCAGCTCATCTGATCGGGAAACTTATTTAGGGCACTGATAGCTTGGCACTTCTGAAAAGAACAGGCATAAAAAAAAATCCAACACCCCCACCCCCAACCACACCCCCCAAATTAAAAAAAAACCAAACAAAAACCCAACAAAAAACCTGAAGGAGCAAACTTTCATTTCCTGCTGAGCTTCGTGCCCTGCTTTTCTTCCAGGGTCACAGAGCACAGTGATCTTGTGCCATGCTTTCCAAAATCACTTTGAGAATCTAATCTTCTCTAAAATGTTGCTAGGAAGAAAAGACCAGAAATTTAAGGAAAAAACAGATCAAGGGAGGAGAGATTGGTTTCTCCCTAAGGATATATTCAGGTCAGTTCACAATGATTCTAAGATTTGATTAGCTTAATTAAACTCTTGACAGAGTTCCCCAAAAAGGCTGTCTTTTTATCTTGAGTGCTGGTCTGCCCAGCATCCGTTGACCCAGCTTGCTCAGCGTGCCTGCAAGACCGGCTGTATCTTGCCTACCCACCAAGGGCAACCAAAACGTTTTATACCTAAACTTGATGGGGAAAATGATGTTTCAAAACATCTTCAGGTTCCAAGCCCTAGCTATTTTCTGCTGCCTTGTTTTATCTCTTGGTGACCTGGCTGGAGACTCCCTTGGCAGTCCAATACTTAAGCTAGAGTGTAAAGTGCATGTTGGAGGTGCAGAGAGGAAGCTTGAGCTCAGGCTGGGAGCCAGGAAAAGCAAAGGTGCGTTTTGACAGCCTTACTTCATCGCTTATCCTCGGTCTTTTTCGTTTTGTGGCTGAAACTTCTCTGGGTGGTGCTTTGCTCTGAAGGAGAAGCAGGGGGGGGATAACCAGAGCAGGGATTACAGGCAGTCTGGAGGCTGAAGCTTTAAGTACGGAAGGGGAGAAGCAGCGAGCTGTGTTCTAAGCAGTCAGGAAACAGAGACGTGCATTGCCCAAGAAAACACAGGCCTTTTGTATTTGCCCAGCTGAGTGCTGGCTGCCAGCAGCTGGAGCTACATCTAGCTTCAGGCTTGCAAGCAATCTGCTCCTTCTTTTTTAAATGGGGAGGGGGGGAAAAACCCACCCAAATCAGCAGAGTTTCCTTCCCAGACCTAGTTGTAAAGGTTTCGGTGCAGCCTGGGAGGTAAAAAAGTGCAAACAGCCCTGTGGTGCTGCAAGAGGCATCTGCTGAGGCCCATGAGAGCTGACTTCCACTGCTGCCCACCTCGCCAGGGCCTGGGGCACGCAGGGTTGCTTGTGCTGGTGGCTGATCTCTCGGAGTGCCTGTACCTGTAGGTTGTCAGCCAGTGGGAGCACAGAGGAGGGATGCTGCTGCCCCTTGGGGCTTTTAGTGCTTGCAGCAGCTCCACCCAGGTCACCTAAAGCAGCCAGGTGGTCTTGGGGTGTTGCTAGTGTGCTGGGGAGAATTATCTCTCCACATCCTCTTAGGGGTAAATGCAACTATTTCTACAGTGGGCTAAGCCATCTCTGTTCAATACCTCATCTCCAGCTGCAGCCAGTTCTTTAGAAGAAAACAAAGATCCCTGAAAAATTTAGCTGCCTGGCAGTGCGGTGCCACACAATGGGGTTGGGGGTATCTTTTCACTGAAGGGCTCATAACAGCCTGGGTTTGGTTGTTGGGAGTGTTTTATGAGTAATTAACTACAAATGTCACCAGCCATGAAATTACTTGGTCGTCTTCAAGTCATTGGGCTTTTTTTACATTGTAGTTGCAGGGAATGTGCACTAATCCATGAGCTTGGGCTAAATGTGCCTGAGGTGTTGGTTTCTTTTCTCTGCTGGTTTGTAAGCTGTGTATTTCTCTTTCAGTGGGTGTATAATATCCTGGAAAAGAAAGCTGAGGCCGATCGAATCATCCATGAAAACCCAGATCCTTGCAATGGCTTTGTTCTAGTTCCAGATTTTAAGTGGAATCAAACCCAGGTTTGTTTGCTCCTCCTATCTTTGAAGGGATGCTGCTTGTGGGAAGGTAATCCAGAGGAAATGTCCACTTTCATGCTGTTAATAGCACGCTAATGAAAGTTTTAGTAGGGAACTATGTCCTTCCTGTTCACACTGTCATTAAGTGATGATATAGCCAGAGCCTTTTATCACGTGCTAATTGTGGGAACTGCAGAACACAGGCTGTTCTCCCTGCTGCTGCTGGGTGATTTCTTTATTAGGTTTGCTTTCTCTTTCCTGTATTAGCCCCAATGTTGTCATGATATGTTTGAAGCTAAATCCAGCTGTGTATTTGTTCCTGCTGAACTTGTTTGGGTGTTTTGTTTTTTTTTTTTCCGCAAGCCTCTGCTTTAGGCACAAACTGGGCAGATGTGTTGGCCTTTGGTTGCTGCAATTAACTCTCCTCCACACAGTATTAAACAGATGGTCCTTAGCTTAGGAGCAGTTGCTTAACCCCTCGTAGGAGTGGCCACTCATTGAAATGCAGAGTGTTTTAAGCCCAGGCTGTAATCCTAAATTGAGTGGCTTATTTCCTTGGGCTCTGGCTCACTTTTGTGCTGTACATCTGTGGATGTGCCTGGGGAGGTGAAACTCCACACATGCACCCGTTGAAGTTGGCAGAGTGGAGAAATAAGTCCTGTTTTGTGTTTCTGATCCTCAAAATGCTTCTGCAGATGATAGAGGGGGAAAGTTACTGTATGATTTAAAACTCAGAAATGGGAAATAAAACTGAAAACACAGAATTGTGCTGCCCATGAGCAGGCAGCCCTTTTTTTTGTGTTTCTGTGCTGGCAGCACCTGTTTCTGGTCTGATGCTGAGTCTCCTGGGGAACTGAATTGGGGAGGACAGGTAGTTTGTGCAGGGAATTCATGGTGGCCAGATACTACCCTGCAGCATCAGCTACTCCAAAAATCCCTTGTTAAGCTGTGGTGGGGTAACCAAGCTCGAATTTCAGCTGCTTCACTGGGAGGCATGATCTTCATCCTGAAGAAACTTTGCAAAGCAGGTGATAGATGGCAAGCTTGCAGCCTTGCCTACACCACTGTGCCTTGTTCAGTGCCCTTTATTTTCAGGGTGGCAATATTTAGAGGTCCTAGAAAGTGCATCACACCACCCCTTTCCTTGCTTTGAGCAAAGCCTCAGTGTAAATTCTTGCTTGCTGCAGCCAAGCTTCACAAATCTCATCAGGATTGGAGATGGATGGGCCAAACCCCTGTGCTTTAGCTTTCTCTGGAGACCTGTTCTATCAGTATCTCACAACTAGCGTGGTCAAGGAGCATTTAAATGGTAGGATCTGTCTTTAGGGGAGGTTTCCCTGTGCTGCTGTTGCCTCTTAGTATGCTGAACAGGATCTTCTTGATTTCTTCCCAGCTGCTGTCTGCAACAAGAGAGCCGTCATCCCTGGGGCTATCTGGGATGTTCATGTTTGCCTGTCTCTTTCCCAGGCAGGCGAGTCAGCATCCCAGCAAGGACTGTCGACTTCTGCCTTTGAGCCAAGGAATTTCTTCTTGGCTATGGGTGGTGCTGAGCCAAAGCCGATCCCAGCAGCCCCAGGGCTGCCTGTGAGCACCGGTTCCTTTCTGCTGTGTCCCACTGAACAGGCAAGGCTACTAAATTAAATCAGGGAAGTGAGACAGAGCTCCCAGCAGGACTCTCTGAGCCTTCCCTTAGAGGTCCCTTCGATGGTGTTGCCTTGTGCTAGCTTAGCACCTTGCCTGCAAATGCTGCTTACACACCTGTAACTTCAGGCTGATGGACAGGAGGAAAACTTTTTTGTCAGTCTGCATGCTTGCTGCTGGCCTCAACCTTCTGGGTGCTGCATCAGCTCTGGCTGCCCAACCTTGGTAGTGGTTTGAGTTGGTTTCTTGGGGGTTGGGTTTTTTATTATTTTTTTTAAAAAAATTGATGTGAGGCTTTTTTCCCCACTTCTTTGGAGTTGGTTTCAAACCTGCAGGAGCCCTGAGGCGTTGCCTGAAACGGTGCCCGGCATGACATCATACAAGGCCTTTTTAGCAACAGGCTTATTTGTTTCAAACAGCAACATGCAGATGTTGTTCTAAGGAGAAGAGATGTTTGCTTTTCCTCCCGCCAGTCAGCCCTGATCCAGAGAGGACAAGCTGATACACTGTGTTTTTTTTTTTTCTGGAGCTGTGCACAGGCTGCCTTGGGAATCAAACTGAACCATGAGCATTGCTTTACTAGCTAGGTGCAAATAACAGCTTCGTGTTTTGAGAGCCTCAAGACAGGGTTCTGAGAGTGTCTTTTGGCACAAGCATCTGTTTCCAAATAGCCAGATGGATTTCTCACAGCCCTGAAAAGATCTGCTGGGTCTCAAATATCTAAACCCTTTGCTTTGCAGTGTTTATATTAGAAAGCCGCTAACGGAGTTGAAGGAGACAGGGATTTTTAAGTGTGATGATCCACAACTCTGTCTTGTTAAACATTGAATTTAAGTGCTTCAGGAGATGCCAAAGATCTGATTAAAAGCTGTATGTTGCTGCACTGGGGCCGCCCGGTGACTGATTAGATCTTGAAAATGGTTATTTATAGAACTGGTACAACTGGAAAGTGGCTGGCTGTAAGCACAGTGGAAATATGGGAAACTTTTCACTCAAATCTACAGTTGCAGTTCTGGCTGCTGTGATTCACTGTAAATCCTTGTCTGAGCGTGGAGATAAGCCATTTGCTTGCTCTGCAGAAAAGGTTGTGCTCAGCCTGGCATCTGCATGTGGGAGTTGCTGGCAGCAGACCCCGCTGCCTCCTGGGCTCCCCCATGTAGCAGGGTGGGTGCCCGCGCCTTTTCTGCCAGCCCCAGTCTGCACTGGGACAACACTTTTGAGATGCTTGGGGCGGGGGGTGCTGTGAATGTGCAAGGGCAACAGCGAGTGCTGTGTTTATGGTAGGAAAGAGTTGATCGATCCATCTGCCTTTAAAGCTGAGAAGATATTTGTGGTCCCTCTGTTCATTGATTGGGGTGAAGCTATCCTTGTCTGGTTCTTCCTGGACAAAACCCCATCTCTCCCGAAATGATGCTTTGAGGTGCAGCGGGTTTGTGGGTGAGCGCATCTTGTACTGGGAGATCTGTACTGGATTCAACCCAGCTTGAGTGTGGGTTAAACATGATGGCAGATAGCCCCTTGCAATACAGCCTGGAAAGCTGTGGTTGGTATGTTGGATCCAAAGTGTTTGTGCCTCCATCTGCTCTTGCTGTGGTCACCTTTGTCACCATCCTCCATCTGCTCTGTCCGCAGCTGGATGACCTTTACCTGATAGCCCTCGTTCACTGCCGGGAGATCAAGTCTCTTCGGGACCTCACTGCTGAGCATCTCCCGCTGCTGAGGAACATCTTGCAAGAAGGCAAGGTAAGCCCAAGGCTGGTCTGATGCTCACTGCCTGCATTATGTGGCAGCTGCTCGACCAACCTGCGCACACAGCATCTGTGTGGGGACTGATAACCAAGAGATGACAATGCATCATCAACTGGGGCTGCGCTGCCCTTTCTAGCATCTCTACTCAGAGACCCTGGTCCATGCTGCTGTCGGCACCTTCCCCTGGGACATGGGAAAGCCTTGCAGTGTTCGAGGTGTTTTAGGGGTGCTTGGTATTCTTCTGTTAGCGGTGAGCTGCAGGGCTTGAGCCCGGTCCTCCCCATGTTGGTAACTTTTTTTTTCCCCAGCCCTTGACTGTTTCCAGCAGCTGACAAGTTTTTTCCAGCATTGTGATGGGGTGTGCTTGGTAGATGGATGTGTGATAGCTTCTCTTTTCTTTCACTTGTTAGAAATTTGGAAAGTAATTCCACTGGAGAAAGTGGAGATTAATTAAGAGATTAGTCAGGGGATTGCAGCGCACTGAGCAGTGAACCAAGCCAGTGTGCCAGAGTTCACCGTTGCTGTTTATAGCTTTAATTACACCGGCTGGTAACAGCATCCCTGTAACTTGCCGAGCAAGCCAAAGCGATAAGGGTGGAAGGGAAAATGATACGAGCGGAGAGCACATCGTGTCATGGAGGGAGAAAAGTGGGGCAGCCGGAGGCATCGCTCCATCCCCGTGGAGGCTGAAACAGAGGATGGGGAAGAGCACTGTCATTCCCAGCTTCCCCCTCCCCTTGCTGTGAGAATGGAGGAAACAGAAATCACTCCTGCCTTTCTCCACCTTTTGTGCCATCCAGGGGTGATCCTTCCTGTCTGCTGCAAGGTCTGTCTGTGCTCTGCCTGCCTCCAGCTGCCCTGTGCCCTTGCTGTGTATTGCTACTCCTGACCTGTGGGGCTTTTTTTTTTTTCCCTCTTCAGGAGGCCATAACAAAGCGCTTTGGTGTACCTGGATCCCAGCTGCGAATCTACCTGCATTACCAGCCCTCCTACTATCACCTGCATGTGCATTTCACTGCCCTGGGCTATGATGCCCCAGGCAGCTCTGTTGAGAGAGCCCATCTCCTGGCAGATGTGATTGACAACCTGGCGCTGGACTCTGCGTATTACCAGAAACGGGCTTTGACCTTTGCCCTTCGGGCTGATGAACTTCTCTTCAAGAAATTCCAGGAGGCAGGAAGAGTGTGAGCTGGCAGAGGTGCTTTTATATCTTGTTATTAATAAATGCCCATTTGGGTTTTTTAAAAAGGTTTTGGTGCTTTTATTTTTTTTAACTCTGATTTTGTACAAATTGGGGCTGACAGCCCATTGCTATAGAAACGGTGTCATCTGCTCAAGTCAATTAAAACATTGAGTAACCCCTTTTAGTGTTCTGGTTTTTATCAGGGTCACAGCACTGGACTGGGTGCCTCTGGGATGCGGAGGGGTTTGGGCAGGAAGGTCTGCGTGTCCATCTTCTCCACCCAGAAGTCAACCTCTGCCACCAAATGTCAGCCCAAACACTGTTGGCAGCAGGAAGGGTCTGAGAAAACCCACCATCCTTACAAGGCTTCACTTATTTCGTATGAAATTACCCCTGGGAGCAGGATTGCAGCTTTTTGAGGCAGGGAGGGGTTTCTTGCTCCAAGTAAACCAAATGACTAACCCGAGTTGTCACCCCTCCTGGCTGGCCAGCTGCTGTGGGCTCTGTGAAGGCAAGCAAGACTGTGCATGCTGCTTGATCCTCAGCCCGAGCACCATCACCTCAATCCTGCTGATTAGTTGTATATCCAGCTTAAGTGAATTTATTTAAAAGGGCAGCCCCTCCCTGACACAGGCTCCTCAAGGTTTTGCAGGGATTCCTCAGCATGCTTGTTAAAAAAAACCCTGTAAAATAAATAACACTGCTCTTCCTTAGGCTAAGGTGGTGGTAGGGCAGTAAATGCCTTCCTGCAGCTGGAGGGTCCTGGCAGAGGAGCCTTCTGAGACCCTGCATGACTTTCCTGCTATTTTGCAGCTCTGCTGAGGTTTTTTTCTTCTGTTTCTAGTGAGATGCCAACGTCTTCCTCACTGCTTGACTCTGTTTAAATGGTCCTCAGGCTGTGACCTGGTGAGAGCTGCCAGTTGTGGTGGGAAAAACAGATTTCTGTGCACGGAGAGAGGCTTGATCTGCTGACCTAGCCATCGACTCCCCTGCATCTTCTCCACTGGGCACCAGCCTCTGAAAACTTCATGAGTTCTTGCTGCCAAAAAGGGCTCTGGTTTCTGGTCAGCTGGTAACCAGGGATGTAATTGCAGGAATCATCTTGCTGGCTACCCCAGTTATTTATTCCTTTCAACCTACCGGGCTCTAAGTTTTTTTTCTTTTTGCTCATAGAGGGAGGAATAGAATTGTTTGAATGCAAACATGAATTGTTTGTGGGGCTGCTCAGTACACCGGAGTGCTGCCCTGTGATGGAGTGGTCCGGAGCTTGCCTGGATTGTGAGTAATATAATTGGAGATGCCTGGGGCTTGCTTTGGCTCATCCAATTAATAAATATTCAGGTCAGGCAGTTTCCTGGTACCTTTTAGCAGCAGGGAGAGGCAGAGCATCTGAATGCAGCTATGTTTTCTTATTTCTCTGCAAAAATGCAGAATGTGGTAAGAAATTTGGGGTAATCTGCTAGGGGAGTCTCTCCCTCTTGTTTCAGATCTACCAGTCTCCTGAGCAGAGCACATCTGGGGCCAGAGTTGATTTAGGGCCTGGGGAGCTGCTGCAAAAGTGGATCTGGAGATGATCATAGAATCATTTAGGTTGGAAAAGAACTTTGAGATCATCAAGTCTGACTGTTACCCTAGGGCTGCCAAGTCTATCACTAAACCACGTCCCTAAGTACTTTATGTGTTTTTTAAACACCTCCAGGGGTGGTGATTGTACCACCTCCCTGGGCAGCCTGTTCCAATACTTCGATACTCTTCCAGTGAAAAAAATTTTCTTAATATCCAATCTAAATTTCTTGTCCTGTCACTTCTTATCTGGGAGAAGAGATGACCCCACTCTGCCTCCAGCCTTCTTTCAGGTAGTTGTATCAGAGTGAGAAGGTTCCCCCTGAGTGTCCTCTTCTCCAGACAAGACACCCCCAGTTCCCTCAGCAACTTCTCATAAGACGACTTGTGCTCCAGACCCTTCCCCAGCTCTGTTGCTCGTCTCTGGACACGCTCCAGCACCTCTACATCCCTCTTGTAGTGAGGGGCCCAAACCTGAACACAGGATTTGAGGTGCAGGGGGACGGTCACTGCCCTGGTCCTGCTGGCCACACCATTTCAGGCACAAGCCAGGATGCTGTTGGCCACCTGGGCATGTTGCTGGTTCATGTTCAGCTGGCCATCAGCTAGCACCCCCAGGTCCTTTCCCACCAGGCATCTTTCCAACCTGTAGTGCTGCCTGGGGCTGGTGTGACCCACGGGCAGGACCCGGCACTCAGCCTTGGTGAAACCTCATACAGTGGCCTCAGCCCATCGGTCCAGCCTGCCCAGACCCCTCTGCAGAGCCTGCCTGCTCCTCAGCAGATCAACACTCCCCCCCAGCTTGGTGTCATCTGCAAACTGACTGCAGGTGCACTCGATCCCCTGGTCCGGATCACTGATAAAGATGTGGAACAGAACTGGCCCAGTACCGATCCTTGGGGAACACCGCTTGTGACCAGGCAACTCCATTCACCACCATCAGCGTGGCTGGCTACCTGCATCCCGAGGTTTGAAGTTGCTGGGAGAAAGGGATGGATTTTTTTTATATTTTTTTTTTTTATATACTGGAGCATTCTGTGTGCCAAGATGGAGCTTGGTCTCCCTGGGTGAGGGAACGTCACAGTTTTATGTACCCACCTAGGCCAGCCCGGGAATGGAGATGGTTAAACAACAGATGGGACCATCCTATCACTCAGGAAGCTTCCCTGTTCTTCAGGTGTTAAAAAAAACCCAGCCCGTCTTGAAAATAGACTTTTTGAGGGCTGTGACAGATGACCAAGCAGCACATCTTCTGCAGACCATCTGTCTGTTCCCGCTGGAGAAGTTGTTTCTCCTGGGAGACTTGAAAGCGCTGCCTGGCCATCACCCATCTCCTTTGGGAGCCGGGGGGATACACGGAGCCCAGGATGGGGGCTGTCCCTGCCTGCCCCAAGAGAAGAAGTCCAGGGGATGCATTTTGATGGATCTATGGCTGGAGGCTTCAAAGGATTTATTGAGGTCCTTGGCTTCGCCAAGCCAGACAGTGTTTCCAGGCTGTGGGGTGAGGAAGGGTGAGCCCGAGGTGGTCGGCAGGACAAAGCCGGCTTGTGCTGGCCATGAATCACCCCTTTCTTGTTCCTCTCGAGCAGATGCTGCGAGCCCGTCCGAGGGCATCCCCCTCTTCCTTTTATTAATAGATTGTGCTCGCCTGGCTCCTGCTTCATCCTCATGACCCTTTCAGGAGCGTTTTGGCCGCGGCATAATGGCGTGAGGCCATCGTGGGATGGTAAAACCTCTGCCTGCGCACCCGTGGGGCAGGCACATGGTCCCGCTCCTCACTGCTGCAGCTGGGGCGTTTTCTAAACCATTTTCTTGATGCGATTTTCAAATAGCTCTGGACTGGGTGATGGCAGAGCTCATTACAAATTCACTTCTCAAACAGCCAGGATTTCCCCCCCCCTCCCTTCTTTTCTTCTCCAAATTACTCGGCGCTCATCATGCTGAATTAATCTAACTGGCAATTTATCCTTTGTAAATTAAATATTAGGGCAGGGTGTAGTCATTAGCAATGACTAACTACCCAGCGAAAGCTCGTGGCATTCTGCTAAGGCAGCAAATACGTTTCCAAAGCGCGGTATTTTCTGGTGGGTTTTAAAAACGTGTGGTTTGCTGGAGCTGCGGTGGCCACTGGAAGCTCTTTGCTGCTGGTCTTTGGATCCCCCTCAGGGGTCCCCTGCTCACCCAAGAGGTGAGCAGGGGACTCGGGCAGCCTTACCTGCCCTGTGGATGCACGACTGGTGCCCTCAGATGGCCTGAGGTTTCTACGGGGTGGCCACAGCTGGTGTCTGCTGCTTGGCATGGGATCACCATTGTTTTCCCAAACCTTGGTGAAGCTGCAGGCACAGCACCGAGCCCTCAGCACAGCGATGCCGGAGCAGCTGGGCTTGCATCTCTGCAAGAGCTTTTATTCTGCTCTTGGTCCTGTTGATGCTACCCCTAGCCATGGGGGGATGCTCAGGGATGGAGGCCATCACCCCAAAACGAGCCCATCACACCATCACCAGCAGGAGGGAGCCGAGAAGATCCTGGGAAGCAAAGCTTTGCAGCCTCTTTTAATATTCTGTCTTGGGGGCACGGTAAAAATAGACATTTGGGATGCATTATTATTGCTGGAGTTTTATTGAACGTCGTTTATTGTTTTCAGATGCAATAAACGTAGCAGAGGAACCCAAGAGACCGAAGGGTCTAAATATCCTTCAAGCAAATCCCAGCTCCCCCTGCTGAGCTGTGGCCCTAGTAATTACCCCAGGATTGTCTATGAGCTGGTGGCGATTAAAGCCTAATTACGGTGGGTTTGCCTGTCACCACGGGTAAAATTCTGCCCTGTTGCCTCACTTCTTGCCAGCAAGGAACCCCCATCTTCCATAGGTTGAGGGATAAGGCAAGGATGCTCTTCAAATACCAACGCAGTTGTTCAGTTAGCCTTGGCAAAGCCAGAGCCATCAGCTCAAAAGGTGTTTCATTAATTAATATTATTGGTGCTGGATACCCCTGTCTTGATATGGGGCTGGTGCCCTCCGTGTTCCCTCTGTCTCTTGCTTTCCAGCCCAATAAAAAGGAATAAACTTTGCTGTCTTCAGCAGCGAGCTGCCTGCTCCGGAGCCGCTATTTCACATTATTTCTTATTTAAAAATCAGCATTAATCTTGTCCCAGAGATTGGGAAAGCCCAACCCAGTGATTTTGCTTATCATGGGGATGGGATGGAGATGAAATCTTATGGGAGACGGAGGTGGCTGGACATGGGGTGTTCCTGTGGCGGGAATTAATTTTTCTGCAGGAAAAAAATTAAGTAGTAATATCCAATACCGAGTTGATGATTTTAAGGAAAGCCATCCCCAGATCCTCCGTGCATCGTTGCATGGTGCTTCAGCTGGGAATGGTGCGACCCCCCCCCCCGGTAAATCCCCGGTGGGGAAAGGTTTGCACTAAAATTTGCTGATATTTGGGGGGGATGCGTGCCAAGTTTGGGGAGTAAAATTTGCTGGTATTTGGGGGGATGCGTGCCAAGTTGGGGGGGGGGGGGGGGGGGCACATGCCTGAGTCCCCCTGAAGTCTGCCCGCGGCCGCAGCGCTGTGATTTTTGCGGGTCCGCTGGGGATGCGGTTGGGGGGGATGCGACCCCCAGCACTCCGCCGCCGGGGGATGGGGGCCCGGGTGCCTCCAGCTCCCGGGTTGCTCTTCCCTCCCTCCTCCCTCCTCCCTCCCTCCATCCACCGCCCATCCCGGCCGTGTGCGCAAGCGTGCCCGCTCCCGCCGCCCAGCCCGGCCGGCCCTGCATCCCGCCCCGGCCCCCCGCATCCCACCGCCCCCCGCCCGCCCCATGGTGAGTCTGCCCAGCGCCGGGTCCCCGGGGTGCGCACCCCCCGCTCCCCCTCCCCAAACCAGCCGCAAAGCAGCGGTGGATCTGAGCAAAAAGAGGGGCGGGGGGTGGTGGTAAGGGAAAAGCACTGTAGCTGATTTGGGAGGGGGGGTGGGGTGGAAGGGGGGGGGGGCGGTCTGCGCTGGGAGGGCAGCAGGACAGGCAGCGCTGCCCGCTTTGAGGGTCCTAGGCAGGGTTTGCATGGGGGGTGCAAATAGGGGGTAAGGGGAGACACCCCCCCTTAACCCAACCTTGGACCCCCACCGATGCATCCCGCACCGTTGGCATCGATGCCCTGGGGAGCGGCATGCAGCAGAAAGCGGCTTTATTTCTCTCTGTTGTTTATTTATTATTATTTTTTTTTAATTAATATTTTTCTAATCAATGTAACTAGTTAGCGCCTGAAGCGTGGTTGAGCTTCCAGGTGGCGAGGCGTGCGTGGGCAGCCCCTGCTCTGGCAATGCCCATCCGCGATCCCCGGCAAAACAAAACCCCAGCGTCTCGCCGGGAAAAACCGGCCTTCGGCATCGTTCCTGCCCTGGCCATCCCCAGGGAAGGCGAAGCCACCCAGAGACCCCCCGGCAAGAAAGTTGCTGGCATCACCTGATAGCCTGTGGGGGGCTTCTTTCCATGGGTACGTGCGATATCAATGCCCGGTGTAAGGAAGGGAAAATCCTCCTGGAGGCCCTGGCCAGGGGGGAACGTGCCCGGTGTCGGCTCAGGACAGGAACGTTCTCCCAGCGGTGCGGGCTGAGGAGGATTTGTTTAAGTGGTCCAGGCTTTTCTTTTTCCATTCCTGACCATCCTCTTGACTGGTTGATGGATGCGCTTTGGTAGCCTGGTGATCCCAAAGGGGTAGGAGGGACCGATCCCAGTATGGACAGAGGTGCCGGGAGCAGGATCTGGGCATCCTGGTGCAGGATACTGATAAACCCCATCCCACCCCATCGCGTGCTCCTGGAGCCCTCTTCTCCCATGGGATGGGCTTGTTCCTGGAGGGAAGGGGAGGATGCTTGCCCCCGGTCAGCAGAAAAAGGACCAAGCTGGACTCTTCCTCGTTGATCTTTCAACTTCAGATCTTTTGCAGGGTGAGCCAATGGGGTTTTATTGTTTTGGGGAGCCGAGAACAAAGGAAAATCTTCCTCCGGGTGCTTTTTCGTGCTCCTTAGCTTGGATATTGGGCATGGGATGCATCCTTCCCCACTGGGTTAATAGAGCGATGCCTGTGCAGTCTGTTGCCTGGTGGATCGGTGCTGGGCTGCTTGGTGACTGCGGTCCCCATCTCTTTCTTAGTGAGATGAGCTAATTAAATTCTTGTGGCGGAGCTTTTGGGAAAGCCCTGCTGAATTTGCCAGCCTTCTCCACTGGGCTCTCCCTCCAACTGCTTTTGGAGAGGAAGAGGCTGGTGGCAGACAGAGGGATTACCCAGGCTCTGCCACCTGCCTTTCCGTGGTGACGGCAGGGCTGGGTGACACGGGACAGACACTTCGGGCAGGGCAGAAGCCTGGCTTGATGACGGAGCTGGTGATTTTAAGTGTGCAAGGAGAACCTTCTCCCTTTGCTTAGTGAGGGGGCTGGAGCAGGTGAGGGGTCCATTCTGATCACTGCTCTTGGTCTGGCACTTTGGGGTCAAGGATCAGCCGTGCAGGGGGATGCACTGGGACTGGTGGCTGCAGCCAACTTGCGTCTCAGCTCTGCAAAATGAGCTGCGATTCCCATTGCATTGTGATTCCCATTGCATTGTGATTCCCGCTACATTGCGATTCCCGCTGCATTGTGATTCCCGTTGCATTGTGATTCCCATTATATTGTGATTCCCATTGCACTGCAATTCCTGTTGCACTGCAATTCCTGCTGCATTGCGATTCCATTGCATTGCGATTCCCATTGCATTGTGATTCCATTGCATTGCGATTCCTGTTGCATTGCGATTCCCATTGCATTGTGATTCCCGTTGCACTGATTCCCGTTGCATTGCGATTCCCGTTGCATTGCGATTCCCGTTGCATTGCGATTCCTGTTGCATTGCAATTCCTGTTGCATTGCGATTCCCATTGCATTGCGATTCCCGTTGCACTGATTCCCATTGCACTGATTCCCGTTGCATTGCAATTCCTGTTGCATTGTGATTCCGGTTGCATTGTGATTCCCATTACACTGTGATTCCCATTGCACTGCAATTCCTGTTGCATTGCGATTCCCATTGCATTTTGATTCCATTGCATTGCGATTCCCGTTGCATTGCGATTCCCGTTGCATTGCGATTCCCGTTGCATTGCGATTCCATTGCATTGTGATTCCCGTTGAACTGATTCCCGTTGCATTGTGATTCTTGCATTGCAATTCCCGTTGCATTGCGATTCCTGTTGCATTGCGATTCCCATTACACAGTGATTCCCATTGCACTGCAATTCCTGTTGCATTGCAATTCCTGCTGCATTGCGATTCCATTGCATTGCGATTCCTGTTGCATTGCAATTCCTGTTGCATTGCAATTCCTGTTGCATTGCAATTCCTGTTGCATTGTGATTCCTATTGCATTGCGATTCCCATTGCATTGCAATTCCCATTGCATTGTGATTCCCGTTGCATTGTGATTCCTGTTGCATTGCGATTCCCGTTGCATTGCGATTCTCATTGCACTGTGATTCCCGTTGCATTGTGATTCCCTTTGCATTGTGATTCCTGCCGCATTGTGATTCCCGTTGCATTGTGATTCCCGTTGCATTGCGATTCCCGCTGCATTGCATTGCCTCACATTGCAGCTCTCCATCGCACACGCCGGGTCCCAGCCTGGAAGGAGCTGAGATCCTGAGTGGAGGGTTTGGAGGTGTGCTCATCCCAGGAGATGCCGCCTCCAGCTCTGGTGCTGGCTGTCCTGCAGGCATGAGGTCTCCTTTTCTCACCCTGGCTCCTAACAACATGTCCAACCTATAATGAGCTCCTAACATCATTATAAGCTATAGGATGGGAGCAGCGTGGTTTGCCGGACCCTCCCTAACCCCTGTGCTTACTTATCTGCATCATTAGAGGGCTGTTTGCTCCTCCAGCTCCAGGCCATGATTTAATAGCGACTGCTACAGCAAGGCACTGAATCCCACAGAGGGCTCAGGGCTCTGCAAATGTAAATATAGGAACAGGAACGATCTGTTAATGCTAATTTTAAGGGATGTCCACCATGGAGATCTGTGAGTAGGGTGTCTTCCAGAGCTGGGACCATAATGGTGACCAGAGCATCCTCCTGGTCCCTAGCCCACCCATGGAGTGAAAACCCACCCGTGGAGTGACAATGTTTATTTAAGTCCATTTTAAACTCTGGAGCAACCATAGTTACGCCTCCAAGCCTGTCTTTTTATAGCTTGTGTCATCCTCGTGCTTGCAACCAACATCAGAGGTGGGTACCAGGCTGCAGGATGTGGGAATGCCAAGCCCAGCTGCGGCAACACTGGGGTCCTCTGCGTGCCTCTTTTTGGGGGGTTTCAGCTGGCAGCAATTCTCAGGTTGAGTCCCAACGATTAAAACTAATTATTTGGCGATATCTCTAAATCCCACATATCCTGTTGCTTATTCTCTTGTATAAGGCGATGGTCCCATTGCTTTAGCTTCAAATATTTCATCCTGGTTTGGGCTGGCCGCGGGGAACCTGGTTCTCAAGAGCTTTTTCTATCGTACTTTTAAAAAAAATAAAATTATTTTTTATTACTTTTTCCCCTTTTGATTGTTTTCTCTGAGTGTAGCATGATGGCTGTGTGAGGAGTAGGGATGTGGTCCTCCTGCACAGGATGGCATCCTGGCTTCACCCGCATCCCTATGGGGACCCCATCCTGCTCTCCTTCACCCCAGGCTGGGAACCCCGGGCTGGGGCCGGTGACCCCTGTGTGACGCTGTCGGGGACACTTGCACGAGTGGTTGTGATTTTGCAGTGAGAAAAGGAAATGATCTGACACTTTCACGCTGCTCTTTGCAACTTCTGGTTCTCTTTTTTTGGAATTTCTTTTTAACCTCCCCTCGCCCTCCTCTCACGCTTGGACACCGGTGGCTTCTCCCTCCGCTGGCCGCAATCCTTGTGTTTATTGAGCTTTTTCTAGGAAAATCCGGTGTTGTCTCGGGAGGAAAAAAGAGAAAAGAAACAAACCCCAGTTCTTGCTAATCTCTTGCGTTTCCAGCTGCTGACCCCTTGCATGTGACCGGAGTTGGGCTGGAAAGTTTCTTCGGAGGAAAGAGAAAGGATTTGGCCAGCTGGGAACGGCAAAACCGGAGAAGGAGCTACCCTCCATCCTGGTTTTGCTTTGGCCTGGCGGATGCTCAGGGTGGTTTTGGGCTGGCACGGGCTGCGGCTCCTCTCCAGGATGTGTTTCGCTGTATGCCCGAGGCCACCGAGCTGCAGCGCCAGCATCACCGGCAGACGCTGCTCCCGGCTGGTCCGGCTCCGCCGTGCCACAGATCGGTGCAGGATGGGGACCAGTGAGCCGCTGGGAAGGTGGGTGGGAGCGATGGAGGTGGGGAGGATGTGGGTGGGTGCTTGCTTCGGGGTCTTCGGGGCGTCATGGGGCTGAAGGCGGCAGTTTTAGGGGAGTGGGATTCAGTGGGCACCGGTGGATGGGGCCAGATTCTGCACGTCCCCTGGGGGTCCTGCCCTGTGATGAATTGCTTTGGCACAAAGAGATGGGGTGCAGGTTTGCTGGCATCGCTTTGGTGGGATGCTTGGGACTTCTTGCGTGCATAAGCTGCTGTGCAGGTGGCTTATATTAATTATGGTGAAAATTATTTATATAATATCGATGTGGGTGTTAACATGTGGTCAAGTATTTTTGTTTTGATTATTGGTGGCACAGTGGAGCTGCAGTGGGGCACAGCCTGCTTGTGCTGCTGGCTTGGATGATGGAGGCCACCATCCCGGCATGGCACACGTGCCCTGCCAGGGTGTCCCACGGGGGTGGGTTTGACCACCCATGGGTGCTGCTGGTCCCTGTTCCATGGGATCAGGGATGGCTGGAGGGAGCCGGGGGCTCCCTGCTGCATCAGTCCCTGGTGGGGGACCACTCTGTCTAAGCTAGGGTGGCATCCTCCATCGGCTCTTCGATGCCATCCCAGGGATGCTCCTGGGTTTGCTGAGCTGCTGTCGCTCCGCGATAATCATGGGATGCATCCCGTGCTGGCGAGGGATGCTCAGAGGTGGGGTGCAGCTGTCCCAGGGGCGGATGGTGCAGGGGTGCATCGTAATGCAAAGCAAGACAGTTTTAAACAGTGCAGTGCCAGAGGAGGACTCTCCTCCCTACACCACGCCTGTAAAATTATATCAACAAATCTACAGAGAGATTTCTCATCTTCTTTGGAGTTGTTTCGGGGTTTTTTTAATTGCAAATCAGAACCAGCCTAAATCACAAAGCCCTGTCTAGGTAGGACTGGGTGGGGAGCTGGCTTCCTTTCCTTCGCTATTTGCAGATTTAAAAATATATGTGCTGAAGCTCGGGGTTTTTTTTTTCTTAATCCTGAGTTTGTGAAGGAGGCTTTAACCTGAGCTCACGCCGCTGGAATTCCCCGCTGCGCCTGGGAGAGGCTCCTCGCCTCCAATCGCTTCCAGATGCTGTTCCTGCTCCGGCTCTTCCCCTTGCAAAATGTCTCCCCCAGCTCGCCGGCAGCCTCCACCAAATTTTCCCGGCTGGATTCAGCTTCCTGATATCTGGCCAGGCTGAGTCAGGCGAGCCTCAATTTTTTTTTTAACCAGGGTGTGATGCCGGCGGTGAGAGGTTGCGATGTGCCCCGTGGCCTTGCACAAGCCAGAGCTCCGGCTTTGGATCCTGCGTCAGGTTCTGAGCCGCTTGCAACACTTTGGTTGGGTGGTTTTTTTAAGTTTCTTTTTAAAGAGTATATATATGAGCTGGGATAGAGTTTGGGGCTTGGGGTCCCTGCCCGCATTGGCGATGGGGCAGAGCTTCCTTGAGCCCTGAAATGGGGGAACTGGGGCAACTGAGCCAGTGTAATGCAAAAGCGAGAGGATGCTTTGATGCTGCAGACCTGCTGCTTTGGTGCTTTGCTGATGTTGGACGCACGCTGCCAGCCGAGAATCCCCACAGCAGATAACAGAACACCCCGGTCTGGGGGTTAAACCCCCATCCTGGCAGCTCCGTGGCCGTCAGTCTCATCCGACCCCTCTGGCGTGGGCTCCGTGGGCTGGGATGGCGTGTTATGAGGATGGATCCAGATGGGAAGGGAGGAGAGTGGTGGGGCATCGTTGGGAAAAATGGGGTGGAAAGTGAGGAATAAGGGGGAAAAAATGCAGAGAGAGGCGATGCAAGTGGATTGGGGGGATGCGGGACTGAAGGAGTACCAGGGTGTGGGAACGGTGTCAAAAATTAAGGGGAGCAAAGGGGTTTAGGGGTTAAATATGACGCTGCCTTCCCTGTGCGGGGTTGACAAGGTGGCCACCAAGGGCTGGGAAGGCCTCGGGCCCACCCCTGTAGGATAACCAGCTGCTGCTTCAAAACAAAAAATAGAAGGGGAGAAAAAAAAGAATCACAAAGAACTGTCTGTTGGTTCCCATACGTGCTCAACATGGTTCCCATACGTGCTCAACAGGTTTCCTTCCCCGGCAGGGTCTGGGTAGGGACCTCTGGTATTTGGGACTGGGGGAGCTGGGGGTGGCCTTGAGCCTGGCTTTCAAAGTGTGCTGTTTACGCAACAAAACCCATGCAGTTCGTCCTCAGAAGCATTACCCCAGGCTCTTTTTCCACTGCCTTGTTTTGATCCTGTGCGGCTTTCATGCCATGCCGGCAGGGCGGGAAGGTACAGGCAGCTCCTGACGAAGGGCTGGAGGAGCTGGGGGGGCTTTTGCAACAAAAATATGGGTGAACACAAGGGTTTGGTGCCCCAGCACTGTGTTAGGGTAAGGGGATGGTAAAACCTGCCCCAACGCTTGGTCACGCTGCATCCGCCAGCGAATTTAGCATCCTTTAGCATCCTTATGGTCCTTCAGCATCTGCCATGGAGCTGGGGCTTCCCAGGCCCTTTTGCTACCTAATTAACAAAGTCGCTGCTTAATTCTGACTGCATTTACAAGTTAAATTGACAGATTATCTGTATTATGCAGATGTATATTTAAATCTTAATTATTTAGTTGCCTGGCTTGCCTAAATGCATGGGGTGTCTGTAAATCAGCGGCTTTAAGCCTGGGGATGGTCTTCTCTTGAAAGCACAGACTTTTGCTAAGGAATAAACCCAAAATAGGCTTTTTTTGTCTGATGGGTGATGCTAAACAGCCCAGCTTGGAAGCAGCCACGATTTCTCATGTCTATTTTTTCCTTTTTTTTATTTTTGGGGGGGGTGTTTGTTGCAGGAGGCTTGTCCTTAAATAGCAGTTATTTATTTTTAGGTCGACCGCTGCTTTGGATAATCCGGCTTGGCTGGGCAGCTTTGCTTTTCTTCCCATTCTCAGGGATTGAATAGAAATAGATTTATTAAATTATTTTGGTTTTAATAATTTAATACATTTAAGAAATGATTAATAGAATAAAAAGCCAGTTGGGATGGTGGATAGGAGTTCTGCTGGTGGTGGCTCTTCCGTGCTGTCCTGGCTGGGGAGCATCTGTGGGCTGCTGGGGTGAGGATCAGTAGGGAAACCTCTACCGAAAAGTCACATCCCACACCGGAATTATACCTTTGGCTCGGCTGAAGGATGGTTGGGAAGCGGCCAGATTATCTCCTGCTAAATACCTGCCAAATGAATAAGCTCCTGGTCCCGGGGCGATAGCGATTGGTGTGACGTGAGGGATGTGCCAGGCTTGGAAACACCTTGCTCATGCCGAGTAGAGACAGTTTCTCTGGAGGAGGAGGATGAGCTCACCTGGATTTTATTCCCCTCCCAGCCTGGCTTTTGCTCTGTGCCCCCTTAGGAGGTAATTTTATCCAAGGGAGACTGGTGCCGGCGATGGAGCACCAACGGATGGATGGACGGACGGCTGCTTTGCTTCAGGTCTGGCTGCTGGGAGGGGGAGAAACGCCATTTCCATCTTCCCCTCCTATTTTAACAGCCCCCAAGGATTCTGGTCCTCAGTGGGGAGGATGCTGGATGGGAGGGATTCAGCAGCTGGTCCATGCCCAGTGCCTATCTGCTCTTGCCTGTGCGTGTCCCAGAAATGCCTGTATCCCCTGGGGATGCTCTTGTACCAGGGCTGAGCCCCTCAAGGGACTGGTCCTGGCTGGCTTCAGTCTTTAATAGGGGAAGGGATGTGGCCGTTGGGTTTTCATTTTTTTCCACCCAAAGCCACGAGCATCCCGGAAGGGAGACGTCAGGGAGTGAGCACAAGGTGCTCTCTCCCCGCCTCAAATGTTGAAATTGTTATTTAAATGCAGCCTGATAGGCAGGAGGGGAAACTGAGGCAGCGTAGCTGGGAGCGTGGGAAGGAAAAGGAGCAAAGTTCAGCTTGTTAAGTTTTTTTTTGAGGGTTCTGGGGTACGGGATGTTAATTTCCTGCTGGGATCAGCTGCTGGATGGGTTGAGCCACCAGTGGCAAGTGGTGGAGATGGCAGCCCTTGACCCAGCGGATGCCTGAACTGTGACGGGTTTTTGCCTGAACCTTGGGCTGGGAACGGCCGATTGCGTTGGCTGCTGGTGGTGGGGGACCTCTCAGGAAGCTGGAAAACAATCCTGGGGAGACCAGCAGCCATCCGGCTCCTGGCTCTTCCAGTTCAGCTGGAAAGACTAGCTTCAGGCAAGACCTCGGATCCTCCCAGTGGGGCCGATGCACTTTAAGGGATCCCGGTCTCCTACTCATCCAGGGCTGCATCCTCCTCCTTGGAGGGCTGGGAGGATGCTGGGGGGAAGGAGGCATGCCCTTGCCCACCCGCAGGCAGCTCTGAGCATCCCCATCGTTATCTATACGCGCAGGGGCTGATGCTGTGCCATGAAGTGCTTTAGCAGGAGCTCCCCGGGGAGAGTTTAACCTCGTTAGCGGATCCTATAATTCATGGCTCTAAATAAAAAGGCTCCTTGTCGAAGGTGATGTTGGACGCTCCAGTGGATTCCAGGCTGCTGGAAGACCCCGGTGCAGGAAGGTGAATTTTTTGGGCACTTGCAGAGCAGCCCCAGGTGTATTTGCCCCAACCCCTCGGGTTTAATTGCTCCCCTCAGCAAATGGTGGATGTAGGAGAAAGCAGAGCTGCTTTGGCTGGAGGGGGAAGGTGTGGCACTGGGATGGAGCCATCTCTGGGCATCTGTGGACAGCCTTGTCCCTGGAGAGAAGTACCAGCTTGGAGATACTCTTTTTTGGGGTTTCTTTCCCCTTCCCTTGCATAGAGACATACCCTCTTCATTAAAATTAATGGGGTATTAAGAGTCAGGCATGCCCTGGGGAAGGCTTGCACCGGCTCGGCACCCCCCAGCATCTCACCTTAACTTCCACTAGCTGGAGGAGATGGAGAGAGGTAAGGAAATCTCCTGCCCTTCAGAGTTTCCCCTTGGAAGCAGCTTTTCTGCCGGGGCTTGAGCACCAGCTGTGGAGAGAGCGTCCTGGTCACCCTCCTCTATCCAGATCACCCTTCCTTGCACTGAGCCGGGCTGAGATTGTTCCTCATGTGTTTTTTTTGAGAGGGGAGAACTGTGACTCCTGCTATATCCCGTCCATCCCACCAGCACAAGGGGGAAGAGCAAAGCTGGCTCCTGACTGCTAACTGAGATAGCAATGGACTTGCTTCACCTGGGCAGCTCATTTTCCCCTCTCCACCCCACCCTGCTGCTCGTTAGTGGGGTAATTAAGCTGAATGCAGAGCAGCTGTCCTTGCAGAGAGGTTTTTCTTTGTGAGGCAGCATGGCAAAAGGGTTTCTGTGTGCAGCAGCTTCTTGGCAGGGTTTTTCCTTCCCCAAATTGTAAGGATGTTACAGTGCCAGGCGAGGATGTGTGATTTGGAAACTTTTGGGAGAAGAGATGCTGGAGATGTGGGATTAAGTAGCATCCTTTGTGCAGGAAGGTGGTTGAGCTGCAGAGCGTCCCAGGGTGAGCAGAGCTGTGCTTTTCCTTGGACAAGGGCTTGCGAAAGAATTGCAGCTAAAAAGGTGCACTTCCTAAAACTCGGAGTGAGTCATGGAAGGGGATTTTGGTGGGGCAGGCGAAGGGGCGCTGGGGAGACCTGCGGCGAGGTCTGGGCTCTGAACCACAGCACCTCCTTAACGTGCTGCTAGAGCAGGAGGAGGTGGGTGGCTTTGCAGAGAGCAGACATCCTCTGTGACATGTGATGGCTGACAGGGGCCCTTCTGCCAGTCCCCTGGGGCTGCTTCCCCCTCTGGGCTTGGAGCTGCCCTGGCTGGGGATCAGGAGGGATCCACCAGATCCTCGGAAAGTGGAGGGCTGCTAAGCACAGCATCCCTTGCGTGCTGCCGGTGTGGGTTGCCGTAGCCCTAAGGATGTTTTCCCTTTTCCCTTTGCCAGGGGAAGAGAGGACGGCCTCGCGGATCCCGCCGAGCTCCTGCCTGCTCTGCCTGGACCGAGAGGACAGACCGTAAGTAGCTGTGACCTCCTGCCAGCTTACTGCCACCCTGCTGGGGACCGGCTTCGGCTTCTCCTGCTGCAGGGGATGCTGGAAAAGGTCTCCCCAGGATGAGAATCTTCATCCCAGCGTAGCTGGTGGGGTTAACAGAGCATCGAGGTGGTGCTGGGGGTGCAAAGTGCTTTAACAGGTTATTTTTAGGATGTTTTTCTCCATGGCTGTTAACATGGGAGGAAAGAGCAGGGAAGATGCACAAGTGTATGGACAGGGGTGTAAATCTGTCTGGTTCACCCCAGATGTTCTGGGGCTGTGGGGCTTGAGCTCAAGGGTTGAGTTACTCTGGGGGTTTGGCTACCCCAAAACCAGCCCTTTGCTGGTGCAAAGCAGGAGGTGTGGAGGAAACAGCGGGGGAAACCGCAGGGCTGTCACAGCGGAGGCAGTTAAGGTGGCCCTCGGAGACTTGCAAAGGGCGCAGCGACTGCGCAGGCAGCTTTTGAGCGACCCAAAGGCAACCCAACCAAAGCCACTGGGGATGGTAGCTGCCTGCGGGATAACTGGGCTTTGGTGCTTGAGAAACCCTCGATTTCCCAATGCTTTTCCCTGGAGCGCTGGGGTTGGATCCAGGCATTGCTTGAGTTTGGGCTGGAGCATCTCGGTGATTTAGTTTTTTGCCTCGCTGGGCTGTTTGCAGCCCCACTATAAGGGAGCAGGTGCTCCCTGCGGATCTTTCCCTGCCGCTCCTGGGAGAGCAGGCGGTGGGGGGACGCTGCCTGCACCCCCAGCTTGCTGCCATCCCCTTCCTACTGCTTTTTTTGGGGGGCGTTAGACCAAAGCATGGGTGCAAAGCTGCCCTTGCTGCCCGCATCCCTGGGTGTTCCCCGAGGATGGAGGTGCCATAACTAAACACAGCAACGAGGTGACGGTGACAGCAAGTGGAGACTAGCTGGGGCAGGTAGGAGGAGGGGGCAGCCGGATTGATGCTGAGGGCTTAGTGATGAGATCCCATGGGTGTAAAATCATCGCTGGTGGGTGTCCACCCTCATGTCATTAGCGTGAGGTTGTCCCCCTGTAGGTGGCACAGCTCTCTGGTGGCTTGGCTGTCACCTCTGGGTTGTAGCGAGCCACATCTGGCAAGAAAAGGTCTTTATTTTTTCAAATAGGATAAGAGTGATTAAACTTATATAAATAATAATACATAACCTATAATAATGCAGCCTAACACCCCGAGGAGGAGCCCTGTAGCTCCTTTGATGGCATGAGGTTATCCTGGAGGTGGGGGTGCCCAGGTAGATCCATGCAACTGGCGTTTTGGGGCCATAGAAAGGGATTTGGGTCCCATCCCTGTGTATTTCCTGCTGTAAGGATTAAAAAAAAAAAAAATCAGGGAGAGAGGAGAGGATAGGATGGTGGCAGCGCTCACCTGGGTTGGGTTTCAGCTCTTGAGCTGAACATTAAAACCAGCAGTGCTGTGGAAAGGCAGGGTTTTATTCTGGGGACCTGCTGCTGTGGATGTACTCGCCCTGCCTGAGCTTGTTTGCTGTTGCCACTCCAAAACTGTGCCCTCGTTACAGGTGAATGTTTTGTTAAGGCTTACATGCCAGTGAGGTGTTTTTTTGTCCCCTATCATAAATATTTGGCCAGGTTATTGTATGCCTAGGATACCATGGGCTAAGGAAACAGCACTACCTCGCCTATTAAGAGGCAATTAAGATTCCTTTAAAGTGACTCGCAGGGCTCTTAGGATAAATGTGGGTCTTGGTGGCCTGGGCTGCGTCTCTGCGCCCTCGATGGGGTGGTGTCTGGTGTCAAATGGGACTGATTTTGGCAGTGCCACGTCCTCATGACCTCCTGCGTTCCCCCCACCCACTGCACTTACAAGTCATGCTTGTGCAATTGCTCTGCCCTGCTGTTTTCTGACTACTGCAGGCAGCCCTGCCTGCACCTGCAGCATCCCTGGTCCCCCGGCCCCGCTGCAGCATCCCTGTCCCGCTGCAGCATCCCTGGTCCCCCGGCCCCGCTGCAGCATCCCTGGTCCCCCGGCCCCGCTGCAGCATCCCTGGTCCCCCGGCCCCGCTGCAGCATCCCCGTCCCGCTGCAGCATCCCTGGTCCCCCGGCCCCGCTGCAGCATCCCCGTCCCGCTGCAGCATCCCTGGTCCCCCGGCCCCGCTGCAGCATCCCTGGTCCCCCGGCCCCGCTGCAGCATCCCTGGTCCCCCGGCCCCGCTGCAGCATCCCTGGTCCCCCGGCCCCGCTGCAGCATCCCCGTCCCGCTGCAGCATCCCTTGGAGGGGGATCACATCCAGAGCCTGCTGCCTTTTGGGCTTGTGACAGAGGTTGTTTGTAGTGCTGCAAGGTTTTTTCTCCCTGCTGTGGGTCTTGGGTTTCTTCCCAGCTTGGGGGGAAAAAAAAATCCCCAAGCACCTGGAGCTTGCAGCAGCCAGGATGAGGAACGTTTGGGATACCAGGCTGAGGATTTGGGTACCTTTGATGCTCTTCCAAGCCCAGGCAGTGCCTTGAGTTGGCTGGGTCCTTTCCCCAGAGGATCGCCCCCGGCCGCCTCCCAGGTTGTGTTCAGGCTTCGGCACGTGATGGTTTTGCCGAGGCAGGATGCGGCTGAGCCGGTGCGGGGGGTAAGCTGGCATCTGTCAGGCTCCTCCGGCAATCCCAGCCCTACCGCATGGAGAAAACCCGTGGGACGGGGGCTTGGAAGATCCTGGGGTGGTAAACTGCTTCTTTGGGGGGTCAGGCCTGGTTGTTGTCCTCAAAGTGGGGTGCAGGGTCTGTCCTGCTGGTCCCAGCAAAGCTCCATGTGCCCTGAAGGCTCGGGAGAGATGGTCCGGCTGGAGTCGAAGGGGTCTCTGCTGTCCCAGCCGTCTGTCCATCTCCCTTTGGTTCTCACTGCCAAGAATGAATCCTTAGGGACTGCCAGCTTGGGTGTGATCCCCTTCAAATCCACCTCTCTCCCAGTTAAAAATAAATGCACAATTTTGGGGGATGAACGATCAGAGAAGCTCATTTTTTGATGAGCATCCTTCTAGCCCAGGGAAGCTGGATCGGGCAGCGAGTGGCTCCATGGACATGAGGGATGGGGTGATGGGAGCATGGGAGATGTGTCCTTGCCTCATGTCATGCTTCGTTTTCCCCAATCCATGAGTTACCATGGAAACATAAAAGTACCCAGAGCTTTTGCTGCCTTGCCTGCTGGTCCACGGATGCTTTGCCGGGATGGCAGTGGGTGGCTGGGATCACCGTTTGCCCATGCCGGGATGGAGTGGGGGTATTTATAATCACCCCCTACCCTTGTGCTTGCTCCGTGGCTTTAAATGTATTTGGGGTTTTTTTTTTTTGCCCAGAGGTGGGCTGGGAGCAGCTTGGCTGAAATCTGGAGATGCCAAAGCCGTTGAGGCCATGGAGGGAGATGGGGATGGATGGAGACACAGGGGCGGGCTCCTCAGAGGTCACCACACAGCAGGAGTGTGGGTTCCCCTGGTTGCTGCTGGCATCTCGTGGGGGCTTTCCCAGGACACGGTGAAATTTGGAGGCAAATCCCTACTCTGGGTCCAAGTGAGACAGGGAAACTGAGTGAGGAGCTTCGTCGCGGCTGCCTCCGCAGCATCCCAGGGATGGGGCTTTCCTGTAACACCTGGCTGGGGAAGGAGGGACCTGACTGGGAAGACGGGGCAGCAGCAGTAATGCTTTTAAGTCATTTATGCAGCGATAATATTCAACCCAGCGGAGCTTTGGAGGTGTGTTGCTCAGACATCAAAGCAAGGGGCTTTTTCGGTTGCTTCTTCCAAGCGTGGGGAGCCGAATCTGCCTGGGACTTTCCCCCCAGCTCCGGGGCTTGGCAGGGGAGGCGATGCCCTGGACCGAACCGGTGGGAGTGGCGGTTGAGGCACGTCTGCATCCCTTCCATGGGAGGGGCAGGTGCCAAATCTCTCTGCTGGATGGGGATGCTGCGGTGGGGGAACCATGGAGGATGCTGCACCGGGGGATGCTGTGGTGGAGGACGCTGCGGTGGAGGACCAGGGGGATGTTGTGGTGAGGGATGCTGCCCTGGGGGATGCTGGTGGAGGACCAGGGGGGTGTCGAGGTGAGGGATGCTGCCCTGGGGGATGCTGTGGTGGGACAGGGATGCTGCCCTGGGGGATGCTGTGGTGGGACAGGGATGCTGCAGTATCTGAGGATGCTGTGGGACCAGGGATGCTGTGGGAACCAGCGGGATCCTCTGGCATCACTCCCTCCACCAGCTCCGTGAGGACGGTGGGAGCTGGCTCCGGGAGTTCAGACCTTCCTGCTTTAAGCAGCCGCTCTGGTTTGGGCTGCGGATCTGGTAGCACGAGGCTGGGGGGAGCTTGAATCCGTTCCAAACGCGCCTCCCCCTTGGCCTGGGCGCGGGGGCAGCCTGGGTGTGCTCTGTTTTGCTCTGCATTCCCCGAACGCTTCACTAAACAGCGTTCATTTTCCTTGGAGATTATTAACTGTGTTTGTCTTAGATAAATTTTGCATCGGGCCCAGCTTGTGCGTACAAGCCTGGGAAAAGATCATAAAGCCTTTAAAAAAATATTTTTTTTTTAAAAAAAGTTGCTATGTGAAGGCAAACACCGGGGGTGAGAGTGGATTTTCCCAGTGTCTTGAGCCGACAGGAGGGGTGAAGAGCACTTGGTGGGAAACTTGGCTGGGTGATTTGGTGCTGAAGGAGAGAGCTGGGGGATGAATTTTGTGCTAAATTCTGGTCCTGATGCCTGGCAGCACCTCAGCCCTGGGCAAATGGGTGTGCTCAGGCCCCCTAGGAGCATTGTCAGCCTGCAACTGTGGTGGCAGATTTCCCCTTGGGGACTTCTGTGGCTAGTCTGGCTAGGGAAAAAATAAAAAACACCAAGAAGACACAAGCTGCTCTTTTCTTTCCCCAAATGTAATTTATTTTCAAGCAGCTGTAATGTATAAAGGGGTGAGACCCACCAGCTCCCTGTCCCTGCTTGCTCCAACCCTTGAAGCTGCAATCCTGAGTTTAATCTTCCCTTTCCTTCCCAAGCCAGGAGGGATTCCAAGATCCAGAAATACCGATGCAGGTTGAGAACTGGGGTGTAAATTTGGGGGTGGGGGGTGGTCGGTGGCTTTTGCTTCCCCATCGTGGATCTCCAGGCGATGGCAGGGCTGTGCCTGGGCACAATTCATCGGGAAGGGGTTTGATATCCATGTTTTATGGAGGGGAAATGATTCAGGGGGAGATGGGCACTTTCCCAGGGTACCACCTCTCCTGTCCCCACCCCTATCCCCATCCATCCGCTGTCGGACAGACACAGCTTTCTTTGCTTTGTATCCCGTCCCGTTGCTCGTAGCGTGGTTTAATTGCCCTTAATTCCCTTTTAATTGTCCTTCCTGCCTTTCTTAATTAATTGCCCTTCCTGCCCTTTTAATTTCAGGAGCCTGTGTCGAGGAAGGGAAGAGCCTGGCTCTGACGGGACCATCTTTGGTCCCATTTTTCCTCGTTCTTGATCCCATTTGCTCCCCCAAAGCGCTGCTCTCGGCTCACGCTTGGCTGGGCGAGGACGTGGCCCTGCCGGGTGGCAGGTGTCATTAACAGCACTTCGTTAGGCACCCCGCACACCCTCCCAAGGTGACTAATCTCTCGGGGCCAGCATTTTCATCGCCCAGCCTGGGCGTGCACCTTTCCTCTTGGCTGGGCATTTAATACCTCCTTGCCTCCTCCTCCTCCTCCGGGACATGGCTGGTCCGGAGAGGGGAGCAGCTGGGTCGTGGTGTGACAAAGCCAAGCTCAGCTCCGAGCTGGGCTCCCGGTAGGATTCATCCTCAGGGAGCAAAGTCTCTGATGTATCCCAAAATTTCTCCCACCCGGTAAGTTAGTTTTCCACCCTGGCTGTGTTGTGCGGTGGTGGGATGGGGCTGAGCTGACCCCGGGGTGGCTCCGACCAGGGCTCTTTGCTGCCTTATTCCAGGAGCAGGAGGTTTTGGAGGAAGAAAAAAGTCGTCCCGTTTTCCCGGCCGGCATTTGTGTGAGCATTAAGCTTGTGGCATCCCCCTTTCCTGGGGCTGGGATGGTTGAGTTGAAGGCGTTGGAGGTTCCCCAAGTACGTGGTGCTCTTTGCTTTGATCCCGCTGGGCTGCTCCTGTCCTTTCTGCCTGGCTCGGTGGTGGCACCTCGGGCTTCGGATCTGTGGTGGCTGGTTGGCTGGTGCTGGTTGGATGCTTGAGCCAGGGCTGGGCTTAAAATCTCCCCCCAAGTCACCGCCGTGGGCATTGGTTTGGGTGCTGCGGCGTTTTGCAGCGGAGACCCAAGTGGGGGCTTGTTTTTCTTCTTTAACTCATTTTTTTTTTTTTTTTTTCCTTTGGCATTTAACCTGTACGGCTGAGGCTCCTTGGGAACCGTGGCCGCTTGCCTGGCTTTTCTAAACTCTGTGTAAATCAAACCTTCGGCGGTTGCAGGGTGGAGAAATGCGAATTTAAATAGAAAAAAAAATTAATTCCTTGGGGAACCCTCACACCTGCTCGTTCACAGGTGCAGATGGGGCAAGCGGGGAGTGATGCCTCTTGGATGGGGCTTTCGGGGACGGCTCCGATGGGTTTTGACCTCATCTGATGCCTTTTCCTTCTTTTTCCCGCTGCAGGTGACCAGCGGCAGCCGCGATGAGAGCTCCGGCCCTCGCCTGATGCCTCTCCTGCTGATAAAAATGCTCAACAAGTCTCGTGAGTGCCATGAGGGGGTCCCGTCTCCCTCTTTCCAAGCGGGAATGGGGATCCCGGGGGATCTGCATTTGGCAGTTGGCCTTTGGGGGTAGGATGCCGCTTTGCTGCGGCTCCAGTGGGGTGATGGAGTATTGGGGGGGGGACCATGGGTGAAACTGTGGCCAGGAGGGTGATTTTGGGGGTCCTTGATCCAGCGGGATTGGGGGTAGAAAAATAGGATGGGGGCACCCGGGAAGAGGGGTGTGTTTGCGCAGCCTTTGGCGCAAGGTGGATGGGAGGGAACGGCACGGCAGCCTTCGGACCTGGGATAAACCAGCCTGGTTCCATCCCGGAGCTGCTCCTCTGATGGGACTGTGCCGGCCGGCCAGGCCCTCACCTCTCCCGGGGCCGGGGGGGGGGGTGGGGGGTGGGGTGGGGGGGGCGAAGGCTTTGCCAGGGATGGCTCTGCAGTCCTGGATCTACCGGGACATCTGCACGGCGCTGCAGGGCCTCAGCATCTGCTCAGACCCCAGGGTACCCGCTTGATGGTGTTTTTCTCTTCCCCCCCCCCCCGCCCCACGGCTGGGCACGCAGGAGGGAAGATACTCGGGGTGCTGGCGCTGTTTCTGGTGATGGTTTGGTACTCGATCTACCGGGAAGACAGGTACACACAGCTGTGAGTGGCTTTTATTAAAGCTTAAAGGACCTCCTGCCCTTTCCTTCGGAGGCATCCTCCCGCCCGTCCGGCGCAGGGATGCTGGAGCATCGTCTGGCTGGATCCTGGGGACGGGGGAGCTGGCAGCATCCTCGCCTGCTGCCCGAGGAGGGGGACACGGCGTGTGTTGGCAGTCGGGCTCTGCGGGGTTTTTGCCAAACGCCGGTGTTTCCCTGAGCTGGGGAGGAAGGGAAAACCCGCTGGTCTTCCCAGTCCTGCGATGCTGATGGAGACTGGGAAAGCGGAGAGCGTGAGCTCCATGAGCAGGGCAAGAGAGACCTCTTCCGATGCAAGGCTGCAAGCCCAGCAAATAAAAACCCAAAGGGAAACCAACCTTGCGTCTGGTCGGCTTGGTGCTGCCAGAATCCGCCGTGGGGGTGCCAGACCCCCTTGGCCAGGAGGGGGATGCAGAGGAGCCAGGCTTTTTTTTTTTCCATTTTTTTTTTTTTTTTAACCTCTTCCCTTACAGCTTTTATTTCCCCGTGCAAGAAAACAAAACGACTTGTCCCCTCGGGGAGGTGGAAAAGAAAGCGGCGCAGCTCATTGGGAAGTGAGTATCCAGGTTGGGAGCAAGGGGAGGGGGGGATGCAGAGCCAGGACCACCCCCCCCTGCCCTGTGCTGTCTCCCCCCATCCTGGTCTCACCGGCCCTTTGCTCCTCGGCAGCTACACGAGGGACCACCCGCTCTTCTTGCAGCTGAAGGATTACTTCTGGGTGAAGACGCCGTCGCTCTACGAGCTGCCCTACGGCACGAAGGGGAGCGGTAAGCCCCGGCGGCACCCGCGGTGGGTTTCTGTCCATCCCTGCAGCTCCTCCCTGGGGGTTTCAGCTTGACTTTTCTTTAAAAACAGGTGCAGGTTGATTTTTTTTTTTATTTATTTATTTTATTTTATTAATTTTTGGGGGGGCCACACACCATTTTCTCCTTCCCAGCAAGCTGTTTGCTTGATTTTTAGGCTTTGTGGCACGTAGCTGCTTGCCCCTGGCTGCGGGTGGGCCAGGTTTTAAAGGGTTCCGTGTGCAGATCTGGTGGGAGCTGGGATTACTGGCAGGAGATCCGCAGGGATGGGGCAGCACCCAGGGCGTTGTAGCAGGCAGGAGCTGCCTTCCTCACCTTCTCCTTGCTTTGCAGAAGACGTCCTCCTGCGCTTGCTGTCTATCACCCACTACTCCCTGCCCGAGAGCATCCAGAGGTAACTCTGGGGTGGGTTTAGGGGCTTTTTTTGTCTTTCTCTTCAGCGCTGCTCTCATGTCGGGGGGGAAACGTGGCCACTGTGGACCCAGAATTTGGCAAAACGAACCTCTGCAACCCGGGGGCGGTGGATGGAGCACGGGTAGCTTTGTAGACTGGACAACGGAGGGTTAAATCTGCCCTTGGGGGTTACAAGTGCCTGGGTTTTCGAGCAGGTCTGGTTGAAACGGGGCTTTTCTCTCGCAGCCTGAAGTGCCGGAGGTGCGCGGTGGTGGGCAACGGCCACCGGCTCCGCAACAGCTCCATGGGGGAGACCATCAACACGTACGATGTTGTGATCAGGTACGGCCTGGGGTCCGTCCTGCTGATCCCTCCCCGGTGCCACCCGCAGGTGGGGTTGACACCTGTGATGTCCCCATGTTGTCCCCACCCCAAGGTTGAACAACGCCCCGGTCCACGGTTATGAGCAGGACGTGGGTTCCAAGACCACCATGCGCCTCTTCTACCCGGAGTCGGCCCACTTCAACCCCAAGACGGAGAACAACCCCGACACCTTGCTGGTGCTGGTGCCCTTCAAGCCCATGGACTTCCAGTGGATGGAGGCCATCCTCAACGACAAGAAGAGGGTAAGTGTGGTGGAGAACCAGGTCCAACCCTCAACCCGCCCCACCCTTGGGGACCTACCTCTCTTAGTGGGACACCACCGGACTTCTCTATCCTCTTGCAGGTTCGGAAAGGGTTTTGGAAGCAGCCCCCGTTGATCTGGGATGCTAACCCGGAGCAAGTGCGCATCCTCAACCCTTACTACATGGAAGTAACTGCTGCTAAACTGCTCAACCTCCCCATGAAGCAACCACGGAAGGTCAAACAGGTAAGGGGTGGGGATGGTCGGTCACCCTGCAGCCCCCTAAGGGGTGATGTCCTCCCCACGGGTCCCCTGGCTGTCTCCTCCTCTGCCCTCTCCCTCCAGAAGCCCACAACGGGGTTGCTGGCCATCACCTTGGCGCTGCACTTCTGTGACCTGGTGCACATCGCGGGCTTTGGCTACCCCGACTCGGCCAACAAGAAGCAGACCATTCACTACTACGAACAGATCACGCTCAAGTCCATGGCGGTAAGCGTCTGCCCCCCTCTTCTTGTCCATGTCACCCCCTTTTTTTTTTTTTTTTCCCCCCCTGGACGAGGGACTGCAGCCCAGCAGAGCAGCGCCCTGCCTCGCTCGGTGATGCCGAGTGGCGCAGGTGCCTCTCCCCATGGGCACCCCTCGCCCCCCACCCCCCATGGGTGTTGAGATCCACCTTGGGGGTCACCATCCCCCTTCTTCCTCCCTGTAGCCCACCCTCTCCGTAGTCCTGGGGGAAGAGTTGGCTCTGGTTTATGTGTAAGCAGAAGGGCTCGTGGCCAGGGAGGGTCACGTCCCCCATTCCGGGGGGCTCCTCACCTCAGGTGAAGGTCGACCCAACGCTGGGGGGGTGGGATGGAAGGGAAAGGCGCAGCACCGTGTTGCTGGGCTCTGGTGTGACCCCCCCCACCCCTGCTCCCCACCCCCCCCTTCCGCAGGCGTCGGAGCACAACGTCTCGCACGAGGCAGTGGCCATCAAGCGGATGCTGGAGCTGGGTCTCGTCAAGAACCTCACCTACTTCTGAGGGCAGGGGGGCTGCGCAGGGACCGCGTCCCCCCTGCCGCGTGGGGGGACAAGCTGGCACGGCCGGAGCTGGCCGAGGGCACCGTCCTCACCGCCGCCACCACCTTGCCCCGGGACTCTTGGAGACGGAGCTGGGGGGGCCGCGCTGGACCGTGGGACCCCCGGTGCGGGGGGCGGCAGCTCTTGGGGGGTGCAGGGAGCCCCCCCGGTGCTGTGGCATCGGGGCCGGTGCCTTTTCCTACCGACGCACTGAAGCTACCAAGGACCTGGAGGGGATTTTGAGGGGGGGTGTCCCTCCCTCCCAGCAGGCCTGGGGGATGGGGGGCAGCAGCCCTTGCGCTAGGCTTTTTCTTTCCCTTAATTCCCTCCTACCTGGACGAGAGCCCCCCCCGAGGGGCTGATCTTGGGGGTCTGGGGACCCCTCCAGGGAGCAGAAGCCTTCAGGGGCTTGTGATACCTTCTCCCTACCCTTGTGCCCCCCTCAAATATTTAATTTCCCTCTATCCCTCCCCCCCTTTTTTTTTTTAATTTTCTTTCTACTCAGTGGCCCTGTCCGGTGCCTTAGCGCTGGCGCGGGGGCTCGTCCCCCCAGCCTTGGGGTCTGCCAGGGCCCTTTGCGGGGGGGGGGGGGGGAGGGGGGGGGGGGCAGTTTAATTTAATTAATTTAAATGCTTATTTATCGGGGAGCCTTCCCCCGGGGCCCCCACGCCACTTGTGTTGGGGTCAAGTGGCCTTGGGTGAGGGGGCTCCAGGGGGCTGACCTGTGCCTTGTCCCCAAGGTGCGGGGTCCCCTCTGTCCCCCGCGGGGCTGGGGGTGCGGGGTGGCCCTGGGGACCCCTGTGTAGGGGTGTTGGGGGCTCCTGCTGGCACCCAATAAAGGTCCTCGTGAGGCTGGGCTTGGGCGCTCCTGGGGGTGAGTGTGAGTGAGCACTGGGGTAAGTGTGAGCGCGGGCTGGGTCTAGGGCAGCCCAGTTGTGTACAGTGCTCCTGTGCCAGCGTGTCCCCATGTCCCCATGCCGGTGTCCCCAGCTGCCCCTTACCTGCTGCGATGCCCCATCGCCTGGCTCGGGCGCTGGGGTCCCCTGTGCCCATGTCCCTCTGCAACCAGGCACCTGCCCTGCCCATGTCCCCAAGGTGGGGACCCTAGGGCGAGGCCACGGTGCACCCAGGCTCCGTGTCACCAAATGAGCCGGCGTCCTGGCGGGGTGGCCATCAGCCCAGGCGTGCCACGAGAAACACCTCTTGTATTGACCGCGGCGCTGCGATACAGCGCGGAGAGGCCCTTCCTGGGGGGGTCCCCATCCCACCGATGTGTTTTTTCCCCCCCCCTCCCCATCCTGTCCCACGTGGTGGGACCCCCCCTACCCCCCCCCGAAACGGACTCTATAAGTATGGACACCGAACACCAAGAAGGAAGGGAAGGAGGGGGCAGCGGGAAGCAGAGGCGAGCGGCTGGGTGGGCGCAGGGGGTGCGTGGTCAGGCCGGGGGCACCCCCAGCCCCACGGAGGGGACGGCTCCCCGGGGCTCGGCGCGTCCTCAGCGGGGTTGTGCTTGGCATGTACCGGGGGGGTGGGTGGGATGATGCTCGGCCGGTCCCCTAATCCGCAGCCCCACTTTGAGGGGGGGGGGGGGGGCTGGAACCGGCCTCTTCCCACCGCTGCTCCCGGCGGGCGCGACTTGTCCTTAGCGCGAAGCCACCGGCGCCCACGCGGAGGGTCCCGAGCATCCCCGGAGGGGCTCAAACGTGCGTCTGCATCCGCCTCTGCAGGGGCCGGCTGGGGTCTGAGTTTTGGGAAGAAGACTGGGAATGGTGGGAGGAGGAGGCGGACGCCTTGCTGGCCTTGTCGAACTGCACGTAGCCGTCCTGCTTGCCGCTGCTGCTGATGCTGCTGTCGCACTGGGTGTCGAGGAAGGAGCTGCTGTCGCTCATGGAGCCGCGCTGGAATTCGCGCTCGCACAGCTCGATGGAGCTGCTGCCCATGCCCAGCACAAAGCGCTGGCTGTAGTCGTAGAGGCGGCTCTGCCCGCTCAGGGTGCTGTAGATGTTGGTGAAGGACATGCCGGTGGGCACCCGCTGCTTGCTGGCGGGGCGCAGGTCGGCCGGGCACCCCGACAGCGAGATGGTGGGGGTCGAGTGGTGCTCCTTGAAGGTGTTCACGCTGTAGTAGCCGTTGGTGGGGTCCTGTGGGGTGGGAAAAGGTGGTGGAGGGGGGCAGGTCGGTGGTGCCCACCCTCCCTATGCGCCCTGGTGTTTGCGATGCCCACCTGGCTTGGCTACCCACCCTCCACCACCAAGACCTCCTGCCTGCAGCATCAGAGCATCCTCTGGCCACCACTGCATCCTGCTCGGCTGGGCCCCCTCCAAATCAGGGCAGAGGGAGGCATGGGTGCCCCTCGCACCCCATTGCCTTGGCACGGCCCCCAACCCTTTGTTTTTTTAAATCCTTCAAAGGGTGATGGGACCAGAAAACAGCACCGGGGTGCCACAGCATCCCTCCCAGTGCAGGGACAGCCCTCTGGTGACACCAGGGGACACGGCACAAGGACAGAAAGCCTGGAAGATACAGTGCTGGGCGAGGAATGAGGTGGTCCTGCCCTGCAGCGAGCGCAGGGAGTGGTGCCCAGCACCCTGGGGTGCAACTGCCTCGGCCACATGCTGCAGCCCCTCTAGCAGCAGTGACCTGGGGGGGGTTGGTGGTGGTTAAGCCCCATCTCTTCGTGGGGCTGGGGACGAAGGGGGCCGTGTCCCCAGGGTCCGGCTCACCTTCAGGTTTTGAAACTCCTTCTCCTCCTCCTTGAGCACCTCGAGCTGCTTCAGCACCGAGTCCTGCTGAAACTCCCCCCGGTCCATCTAGGAAAGGATGCAGGTGGGTGTCAGCACCCGCTGCCCCCCCAGCCCGGGGCTGCCTGGCCCCACGCCACGTGGGGTGAGCCCCGCGCCTGCCACCATTCCCACTTCGAATTAAAGGATTTGCCCAGGGACACCCCAGCGGGGCAGTGTCGGAGGGCAGCAAAGCCATCCAATTCCCTGGGTTATTTTTTATGTTGTTTTGATGTTGTTTCCTCCCCCCACCCCCCCCGCCTCTTTTTAGGACTAAAAAGGCTGGGCTGATGTGGAAAATGAATTATTTACATCCACCGTGGTGAGTGTTGGGGCTGCACCCCACCTGCCCAGAACAAACCCCCCAAATCACCTTTTTTTTTTCCCCCTCCCATTTTTTTTTCCCTTGGTTGGCCTCCTTTCCTCCTCAGCTGAACTTGGCCACTAACATCTCAAAAATCTGAGCTCGGTTCTGGCGTTGCCACAATACTGTAATTAACGTGAAAGCCTCAATTTTATTTTCTACCCCCTCCCCCCTCCCCGTGATATTGGCTTGTCGCAAAAGCTTTGAGCCTTGGAGGCTTTGCCCACCCCAGGGGCTTGGGGGTCAGGAGGGGATGGACGGGCTGGAGAAACTCCTTTTGGTTTGATTTGACTTAAATTTTGCTCCCACTGCTCCTTCGCAGACCCCCGGAGGTGGATGCTGCCACCCCGACGTGCCGCCTTCGCCTTCCTTTGAAGGCTGACCACGTTTGGTGGCGGTGGGGAGGGGGAGAAAGACACATTAATTAGACCCTGGCTTTAATTACCCTTCCTTCAGCAAGGCAAGGCTGTGCAGAAGCATAATATCAACCAATTTCTCAGCTGCCTTTTTTTATCTTCTGCGCTATTGACTGCGCACAGCCAGCCTGGGTGCTGTGCCCTGGTGCTGGCATTGCAGCTGCCCCGGTCACGGCCCCAAAAAGCCCCCAAATCCCTTTTTATTGCCCAATTTCTCCTTTTTCCAATGGTAAGTGGTTGTGGAAATTCGCCCTGCAGCACTTTCTGTTCATCTCCTGCAAGCCTTTGATACGTCTATTAAATGCAATAAATTAAAGTACCTGAGTTTTCCTAGGGAAGAAAAAAGTGCCTGGAAGAGCCCTTGATTTACCAGGGTAAATCGAAGTGTCACCGAGGATTAAATTCGGTGCAGGGAAGAGCGGAGGGGTGTGGGGGGTTATTTTTATTCTGCCGGCCAGCCACGGTGACACCCTGAAGTGTCACTGCACTGGCATGGGATGGGCATGCAGGAAACCCATCGCAAAGGTTTTACAGGTCCTGGCTCAGAAAGAAAAGGCGAAACCAGTTCTCCTCGGCCGTGGCTGCTCCTCGGCGTGTGCGATGGAGGGGGGAGATGAGCCGGTGAGAACCAAAGTCCCAGCCCTGCCGGCGGCGCGACCTCCCTGGGATTAAACGTCGGCTTTGACGAGGTATTTTAAACCATTTCATGTGGCCTCTTTGAGGATGGCTGGCACAATCCAGGCACCGGGATGCTCCCCAAGCCCCGTGGGGGTCCCCAATTCCTACAATTCCCCCTGGATTTGGGGGGATGCAGTGAGCCCCTGCGCCGTCAGAGGGCACCGAGCCCCCGCGCAAGCCACGCGCGTGGTCCATAAAGCGCCATCGCATCCCTCCATCGCATCCCTCCGCTTCCAATTCCCCCATTACAGCAGCCGGTCATTAACGCCACCTTTATTAAAGTTTGCGTGGTGGCTTTAGCCCCGATGCAATCTCACGCCGTTAATTAGTGGGCGGCGGGATGCTCGTTAGCTTGCCTTCCTCTCTTTGCCATCGCTGGGTAAACACCAGCGAGCCAAGGAAAGTTAGTTAACTCTATTACCGATATTAACGAGCTTTATGAATGCAGAGGCAGTGGGGGAGCTGAGCTGAGGGGAGAGGGAAATAGATGAAAAAAAAGAGACCAGAAATGTCCAGGGCACAGCCACAAGCCACCAGCGTGCTTGCGGATGCTGGCACGGGATGCTCCAGCCTGTTTTTTCCGGAGCCATGGATTTTTCCAGCTGGGCTACAGCACCAATATGCTTTGGTCCCTCGGCCGCGTTGCTGCCATGCAGATGGCCGGCGATAAAGCCGCCTGTTGGAGCCACGTGCCCACCATTCCCCCTCCTGCCAGCCCCGCTGAATCCAAGCGCACGGCCTGATCCTGGGAATGTCATTCCAGGACTTAATCCCGCTTGGCAACTGCCAGGTGCCAGCAGCCTTTGCCACGGCGAGACCGGTGCGCACAGTTGGGCAGCGTGGCGTAAAGCCACCCCAGTTCCCCACGTCCAAACCTCACTGGTCCCTCCTGGATCAGTGTGGCTAAGGGATGCGATGAACCGTATCCCTGACCACCACCACTTCTTGCCTCAGTTTCCCCCACTGCAAAAGGCAGTGAGCCCCTTGACAGGATGAAGCATCACATTGGCTTTGCTGAGCTGGCTCCATCCACCGGGGCAGCGCATCCCTGCAAAGCAGAGTGACTTCTCAAGGTCACTCCAGGCAGGGAAATGGCACTTAAATTACGAAAACAGTGGCCAGCTCCGGCGCTGTGCCTCCTAACCCTCTGCCCGCTGGAGCGCTCCCTCATTTAACGCTGCCAAATGAAGCCGCTTTCAGCTGGGATGTCACATCCCACAGACCAGATATTAAATTCTTGGCTTTCGTTAGCCGAGACAATATGTTTTTTAAAACGCTGCCCCCTCCAGAGTGCCTGTCCTGGTCCCCGAGCATCCATCCAGACCTGGCAGGCGAGCCCCTCACCCCAGGCAAGGTGCCTCCCCCCACCTCGTCCCTTGTTTAATGATAATGTTTCCCGCTTGTTGGGTAATTGGCTGCCACTCAGCAGCACTTTGAAACTCCTGTGGGTCAAACCCTACCAGGGGCGAGGGATGTTGTTTAATAGATTCCCAAGATGGTGGCATCCTCTGCTCCCAGCGGGGACCAGCTGCCGGCGAGGAAACAAGCACACAAATAAAAAAAAAACCTGCTGGGATTTCCCAGCCAGCTGAGGGTTTATCACCTTCAAATGCCAGCCTAGCGATGCGAGCGCCCACCCACCCCCATGCTGCCCACCCCTGTGCCCCCCAGAGAAGCTGCATCACCCTGTCCCCCCCTACTCCCCCCAAATGTTGCTTTTGGATGGGCAAAGGTGGCGGTGGCGTGATGCCAGCCAGCCTGTGGGTTGTCCTGCCATCCTTCTCGCGTCCTTCTTCCTTTCTCCGGGATGTCCTGCCATCCTTCTCGCGTCCTTCTTCCTTTCTCCGGGATGTCCTGCCATCCTTCTCGCGTCCTTCTTCCTTTCTCCGGGATGTCCTGCCATCCTTCTCGCGTCCTTCTTCCTTTCTCCAGGATGTCCTGCCATCCTTCTCGCGTCCTTCTTCCTTTCTCCAGGATGTCCTGCCATCCTTCTCGCATCCTTCTTCCTTTCTCCAGGATGTCCTGCCATCCTTCTCGCATCCTTCTTCCTTTCTCCAGGATGTCCTGCCATCCTTCTCGCGTCCTTCTTCCTTTCTCCGGGATGTCCTGCCATCCTTCTCGCGTCCTTCTTCCTTTCTCCAGGATGTCCTGCCATCCTTCTCGCGTCCTTCTTCCTTTCTCCGGGATGTCCTGCCATCCTTCTCGCATCCTTCTTCCTTTCTCCAGGATGTCCTGCCATCCTTCTCGCGTCCTTCTTCCTTTCTCCGGGATGTCCTGCCATCCTTCTCGCATCCTTCTTCCTTTCTCCGGGATGTCCTGCCATCCTTCTCGCATCCTTCTTCCTTTCTCCAGGATGTCCTGCCATCCTTCTCGCATCCTTCTTCCTTTCTCCAGGATGTCCTGCCATCCTTCTCGCATCCTTCTTCCTTTCTTGTGAGCTCGCTGTGGTGGATGCCAGCTTCTCCGTGCTCGCACAGCGCCCGGCTCGATGCACCCCAGCACCCCTAAAGGTGTTACCTGCCTTCGGATTCCAGCTCCACCATCACCCCACAAAGCCAGAGCCGTGAAGGTCACCAACATTTTCACACTGATTTTTTTATGTGGTCTTCATCTCCTGGCTGGAGGAAGCATGGGCATGCTGGCTGGTGCTGTGCCCACGCCGGTACCCTGCCAGGGGCTTCTGGAAGGTGGTGGCTGTGCAGGAGGGACATGTCTGGAGCCTCTCGGGCCAGGATGGATGTCATGGAGGTGCCACTGGGCTCTGATCCAGACCTGGCACAGGGTAAGTGTCCCTGGGGTAGTGGAGATCAGCCTGCACCTCCAGCTCAGGGGTGGCTGGTGCCTCCCAGGGCTGCAGCGGCACTGGCTGCCGGCACTTGGAGCACTGCTCGGGGGGAAAGGCAGAGAAAATGATGCTGTGACAGCTGGGCTGTAGGTAGAAACGAGCCTCGCCCTGAATTTCACCTCTGCTTTTTGGGTTTTTCCTCTTCCGTGGGGATCCGAGCTGTGCTCCTGAGTGGAAAATGTGTCCGGTGTCGATCTGCGGGCTGTGAGCAAACTGGGAACATCCCTTGGAGCAGAGGAACAGGTTTCAAGATGGGGACAGGAAAGGTGAGCCAGGAAAAGATCACCAACCTGTCTGCTGGATGGGTTGTTCTGACTGTTCCACCCCAAATATAACTCGAAGGCGATGCCTGGGTCTGTGCGGCCACACTGGACCCTTCGGCTTGGGATGCTCTCGCCTGCTGGTCACTTTGGGATCGTCTATCAGGATTGCTCCTAATAGCGAGGATGGCTCCTTTAGGATCATCAGCCCCATTTCACAGATAAGGAACCTGAGGCACGGATCCCGTCCAGCCGGGAATACAACCCAGCCAGGGTACCAGGGGAGGTTATGCCACGTCGGAGCTGGTGATGCTCCTCAACCTCCTGATCACAGACCAGGTGCAGCCGAATTGGCGTGCCGATGCAATGCACCCTGGCAGGAGAGAGAAAGCTGCTGTTGTGATTTATTTCTTTCCAGAATGAGACCCTTCCAGTGGCTCTTTTGCCTCCAGCCACCGGCTGCTGTTCGCTTTCTGGCCCTGCGGGCTGGCAGCCTTTCCCCTGCCCGTAGGCAGTGCCTGGTGGAACAGCTAATGGAGGACTGGGGGGGGGGAGACGGCACTGAGACAATGTGAACATATGCAAATCAGACAGCATGACGTGTATCCTAAGGTGTTAATGAATTTATAGATGCATGAATAATTATTTGTGAAAAGCACGGAGAGCTGCGGAGGTCACAGATGGCTGGAGAATAACAAATGCAATAGCATTTGGGGAGGGGGCGGCGGGGGGAGAAGAGTCGTGCTGGCACTCTGCAGCCAGAAATACTCCGGCAGAGCAGAGACCCGGTGGGAAACCGAGGAGCAACGGCTCCATCCGCGGTGCCGAGGGTGGATCTTCATTCCTGGAGCCTGGCAGGAGCAGGTCGAGCCGTGCTGGACCGTGGGGGCTTGGCCGAGGGTCTGGGATGCAGAGGGGAAAGGCTGATGCGAAAGCATCACAGCAAGATGTGGAGCAGAGGGGAGCTGTTTGCAAGCGTGGCCTGCTTTTCGTTAACATCTGCATTAATGATTTCTTCGTGCGAGCACCCAGCATGTTAATGCAATTTGCAGTTGATATTAAAACTGCAAGGTGTTATGAACATTGCTGAGGGCAAAGGGGATCATTCCAGAGGACACCGTCGAGATTGAGCCCGGGCTGGAAGGATCACCAGAAGCTTAGGGAAGGCAGGTGAAGAAGCTGCAATAAAAGCTGGAAAATAAAAGCTGGAAATAACGCCGGTACGGGGAGGAGGGAGAGCAGGAGAGTCCTGGCGTGGGGTAGGGAGCAAGCGAGGGGTGCTGTGCGTTGCCTCCCTGCTCCTGCTGGGGAGGTCGCATCAGTGCTCACTAGCAAGGATGAGTTTTTTAAACTTGTTCCATCATTTCATTGACAAACTTGGAGTCTCTTATTAGGAATCTGTTTAGCATCCAAAGCTTGGGTCTTGAATGGCCAGAGGAAGATGCTCATACTGGCTGTTGGGAACAGCAAGGAGGAGGATGAGGGAGAGCGGGGGTCCCCGGGGCCTCCAAGGGGAGAAGAAACTGGGAAGTATTTACTGGGAATACCCTTGCCAAGGGCAGATGAGGATGGGGAGGCTCCGGTTCAGGCAGGGGAGAGGGCTTAGATGTCTTCTCCCTGCCAGGTAGGATGTCCCAGGCAGCACCCAGTCTGCCCAGCATCAGGGGCAGAGACCATGCACCATCTCTTCCAACCTCTCAAGCAGTGCTGATCCAATAACGTGATTTCCAACTGATGTATCTTCAGGAAAAGCACCTGGATTTGGCCAGGAGAGGGGGAAAATCACCTTCTGGGGACCAGAGTCCAGCAGCCAGGCTGCAACACTCTGTTGTGCTGTATCCAAAAGCGCTCGTCTTTGCCTACCCTACTTAAAATACTTAAATTTACTTAAATAGCCCCTCTATACCGTGCTCCAACCAAACCACCTCTCAGCAGTCTTGCTGATAAGCTAAAACACATGAGTTCTATAAACCTCTCCCCGTAAGGCATTTTTTTCTCCAGCTATCAAATAAATATTGCCATTTTTTTCTGCACCATTTCCATCCTGCCAGCATCCTTACTGAGATGTGCCCAGCAGAGCTCTGCGCTGCTCTGGTACCAGCCTCATCAAGGGCACACGCGGATGTGAAATAATCACCTTCTGGCTCCGGCAAATAACCTGAGCAAGTCCCCATGATGTCTTACAAGATCCTGGGCCTCACCTCCCACAACCATCCTCTTCATCGTTTATTCATCGGTGATGAATGTTCCCCGTAGGTCCCATCTGCTGAGGCTCGGGGCGGGCTTCCAGCTCGGTGGTTAAGGGCTTGAGTGGGATTCGGGCTGATCCCGGCCCCTCTTTGGGAGCTGGATCTGGGCTTGGTGCTGTTGATCGCTGTCCGTACGGATGGAGGTACAGGATCCTACGGAGAGGAAGCTCCTGGTTCCCTTCATCTCAGCAGATGGCTCCAAACCAGAATCCCAGCTGCCTCTGTCCTTTCACGGAGTGAAGCCTTGCAAAATCCCGCTGTGGATTTACAGACTCTGCAGGGCAAAACCGGGAACTCTTCTTGCACAGCAACCTCAGCGGTGCTGGGATAATGTGCCAGATCTCCATCTCCTCCTGCCTTCTCATCTCGAGGGTCCCTTGCTGTAAATGTGCACTGGCAGGCATCGATTCTGCCCACCCTACGATGCTCAGCCTTGCCTTTCCGCCGGTAATTCATCGAGCAGCTTTTGCAAGCGGGGCATACTGATGCTTGCAAGTGCTGCCCAAAAAACGGAGGATCAGGGCAGGCAAAACCCCACCCAGCAGCTTAGAAAGCTGCCTCTAGCCTCTTCAATCCTTCCTCCCTTTCCTTTCCTTTGCCATTTGCTCGGCTTCTATTTGTCACCCACGCCACCAGCAAGCGAATGCAAAAGCAAACTGGGGCTGAGAGGCGGAGAACAGCGGCGACACCAGCGAGGGGAGCAGCCTGCGGCCGGGCTGCAAGGATGCGGTGGGCTGAGGGGGAATTTCCTGGGATCTCCATCATCAGCCTCTTGCCCTGCCTGTGGCTCTTGGTCCCCTCAGGCAAGGGCAGTGGCCTTGGTGACACCTCGGGGGTCATTGCCGAGCCAGGTCCAGGCTGCCCCCACACCCCCAGCGTTAGCAATCCGCACCCAACTGCGTGCACCTGCATTATTTTTGCACGTATGACCCTCCCAAGTGTGTCCCGGAGAGCGCAGCTCTCGCTGGCTAATTAGCTCATTATTACAGCGTGCTCACCTATGGCGTATCTACCCGCAGTCTGCAGCTCTCTCCCCACGCGAGGTGGCAAATTTGTTTTGCCATTAGCCTGGCGGGCGGCTGGGCTACTGCAATAAACCTCTCCCGGTTCTCCCTCCTCATTAGCAAAGTTTCACTCCAGGAGCTTTTATGGCAGGAGAACGTGTATCTCAAGAGCAAGATTTCTGGAAGAGCATCGTTGCCTTGAGTGGGGATTACGGTGCTGAACTACATGTGCCTGGACTCGTTGCCGTCAAACACTTACATGGAGTAACGGCTTACGGGGAGTAGTAAATCCTTACCATCAGCTGCTTGATGGTCGGGTGCTCCTCCGCCTCCCTGCCCGAGGCCGGCTCCTTGTGCACGATCTCCACGCGGATATCGTTCTTGGCAGAAACCACACCTTTGAGATCTGGGCAAAGAGCGAGAAGGAGAAGGGGGGGTTAGTCCAAGGCGGTGGCGGAGCATCCTCAGGGACCCGACGGATTGCTGAGGACGTCTGGAAAACTCACCCCAGCTCAGCAAGGCCAGCTGGGAATTGCGGGAGCACTCCTGGCATGGCCATAAGGCACAGGCACGTGAAACCTCCACCTCTGGGGAGCTCAGATTTCTGGTTTAATTCCTTTGGGAGCTTGGGCAGCCCCCGCCGTACTCCTGGTGCTACTGACGGGGGCTGGCCGCAGCAGAACTGCTCAGGCAGGTGGGGGGCTCTGTGTCCAGACCATGGATGATGCTCAGGGAGCACGTGGAATACCGCTCCTGAGGGATGCACCAGCTCTCCCCCTGGCACCGGGAAGCCCCTGAGAAAAGCCTTCCCTAGGTTTGGGGTGAAGGTACATATGGAAAAGGCCAAGAAATGCACAAAGACAGAGCCAGGGCTGCGGGAACAACCGGATCATCCCTGGCTGCTGCTCCAGGCAGCCTGTTTTCACGCAGGGCAGAGAGAAACATTTCTGGAGAGACTCTCTGCCTCCCCTGAAGGTGTCAGGTGTGCTTTGAAGAAATCATTTTAGCAAAATTAAACCAAAGACGCCGAGCAGCAGGAGCAGAAACAGCCAAGATGAAAAGCAGAGATGGATGCAAATCTGAACAGCCGGATCTAAACATCTCACAGCTTTGAAGCTGGGCTCCAGCCGACGATGTGGCTCCAACCTCCCAGGACCCTTGCGGACCCGAAACCGCCCTGGACCGCTGGGTTCAGCCGCTCCACCTCCAGCTGCAGGAACCAGCAGCCCCTGCCAGGCCAGGATGGCACCAGCATGGGCTGGACCCCACGCAGGAGGAGCTGGGCATTTCATCTGTAAACCAAACGGAATCAGGTAACCGAGGCCGGCGTGAAGCTCCATCCTCAAATTCATCTATCTCAGCCTCCCATGCCTGATCCCTGCCGCCCTGCTGTCACCCACAGACGTGTCCAAGCCTCAGGGGGCAAGGCAAAGGGTTTCACTGTGAAGTTGCCACTGGTTTTTTTCGTTGTTTTTTTTTTTTTTTCCTGCTGGGACCATGTTCCTGGTGCTGGAACCTCCGTCTTTAATCACACAGGGAAGCTAATTACTGTCTTGCACATCCTCTCCCAGGAGTGTTCCCCCTTAAATAACTCTGGGCCGTTAAGTCACCGAAGGTACAACAACAGATGTGCAGTAAAGTCTGGTTGGTTTGTTTGTTTGTTTTTTCTTTTCCAGCTGCACCCAGCGCATTTTTTTGCTGCATCTCTCCAAAGCAAGGCCAGGAACTGCCGTCCCCATTAGTCAATGGCTGGTGGCTGGTTGTAGCCATGAGGAGGAGGTGTCTTCTCCGGAGTTACTGCGGGGTCACCTTGTCCCCTCCGCCGGGAGCCATCCCCACAGCCTGCCGGCAGGTTTTTGTTTGCAGGCTGTTGTTTTAAATGATGTAACACTGCTCTGGTTTGTCTTGGGAGAGGCATCTGTAGCCATCCTGGTAGGAAATGAGTCCCTCTCCTGATACCAAAGTGCTCTGCTGGTCCTACCCCTCCTGAGCTGATCTCTGGAATACCTCTGCTGATTTCACACCACTAACCGTGATGAAAGTCCTTTCCTCACCTTTCAGCCCGCTGTTTCTACCTTCCTAATGCTCACCTGCTGCTGGAGATATGGGTCACAGCATCCAGTTTGCATTAGCACCTGCAAAACAGGGATAAAAGCCCTTTGCCCTGGGACAGCCAAGCCCTCCCCTGCAGGGTTTTGCACCGACTATCGCTCGGGGGCTGGTTTAGCTGCTGCTGCTCCCCTCCGAAAACCAGGGGGGGACCTTATTTTGGCAGCTCCAAGTGGCTTTTAGAGCTATGCAATGGGGGACCAAATGGTGCCACCAGCACCCCCTGCTCCCTGCACCCAGGATTTGCCTCGTCGGCACCACAGCATCCCGCTCCTCACGGGCGGCAGCCCAAGCACCCAGCAAAGCATCTGTTACCAAGCCGGCATCCCCGGCTGGGTCTGGCTCTCCAGAAAAAGTTGAGCCATTCCTCCTCCTGTTTCACTTTGGGGAGGGCAGGGAGATCAGGGCAGGGATCTTTGCCGATCTCTTGGATGATCTCTTCCCACTCGCTTGCTCTGATCCGAAAGTGATGTAGCAAAGAAGCCTTGTGGGAAGCACAGGGAGCTGTGCTCTGGTCCAGGGATGCTGAGGACCTCTCCCCAGGGCATGGCACTGCAGGAGGAGCCAAGGAACAGCAGCGGTGCAGCGAGCGCGCTGGGAAGATGCCCAGACCCAGCAGCTCGTTGCATACAGGACACCAAAGTCTTTCCGAGTGGGACAGCACTGGAAACGCAGCGGAGGAAAGGGACCCCAAGCACTGCCTTGCCTCCCTCTTCCCACTACCCTCTTCCCAATCCACACGCTCCCAGCCCTGGCGAGGAAAACGCCTCTTCTTCCCGATTCCTGGGAATCCAAGGGATAAATCACACAAGACACTTGGGTGGGGTTGTCCCCTCCTGGAAGGACAAGCCCTGGTTTTTCCCCAAAAAGCTGCCGAACCCCTACATGCTTCCAGCTTGTGAGGGACCCTCCAAGCCGGCACGTGCACCACATCTTCGACCTGTTGTCACAGCATTAGCGTTAAATCCCAGGTCCTGTAAAGAACCCTGCACCATCTGGTGACATCAAATTAGAGGAAGATAATGAAGCACATGCTCTTCCCGGCTCCGAGTGATGCAGCGTGGGGAAAGCACGGCCGATTACGTCCGACCATGGACACGGTGACACGGTTTGGTCCTGGCTTTCTTCAGGTGCTCAAGTCGTTCATCGTTGCTGAATGGTCTCTGCAACGTCAAACTGGCCTGGTCTGGGGTCCTGTCCATCAGCAATCCTTCCCCAAAAAGCAAGATGAATGACTGCCCTCCATTTAGTTCATTAATACTTGCTAATGAAGGCTGCAAGAGTTCAGAAAAAACGGGATAAACCAGGGAGAGGCATCGTTATCACTCCTAAAATGAAACACATTTCTGCCATGGGAGGCCGTGCGTTAATACCCAAATCCAGGAGGAGCCTGGTGCCTGATTGCTTTGCAAACGATCAAGAGGAGGGAAAATAAAAAGGAAAGAAAAACAACTGGGTTTTCTGGCACACACACACACAGAGCTTGGCATCCCAGCATCCGTACCACCCGTCTCCCAAGCTGGGAGCATCGTCGAGTAGCTCCTCTACTCCCCCGTGGCCTGGGATGCTCCAGACAATCACACTCTTCTCTCTCCTGGTTTGATGCCTTTTCATTTAGTCAACAATCCTCCTTTAATTTCCTGGTGTCTTTTTTAATGAGGCAACACGATGCCACACTGTTTACTCCTCCTCCTCCTCTACCTGTGTCTCTAATGACGCTTTAACTTGTATTCCCACCACGGCCAGGCTTCAAAACCCCACACGTTCCATGTAAATCCCCTCAGCTGGCTGTATTTTCCCCACTAGGAAATACGCGTTTTTATGTCGAGAAAAATGGAATGAGAACAGAAGCTGAACAGAGCGCAAACGGAGGAGGGTTTTTAAGCACCGACGTGGCGTGGTGAGGAAGCTTCTCCCTCTGGGAGCTCAGGATTTCTCCAGGGCAGGGAGGAAGAGCAGGTCCCTTTGCAATCCCTTTGCCCCTAGGATGCTCTAGCATGGAGCAGCGTTTACCCTGGCACGTTTTCCCACGCGCTCCGAAATCCTCTCCTCCCACGGGGCTGCCGTTTGCTGAGCATTCGGTAGACCAAGACGAGGAGCAGATTGTGCCGGTGCCATGTCAGTAAATGCAGCTTCTAATTTCTTTGTGACCCACGCTATTTTCTCCCCCCTCCCTGCCTCAGCAAGGTTTTAACCCCAGCCCTGCCTGAAAGGATGCAGCGGGGTCGGGGGAGACACTTACTCCTCTGGGAGCGGGCGCAGCAGAAGGCGACGATGGTGGCCATCAACACCAGGAACGCCACGCCGGCCCCCACGGCCACTCCGATGATCACCGCCATCGGCACCGACTCTGCAAGAGGAAAGAGAGGGAGCATGAAGCCGGGATGAAGGTCAGGGAGGTGGCTTTTCCCCAAGGGACCCACCCCTGGCGACTGGAAAGCGGCTCGGTGATGAGCCTGGGGAGGGTTTTGGGGCCAAATGGACCTCCTTCCCCACTCCCTCGTCCCTGCGTGGGTGACACCGGCGTGGGCTGCTGCTGCGTGCCGCAGTCTGTGCAAGCCCCCATCTCTCTGTGCCTCAGTTTCCCCTGGGAGGGAGAGAAGAGGGAGCCAGAAGAGCAGGTTAACAACTGCGCCCTGCGGGTTAATGAATGAATCTCTCTACAGGATGAAAAGCGCAAAAGAAAACGGTGTGTTAATACTATTAAGAAAGAGAAATGGCACCAGGGCAGGATGGGAGAGAGGTTGGAGCTGGAACAGAGGGATGGAGTCGGGCACCGAGCCCACCTGCCGGAGGCGGTAGCTCAGCTGTCTTAGCAGATGCTGTTAAGTATATATGGATGAATTAACCCAAGGGCCATCATTCACAGCCTCTGCCTGTTTTATATCCCAGTGGCCTGCCTTCTCCCTTGGCTTATCAACTCTGTCCTTGCTCCTCCAAGCCCTGAGGGTGCTACAAGGGCTGGGACAGGAGGGACGGCCCCTGCCGGGGATGAGCAGAGGCCAGGCAGCTGTGGTGGGCGAGGGCTGCGGGGGGGGGGGGATGTGTAGGCAGGGGGCTGCGGGAGGCAGCCCCGGGGGAGCAGAGCCTGCCACAGAGCAGGGGTTACGTGCTTGCATCCTTCTGCCTACAATAACTTTGCAGTTGGGTTCCCGGCGGGGATTTCAGACCACGGCTCAGCCAGCAAAGCTGATATATTTGCGCAGATCCAGGCAGCAGCTTGCGAGGTGTGGGGAGGGTGGAATACGAAATCACATTTATGGTGAGAGGGTCAGATTTACAGCCCAAGAGCCTTGTTATCTCCCTGCTCAGTTCCTCCAGTCCCTCAGAGCACAGCTCCTACTTAACGGCGAGAGTTGGGTCGGTGCCTGCTCTCTGGGTTATTGCCCGGCAGCGACAGGCAGCGCTCCCGCTCGCAGGACATCAAAGCCGTGGGTACCACAAACTGCTTATGTTGGCTGGGATGATAAACCGCATCCCCAAGACTCTCTCCCCAAAAGCAGCAGATAACCATAGGTCCCCATTCCTGCTCTTCCTAGCCACCCCAAAGGCTCTTGTGAAGCCACAGCGAGCCAGAAGAGGGGTAACCCTGTCCAAGCTGGGTGAGCGTGTCCTCACCGCTTTCCTGGACACCTCTGACACGTGTTTTCTCCTCTGGATCCCTGGCTTGCAAATGGACGGGATAAACTTTGGGAAAAAACGGATGCAGAGAGGTGGTCCTCTTTCCTCTTTGTCCCCACAGCTGGGGGATGTGAGTGCTGCTGGACCACGGGGACACGTGGGTGACCCAGCTGCGAAGCAAAGCTCAGCAGCCTCAGGGCTGCTACTTGACCGGGTGATAAAGAAATCATTTCTCATTGTCCACTGGCTGGTTTTGACTGCAAATGTCATCCTGGACCTGGGATCACAGATCCTGCCTGTGCCTTTCAGCCTTCCTAAAGGGCACACATCCTTACTGGTGGGACTGGGGGAGTTATAATTCCATCAGCATCTTCCCCATGTAGTCAGCAAAGGGTTTCTTCACCGTTATCTAATCCCAGCTGGCACAGGGGAGTTATAAAGCCACTTCATGCTACCCTTTAGCGGTGGCCATGGGGCATCATCGGTCCTGAGCCCTACTCTGAGAACTGCAGGGTGATCAGAAAAAGGTGCTGGTTGAGTTCAGCTTCTTCCACTCACGCTTGATCTAAAAAGAGCCTTTAATCTTCCCCGCTTAGCTTGTTGTTTCAAGTGATTCGGTTAGTGGTTTATGCTGATGCTTTTCGGTTTCCAGCTTCCTCATGCATTTTCTGCTGGGGTTTGCTAGTCCCTTGATGCGTCACTTGTCACCCAAGCTAGGCCACCGGTGACGTGACTCATGTGGCACCGAGCAGACCGCAAAACCTGCCGAGCGCGCTAATTCCCCTGGGGTCTCTAATGAAAAGTCAAGTCCCACATGCCCCGCAGCCTCGAGCCGGAGCTCAGGTCGCAGATGCTGGAGCTGGTTCGGGCTGCACCAAGGAGCTCATCCTGAAACCAGCATCCTCCAGCACAACAGCTGAGCCCCAGCAGGAAGAAACTGGGATTTTCTTCTCTGGATGTCTTGAGGCCACCTGCTAGGCAGCACTCCTGCCAATGGGGTAACTCATCGTGGGATTTTTTTTCAGCTCTCCCGGGGGAATGTGGAGCAAAAGGGTGAGAAGACAGGAGCCTGGAGTCCCTGGGAGTGCTTACTGGCTTACTGGAGGAGCGGGATCCGCAATGCAGAACTCAGCAAGAAGCAGGTAGTGATGGTGGTGAAGATGATGGAGAATCATGCAGGGAATGGGGTGGGGGAAGTGCCGGGGGCTCTCCTGGGCTGAAGAGAAAGCTAACAGCAAAAGGGCAGTGACAGGAACCAGCGGCTGGGATGGTGAAACTGCATCCTGAAGGCAAGGGCGAGCTGAGGAGGAGCAGTTTGCTGGCTACGTGCTCCCCCACGCACCCTGCTCTGGTGCAGCGGACAAGGAAGGCACAAGGGCAGCACATCCCACAGCATCTGCCCAAAAATCCATTCAGCCCTGCTCTGGCTGCAGTGGATGCTGGCTAGCACTCTCCCAAGATGCTGAGACAAGCTGATGTCTGCAAATAACCCTGGAAAAACCTGTGTTCTCCCTCTTTTCTGCCTCGTAAGAGCACTTCAGTGGTCCCTTTCGCGGCACTTTGAAGCGCGGCGGTGGCGTGTCATCCCCCTCTCGGTGGCTGGGGAGCTGGGGCACAGAAAGGCGGTGTTGGTTTGCAGAGCGGGTCGGTGGCAGAGCGGAGACAGGAGCGCTCCAGCTTCCCAGCCCCTGTCCCCATCCCTGCCCTGCAGCTTTCCTACGCCCCTTCTGCCCTGCCCTGCCTGCCCTGCCCTGCCGGAATGCTGCGGGCCAGGATAAGGACGCCGGGTCCTCAGGTGTGGTAATGGCTGGGGACAATTCACATTCACCGTCAGCTCATGATTTCCATACCTGCTTGAATACCAGCTCCTGATTTCATTTCCGTACCTGTTTGAAAATAAAGCAAGTGTCCACAGCCTTGCACAGCCCAAGCGCACATGTCAGCCTTCCTGAGCACTCAGCCCTCTGCTCCGAGCGCAGGGATGCCCCCGTGAAGGGGACGTCCTCTGCCACCTACGGCATCCTCAGCCACCCTGTGGCGTCCCCCTGTCCAAGGCAGGGATGTCCCCTCGCATCACCTAGCCAGGGATGCTCAGATCTGAGATGCGGAGCCGGCTGCGGACTTGGATGCTGTGTTGCCGGCTCCGACCCGGCTCGGCTGCCCGGCCACCCTCTGCCGGGACCCAGGGCTTGCTGCTGAGTGCTCCCGCTGACTGGCAGACGACCTGGAAAAACCACTGGCTCTGTTTGCATTGGAAGAAGCCCAAGGCTAATTTTAAGGGGTTCATTTAGCTCTGATTTAATCTGGACGGCAGCCTTGCCTATAAATCACGGCCTAATGAGAACAATCCACCTGCCTGCCCTGGCATTTAATAAAATAGAAGGGAACTGGAGTTCCTCCAGGAGCTAAGCGTTGCTCACAAAGGCCATCTCCCTCCCCTGCTATGGAGAGCCCTAAGAGTGGAAATCCCCTGGCCAGACCCTGAGAATTTCTTGAGGTGCCTTGGAGGCTGGGTGGGCAAGCCCAGCCCTGCAAAACACGTGCTGCTGTAGTGGCCGGTGGCCGGGATGGAGGGTTGCCACCAGCCCAAACGCCTTCCTCCTGCTCAACCCCATCACTGCAGAGCAGCGGGGTCTGGTAGGAGCAGCTGGTCCTGTTTCTCCAAGGCTACAAATAATCCTCCAGCCTGTGGCAGTGGCATCACCTTGTGCTGTGGGACAAGGAGTGGAGGGTGCAGGATCGGCCCGTGCCCTCCAACTTCAGCAGGACAGGCAAAATTGGGCAATACCGTCTCAAGCAGAGACTTGGCAGGGCTTGTCCCACCTCCTGACCCTCTGGCAGGTACCCTAAGGATGCAACCCTACAGCTAGCACGGCTGGAGCACTTTCACCATCCTTCCTATTTTCCTCTTTGACATCCCAAGGGCTTTTCCGAGCACCTCCTGCCTCTCACAGCATCTCCCCGCTCTTACAGCCCGGCCAGCTGCTAATTCCCGCTGCTCAACAGCCCCCACCGGCTCCGCGGGGATGCCCACCTTGCTCTTTGAGCCGGATGATCTCCGTGTCGGAGCCGAAGCTGTTCCAGGCGGTGCAGTTATAAATGGTTTGGAAATCAGCCCGGACGATGTTGCTGATGGTCAGCGTGGAGATGACACCCTCATCCGTGCTGACGGTCTCCACCGTGTAGCGCCCGGAGGTCCCAGACTCCAGGACGTTCTCCTTCCAGGACCAAGCCTGCCAAGCAAGAGAGGGGTCAGCCTGGGGCAGGTTTGCCCACCGTAGGGCACCCTAAAGGTGTACAAGGCGCCCACCGTTTCCCACGGGATGCTACTCACAATTCGGTCTGGCGGCGGGGTGCTGCGGATGAAGCACTTGATCTGCCCTTTCTGGCCGTGCAGGGCGTGCTGCGTCTGGGTGCTGGAGATGATGGGTGGCCCTGCAAGAGAGAGGAGAGGGCTGCTGGCACCTGGCACGGCTGGCTGCCATGCGAGGCTCTGGCGGTGCTGGGGAGGCTGTTAGCAGAGCTGTGGAGGGACGTCGGGGTTCCTCTTTGAGGGGAGGGATGGAGCAGCATTCCCTCACCTCCTCTGATGCAGAAGGACGCAGAGCAGGGGCTTTGCTTTAAGGCTCTGCTGGTTTTCTGCCCCCACAAAGCACCAGGGTGTCCCCATCTCTCCTCTCCCATCCCTGGCACTAGATGGTGACCGCATCATCCTGTGGAAACCTCCCTGGTGAACCTGGCCTCTGAGAAGGGCTTTTTGCTCCAGAAGCAAAGCAAGAACCCAACACACCTGGTCTTCTTCTGTGCTCTCCCAGATTTGCTAAATCACCATTACACTAATTGCTCCCAGGAGCTTAACGAAGCAGTAGGAGGGCAGAAAGAGGCACTGACAAGCAGCTGCTACCCACAAGCCACAATCAGTGACCTGCAACCAGCCTGCCCAATGTGGTGGAGAAATTTCTGTTGGAAAAACCTTGGGAGCCCATCAGCTGGGCTCTCCTGCACCATTTGGATGGCAAAAGGAGCCCAGCCTGGCTGGGAAAGGCTCTCCCTGAGCAGTACGAGGCCAAATGTATCAGCTGAGGGACTTGTGAAGGGAAATGTCCCTGTCCTGCCTTGGTGGACCATCCTGAAGACAAGGATGGGAGAAAAGGGGTTGGAGGGGAGAGCTTGGTGGGATCCCTGTACCCCCAGTTCTTCCAAGAGCCCTGCAGGAGCGATCTCCCGCTAGAGGAGAGGATCACCCCAAGGGAGCAGCACAAGAGCTGGGATCCTAATTGCTGTTTAGTAGCCTCCTTAATTAAAGCAGATTTGCATTTCTATGAGTGGCTTGTTGCTAGCAGAAAAGAAAACAGCAACAAGCTGAGCTGCAGGCAGGCAGCGGGATGCAGGGAGAGGGAGGAGGCAGGGGCCGGCAAAGCCCCCCTGCCCCAGCTCGGCTATTTTGGATGTTCACTCTGGGTCGTCACTTGGTTTTGAGTTTGTCACTGGGTTTGTCAGAAAATACAGCCTTGTCATCACCCCCACCCATGCACACGTGTCCAGAGGGATCTGCAAACGCGCTGCAACCATCATCAGGCTCCGCGCTGGCCGTGCAACGTGTGAGAGCTGCAAGGAGTCGCTACGAGAGGCCACGATACCACTGGGGACAACCTCAGCTGGGACTGGAGCCCAGGTCCCTGGGAGGGTGGGAGTGGGAGAGCTTGCTGTGCTCATCCTTTCCCACATCTAACCATCCTTTGTGGGTTTGAGAATATTTTCCCATTCGCCGCCCCTGCCCCTGCAGCTTAAAGGATGTGTTCCTTTAAGGAAAGTCTCAAGGATTTGGGGTGAAGTGGGGAGAAGCAGATTCACCTGGATGTTCCCTGACTGACTCTCCTCCAAACCACTCATTTATGAATTTGCAGAATGCACCAAAATGTACCGAAATGCCACCGTTTTCACTCTGTGCATTCACACAGGGAGTCGCCTATCGAAATGATCCCAGTCACAGCTCCCTGCAGCAAACCTTCACGCTCCCCAACCACTTGCCACCATGACAGAGCCCTGTCCTTCCTTCCCGATGGTGTTCCGAGGGGAGATGCATGAAAAAGCAGCTCAGCGAAGCACTGACCAGACATATGGGTCTGGCAGCGCAGGAAATTACTGCGGAAAGTGAGCCGCCGTCAAAATTGTGCGTAAAGGAGAAGGTCAGGGCTTGTTTTGGTGTAATGGTCATAGCTGCACATGGGTGGAAAACGTCGTGCCCCTTTTTATCGGAAAAAGACAAAAAAAGTAGACACGTTGTTGTGGTTTGCTGTCCAAACGCTCTTCCAGATGTTCTAGGCACGCTCCCAAGGTGTGCGTCCTCATTTATCCATCGCTGAAAGCCCATCTTGCACACGCGCTGGCCATGGTCTTGGGGGAGTCCGGCTGATTCCTGGCTTTGCTTCCTTTCAGGAGGATGCAGGCAGCACCTGGCCTTCGTGAACATGCCCGAGGTGGCAACGTCAGCTAGCCTTGGCCTCGGCTCCCCACGCCTGCTGCAAGACCAGAACCCTGCCAACAGCCAAGTGGGATGGGCAGATGGCCCTGGACATGGGATGTGGCTTTTTCCTTCCGGATGGGACATGTGATGGGGACCTATTTGGTCTCGTCATCCTCCAAGAGTGGCCCAAGTCATGCAGGATGAGCATCGCAGCTCACGTGCTGGGTGATCATCCTGCTCGCCTGCCCTGCCCACTGATGAACCCAAAGCCAACAGAGGCAAGAGCAGTGATGGGATCCATAGGCCAGGCTTAAATAACAATAATAATAATAATAAAAAAAGCCATCTTCTTTCTATTTCAAGGGTTGTATGTTACTTATAAATTCTGGAAGCACTCCAAGACTGGGTGACGCTAGAGAAAAATGGCTTAATAATCATTAAAAGGATCATTTTTCCCAAGGCGAGTGGATTTTAAATGGCACAAATGCCAACGGCTTTGGGGTTTATTATTGCTGTAGGAGTTCAGAGTCGAAGGCTTATCATCATGATAATAGCATATGACTAAAGACCATTTGTGAGATGAACATGCCCAGAAATAATAGCATGAAGTTGCAGCCTCTTCACATTTGGGGCCGGCGTTTGATTCTCCACCAGGCTCTGGCTCCTTATGAAAGCTGCCAATCTCCGGCTTGGCGTTCAGCGCTAAGTGTGAGACAGCCCACAGGCAGGAAAAAGGCTTTAAACAATGTTGCTATGGATATAAATGATGGAGCTATTGGTTGCGGTTATTTTTAGCGCTCCGGTGCCAATTTATTTGTGCGGTCCTGGCGGCTCACACAAAAGAGAAGGCAGCTCGCTGACTTTGGGAGCCTTGGAGGAATGAAAGGATGGCCTCGGCTTCTCCAGCCTGCTGAACCTTTCCTCCCCACGTTGGCAATGGCTTGGCAGGAGAGTTTGGTTTAACTCCTTCCTTCCTGTAGAAGCTGGTTGGTGCTGCCTGGTATGGTGAGGGACCACCCCGAGGTGGTGGGGACACGCTCGGTGAAGCCCCCAGTGTCTGCAGCATGAGCTGAAGGGCCACCACCACGTGCTCCTGACTGGCAGGTCGGTCCCTGCTCCACTCCCAGCTCTCCAGCAGGCTTGGCTTGCTTGTTAGAGTGAATCCCAGGCAAACGAAAGCCTGAACAGAATTGTCCAGCCCTTCTAACAAAACTTTTCTTGCAGAGCAAGGGGTGGTCCCTGCTCAGCAGCCCCTGCCGAGCCCGGATGGTGCATGGGGAGAGCACGTCGCAGGCAATCCTGCTGGGAAGGTCATCTTGGGATGCTTCTCCTGCCGGGCTGGGAGCTGTAACCAGGCTTGTGTGCAGTCAGGAGCATCCGGAGGCTTTGGCTCGTGCAGGGGCTGTAAATCCAACTGCTGCTGATTTATGATGGCACCAACAGTTCCTCGCTGCCTTCTTGCCGCTGCTGCTCTGGCCCTGCCAAACGCTGCTCGTTTGCATAATCCTCCTTCCCATTAACCAGACTCTGAATCATATCTGCTGCCTTTCAGGCTGGTGGCCCCGTGCTCCGGCACAGGGACGGGCTGCTCTCTGCAGGCACAGACCTGGCTGGCAAGGCTGCTGGCGGGGAGGGCAGGAGGATGCTCTCCCACCCCAGCATCTTGCTTCCATGATTTCAGACAGTTGGGAGAGTGGATGGGCTCTACAGGCGGGATTGCAGCTCATACTGGCTTGCATGAAGACCCCTGCGTTGGGGTGTCCGTCTTGGTGGGATGGATCAGCCCCTCTGAAGCCCACGTGCGCTGATCACAGCCTGTGCAGCCAGCCCAGAAAAGACACTTCTAAACACCTAATTTTACTGTGACGAATCCCAGCCCACGGAGAAAGGCACCTGGTAATACCAAGACAATTGTATCACCCTCTGGATTTAAAATCACTTGAAAATATGAAGCGTTCAACTTCCCTCTCAAATTACAGTAGAAAAGACTTTCAGCAGAATTCATTAGCTGGATTAGATACACCACGCTGTGCTCCGGAGCTGGGGAGCTGGTCCAGCTGCAGGATGGGCTCCAAGCCCTGGTGCTCAGCAGTTGTTGGACCCAGGGATGCTGTTCTGGGGCTTGCCCGCCTTGGCTCTCCTAGCTTGGAGGGTCAGGAGACCACCTCGACGGAGGTGTGGGATTCTCCCTTGGTGTAGGGTCCAGCTCCCGTGCTGGCTCGTCCCAGCGTTGCTACCTTGGAGTTGCACCAAACCGCAGCAGTGGAGCCCCCCAGGCAGCAGCACATCCTAGTGGGATGGGATGCAGCAGGCAGCCGGCTCCCGGGAGATGCTCAAAAGCTGAGCAGCGAACCTCAGGGCACGGATTTCGTGTGCTCCCCCATCAGCTCTGCGAGGTGAAAAGCTCAGCGGTGTGAGCTGCAAAGCTCCGGAGAGCAACTTTTCCGTGTGCACGCTCCGAACGGCCCCCAGCCTGCCGAGTGCTTTGCTCTCTGCTCAAGGCAGCCGCGTGCCTGGTA